>NC_059342.1:4375000-5000000 GCF_018350155.1 Leopardus geoffroyi | reverse complement strand
ATGTATGTATATATTTTTGGATTTGTTCTTTTTGTCAAAGTTGTTTTGTCTCTTCTAACCCTTTTGCGTTTCCCTGTGACTTTTAGAATTAACTTGTCAATTTCTACAAAAAATGAAAAAGCCTGCTGGGATTTTGATTAAGATTGTGTTGAAACTAGGGGCGCCTGGGTGGCTTGGTCGGTTAAGCATCCGACTTCGGCTCAGGTCATGATCTCACCGTTAGTGCGTTCGAGCCCCACGTGGGGCTCTGGGCTGACAGCTCAGAGCCTGGGGCTGCCTGGGATTCCTCGTCCCCCTCTCTCTGTGCCCTTCCCCGGCTCGTGCTCTGTGTCTCTCTCAAAAACAAATAGACATTACAAAAAATTAAAATTAAGTTAAAAAATAAAATTCAGTTAAAAATTTTTTATAAAAGATTGTGTCGAAACTATAGATCAGTTTTGGAAACACACATTTTAAAATACAGACTTTTCCAATGCACGAACACAGTGACTCTCCATTTATTTAGGTCTTTGTCAATTTTTTAATCAATATTTTATAGTTTCAGTGTACAAGTCTTGCACATCTTTTGTCACATTGATTCCTAACTTTTAATCTGTTTTGATGCTTTTGCAAATGGTATTGCTTATTTAATTTCAATTTCTGATTACTTGTTGCTAGTATAAAGAAGAACAATTCCTTTTTATGTGTTGATCATATATCCTGCAAACTGGCTAAATTCATTTATTCCAATAGCTTTTTTTTGTAAATTGCATTGGATTTTCTTCCTAGATGTTCATTTTGTCTATGAATAACATTGCATCCTTCTTTCCAACACGGATGTGTTTTATTTCTTTTTCTTCCCTGGCTAGGATTTCCAGCACCAGGTTAAATCAGGGTCATGGAAGCAAACGTCCTTGTCTTCCTTCTGATCTTAGAGAGAAAGCATTGAGTCTTTTGCCACTAATTATGATGTTAACAGTAGGATTTTCATAGATGCCCTTTATCGGGATGAGGAAGCTCCCTTCTAAGAGTTCATCAAGAATAAGTATGTGATTTTGTCAGTTGTGTTCACTGTGTCTATTGACGTGACCTTTTTTCATTTGTGGACATAGTAAATTACATTGATTTTGGAATGTTAACCCAGCCTTCCTGAGATATACCACACTTGCTCATGATGAGATGTAATTTTTACATAACATTGGATTTGATTTACTAACATTTTGGAAAGACTTTTTGCAACTAAGTTCACAAAGAATATTGGTTTGTGCTTTTTTATCATTTTTTACATTTTATTTCATCATGATGTAGTCTTTAATCCCCATCACCTATTTCCCCAATCCCCCCACCCACAACCCCTCTGATTACCATCGTGTGTTCTCTATAGTTAAGAGTCAGTTTCTTGGTTTCCCTGTCTCTTGTTTTTCCTTTGCTCATTGTTTCGTTTCTTAAATTCCACATACGAGTTAGATCATATGCTATTTGTCTTTATCGGACTGAACTTATTTTGCTTCACATTATACTCTCTAGCTCTATCCGTGTGGCAAATGGTAAGATTCCATTCCTTTTATGGGTCAATAATATTCCACTTACATACATTTATATATATGTATCATATATATGTTTATATATATGTATTATATATATTTATATATATCACATCTTCTTTATATTCTTTATGTATATTTATACTTATATTAAAATATATTATATATTATTCCATTACATATATATGTGTGTACGTGTGTGTGTGCACACACACGTACACACATACATAAATATATCTATCCCCCACATCTTCTTTATCCATTTATCTGTCAGTGGATACTTGCACCGCTTCCATACTTTGGCTAATTGTAAATAACGCTGCAATAAACATAGGGGTGCACGTAGCCCTTTCAATAAGTATTTTTGGGTAAATACCCACTACTGCAATTACTGGATTGTAGGGTAGTTCTATTTTACAATTTTGAGGAATCTCCAAGCTGTTTTCCACAGTGGCTGCACTAGTTTGCATTCCCATCAACAGCGTAAGACCGTTCCTTTTTCCCACCTCCTGACCAACATTTGTTGTTTCTTGGGGTTTTTATTTTAGCCATTCTCACAGGTGTGAGGTGATATCTCACCTTAGTTTTGATTTGCATTTCCCTGATGATGAGTGATGTCGAGCCATCTTTTCATGTGTCTGTTGGCCACCTGGATGTCTTCTTTGGAGAAATGTCTGTTCATGTCTTCTGCCCATTTTTAATTGGATTATTTGACTTAGGGGTATTGAGTTGTATCCACTCTTTATATATTTTGGACACTAACCCTTTATTGGATGTGTCGTTCGCAAATATCTTCTATTCAGTAAATCGCCTTTTAGTTTTGTTGATTGTTTCCTTAGCTATGCCCAAACTTTATTTTGATGTAGTCCCAAGAGTTTATTTTTGCCTTTATTTCCTTTGCCTCAGGAGATATTTCTAGAAAAAAGTTAACTATAGCTGATAGAGAAATTATTGCCTATGCTCTCTTCAAGGACTTTTATGGTTTCAGGTCTCACATTGAGGACTTTAATTCATTTTGAGTTTATTTTTACAGATGGTGAAAGAAAGTGATCCGCTTTCATTCTTTAGCATGTGGCTGTCCAGTTTTCCCGACCCATTTGTGGAAGAGATAGTCTTTTTCCTGTTGTATACTCGTTCCTCCTTTGTCATAGATTAACTTGCCATATAATTATAGGTTTATTGGGGGGTTTTCTGTTCTATTGTCTTATGTGTCTGTTTGTATGCTAGTACCATACTGTTTGAATTACTGTTGCTTTGTAATATAACTTGAAATCTGGAATTGTGATACTTCCCAGTTTTTTCTTTTTCAAGATTTCTTGGGCTATTTGAGGTCTTCTGTGGTTCCGCACAAATTGTAGGATTATTTGTTCTAGTTCTGTGAAAAATGCTGTTGGTATTTTGATAAGGATTGTATTAAATCTGTAGATTGCTTTGGGCAGTATAGACATTAACCATATTTGTTCTTCAATCCAAGAGCATCGATTATCTTTCCATTTTTTTGCATTGTCTTGAATTTCTTTCCTCAGTGTTTTATAAGAGTACAAGTATTTTACCTCTTGGGTTAACTTTATTCCTAGATATTTTATTGGTTTTAGTGCAATTGTAAATGGGATTGCTTTCTTAATTTCACTTTCTACTGCTTCATTAATAGTGTGTAGGAATGCAACAGATTTCTGTTTATTAATTTTGTATCCTTTGACTTTACTGGATTCATTTATCGGTTCTAATAGTTTTCTGGTGGAGTCTTTAGGGTTTTCTATATATAGTATCTTGTCTTCTGGAAGTAGTGAGAGTTTCACTTCTTCCTTCCCAGTTTGGATGCCTTTTATTTCTTTATGCTGTCTAATTGCTGTGGCTAGAATTCCAGTAGTGTGTGGAATAAAAGTGGTGAGAGTGGACATCCTTGTCTTGTTCATGACCTTCAGGGACAGGCTTTCAGTTTTTACCACTGAGTATGGTGTTGGCTGTGGGTTTTTCATGTAAGGCCTTTATTCTGTTGAGATATGTTCCCTCTAGGTCTACTTTGCAGGAAGTTTTTATCATGAATGGGCATTGTACTTTGTCAAATGCTTTCTCTGCATCTATTAAAATGATCATATGGTTTTTATTCTTTCTGTTAGTGATGTGACAATTCACATTGATTGTTTTGCAAATATTGAGCCACCCTTGCATCCAGGAAATAAATCCTACTTGATCGTGGTGTGTGATTTTTTTTTTAATGGATTATTGGATTTGGTGTGCTAACATTTTGCTGAAGGATTTTGCATCTATATTCATGAGAGATACTGGCCTGCAATTCTCTTTCTCGTGGTGTCTTTATCTGGTTTTGGTATCAGGGTGATGCTGGCCTCATAATGAATTTGAAAGTTTTCCTTCCTCTTGTATTTTTTGGAATAGTGTGAGAAGAAAGGTTTGTGCTTTTCTTGTCTGGCTTTGAAATCAAGGTAGTGCAGGACCCATAGGATGAGCTGGGAAGTGGTTCCAGCTCTTCAGTTTCCTGGAAAATCTCATGTAGGATTGGCATTATATGTTTCTTGTATATTTGATTTTTTGACAATACCTCATGGTGTGCCTGGGTGGCTTAGTCAGTTAAGCGTCTGACTTTGGCTCAGGTCATGATCTCACAATTTGTGGGTTTGAGCCCTGCATCAGGCTCTGTCCTGACAGCTTGGAACCTGGGGCCTGCTTTGAATTCTGCGTCTTCCTCTCTCTCTGCCCTTCCCCTGCTCATGCTCAATGTCTCTCTCTCAAAAGTAACATTAAAATTTTTTTTTAATAAAATACCTCAGTAAAACCGTTTGGAGCTGGAATTTTTTCTTTGTGGGACAGTGTTTAATTAAAACTCAATTACTGCGGTGCCTGGGTGGCCCAGTCAGTTAAGCATCCAACTCTTGATCTCGGCTAAGGTCATGATCTCACAGTTCGTGGGTTTGAGCCCCACATCGGGCTCTGCGCTGACAGCATGGAGGCTGCTTGGGATTCTCTCTCTCTCTCCCTCTCTCTCTCTCTCTCTGTCCCTCCCTGGCTCATGTGCGTGCCCTCTCTCTCTCTCTCAAAAAAAAATTAAACTAAAATTAAATTAGATTAAAAATAAATAAATAAATAAAATATACTTTAAAAAAATTCAGTTACTTAATAGACCAGGCTTCCAGTATGGCTGGTTGGAACAGGTGCTGTTTTCTCGAATTCTTCAGGTAGTCCTTTCACTGGCCTCTAATAGTTTCCTCACAAGCACGTACTGATCAGCAATCTGCCGACTCCTTGAATGAGATCCTCTATAGATCCCTGGAGATTTCTCTCTCCGTCTCTCTCTTTTTCAACTCCATGTCTTCAACTCTAGGAGTCTACCTGGCTCTGCCTGGGATTCCACTTCCTGTGTTAGGTACTAGAAACTCTCACAAGACAGTAACTTGAGGCAAATATAGAGATTGCTTCATTGGTTTCCATCTTTTTCAGGGATCACTGCCTTTTGCTGTCTGATGTCCAGCACCTTGAATCAGTTTCTTGGTTATTTCAGAGCGAAAGTTGAAAGTGGTCCCTGCTACTCCATTCATTCTTTTTTTTTTTTTTTTTTTTTAAGTGATCTCTACACCCAATATGGGCTCAAACTCCCAATCCCGAGACTGAGTCACATGCTCTTCCGACTGAGCCAGCCAGGCGTCCCAAGCCCCTGTGACTACATTTGGGTTGAAAGTAGAAGTCTGTTTGATCCAGCTCACTTGATGATGATATTTTACTTCTTCAACATCGGCAACTGACTTAGGTCTCTCCCCCAACGTGCTCATTCTCCATTGTAACCTTACTGCTGTTGCCCTTTCTTGTTCTTGTTGACTTACAAGCCCAGTACCGTCTGTCATTGTCACTCTTTTCTTCGTTTTCCTTTTCCTGTCACTCACTGTGTCCTGTGAGATCACCTCAGTAGTAGTTCGTGTACCCATCTCTCCTTTTGTAATTCCTGCAGCCGCCACCTTCGTGCAGACACTCACTCCATCTGAACACTGGACAGTTGCAAGGTGGACTTGTCAACTCCAGCACTGCTTTCATTTCCCGTCCCCAACATCACACACACACACACACACACACACACACACACACACACACAATCTTATATATATAAAAAAATCTGCCAGACTAATCTTCTAAAGCCACCTTCAAGATTATCTGGTTTTCTGCGCCAGTTATCCAAGGTACTATCACATTTCTGACAAGGGTGACATTAACTAGTGTGAAGAATATAGACCAGAGTTTCTGAGTAAGGAATCAAAATAAGACAGGACGAATATAGAGACCCGCACCATCTGTGATAAGGGGAGCGTTCAGGCTGAGCATTGTCATCATGGTGCAAGTGACACCTGGAGCCACAGGAAGTGATGGGATCATCTGGGGTGTATGCAGAGCGGGAGGAGAAAAGGCCAAGGACAGATAGTCAGATACACTAAGAGGAATGTGTAGAGGGGCTTAAAAGATTCGGAACAGGAAGGAAGGGGGAGAGAACAATTTATTGCATTTCTTTCAACAAGGTATACTTGCGACAAGTTCACTGATTCAGTATTATTTAATAATCAACACTTAAAGAGACATCTGCAAAAAGGGCAGAGAAGGGATCTCTGAAGATTGTCTTATTCATAAAAAAGAAAAAACAGGGCGCCTGGGTGGCTCAGTCGGTTAAGTGTCTGGCTTCAGCTCAGGTCATGATCTCGCAGTTCGTGAGTTCAAGCCCCGCATCAGGTCTGTGCGGTGCTGACAGTTCAGAGCCTGGAGCCTGCTTCAGATTCTGTGTCTCCCTCTCTTTCTGCCCCTCCCAGCTTGCTCTCTCTCTCTCTCCCTCTCTGTTTCTCTCTCTCTCTCTCTCAAAAATAAACATTAAGAAAAAAGAGAGATAAAACTGGTAAAATTCATCAAAATCAACTTTTTCATAACTGTAAATTAACTAAAATTCGTGTCAATCTGAAGAGGCTTTCCTCAAGGAATACAGCTAAATCTTGGTAGGAATCAGGAATTTTGCGGTGGTTTAACTTGCCCTAGTCCCATGCTCCATATTCCAACTCCTCAGTAGCCTTGAAAGATAGCATTCTGCATTGATGGAACGTCCTAGAAACCAGTGGACTTGAGGGAGCAGAAAAGAGGAGGAGGAATGAGAAAGCAACTGGTGTATTCGACTTAATTCAGAGCTCTCCAAGTTTGAAAAATCGATCGCCAAGGGCCACCTACAGAAAACAACTGCATGCAAGCATTTTAACTGCACTACTGTCTAGGCAGTGTTTAACAATTGCGGGGTGGGTGGGGGGGGAGATTAACCAAAACCCCTAGAACAAAAAAATAAGAACTGAGATGTCCATAAGGGTCTTTGAAAAGTTCTGACGTACTGCTAGGCCTCTAGATGTACATGCACATGTACAGGGCTGTGATCATTCCTAGCGCTGTGCATATACTTCGTAAAGACCTGAGAAGGCCGTAAGGTCTCACTGCTGGCTGACTTTGGTATGTAGATTAATTGTACATCTTATTTGGGAAGTTTTCAGCCGTTATGTCTTCCATGGTTCTTGAGCACTTGCACAAGTAAAAGTGAAGGCTAAGACTGTTGCCAGCTGCCTGGCTGAGTATTGAAGGAGTGCCCCAGTTTGCACACAGAATCCTTCAGCAAAGTCTGGGATCCCGGTGTTTATTAAAAAATCTCTGCACAATCACTAGCTGACTACTAAGCTAACAAAGTAGAGACTAGAGACTTCAGTGACCACACGTGACCAAGAATACTTTGCAGATTGGTTCAGAAAAGTCACTACAGAAGCAAACAAAAATTACAAGTAACAACAGCAAATCCTGGAGAGGAGGTGGAATTTGATCACCAGAGTTGCCAGTTTAATTATCCGAAATGTCCAGTTTTTAAGAAAAAAAAATACAAGACATGCAAAGAAACACAAAAGTGGGACCCAATACAAGGGAAAAACACAACCAGTGGAAACCGTCCCCCAGGAAATTCAGATGTTGAATTTACCAGACAGAGATTTAATTCAACTATTTTAAATGTGTTTGATGACCTAAAGGAAACCATGTCTAAAGAACTAAAGAAAATTATGAGAATGATGTCTTACCAAATAGACAATATCAATAAGAAATTCAAAAGTACAAAAAAAAAAAATAGAAATTCTGAAGTTGAAGAATAAAATAACTCAATGAAAAATTCACTAGAGGGGCTCAAAAATAGATTTGAGTAGGTGGAAGACAAAATCACTGAACTTGAAGATAGGCCAATTCATACCATCCAATCTAAGAAGAAAAGAATGAAGAAAAATGAACAGGTTCTCAGAGGCCTGTGGGACACCAAATATAATACTAAGATACACATAATGGGAATCCCAATGTAAGAGGAGAGACAAAAGGGCGCAGGAAGCATAATTGGATGTATATCTCCATTCAATAACCTAACTTTCCACCTTAATAAACTAGTAAAAGAAGAAAAAATTAAACCTGGAATAAACAGAAGGAAGGAAATAACAAAGAATAGAGCTAAAATCAGCAAAATAAAATAGAAAAGGAAGAAAATCAAGAAAACCAAAAGTTGTTTCTTTAAAGGATTAACAAAATTGACAAACCTTTAGGTAAACCAAGAAAAAAAATGCAAGATTTAAGTTACTAAAACCAGAAATGAAAGAGAGAACATAACCAACTGACCTTTCAGAAACTAAAAGAAGTATAAGGGAATACTATGAACAATAACATTCAAAAAAATAAAAAAAAAAAGGAAAGAAAAGAAAATCTAAAAGAATAGAAAAATTCCTAGAAAACACAAAGTATTAACGGTAACTCAAGATATGGAAAATCTGAATAGATTTATAACAAGTAGAGACGTAGATAGTAACCAATAACTTTCCCGGGCACCTGGGTGGCTCAGTCATTAAACATCTGACTTTGGCTCAGGTCGTGATCTCACAGTTCGTGAGTTCGAGTCCCATATCAGGTGAACTCGAGCCCTGCTTCAGATGAACTTGTGCCCCGCTTTGGGTAAAACACGAGCCCTGGGTGAGCCCCACTTCTCTCTCTCTCTGCCCCTTGATCACTTGCACTGCTCCCCCCCCCCCCAAAAAAAAATTCCCATAAATAAAAGCTCAAGACCAGATGGCTTCATTAGTGAATTCTACCAAACATATTTAATACCAATCCTTCACGAACTCTTCCCAAAAAATAAGAAGAAAGAGTACTTTCCAGCTCATTTGGAGGCCATTATTACTCTAATACCAAAACCAGGCAAAAATATCCCAACAAAAGAAAACTACAGACCAATATTCTGTATTAACACGGATGCAAAACTCTTCAATAAATTCTAGCAAATCCAATCCAGCAGAAAGTAAAAAGGATTATGCACCATAACCCAGTGGGATTTACCCCAGGAATAGGTTCTATAGAAAATTTGTCCCAGGTAAGTTCTTTATAAAAAGATCACTCAATTTAATACATTTAGTAAAGGGGAAAAAACTATGTGATCCCCTCAATAGACAAAACGAAACATGTGATTCCACTTATATAAAGAACCAGAGCAGCAAGTCCATAGAGACAGACGCAGATTAGTGGTTGCCAGGGGCTCGGGGCAAGGGAGAACGTGGAATGACTGCGAACGCATGTATGGTTTCTTTTTGGCATGATGAAAATATTCTAAATTAGATTGTGGCGATGGTTGTACAACCTTGTGAATATACACAAGTGAGTTGCACACTTTAAAATGGTGAAATGTATGGCATGTGAATTACATCTCACTAGAAAGACTGGTTTTGAGATTCTATTTCTTGGCGCACGCGCACACACACACACACACACACACACACACACACACAGAAAATAACGTTTGACTAAAAAACCTCTTACGTCAGGCTCTGTGCTGACAGCTCAGGGCCTGGAACGTGCTTTGGATTCTGTGTCTCCCTCTCTCTGCCCCTACCCTGCTCATGCTCTGTCTTCCCTTCAAAAATAAACGTTAAAACAACAACAACAACAAAACAAACCTCTTACAAGTATGCATTGAATTATAGTCCATGCCTTAGAGGTGGTGATGCAAACTTTAGGCAGAGTCTTCTACTTTGAAGTTTACATGGCAATGGAGAAAATCAGCAGCTTAAACGTAAAGCAATGTAAGTAACAACACTGTTTAAGAAAATAGCAGAAGTCACTTTTATTCACTTTTTTTTTTTAATTTTTTTTTTCAACGTTTTTATTTATTTTTTTTGGGACAGAGAGAGAGCATGAACGGGGGAGGGGAAGAGAGAGAGGGAGACACAGAATCAGAAACAGGCTCCAGGCTCTGAGCCATCAGCCCAGAGCCCGACACGGGGCTCGAACTCACGGACCGCGAGATCGTGACCTGGCTGAAGTCGGACGCCCAACCGACTGCACCACCCAGGCGCCCCAAGATGAACTCTTAAAAAAATCATTAATCATCTCGCACTGTGAGCACATTTGTAAGAAATATATATAGATTATATAACATTTATCGCAGTTATACGATATAAATAACTGATGGCTCAGAGCCTGGAGCCTGTTTCCGATTCTGTGTCTCCCTCTCTCTCTGCCCCTCCCCCGTTCATGCTCTGTCTCTCTCTGTCCCCAAAATAAATAAACGTTGAAAAAAAAAAATTAAAAAAAAAAAAAAAAGAGTTCATCCAAACCCAAAATATTGACGCCTACCCAGACGTGGCCTTCTGTTGCCATGCCTTCCTGTGGGTCTAGGCAGAGAGCCCCTTTCTTCTGCTGAGAAGGCACTGGACAGGCCTGTGGAGCTTCCGCTACACAGGTTGTGTGACAGGAGACCCGCCTGCTTTTGGAAGGGAATAAAGAGACATGACAGCGGTGGGTAGAACGGTTGTACCCCCTGGCCCTCCGCTGCAGTGCTCTCTGCGCTTGTAGAGGTCACGATGCTAAAAACTACATTTCCCAGACTCCCTTGCAACTGAGTTTTGGTCAGCCAGAGGGCTTTCTGTGAGACCGAGCCGAGGGGCGCAGGATGCGGAGTACCCGCTTTGCTGCAGGACCTTGAGGTCACAGCTGCCGGGGTGGCGTCCCGGATGCCGCGGGAGCCTTCTTTGTTCCGTGGGTGGTGGCCGGATTCTGCAGACTCTGCAGTCGCGGGGGCTTTCTGACCCCGGCAGAAGGAGCAGGTCCTGGGAGCGGCAGCAGCGGTGGCCGCTTCCTGATTTGTCGTCTTTTTCCGCCCCGGGCTCAGCAGAGCCCCAGCCACCCTGAGCGCTGAGCCCAGAGCCTGCCTCTGCAGCCCCGGAAGGATCCCCTGAGCACGAATGCTCCACTTTTAGCCCCATTTGGTTTAATGCACTGGGTTGCGTTTAGGGCTAAGGTGGCCCTGACTGTGGCCGCGCTGAGGGCAGGAAAGCTGTCCCGCTCAGCGCTGCGTCCGGGGTGAGCACTCCACGGGACTGGCTAGGAAGCCGGCAGGCACAGAGTCCGCTCTCTAGAGTGAGGAGTGAGGGGTCGATGGGCGCAGGGACCCACTGGGTGATGTTTCCAGAAGTACGTTGCTCCCCTCCAGTAACAGTCACACTGTGGATGAAATGAGTACAGGAAGGCAGCCAGCGCCCAAGCATTCCATTCCGGTCGCATAAGCTAGTGACCTGGGTCCTCCTGCTCTCCTAGTGCTTCTTAGTAAACACGCTTGGGAGCAGGACTCCCAAGGACAGCATTCACACAGGCTGTCAGGGGCTGACGTCCTTCGGAGTTACACGGTGCCACGTTCCCCCCAAACATGCCCGCTAGCCATGGGCCAATCTTTCCAACATGCAACAGAGTCAGAGTGGTTGCGTGAAGGGATCGCTTTACTGCCGTGCTTCTACGACGCAAAGAGAACACATTTTTTTGCCAAATAACTTACTGCAATGGACTGAATGCCTGTGTCCCTCCCCCCGCCCCAAATTCCTATGTTGGGGGAGTTAGGAGGTGGGGCCTTTGGGACAGCTCAGGTCTCGAGGGTGGAGCCCTCGGGAGCGGGATTAGTGCCCTTATAATAGAGGCCCCTTATAACACAGGCCTCGGGCCTGTGAGGGCACACCCAAAAGTCAGCAGTCTGCCCCCCTGAAGGGAATTCTCACCAGAACCCGACCATGGCCGACGCCCTCATCTCTCACTGCCAGCCTGGGAGAAATACATCTGTGTTTATAAGCCACCCGGTCTGCGTGCCGTGCAGGGGAAGCCGCTGCGACTAACACCCTTAAATGTGAGGATCCCAGCCCTGGCCCCGCATAGCCCTTCCTTGGGTCTTACCGCCACAGGCACAGCCTTGTCCTGTCAAGCCCTCCATCAGAGACGTGCGCTGGTGACACTTGGTGGGAGCAGTGAAGGACGTATGAAAAACCGGTGGCTCTTACTCTGCAAAACAGAGAGTGGACATGCACTAAAGGTTGAATCACTTCGAAGAGGGGAATCCGGTGACTCCTCCCTCCCTCCTTGCCCAAAATACCATTTTATGTACAAAGAAAAGCAGCTCCCCCACCTGCTCACCAGAATTTAAGATTCTTGCCCCCTAATGACTTCAGAATTAGGAAATACTGAGCAAGAGATCAGAAACATTACCAAGAAGAGGAAGATGGGAAGGAGGAGAGGGAGTTATTTCATCCGTGATCACATGTTCGTTAACACTGTTTGCAACCAAGTAGATCAGGCCTGTCTTTGATTTGTGCCCGTATATCCTGAACCTTGGAAAGGTGCTTTCTAGACTGATAAATTCTTCGAATGATCCCTTAACAATGGATGGAGCGACAATTGCCTTGTGTACATACTTTTATTTGGGGTGGGGGGAAGTCAAAAAATAACATGTGTCTCCCTCTCTCTCTGCCACTCCGCCACTCATACAAACTTTCTGTCTCTCTCTCTCTCTCTCAAATGTACATAAACATTAAAAAGTTTAAAAATAAATAAACTTTTCATATGAACTTATAAAAACGAATATAAAAGATTCCGTCTTAAAAATTTTAGATTACATGCATCGATGAATTAGCCTTATTTTAGCTTTCTTTTTTTAAGAAGAGACTGTCTTCAGTCTAGAGAAGAGAAACCACATCGTATCAGTTGATGCACAAGCATTTGACAACATCCAACATCCATTCACGACAAAACTCTCATTGGACTAGAAATAGAAAGGACTCCCTTAATGTGATGAAAGGCATCTACGAAAAACACAAAGGCAAGCATTACCACTAAGGATAAAAAACTAAATGCTTTCACCTAAGAATAAAAACAAGGCAAGGATGACCACTACCGCTGTTCTATTCAACATTAAGCTGAAAATCCTAGCCAATGTGCCAGGCAGAAGAAGAAAAGATAGGTATCCAGACTCGGAAAAAATCAAACTGGCCTATTTTCCAGTGACATGATTATCTGCCTAGAAAATTCCAAGGAAGATCAAAGGAAAGCAATCTTGAACTACTACGTTTGGTAATGTCACGTGGCACAAAGTCAACCCAAAATTAATCACATTTCTACGTAGCACTAATGAATAATTAGAAGCTGATTTTTTCCTGAGACAATTTTTCAGAACAGTGTATGGTTCACAGAAAAACTGAGAGGGAAGTGCAGAGATTTCCCATCCATTCCCTGTCCCCATATTTGCAAAGCCTCCCCAATTATCAACATCCCCCATCAGAATTATAATCGATGAAATACTGACACATCACAATCACTCATAGTTCGCATTAGGGTTCACTCTTGGTGTTGTGCATCCTGTGGGTTTGGACACACGTGTAGGTGTGTATCCACCATTATGACATCATATAGAATATTTTCACAGCCTTCGTCTATTCATCCCTTCTCCCCCAAGCCACGGCAACCACGGATCTTTTCACTATACCCATGGTTTTGCCTTTTTCAAATGTCATATGGTTGGAATCATACAGTATGTAACCTTTTCAGATCAACTGTCTTATTAATAATGTAACGACTCTTCATGCCTTTTCATGGCTTGATAACCATTTCTTGTTAGTAGTAAATACTGTTCCACTGTCTGGATGGACCACAGTTTATCCATCACCTACGGAAGGACATCTTGGTTGCTTCTGAGTCTTGGCAGTTATGAGTAAAGCTGCTGCAAACATACAGGTACATAATTGGATTTGGAGCTAAGTTTTCATTTTGTCTAGGTGAATATCGAGGGGTGTAATTGCAAGCTTGCATGGTAAGAATATGCTCAGCGTGGTGAGTAACTGCCAGGCTGTCTTCCAAAGTGGCCGTACCATCTTAGCATTCTCACCAGCAGGGACGAGAATTCTGGCTGCTGCCCCGTCCTCCCCAGCATTTGGTATCGTCAGGGTGTTCCAGATTGGGGCCATTCGGATACGTGAGTGGCGGCGTCTCGTTTTAATTCGCACTCCTCTGATGACATATGCTAGGAAACATCTTTTCATATGCTTATTCGCGACCTGTGTATCTTCTTCGTTGAAGAAACTGTTTCGGTCTTTGGCCGATTTTTATGTGTTTGTTTTCTCATTGTTGATTTCTTAAGGATTCTTCGTGTATTTTGGATACCAGTTTAAATGTGTCCCTTGCAAGTTATTTTCTCCCAGTCTGTACATTGTCTTTGCATTCTCTTGATGCTGTCTTTTACAGAAAAGTTTTTAATTTTAATGGAGTCTAGCTTATCAATAATTTCTTTTGTGGATTGTGCCTTTCTCATCGTGTCTAAAAAGTCATTGCCAAACTCACAGTCATCTAGATTTCTAGATTTTCTTCTAGAATATCTTCTATGAATTTTATAGTTTTGCAGTTTACATGTATATCTGTGATGCATTTTTTTTTTAATTTTTTTTTCAACGTTTATTTATTTTTGGGACAGAGAGAGACAGAGCATGAACGGGGGAGGGGCAGAGAGAGAGGGAGACACAGAATCGGAAACAGGCTCCAGGCTCTGAGCCATCAGCCCAGAGCCTGACGTGGGGCTCGAACTCCCGGACCGCGAGATCGTGACCTGGCTGAAGTCGGACGCTTAACCGACTGCGCCACCCAGGCGCCCCTCTGTGATGCATTTTGAGTTAAATTTTGGAAGACTAAAGCCTGTGTCTAGATAGAATAACATAATTTATCCCATATGAACATCAGAGAGAAAACAGACAGGAATGATGGGACTGTTTCAAAAGATCTAACATCAGCGTCCCAAAAGGAAAGTATAAAGAGAATGAGGCTGAGAAAGTACTCAGAAAAATAATGGCTAGAAATTTCCTAAGCTTGACAAAAGACAATAGATTCAAGAAGCTAAATTGAATTCCAAATAGGATAAACGCAAAGAAATGCAAGCCAAGACCCAGTGTAGTAAAACTTCTGAAAACTAAAGGCAAACCGTCATCACCATCGTCGTCATCATGAAAGCAGCCAGAGACAAACAACGTATTAAAGTAGAACCTCCCAGGAGGTGCCTGGGGGGCTCAGTTGGTTAAGCATCTGACTTTTTGTAAAAAAAAAAAAAAAAAAAAAAAAAAAAGTTAATGTTTATTTTTGAGAGAGAGAGAGAGAGAGTACAAGCAGGGGAGGGGCAGAAAGAGAAGAGACACAGAATCAGAAGCAGGCTCCAGGCTCTGAGCTGTCAGCACAGAGCCCAATGCAGGGCTCGAACTCATGAACCATGAGATCATGACCTGAGCCGAAGTCAGATGCTTAACCTAACCCCAAGCATCTGATTTTTGATCTCAACTCAGGTTTCGATCTCCATGTCATGAGTTCAAGCTCTGCATTGGGCTCTACTCTCAGCGTGGAGCCTACTTTAAAAAATAATGATAAAGTGGAACACCCTCCCCCAAAAAAGTAAAGTGGAACCCTAAATGTATATTGCTAAATGAAGCCAATCTGAAAAAGCTGTGTGATTCCAACTGTATGACGCCGGGTGAAAAGCAAAAGTCTGAAGATAGTAAAAAGATCAGTGGTTTCCAGCATTTCAAGTAGAGAGAGGGACAAAAGGAAAAACAGACGGAGACAGGAATTTTTAGGACAGTGAAACTGCACTGACATGGTGCTGTAATTGTAGATACACCTCATCGTCCATTATCTATCTGAGTTGTGCATCTATAAAATGTATAATCTAAAATGGGAACCTTAACTATGGACTTCAGTTAATGATCATGGCTCATTAATAGTAACAAATGCACCACACTAACGTAAGTTGCTAATAATGGAGGAAACTAGGGGGTGGGAAGGGTGAGACAGGTAAGCGAGAACTTTGTACCTGCCACTAAGCGTTTCTGTGAATGTAAAACTATCCCAAAGTAAAGTCCATTAAATTTTTAAGTGATTGGAAAATCAAGACAGTCTCAGAAACTCTGAGAGAATTTGCCTACAGTATACCCAGGATAGCGACAATAAGTTCTCTACACAGAAAGGAAGTGAAGGAATCCAAATGAAGGAGGAACATGGGAAGAGTGAAAATATGGAAAAATACAATAGAGTTTTTGAAATTATATTAGATGGTTGGAGCAAAAATTATAACACTGTCTCATGTTCCTTAGTGTATGTAGAGAAATATGTAACACAGTTACGTTACAAATGGGGATGAGTAGAAAGGAAAAAAAGGGAGGTAAGGTTTCCACACTTCATTTGATCAGGAAAAAGGTTGTTGACACAGCATAGGAGTGAATTATATATACATAATAGACTATCTTAGATGAAGTGGACCAATTTCTCCAAAAGTACACACTACCACAACTCATCTGATCTGAGATAAGTAATTTGAATAGCCTGATAAAGAAATTAAATTTATACCTTAAAAACTCGCAAAAAGAAGGACCCAGAATACCTTTATTGGAACGTTATAGCAAATGTTTATTTCAGGGAAGTAAAGGTAATTCAATTTTTGAAAATCAATCAATGTAATCTATCATATTAACAAGCTAAGGAACAAAAAATTCATGATATAGTACATTAATGCAGAAAAAGCATTTGCCAAAATTTAACATCCGTTTGTGATAAAAACTCTCAGCAAACTAGGAACAGGGATGAACTTCTTCAACTTGATGAAAAGCTTCTACAAAAATCTTACAGCTAACATCATAATTAATTGTGAAAGATTGAATTATTTTCCCTTAAGGTAAGTACAAGAGATTTTCATTCTTGTCGCATAGTAGTAGAAGTTCTATCCAGGGCAATAGGGTAAGAAAAGGAAATAAAATCACACAGATTAGGAAAGAAGGAACAAAACGATACCTATTTTCAGAGGACATGGTTGTTTATGTATGAAGTTCCAAGGAATCTACACAAACAAAAACCTCCTGGGAATTAATAAGTGAGCTTAGCAAGTTCTCAAGTTACAAGATCAACATACAAAAATCAATTTTACTTCAACAATACTAGCAACAAATACATGAAAATTGAAGTTTAGAATATAGTACCATCTACAATTGCTTTAAAAAAAAAAAGTAAATACTTAGATCTAAATCTCACAAGTCATTGGAGATCTAAATCTCACAAACATGCATGTATAAACATTCCGAGGTAGGTGCCTAGGTGCCTAACAATGGCATTCTAAATGCCATTCTCCACTAAAAGCAGTCGGTGTTGTTTGAAGAAATGGCTGAAGGCAGGGCTGGGGCCTCTTGTTCTGCCAGAGAGAAAGAAGGTGCCCGATGCATGACGAAGACGTATCAGAAGGACACGGTGCCAAAGAAGGGGCTCACACGGACCACATCTGTGACCATTTGAGCATCGGAATAAATAATGACACTAGTGGATTATAAGCCACTGAATCAAAGAGGAAATCACGAGTCCATACAGATATAAATAAGTTGAAAGTTTGGTGAGAAACAGGCTACTGAAACGGTTTCGGAGTACCTCTCTACAAAATACTTACCAATTATAAAGGAAAGGAGAGGCCTGGAAAATCCCACCTTAGAACAATGGTCAAGGGGCGCCTGGGTGGCGCAGTCGGTTAAGCGTCCGACTTCAGCCAGGTCACGATCTCGCGGTCCGTGAGTTCGAGCCCCGCGTCGGGCTCTGGGCTGATGGCTCAGAGCCTGGAGCCTGTTTCCGATTCTGTGTCTCCCTCTCTCTGCCCCTCCCCCGTTCATGCTCTGTGTCTCTCTGTCCCAAAAATAAATAAACTTTAAAAAAAAAAAAAAGTAAATAAACATCAAAAAAAATTAAAAAAAAAAAAAAAAAAAAAAAAAGAAGAACAATGGTCAAAGCGAACATCCCGCCTGATGGGATGCGGTGAGAGACCCACGGCATCTGTGATATTCTCGTCCATGACGCATAACCTGCATAAAGCCACGAGGAAACTTTTTTTTTTTAATGAGGGGCATTCTACTCTACCCTGGCCTGTGGCTTTTGAGAGTCTCAAGGTCACAAAATCAAACCAAGGCTAAGGAACTGTGGCAGGTGGGAAGAGACTGAAGAGACATGACAAGGCCAGGCAAAGCAGCATTTGGAACCGGCTCCTCTTGCCGTGACGGACGCCACGGGGACAACAGGTGAGACCTGGATGGGGCCTTAGGTTCAGGTGGTAGTAATGCGTCACCGCAAGGGATGATGGCTGTGCTGTGTATACATACACACACATAAGAGAATATTCTTCATTGTAAGAAATACGTTCTGAAGTATTCGAGGTGATGGAAAACTGGGCGGCGGCCTTCGGTAGTCTAGGAAAAATAAATCCATACTGTACCTGCAAAGTTTCCATAAAATCTGTGGCTCTTCCCCCAAAAATGGAGCCACTCTGTTGCCAAAATTTTACATTGAAAATACACATATAAACCTATGAAAAGTTTACTTTATAAATTAGGAGCAGTAAGAGATTACTAACTAGTAACAAAATTGGACAATTGTAACACTATATTGCGATAAAAGTTATGTGAGTGTGGTCTCTCTCTCTCTCTCTCTCTCCCAAAATATTTTCCTGTACTGTACCCACCCTTCTCCTTGTGATGCTACGAGCTGATAAAACGTGTGTGTGATGAGACGAATCGAGGTGAATGACGTAGGCCCTGTGACAGAGTGTTAGAGGACTATTGACCTTCTGAGCGTGTGTCAGAAGGAGAAGCATCTGCTTCTAGACTCTGGTTGAGTGCCGATAACGAAAACCATGGATTGCGGGGGGGGGGGGGGGGGGAGGGTACTTTCGTGGGAGTAGCAGGTACCAACAGGCTCATTATGATAAAGACACTGTAGTAGTGAAAAATGACATCAACCCAAATGTCCATCAAAAGGAGCGCTGTTCTGTAAATCTAAGTACATTGATACACTGGAAAACTACACAGCAGTCAACACAAATGAAGTGTCTCAGCGTGAATACTTGTAGAATGATAGACATACTATCTGCAGGAGTGTTTTAAGCAAGCCAAGCGATCCCCCGCCCTTGAAGGACACATGCAGGTGACACAGAGGATAAGAAGGTGGCCGGAAGAGGGCACACCTCCTCCAATGGCCCCCCCAGGGGCAGGGGGAGAAGGCAGTTACATGAGCGCAGCTCTCCCAACCACATCTCAATTTCTTTGATCTGACACAAAAATGCCACCGTTTTGCTCAATTTGTGAGTAGTGGGTGTATGGATTTGTGATAGGTTATTCCTCGTCGATGGAAATATTTCGTTACTAAAAGTTTAAAACAGTACGATAAAATAAAATTGTTATCAAAAGTTCAGAGGCTCTGAGCAGAATTTGCAGATAATGTCTGGCCTGGCTAAAAGCCACACTGAAACTTTCCCAAGGACACCACACCCTCCCCTTACAACAGGTGGCCCAGCCCCCAGGATTCCACAGGGGCAGCAGCGTCCCTGCCCGGGTTACTGGGGTTACTGAGGGTGTCGGAGACGCAGAGCAGGAGGAGGAGTGAGCTGAGAGACACCAAACCCTTTGACCTCTGGAGGAAAGATTTCCTTTTGCAGAGAAACACAGTCTCTGATTAACACGAAGGAAGGACCAAGGAAGAGTTGTTTTACGCACCGTTGTAGAGAAGTTAAGAAAATACCTCAAATTTTAACATGCGACGTCACGAGGATATTTTTATACCTTACGAATAATACATAATACCAGACTTGATGTTACGATGTGCTACGTTCCCGCTATATGGTGACTCCTTAACGCTAATAAAGCAGTGCAAATAACCAGGGCCATTGCCGCTGCGGGACGTGTCCCCTTGGGGTTCGCGCCACGGCTGTACCAACCGTCTCACAATTCACATAACTGTGCCGTCTGCTCTGTTAAACCCTAGCTTCAGAGTGGACACAGTCACAAAGCGTGTTTTTCCGGAGCCAGTGGAAGCTCTGTCATTTGTACTGATTTTCAGGAATGGCGTGCTCAGATGAGTTTCCAGTCTTCCCGTGTTATCAGTGACATTTGATACTCTCTGATGGACTGTGCCAGCCAAGCAGGGTATTTGATTAGAAAAGAAATGCCCCCTCTGTTTCTGAATAGGGTTCATTCTCCCTTTGTTTTGTTACACATGAAGAGTTTGCCAGCAAAGCTGCCCCGGGGGAGGCACCTTAACTGGGTTGGCTTCCTCTGCGCTGGGTGAGGACGGAGATGCGGACCCAGGACTGATGTAAAACTTGATCTTGAGGTTCCACTGAAATCTGTTCTCAGCTGGATCTGTCTAGAAAAACAAGTTAGGGAAAACAAAAATTCAAGAGATCATAGTATAGAACACACTTTTTTTTCTTTTAATGTTTATTTTTGAGAGAGAGAGAGAGACAAGGGGCAGAGAGAGAGAGGGAGACACAGAATCCGAAGGTCAGGCTCCAGGCTCCGAGCTGTCAGCACAGAGCCCGACTTGGGGCTCAAACTCACAAGCTGTGAGATCATGACCTGAGCCGAAGTCGGATGCTCAACCGACTGAGCCACCCAAGGGCCCCTGGAACACACAGTTCTATGTAAGTCATCAACATTACGGTATTTCTCGGTAACAAACCATGATTGTAGCATTTTTGTTAGAAGTATCCCAGCAGAGAAGCAGGTGCCGGAACGCTGCGGCACCGAGCAGCCTTTCCCGCCACACCACTGAGCGCGTCTCATCCGTTCCACTGGAAAGTGCCAGGACCCACAAGAAAACGAGCAGGAGGGTTCCATGCAGGGTGGGTAACTGAGAAATGAACTAGAAACTCGAGAGAAGAATTCTGCCCCTGAGAGTACCTGACAAAGGTTCTGGCACTTTGGCATATTGATTATTTGGAATTAAAGTTACCTGAGAAGCAGCCAGCTGACCCTCCTTTGTCTTCCTAAAAGCAGGCGATAAATCTCCCCCGTGAAAGGTGCCCTCCCTGTACCGGGACGAGGGAAGACCTTCCTCTCACCAGAGACGTGGGGTATTTGGGGCCAGGAAGGCTGTACAAACAAACCTTGTTTCACGAGCCCACATCTTCCTAGTGATTCTTCAGCATTCAGTGCCCACAGCCCAAACCCTTTATCACGTCCGTTCTCCGCATGTGATTTGTTTGTCTGAACGGTATAAAAGCTTCCTGCTCTGGTCACTTTTTCCCCATATACAAGTCAAACTTCAGTTAAAAATCTGTATATTTTTCTCTTGTTAATCTCTTATGTCAGTTTAATTCTTGCCCAGACCCAGACCCAGAGGGAGGAGGGGAGAATTGTTCCTCCCATACACTGTGTTAGGCATTAATTGAAAGCAAAAGAAGCGATTCAAACTCATAACTTACGGTACAAATCCAAACTCCTGCTTATTTAGCAGCCCAGAAACCCTGGCACTCAGAGTAGGCATCTTTCATGTTAAGAAATGTTTAAAATTGACTTTAGAAGATCATATAGGGGCGCCTGGGTGGCTCTGTCGGTTGAGCATCTGACTTCGGCTCAGGTCATGATCTTGCGGTTCATGAGTTCTGGCCCCGTGTCGGGCTCTGTGCTGACAGCTCAGAGCCTGGAACCTGCTTCGGATTCTGTGTCTCCCTCTCTCTCTGCCCCTCCCCCGCTCACGCTCTGTCTGTCTCTCTCAGTCTCAAAAATAAATAAACATTTTAAAAAATTGGAAAAAAAAAGAAGATTATATAATACATAGTGTAGGAGCATCCGGGCGGTTCAGTCGGTCAAGCATCCAATCTTGGTTGCCGCTCAGGTCGTGATCCCATAGCTTGTGAGTTCGCGCCCTGTGTCAGGCTCCCTGTCTCTGTCTCTGCTCCTCCCCTGCTTATGCTCTCTCTCTCTCTCTCAAAATAAATAAACAAGCTTAAAAAATACATAATTTAGTGATTTCCAAAGTTATAAAATGTCTTGAGAGAAATGCAGAGGCAGCTCCGGGGTTTCTGTAGAGAAGAGGGTGGGTCAGGAGACAAGGGGAAAACCTGTAGAGCAGCCTTGGAGTTACAAGCACACGGCGGTTTATGGTCCTGGGCAATAAAAATAGCGTGTTCTGCTATTTTCATGCACTTAATATTTAACATTGTTGAAAAGAGACATTATATCTAAAATGGAGTCACTCATGTTAAGCCCCACCAAGACTTAACACCTGGTGGCAGTTTCAGCCACTCCCAGGAGCGGCAACCAATCGGTCTGGAATTTCCTGCCGCACTAGGAGGTGATCTGCTGATAAGACCCCCCCCCCTTCCTCCTCCCCTTGCAGAGACAACCCTTTATTTTCTTTTGCTAAGAAAAGAATCCTTGTCCCACCTGCTCTGCCCACAAGAGCCTTCCCTCCAGCGCTCCCCTCCGTTTGTTGGGTGGGATGCAAGCTGCTTCACACGTTGTTGAATGGAGCCAGTTCGATCTTTACATTTATTCAGTTGCACTTTGACAATACACATGAAATTATGATGGTGCTGGTTGTGGTGGGATGGCAACCGGACCTGGGGATTTCGGGGCCTGGGGGAGCTGGGAGACGTTACAGAAAGGCTTCCACGGCCCCGAGCAGCCCTTGGTCTTGGAGCCTTCATTGATGAGAAAAAACCAAAACCAAAACCAAAACCAAACAAACAAAATTCTGAGACTTTGAGCACGTTCTTGGGCCAACAGAATAAACTCTTCATAGAGAGTCAGGCCAAAAAGGAGCAGAAGTCATTGATGTGCAAAGCAAAAAATCTCTGGCCTCGTAAACTGCCTCCTAAACTTGTTTTCTGTTCAAGGCAGCATCAGCTACGTGGCCTACACCCCCAGATGCCCTGTGTTTTCCCTCCACTTGGAGCCAGTATCTTCCATTGTTAATTCTGGTGACCACTGGGGTGAAATGAGACGCTTTTTATGTGATATTTGATCGATGCCTTTTTTTGCTGTGGAGAATTTGCAAGTCGGCTTTTGGATTCATTCCTATTATTTAATTCCGTTTTCTAGGTGGTTAATATTTAAGAAATCAGCGAGGCTCTCAACAGTCATTAAGCCTAACGCTGAAGGTTGGAACTCAAACCCCAGCACTGCCTGCCGGTCACTTACTACTGTAACGATGTATTCCCTGGTAGGACAAGAGCCGCCGGGAGAGGGAGCCCTTGTGCATCGGGCTTACCCCGCCCTCATCACCTTGCCCAGTGCACGGCTGAAACTCACGTCCTCCTGCTGTCCCTCTGCTCCACCCTCCCGACCTCTGCTCACAGTCATGTGGGTTCATACTCCTCTGCCTCACCAGCCATTCTGTTTACACTGGTTCTCTCCTCTCTCTCTCTTTAGTATGAGATGTAGCAAATGCAGGGAAGAAGGCATAAGTCACACTGTGTTAATTCATGATTGTAATGCACGTGTAATGCACAAGAAAGTACCAGTGACATTTAAAAATGGGGGGCGCCTGGGTGGCTCAGTTTGTTGAGCGTCTGACTTCGTTCGGCGCAGGTCATGATCTCGCAGTCTGTGAGTTCAAGCCCCGCAGGGGGCTCTGTGCTGACAGCTCAGAGCCGGGAGGCAGCTTCTATTTCTGTGTCTCCCTCTCTCTCTGCCTCTCCCCCATTCACGTTCTGTCTCTCTCTGCCTTTCAAAAATGAGTAAATGTTAAAAAAAAAATTTTTTTTAAATGGGGGCCGCCTGGGTGGCTCAGTTGGTTGGGCATCCGACTTCAGCTCAGGTCATGATATCGCAGCTTGTGAGTTCGAGCCCTGTGTGGGGCCCTATGCTGACAGCTCAGAGCCTGGAACTTGATTCTGATTCTGTGTCTCCTTCTCTCTCTGCCACTCCCCCACTTGTGCTCTGTCTCTCTCTGTCTCTCAAAAATAAATAAATATAAAAATGGGACAGTGAGGCACACTTGAATGGCTCAGTCGGTTAAGCCTCCGACTTAGGCTCAGGTCATGATCTCACAGTTGGTTGAGTTCGAGCCCCGCGTCAGGCTCTGTGCTGATGGCTCAGAGCCTGGAGCCTGCTTGGGATTCTGTGTCTCCCTCTGTCTGACCCTCCCCCATTCATGCTCTGTCTCTCTCTGTCTCAAAAATAAATAAATAAACGTTAAAAAAAATTTTTTTTTAATAAATAAATAAATAAATAAAAAGGTAATTATATTTCTCAATAGTATATAGAAATCCATTAGATTTCTGTGTATTGACATGGCAGTCTCAGTATATTCTGTATATAAAATATATTTCACATATTGATTTTTGTATAATGATTTCCATAAACATTTCTCTATATTGTGTATATATTATATAGTCAGCCATCTTGCTAAGCTTTTTAAAATAAGTTGAAATTTTAATTAATGTTGAAAAGGCCTTCCACATTATATCGAATAGAAATAGTAGAGCAAGCATCTTTATCTTTCTCCTAAGTGTAAAAATTGAAATGTCTCAATATTTCACCAGTAAAAGTGGTGTTTTGTTCTAAATTCTGTGGCTGTTGCTGGTACCTTCTATGAGATTTAGATGATTCTTTTCTGCTTCCAGCTTGGGTTGAGGCGTTCTGTTTTTGTATGTTAAAAAGATACTGAATTTTACCAGATATTTTTATGATTTTATTGAAATGATATGATTTTATTTATTAATCTGCTAATATGTTATGCTGATTCATTTTTTAGTGTCAAACGTTGCATTACTAGGGTAATACCAAATCAGTCACGCTGTATTATTTTTTTATGTATATAACAGGACTCGGTTCAGCAGTTTTTTTAAAGAATTCTTCGTGTTCAGCATTTCATGGCAATTCTCATTGTACAACTAAGATTCCAAGGGTCAGATTCAGTGTTTCACAAAGATGTTTCACCTTTGGGCGCTAACAATGAAATATATTGAAAACAATGTATGTAATCCAATTTGAAGTGTTCCAAGGAACACCATTGCTATCAGCCACATGAAACCATACGTGTCCTTGTTAAAATTCAGAACTACAGCTTAAAGATGCTTCTGTGTTTTCAGCCAAAATTCTGGGTTGTATACAGTTTGGGGTTTTTTTTAATGTTTATTTTTGACAGAGAGAGAGAGAGAGAGAGCATGAGATGGGGAGGGGCAGAGAGAGAGGGAGACACAGAATCCGAAGCAGGCTCCAGCCTCAGAGCTGTCAGCACAGAGCCCGACGCGGGGCTCGAACCCACGAGCCATGAGATCGCGACCTGAGCCGAAGTTGGACACCCAACCTGACTGAGCCACCGAGGTGCCTAGCCCTCAACCGTCTTCTAAATGTGTGGCTAAAACTTAAGGCTGTGCTCTCAGTTAAGACAAAAACTTGTGTTTTTCACAGTAGATGTAAAAACAATAAAATACTAATGAAAAAATAATAGTTCTTTTTGTCCATAGTAAAATTGGACTGTAATCGTTCCTTCTAACAGTGTCCTTCTCAAGTTACAGGAGCCGCTTAAAATGATTTGGGGAGCGTTTTAGTTAACCGGGGCCACTGCCGAAACAAAACACCATGGAGTGGGGGCTCATCCAGCAGGAGTTTATTTCTCCAGACCAGGGTGCCAGCAAGGTGGGGTTCTGGCGAGAGCCTCTCCTGGTTTGCAGATGGCTGGCTTCTCGCTTCACCCCCACTTGACGGGAGGGTTGGGGGGAAGGGGGGAGAGAAGCCCGTCTCCTACCATATAAAAACCCTGTCTCCGAACACAGTCACATTGAGGATCAGGGTTTCGACATAAGTTTTGGAGCGTGAGGGACAAAATTCATGTCTCAGTTTCAGGCTCTGGTCCTCCCCCCCCCCCCCCCCCCCCCCGCAAATTCATGGTCTTCTCACATACAGAATATTTTCATTTCCCCCTAACATCCCAGAAGCCTTCCCTCATTCCAGCACCACCTCTAAGTCTGAAGTCCAGGGTCCCGTCTCAGGATCACCATCACCAGGTCTGCGAGGCACTGGAGGCAGATTCATCCCGACGCAGCTTCCCCCTTTCGATGCTGATCTGTGAAAGTGCACAAGTTACGTGCTTCCAAAATACACCGGTGGGACAGGCCCGCGGGAGGCGGTGCCATACCTAAAGGGAGAGATAGGGGAGAAGGAAGGAGGGGCAGGTCCCAGGCAAGACCCAGTAGATCCTGAGATTGGGGAATAACCCGGTTGGCCTTCATGTCCCCCCTTCCAGGCCCAGCGAGGTGCCAGCACCACCCCGTGGCCCACCCGCTACTCCGCAGCCACTCTGCCCTCCGAAACCAGGGAGGAGAGAGTTTCACCCCCTGAGCCTCTGGTGAGAGGGCCCCCCTTCTGGTCTCTGAATTGCCTTCAGGCTCCTTCTTCCCTTTCCTTGAGAAACAGCGCGTCTTCACAGCCTCGTAGCTCCATGCTCTGGCCCCGGAGAACCCAGTCCCTCATTCCGCCGGCTTTCTCTGCCCCCTTCCCTTCCAAGTGGCAGCATCTCTGAGGGTTTAATGCCGTCTCTGTTCCTGGCCTGGGCTGAGAGGGCTCCTCCAAGTCCTGAGTCATGTGATCTCTTATCGGCAGGTGGTTCAGCCACACCCGTGGTGCTCTCTCCTTTGCGGTGTGGATAGCATTTTCTCCGTTTCCAATTTCAGGTTCCTTTTTTTTTTTTTTTTTTTTAAGTATTTTAGGGGCACCTGGGTAGCTCACTACGTTAACATTGGACTTTGGCTCAGGTCAGGATCTTTCGGTTCTCAGGCTCAGAGCCTGGAGCCTGCTTCAGATTCTGGGTCTCCCTCTCTCTCTGCCCCTTCCCCGCTCATGCTCTGTCTGTCTCTCTCCAAAAATAAATAAACGTTAAAAAAAAATGTTAATCAAAGTAAAAAAATAAAAAGCATTTTATCTCAGTTTGCAAAAGCAGTCTATGAAATACGGGGTTGGAGATGGATCGGGAAGAGAAGGCTTTTTTATCCACTCATCGGAATAGAACCGCGAACAGGCAACGGCAACCCCATCATACTTTCCATTCAACGTCACCGTGATGAGATTTCCTTCAGCGTTTCACTCACTTCGTAATTAATTCCCGTTCCCCTGGCTCCGGGGCCAGCAGGCCGCTCTCATGAGTCACGCCTCTCGGCCGCCACAGGCTTTCTTTCCGCAAGGCCCGACGCTGTTGCTGGAAGACAGCGATGTCTGCAAAGTGTAGCGGAGCCTTGGGGCAACGCCTAACAGGGAAAGTGGAAGCGACCTGTTGGTGATGCTAGAATTCTAGGGCAAGCGCCTCACTGCGCCCATTCAAGTACTCATCTCAGCAAAAAACACCCTCACGCGCATAATGTTTTCACTGAATGTCTGGGCAACCCATGGCCCGCTCAAGCCGACACACAAAATTAGCCATCGTACGGACTGTTTTTTTCTTTTTCTATTCTCTGGAAGGTTTCCAATAAGATTGGAATGATTTCTTCTTGAGTGTTTGATAGAAACTGTCTGGGCCTAGAGGTGTTTTTGTTTTTAAGTTTATTTATTTATTTTGAGAGAGACAGAGAGAGCGTGAGCGGGATAAGGGAAGAGAGAATCCCAAGCAGGCTCTGCACGGTCGGCCCGGAGCCCGACACGGAACTGAAACTCACAAACCCTTGAGATCGTGACCTGAGCTGAAACCAGGAGTCGGAGGCTTAACCAACTGAGCCACCCAGGAGTTTTATTTGTGGAAAGGTATTTAACTACAGATTCAATTCCTTTCATAATTATAGGGGGGCGCCTGGGTGGCTCAGTCGGTCATGATCTCACATTCTGTGGGTTCCAGCCCCACATCGGGCTCTGGGCTGACAGCTTGGAGCCTGGAGCCTGCTTCGGATTCTGTGTCTCCCTCTCCCTCTCTGCCCCTCATCTCACTCATGCTCTGTCTCTCTCTCTCAAAATAATAAATAAACGTTAAAAAATAATTATTATAGGAATATTCAGGTTTTTCATATTTGTCTTGAATTGATTTGAATGAGTGATATTTTCTAATAATTGTCCAAATTTTTATCTATTGATATGAAATTTTTTATTTTTTGAAATGGTCCAAAGTTACTGTTGTACTAAATTATGTTTTTTTTAATTTTTTAAATGTTTGTTTATTTTTGAGAGAGAGACAGAGACAGAGACAGAGTGTGAGCTGGGGAGGAACAGAGAGAGAGGGAGACACAGAATCCAAAGCAGGCTCCAGGCTCTGAGCTGTCAGCACAGAACCCGATGCAGAGCTCGAACCCACAGACCTCGACACCGTGACCTGAGCCGAAGTTGCACGCTTAACCGACTGAGCCACCCAGGCGCCCCTGTACTATATTATCTTTAATTGCCTGCCTCAGGGATGTCCTTTTTATCATTTTTGATATTGGCCTTACATGCCTTTTCTTCCTATTTTTGTTTCTTCATGAACCATCACACACGTTTGTGACTTTTATTAGTTTTATCAAGTTGAAACTATTGACTTTACTGATCCTTCTGATTTTGTTACTTTTCCTACATCATGAATTTTTGCTTTTAAATTTATTATTTTTTGCCTTCCACCCTCTTCAAGTTTAAATTGTTCTTTTTCTGTAACTTCTAGGAATGGATGCTTAGCTCATTTTCAGGCTTTCTTCTGGTATATTTTATGTACATAAGGCCATATGCATTTTTTTAAATACTGCTTTGGCTGCCTTCCACAAATACTGGTGTGTGATGTTTTTGTTATTATTCAGTCCATACTATTTTCTAATCTCCATTAGAATTTCTCCTTTGACTCACGGTTTTCTTAAAGATGTATTCCTTAATTTACATATAAGAATTTAACATCCGTTTTTAAAGTACTTACTTCTAGCGTGGCTCTAACGTAGCTAACTCTCCATGAGTCCAACCCATTGGCATTTGTTGAGACTTAGTTTGTGGTCCATCTGCTCATTTTTAAAAAATATTTTTGTGATTTTAAGAAGGACGTGCTTTCAGCATTTGTTACGTGTCCTGTTCTGTATTTGTCCGTTAGGTCAATTCTGTTATCATTTTATTCACGTATTTCCTATCAGTTACTGAATAATGCCCTCTCACTGAGGATTTGTCTCTCTCTCCTTGTACTTATGTCAGTCCCATAGGATACATTTTTCAGGCGCACTCTTTGGTCTATATGTGTTTAAAACTAGTATGATGTCTAGGTAAAAGTAGCCTTTCCTTATATAATTGACCTTCTTTACCTCCAGTAATATTTTTTTGTGTGTTAGGTTGTATCTGGCATTTACATAGTGACCTCATAGTGACTGACATTAAAGCCTTCTGTAGTTTGGGGCACCTGGATGGCTCAGTGGATCGAGCGTCTGACTCTTGATTTTGGCTCTGGTCATGATCCCAGGGTCGCGGGATGGGGCCCTTGTTGGACTCCATGTTGAGCGTGGAGCCTACTTAAGATTCTTTCTCTCTCCCTCTGTCCCTTTCTCTCTCTCTAAAATAAATTTTTTTTTTAATTTTAAAAAATGAAAAATGCTTCCTGTGGCTGAAGTTTAGAGGTTTCCTTCATGAACAAGTATATGTTATATTTTATTTTTATCTAGACTGACAATGTGTATTTTGTCACTGGAGTATTTTCTTCCCTTGTGATCAGTTTGGTTGGTGGGTGCTGAGACTTCTTTCCGCCACCTTGGCTTGTGCCCGCCATTTGTCCCGTCTACTCGCTATTTCTTTGCCTCTCCTCTCTTGTCTTGTTACGTTAGCAGACTGTTTATGATTGCTGTTTTTGACTTTGAACTTCTTCATACTGTCTCTATTCTATTTGTACTTGCCCTAGAAATGTAAGCATGCATCGTCAACTCCACAAATCCAAACGTGATCAAATCTTTCTTCTCCTCCTGGGCAATTCCTGGATCTTGGAAGATTTTATATTTGCTTAACTCTCTCCTGAATTAAATGTTATTGTCTCCCTTTTTAAGTTCACCTTGTTTTGTTTTTTAATCCTCTTGACATTGTTACCACCGTTTTACTTAGTCAATAGTAATTTACGTTTGCTTATATGTTTACCACTTTCTTTGTTCTCTATTCTTCTCTTAAACTTATCCTTCCTGACCGGTTTCTCTCTGCCTAAAGTACATTCTTTAGCATTTCCTTTACTGAGATCGTGTTGCTGACAGATTCTCTTCTCTTAGTTCTCATTTGCCTGTAAGTGAAAGAAATTCACCCTCATTTTTGAAAGATACTTCTGCTGTGCGTATATTTCTAGGCTGACGAGATTTTCTTATAGCATGTGAATATGTCTTTCTTCTTCTGGCTTCTGTTGATATTGTTAGAAGTCAGATATCATTCCATCTGCTATCGTGTTTAGGTAATCTGTCTTTTTTTTTTTTTTTTTTTTCACCCGGGATGACTTAAGATGTTAAGTCTACAGCTTTACTACGTATCTAGATGTGAATCTATTCTCATCAGTCATGCTTGGGATTTGCTAAGCTTCTTGAGTCTGTGGGTCTATTCCTGAGTCTGAAAAGGTCTCACTATTATATTTTCAACTATTCCTCTGTTCTCTTCACTCAGCTCTCAGAACTTGGACCAAATACTTCTCACCTCACTCCTGCCATGTTTATCCTTTCTGCTGCGTTTTCTATTATTTTCTCTTTCCATCATGTTCTGACTTGTCTTACAATTCACGAATTCTCGCTTCTGTTCTGTTCATTTTCCTGTTCAATTATATCCATATGATTTCCACCTCCAAAAGTTCTATTTGATTATTTTCTGAATATGGCATGTCACATTTTCTTGCCTTTTCCCTACAGTATGCTCGGGTTTGTCACTGGCCATAGTTTACGAACTATAAGATGCACTTTCTTTTACAGTTTAACGTCTTTGAAATAGTTATATGTGCGAAAACCAGTGTTGTTTTATAATTACTATCAGCCAAAAAGCACCCATAGAGAGATCATTAATATGTGCCCCAAATGGAACTAAGAAATTGGTATAAAAGGGAAAAAAGCATTTGTAAGATAGATCGCCATAAAGCAGGTGTGGGAGACTTTTTTCCCCAGTAAAGGTACCAGGTACGGAATAGAAGTTGCGATTGGAAGCGCCATTTGATTAAGTCCCCATAAACCACCGCGTTCTCCAAGATCGACGTGCTTCCGCACAGAACGCGCGGGGGACTGAAGGAGGATTGATGACCACAGGTGGCCCCGCGCGTTTCACAGCTTCGCACCACGCTCCGCAGCTGCCCCAGGACACGGCACTGCTCTGGCTTCACTACGGGTCTTACTTTCCTCTCGCTGGCTAACAAATTAACACAGGCTCGGCACCCTGGAACCATACCCATCTGCTCTGTCACAGGGCCGTGTGTCAGGAGTCTGGGCGTGGCACAGCTAGATTCTGTGTCGAGGGTCTCATGACGCTGAAATCAAGGTGCTGGAGTCTCCCCTGAGGCTTGGGACCCCCTTTGTGGCCCTCGTGATTGTTAGCAGAATTCATATCCTTGCCACTGTAAGACTCATGGGGCCTGCAAGGGCGCCTGGGCGGCTCAGCCGGTTGAGCGTCCGACGTCCGCTCAGGTCATGATCTCGGGGTCCATGGGTTTGGGCCCCGCGTCGGGGTCTGTGCTGACAGCTGGGAGCCTGGAGCCTGCTTCAGATTCTGTGTCTTCCTCTCTCTCGGCCCCTCCCCCCCCACACTGTGTCTCTGTCTCTCTCAAAAAGAAATAAACATTAAAAAAATAAAAAAACTCCTGGAGGCTGTATCTTCAAGGTCAAGGGGAGAGAATGCCTCACTGACACAAACTTTTGTAAAGACTTCACTAGATGAGGTCAGGCCCACCTAGGATAATCTCGTTTCATTCACTCAGAGTCAACTGATTAGCCACTTAACCATGGGGGTGATAGTCTATCTCACTTTCACGGGTCCTGCCCATTCTCAGGGGAGGGGGTTTTACAGGATGTTGACACCAGGCGGCAAGGATCTTAAGGATCGCTTAGAATTTTGCCATCAAGACTGTCCTAGAAGGAACATCTCAAGCTTCCATTTGGCTCTTCCTACCCTCACTCACCAGGCCGTGGAGCTCGTGCATGGGTCCTACCCATGCAGGTTTTGAGTATGTTTATTCCCATTGTATACGTGCTAACTGCGGAGCTAACCACAGTTTAGATGCATGGAACGCTGGGTCCAGTGAGAGACGGTCCCAGGTCAACATGTCATTTGCCACCCAGTGTGCCACAGCTCCATGCTGACTGGGGGGCCGAGGTGGGGGGACCATAGTGGTTCCTGAGAATCAGCAGCGACAATGTCTGACTTCAGATGTTTCCAGCCCTGCCTCCCAGCGGCGATCGGCCCAGGATGTGGTTTCCTACTGCGCTCTGGGGTCCAGCCCTGTCTTCCAGACTTGCAGGTTCCGAAACCCCAACCCTTCCATTTGTCTCAAGCGGTAGCTGCTCCTTGCAGTTGCTGCCTCTGGGGTACCTCACTGTCTGCTTTTTGCCTTTTTAGTCCTCTGACGTCTGTGTAATCAGTTCTCTGTTTTAAAATAGGTTTACTACATGCACGACCCCAGAGGACAGTGTGCTAAGTAAAATACACCAGTCACAGAAGGACAAATACTGCATGACTCTATTCATACGAGGAATCTAAAATTGTCAAACTGAGGGGCGCCTGGGTGGCTCAGTCGGTTAAGCATCCGACTCTTGGTTGTGGCTCAGGTCATGACCTCATGGTCGTGGGACCAAGCCCTGCATCGGGCTCTACGCTGGGCACAGAGCCTGCTTGGGATTCTCTCTCTGTCTCTCTTTCTCTCTCTCCCTCCTTCCCTCCCCTCCTCGTGCACCCTCTTTCTTTCAAAATAAATAAACTTTAAAAAGTAAAAAACTAAAACAGTCACACTGACAGAAGCAGAGAGTGAAATGTGGTTGCCAGGGGTGGGGAGGGGAGGGGAAATGGGGAGATGTCAGCCAATGGACATCAAGTGTCAGTTAGGCAAGATGAGTAAGTTCTAGAGATTTGTTGTACAACATTGTGCCTGTAGTGAACAGCATCGTATCGTGCACCTAAAAATTGTTAGAAGGGTTCATCTCATATTTGTGTTCTTACCACAAGAACAAAAAAGAGGCACAAGGAAGCTTCTGGAGGTAACGGATATATATCAGTTCCCTTGATTGTGGTTTCACAGGTGTACTTGTGTCCCAAGTCATTAGATTGTATACATTAAATATGTATATCAGTTGTATATCAACTGTACCTAAATAAAGCTGTTTAAAAATAGATTAACAAGGGGCACCTGGGTGGCGCAGTCGGTTGAGCGTCCGACTTCAGCCAGGTCACGATCTCACACTCCGTGAGTTCGAGCCCCGCGTCGGGCTCTGGGCTGATGGCTCAGAGCCTGGAGCCTGTTTCCGATTCTGTGTCTCCCTCTCTCTCTGCCCCTCCCCCGCTCATGCTCTGTCTCTCTCTCTCTCTCCCAAAAATAAAATAAACGTTGAAAAAAAAAATTAAAAAAAAATAGATTAACAGAGGGGCACCTGGGTGGCTCAGTTGGTTAAGCACGCGACTTCGGCTCAGGTCATGATCTCACAGTTTGTGGGTTCGAGCCCCGCATCGGGCTCTGTGCTGACAGCTTGGAGCCTGGAGCTTCAGATCCTGTGTCTCCCTCTCTCTGCCCCCTCCCCTGCTCACTCTCTCTCTCTCAAAAATAAAGATTAAAAATTTTTTTTTCATATGAAAATAAATTAAGAAAATAAAATGTCTCTGTTAAAAATAACTGATACAGTTCCTGTTTTCCTGACTGGTGCCCAGGCACATACCCGAAGCTTCCTCAACGCTAGAGTGAGTAGGTGAACTCCCGTAGGTGCGCGGAATGACCACTGTGCAGAAATACAACTGAACACGCGGTGCTCGGCGTGCTCAAAACTCACAACCGCAACACCCTGGTCCGAACCGTCCTGTGCAGCGTGGTTCCACTTCCGTGCACTGTGCCGTCGGCTCCCGTGTGGGGTGTGAAACCATCACAGACGGTGAGGGAGCCCGTACCCCGCGGAGAGGGAGGGCTCGCCACCCAGCCAGGCTTCCGTCTGCGTGGGGTGCCCTGCTCCGTACACGCGGCAGAGTTCCCCCTGGAAAGGATTTTGGTCGTGATTTCAGGCCTAACCCGGATGACCCGACACCTTCCAGGGACTCGCAGCCTTGTTTCCTGCCACACCCGCGTCCTTCCCACGTGTCTCTCGCCGGAAAGGATGTTAAAACGGTTTCAGTTCAAGAGGGAGGTGCGGTCTTGGGAACATCAGAACTTCCGCGGAGGCTGCAGAACACAGCCCGGGCGCTTAGCACCTGCCTCGCCCCGAGCCACCGCCCCCACCCCCCGCCCGCGTCGCTGGTTGGGTCACCCAGAGCCACGGAGCATGACCTCGGGTCTTCTGGCACCGCCCCTGGAAGACCATGGCAAACGTGTTATCCTAGAAAATGAAAACTAATATTCATGCCTCGTTCGGCCTTGATCTACCTACAATCATTCTCAGACTCTATTTTTTCAGAGGTGATCTCAAAGTATGTTTATATTGATTCGTAGAAATTAAACACATGTCATCTATATCTAAGAATCCTGCATCTCAAACGAAACAATAATCTTTTAGCAAATTCGTGGTAAAATTCCGATGAAAGTCCAGAAATAAATTACGTAAGTTTTCACGAATTTATCTCCTGTGTCAGATGATCGCTTTCTTTTTCCCAAAAATATTACATCTAAATACAACTTAGCACATTTTTGGGAGGCCCCGGGGGATTTCAGAAATGCGGTCGTGCTGAGGGTGGCTGCTTTTCTGTGCCAGCTCGTTCCCTCTCCGGAAACCAGCCTCCCATACCTCCTCCCCGAACCCAGTGCGCAGGTCTCAACCTGAGTTATCTGTGGTAAGAACATGGGCAGGCATAGAACAAACAGTAGTTATACTTAAAACCTCTATCATCGTATCACGGTATTATTTACTTACACAGAATACAGCATCCAACTACGAGGGTTTTCCTCAAAGAAATTTTTTTTTTTTTAAAGCAGACTGCATACCCAAAGCGGGGTTTGAACTCATGACGCTGAGATCAAGAGTCACACGGTCTACCAACTGAGCTGGCCAGATGCCCCTCCTCAAAGGAATCTTAAAGAAATTCCATACTTAGCATCTACCAATTGTAGTAATTTCAAGTATCACGTATTCAAAATGAAGTCTTGAAGTAGGATTATGGTTCCATGTAAACATCAGAGACAAGAAAGCGCAGATTTAGACTTCCTCGACCGAGCATACCTTTTAGCAACTGACATTGCCAGAGGTGTACTTTTCAGCTGTAAATCCTCAACACGATTGCTTCACAGTCAAACAAGGAGGTGAGTTCAGAAATGTCACAGAACACTGAACTGCATTTTATTTCTCTGCAGCATTCAGACACAAAATAATGGTACAAATAAAACTCTAAGTGAAAGTGTTAACTCATACAGCAGGATGATAATAAATGGCCTTTCCTTTTCAGATTCCTTCTAAAAAATGTCAAGCCCATCAGGACCCCCTCTAATCGACGCTTTGGCGCCCCAAACTCCCCACCTAGTGGTGATGTGCAGCGGGCAAGACCACGGCCTTGACTTTGCTGGAGCGTCTGCCCCTGGGCGACCACCACCTGCGTGTTCCACGTCTCTTGCCCTACATTCAGTGCCTCCCTACACCTCTCTTGAACTAGAACCTATCCTGTTTCTCATTTTCACAAGGGCACTCGAGTTCTTTGTGACTGCTTCAGCTACTTTCTGTAAAAACAAAGCCAACCCACAAATATTTATTGAACAGCCACTGCTTTCCAGAGTCTGCCTACGTTGAGTTCCTTACCAGCCTGCTCCCTGCCTTCCAGAATATCCATCAGCTGGTGCGAGCCCATCCTGGTGCTCCAGCATGAGCCACAGAACCGTGCAACGAACAGAAAGGGGAGTTCGGACACGTAGAAGGTCCTCTAAGTGATTTGTATAAGAAATGGCCTCCGTTAAGAACGCAGAATATCCCTTCATTAAAGGTAACATTCACTGCTTATTTTTATTAAATTCTCGTATCATCAATACTGTCATAGTGAAAGAAGACTTAAGGAACTCATATATTAGAGACTATGACACATTCTTAGCTTCCTGATTCATGGGAAAATGTCCAGGAAATCTTAACGGAAATAAAGGTTAATAAATCGTTGAAAATGGCTCACAGCAGGTTCCCCAAGAATCAGAAGTGGAGGACGATGCCTAGCATCCCGATGCAAGTCTGAGTGGCCTCCCCGGTGTCCCCCCAGCTGCACGTGGTTGCCCCACATTACCTGACACGGCTTGGAACGTGCAGACACGTGTTGCCTCAACTCTACCCAGCCTGAGCCCTAGCCACTTCCAGATGGCCCCAGCGGCCCTGCCCCGTGTTGCCACACCCAGCAGCCTTCCGACACCGGGAAGGGACGGGTTTACAAAATTAAAAAGTTTGACCAATTACAAAAGCATTTCGACGAACCATTTCATGACACTGAAAAAAGATAGTTCCGCTTCAAGCTTTTACTGCGGGAGAAAGACCTCTACAATGTGCAAAATAAGACCAAACAAAATAGCTCCTGCAACATTTTATCAAGAGTAGACACACACACACACACACACACACACAACATTTTATCAAGAGTAGACACATACACACACACACACACTCACACACACACACACACACACACACACTATCCTTGGGTTTCAGGCTACTGTTCTCCTGCCTGAGGTTAAGCTGGCTCTCATGTGGCCACCCGGGCCCGTGGGAGGGGAGTGCAGTAGATCCTGACGTAGGCAACAGTTAGTCCCACACCCTTCCAGATCTGAGCTCCCCGCCCTTATCCAGGGGTTCGGTTTCTAACCACATGTCAGAATGGCTCATCTCTTGGGCTTTCATCTACCTGAAAGAGGCAGAAAGAAGGGAGGGTTGGCAGTGAGTGCTAAGTGCTGGAGCCTGACCTGTGTTTGCGTCCTACGTGACCGGAGTGTGGGGCCGATTCACTTGGAATCCTGAGGCAAACCAGACTTCGTGTTTAGAACATTCCAAATAAAAGAGGTTTGACAACTGCGTCGGGGTTTCATAGGGAACCAAGATCACAGAGCAAATAAATGAATATATATATATATATATTTTTTTTTTTTTTTCAGTAACTCAACTTCTTGCCTTGAAGTTGATCCAAATGTTAATGACTCCAGTCAGGTGCATAAGGCTTTTAGACACAAAAGATGGCCCTCAGAGGCAGGATGTCTTCTCAGCCCGCTACACGATCCCCTTAGAGCACGTTTATGTAGGCAACAGATGCCATACTTATATTTTTACAGTGGCTTGAATTTTTTTCCTTTATTCTGCACTATTACACTGTCTCACCTACGCTGATGTATCATGAGCTACAATTATTGTCTATTTGTAGGATTATTGTGTTATCATTCACCGTGTTGGAGTTTCATTTGCCCTATTTTTGTGTGAGGAATGGAACAAAATTCTCCACTAACCAGCAAACAGGATGGGGAGAGGCATCTTTTAAAAACACACACACATAGGACAATACACAAGGTAAATTATAAGCTATAATTAAAAATATGTGGAAACCAACATCACTGGGCCCTTCCCAAGCTAAAGATCTCTGGGAAATACGCAACAATTTGTAGTTGCCCTCGTTCTATTTTCACTGCAAAATATTTTTCTACATGTACACGGTATTGTTACAAGAGGATTTGGGTGCTTGTGAATTAAGGAAATCTTCCAAATAAGGGGGAAAAAACCAACAGAAACCTCATTCACAAATGTGTCTGTTTTCAGCAGTGTTGATAGGATTTTGTGGAGATGCCAGAATCAATGAAAGCCTGTTGCAAGCACGTTTGTTAAAAGTACCTAACCGCTTTCAAAGTTTTCATAACTTTTCATTTCGTAGAAGAAATCTATGCTTTTTTTTTTTTTTTTAAATGAACTTTATATCATAGGAAGAGGCTGAACATGGGACTTGGCTGTAAGGACTTTGCAAACCAGACCACACATCGTTCTGAGAACAGCACAGTCAGGCTTCCCAGTCTCGGGTGCCAGGACCCTCCCCACCTCCCCCGGGAGCACCTGTTGGGAGCTCGCTCCCCTTCCAGAGCCGACTTCGACGTAAGCACGGCCGCCATGTCCAGTGCATCGAATCGCTGCATCGCCCTGGCGTTTCCTGCAAAGTCAGGTGAGTAGGTTTTCATTTCCGTCTCCTCTATTTACTAGAGTAAATTTACTATTTGCAGAGTAAATTGAGAAGGTGCTCAGAACTATTGCTTTCCTTGAATAGTAAACAGGAAAATCGCTTATTATTAAACTCCATTTAACTTTACATATAACTTTACATTTAAATTACATATAACTTTATAAATTACATTATTTAATGTGATTATTAAAATACACTATTTGGGGGACATGGTTTGGGCATGGGATGAAAGATTCATAGGGGCACCTGGGTGGCTCAGTCAGTTAGGCGTCTGGCTCTAGGTTTGGGCTCAGGTCATAGTCTCAAAGTTCGTGAGTTCGAGACCCCTGCCCAGCTCTGGACGGAGCCTGCTTGAGATTCTCTCTCTCTCTCTCTCTCTGCCCCTCCCCCACTCACTCATGCCCACTCTCTCTTTATGAACAGTCTCATTTTTATACTTATCACCGCAGTACCTGCCCCCCCCACCCCGTGCCACCACCCCCCACCCCCAGCAAAGAACAGGGCAGATTTCATATGAAAAGGCTTTTTGTAGGTGGAGATCTGCACACCTCAATGTAGTTCAGCAACTTCATCATCGTGGTTTCCAGCTTTGCTCTTTTCCACCCTGGGAGCCTTGCTGGGCCGTGAGTAACACCCACCCTCTCTCCTGTGACCAACTTGGAATTTCTTAGACTCCACTTCTTTGGTTATTGCTAAGGTCAAGCCCTGAGCATCCTTTTCATCTCTGATGCTGGAATGTGGAAAATAAAAGATACGAAATGCTAACGTGGAAAAAGAAAATCAGCATAGATAAGTGTATGAGAAAAGATACACGACAGTAAATTCTAACATGAGACTGTTGAAAGAGTCATAAAGGATTTTTTCATCACCAATGAAAAAGAGGAAAAACCTAGAGATGCTACCAATACAAATGTAGAGCCCTGGATGTTGACAGAGCTCTCAGGAGGTGAGGTGGCCGCGTCAACTTAAGACACACTGGGCAGAAGCAGACTACTTCCTGGGCTCAGATCGTGTGGTTGGAGAAACCATTCATTCTTTCAAGGCAAAGACGGTTTTACTGACCAGATTAAGAAAGGTCAGTATTCCAAACTTTTTATTCTTCGATATCAGCTTAAATATTAGTGTAGGCATTGAAATTCTACAGTATGCGCCATCTGTGAAAGTTTACCTCTAAGCAGTATATACAGTTCACTCAACTTAGTAAGGTCACAGCATTAAGCCTCTCATTCCCAGAATGATGGCCCAGTCACTGGCTGGTCCCATCACTCCATGGCAAGTCCTAAGCCTGTCATGTGACAATTCGGCTGTGAAAAAAACTAAAGACACTTTGGACATGGAAAGAGACAGGAAGTTTACTACACAGAGACTTTCCTGAAATTCCTCCAGGATGCTCTTGAGTGCAAAACAACCGGATTCAAGAAAGCAGGAAACAGGGGCTCCTGAGTGGCTCAGTTGGTGAAGCGTCTGTCTCATGGCTCAGGTCATGATCTCATGGTTCATGGGTTCGAGCCCCACGTCGGGCTCTGTGTTGATGGTGGAGAGCCTGCTTGGGATTCTCTCTCTCTCTCTCTCTCTCGTTCTCTCTCTCTCTCTGCCTCTCCCCCACTTGTACGCATGTGTGTGTGTGTGCACACCCTCTCCGAAAATAAATAAATAAACATTAAAAAAAAAAAAGAAAGAAAACAAAGGACCCAAGAATGGTGGCAGCCTAGCCAGTAACTTACGTTGAGTCAGTGAATAATTATCTGGATCTGACACCGCAAAAAGTTCCAACACTAGGGCTGGAGTGGAACTGTCAGAGTTCTCGAGCAAACACAGGTCGAATACAGCCTGTTCTCAACATCTGCAGCGGCCACGTGATTTCTGTGAAGGTAGCAGTTTTCGCAGATCAGTGCTGCTTCAACATCACAATCAGCACCCAGCTGGAAATAAGCGAATTTCTCGAGCCTCCTACAGAAGGTGTGCCCGATGGAAACCAGATACCCAATTTTGAAGATTTTTATTACTGATGAGAACATGAGCATCTCGTACCCTTACCGTAAAAGGAAACGTCACAGCTTCTCATATAATGGAACTTGATGTGCTTGGAAAATATAGTTCTTCAAATCTCATCTACAGAGACTTTGTTGGGCTCAACGTGTAGTTAAATTGAAACTTGTTGCAATACGGCTGCATCTCAAACGTACTTACATGTGATACATGATATGAAGGGCTTTTAAGAGAGAAAATTCTTCCTGGTGTAGGCTTTCCTGTGCGTTAATAATCAGAGAATCAAACTGGGCACAACACATGACCAAATTCTTGGGGGAATTAAAAGGAAATAAGTGCCCATGAACAAATCACAATTATAAGAGGTTAGACAATTCAGACACAACCAAGGTCTGTGCAGGTAAGAAACATAATAGCGAAAATAGTACAGGCATTAGGTCATGTAGACCTGAGCACCAACTGGGTCGAGCCCCAAGGAGTTAGAGCCTAGACATGTTCCAAAACATCTCAGACCTAAATGCTGAAATGGGGTGTTAATGCACATATGATGGGCATTGTTATTAGAAGTATCCTATATAGGGGCGCCTGGGTGGCGCAGTCGGTTAAGCGTCCGACTTCAGCCAGGTCACGATCTCGCGGTCCGTGAGTTCGAGCCCCGCGTCGGGCTCTGAGCTGATGGCTCAGAGCCTGGAGCCTGTTTCCAATTCTGTGTCTCCCTCTCTCTCTGCCCCTCCCCCGTTCATGCTCTGTCTCTCTCTGTCCCAAAAATAAATAAACGTTGGAAAAAAAAATTAAAAAAAATAAATAAATAAAAAGAAGTATCCTATATATATACGTATATATATTATTAGAAGTATCCTATATATATGCGTATATATATAGGATATATATATATGTGTATATATATACATATGTAGTGTGTGTGTTATATATATACATATGCATCCTACAAATGTGTGTGTGTGTGTGTGTGTGTGTATAGTGTGTGTGTGTACAACGGGATATAGATATAGATAGATATAAATAGATATAGATGCCTTCTGATGCCTGCACATACAGCTTTTTACTCTGTATTGTTAAATACAGACCTAAAAAGAGATAGCTTACAGAAATCTTAATACTTTTAAACCTTGGTCAAAACCTTAGACCTGATGAATCAGGAAAGCGAACTGAAGAATGTTTAGGGATTAGAAATTCAGTTGATTTCCAAATTCATTAATTTCATGGTGTATTTTAAACATAGGAGTACCTGTATTTCCAAGCACGATTTCCTGTTAGAATTTGTTAAGGGAAGCAAATCGAAATTTATCTCAAAAAGAGAAACATGCAGTTGAAGACAGCAGCCCTGATATTCAGCTGAGCGCAGGCACTGTTTATTAGATATATAAGAAAGGGTGCTTGGTTCTTGGTGATAAATTAACAGGGAGACAAGTGCAGTCATAGGACTACGTACCTTCCGGAGGCATTCTGCGGGGGTCTCTAAACCGCGGGAGCTCTCTCTTCGCTCATAGCGATGCATACACCCCCAGGTCTTCCCCTCCTGGAGATCTCGCTGGAGCCGGGAGTCCTGAAGCCTAGCTCCTAGCGCTCCCAACAGCCCCAAAAAAACCGCTACCCACAGGCCAACTGCTGCTGCCGGGGGCCCGAAGGGTCCTGCCCCAGGGTCCCGAGGCCGGCTCCTGCCCCAGCGGCAGTTACACATGAAGGCTCCACTGTGCGGACTTGAGGGGCGTCCACGTGTAATGGTGTAGGCCACGGGGAAGGAGGACATCCTTCCCTGGGTGATGGGGTGGGAGAAATCAGGGAGGGCACTCGGGTGATGACATTGTGATACTGGACTGTTCAACACAGCCTTTGAATGGTGAACCTTCGGATGTATATGAGTCTGTATATCCCAATACATGTCCATATATATGAATATGTGTGTGTGTGTGTATATGTATATATACATATATATACATATATGTATATATACATATATGTATATAGGAGAAGAGGAATCATAAGTTTTTAATAAGTTTTTTGTTTTATTCAGATATTTTCTTCTGGTGCCCTTTAATTTTGACATAATTTCAAACTTGCAGAAAAGTTTAAGAATGGACAAAGAGCTCCTATAAATTCGTTTTCGAATTTACCATTTTAAACATTTTGCCCCATTTCCCTTCCCTCTCTTTCCATACCCATAATACATACATGTGTTTTCGAACCACATGAAAATAAGTTGCAGACACAAAATATTTAAGAATAAGGACACCTCCTGTGTAACCACAGTACAAGGATAATAACCCGGAAATTCGACATTGACCCGCCATTCACTAAGTCACTGACAAAGAGGGCGGGGAGACGTTTTGCTTTCAGAGGAGTAACAGTAGGATTTTTCCCAACAGTGACGGAATTGAGGAAATAATGGAACGTCTTTGGAGTGCCCGGTGAGCATTCCACACCCACCTGGTAAAGGCTATACTTGAGAAACGAAGGTGGTCATACTGGGGACTGGCCTAGGGCCGGATGATCATGTGCCGCTGCTGGGTGGTGATTAGAAAGTTGTCAGGAGACCAGACCCTAACGGTTCTCATGACAAGGAAGAAACAGGTGATGTGTTAACTGAACGTGCTGTAGACATCACTTCACAATACACGGAAGTCAGGTCCTCGTGCTGCACCCCTGAGATCCCTATGGCACTGCGTGTCAGTTCTAAATAAAACTGGGGGGGGGGGGGCGCCTGGGTGGCGCAGTCAGTTAAGCGTCCGACTTCAGCCAGGTCACGATCTTGCGGTCTGTGAGTTCGAGCCCCGCGTCGGGCTCCGGGCTGATGGCTCAGAGCCTGGAGCCTGTTTCCGATTCTGTGTGTCCCTCTCTCTCTGCCCCTCCCCCGTTGATGCTCTGTCTCTCTCTGTCCCAAAAATAAATAAACGTTGAAAAAAAAATTAAAAAATAAAAAAAATAAATAAATAAAACTGGGGGGAAAAACTGACGGTGGCGAAATGTTTCCCTCAGACAAAAAAATCAGAGAATTTATTTCCACGGATCCACACTAAAAGAAATGCCAGGGGCACCTGGGTGGATCCGTAGGTTGAGCATCCGACTTCGGCTCAGGCGATGATCTCGCGGTTTGTGAGTTCGAGCCCCACGTCGGGCTCGCTGCTCTCAGATTGTCAGCGCAGGGCCCACTTCAGATCCTCTCGCCCTCCTCTCTCTGTACCCTGCCCCGCTGGCATTCTCCCAAAGACAAATAGCTAAAATGAATTAAAAAATAAGAATGAAAAAAAATAAGAGAAATGCTAAAGGGAATTTGCGAGTCGTAAGGGGAATATGGTAATTAACGCAGGAAAGAAAGAAGAGAAGCAGAAAGGATCATCTGTGGGTAAATCTAAGTAAACCTTGACTGTTTAAACAGCAACACTAACATGGGCTTTAAAATACATGGGGAAGTAAAATGAATGACAGTGCCGGGAGCGGCAGGAAGGGGTTAAACGGAGTTGGTGTTTCAGGGTCCTCACACTGTCAATAAATTCTAGAACTCGTACAGATTATAAGCCTAAATGTGAAATGTAAAACAATGAAACACTTAAAATTATGAAATCATGATGACTCATTTGCGGTGGGCAAAGTGTCCCCAGATGAGACACAGAAAATGGCAACTGTAAAGAAAAACATGGTTAAGTTGGACCATGTTCAAACTAAGGATTGCTGTCTGTCCAAGGACACCAAGACGAGGGCCAAGAGGCAAGCCTCAGCATGGGGGAAGATACTAGTAACCGATGTGTCTGTCCGAGGTCTCCTGTCCAATCTCTAATACATACCTCCGATCTCTATGCACCTATATCAGTTCTGTGCGTTTTATATATAATATAAATTGTGTGTGCGCGCGCGCGCGTGTGTAGAGTCGACGGAAAAAGGCGGACGACACAACACAACACAACACAACACAACATCGACTTTATACGTGTCAGAGAAATACAAACGGGAACCATAGCGTGATACCGCTACAAAATCACCAACATGGCTACATTCGAAAAGACATGGCCTGCCAAGAGTTGGCGATGACACAAAAGATTTGGAGCTTTCACACGCTGTTAGTGAGAGTGTAGATAAAACTACTTTGGTACACTCTTGAGCAGAATCTTCTGAAGCTGAACATACGCAAAGCTTGTGATCCAGCAAGGCCTCCTCTTATATAAATATCGGGGTCTGGAGACAAAACACGGGCACACATGTTCATAGCAAATTCTTTCATAACAGCCCCCAACTAGAAACAATCCAGACATCGACCAAAAGCAGAAAACATTTTTACAAGTGTGATATATTCAAATGAGAAACCACAGTGAAGAGAAAGAAAATATTACCGCACGGACAAATCTCTGAGATATTTGGGAAATGCAAATTAAATTACAAGGAGACATAGTTTCGCATCTATCAGAATGGCTTAAACCTTTTTTGAAAAGTCAGCACCATGTCTGGCAAGGGTACAGGGTACCTAGAACTCTCGCACATTGCTGGTAAGAATGGAAAATGAGACAGCCACTCTGGAAAATAGCTCGGCAAGTTCGAGAAGTTAAATACACACACACGCCTTTGGACCCATCAATCCCAATTCCATGTATTCAGTCTAGGTAAGTGAAAGCAGTGACCTTCACTGCTTTGTACAAATGTTTGTAGCAGCTCTCTTCATAAATCATTGTAATCACATGGTGATCATTTATCATGAACTTGATAAAGTTTGACACATTACCGACTGCAAAAAGCCAATCCCAAAATGTTACATGCTGTATGATTGCATTTACAGGGTGATCTGTACATGTGTTAAGACTCCTACAACTGTATATCCAAGAGAAAATGGACTTACTGTTTGTAAAATTTTTAAATAAAATTAAACACTGCAAATTAAGTGGTAGCCCAGAAACACAAGGATTCTTCAAAGGCAGTTCATTTGATGTGCGTTTTGTGCTGGTGTGCCTCTGCATTCTTAAAACTTTTTTTTCCCTACAGTTGTGCGTAAGCTTGGAATCATTTTCCATTTCATTCATTTCAGGCTCATGAGGTCATCTCATATTTGGCCACTAGAGGCTAGAAAATTCTTATTTGGGGGTTTCCTTTCGCCTTGTGCGAGTATCCCCCATTTTGACTGTTCTCAAAGATTATAAGAAATATAATCAAAAGAATTTTTGTCAAAAGAATTTTTCACGTGGCCCCTGGGTGGCTCAGTCAATTAAGTGTCCAACTTTGGCTCAGGTCATGATCTCACGGTTCATGAGTTCGAGCCCCACATTGGGCGTCATGATCTAGTGGTTTGTGGGTTCAAGCCCCGAGTTGGGCTCTGTGCTGACAGCTCGGAGCCTGGAGCCTGCTTTGGGTTCTGTGTCTCTCTGTCTCTGTACCCGTCCCCAGCTTGTGCTCTGTCTCTCTCAAAAATAAACAAACATTTTCAATAAAATTTTTTTCCAGCCACGTTCATTTCATTTTTCCACTCACGTTAAATAATAATCAGATATATCTCTGGTGAGATTTCCTTGAATGGCTTCACAGAAAGAGCGACCACCCACCCCTCCCGAGACAAGTAGACAAAGAGGCAGGTGTGTGTCCACAAGCCTGACCTGGAGGCGGAGCCTCTGCCTCTCTCATTCACGTCAGAGTCAGAGATGACGCGCAATGATGGCATCGGATTCTAACTCCTTCTTTCTCATTTGGGACTCACCGAGGGGCGCCACCTCTAAGGGACGTACCACCAAGTAGCAAGCGTGTAAAAGTTCCTGCATCAAAATGCAGACACACGGACTTCACCAGACCTCCCATGCGTTCCGTCCGAGTTGTAACTCCCATCACTTGCCTCTTGGGAAGAGTCCGGCTTCGTGGTCTCCCCGGGTGACAGCTTATCAGATTTCCCTTTTCCATGATGAAGGAAGGATTGTTATGACACAAATGGCCAGAAGTCTTGTCCCGCAAAGTGGTATTTTCCAAGGGCCCACTGCCCACCCCGCAGGCAGGCTTGAGTTTCCTTAACAGAATCCCAAGCCGTTGCCAGTGTAGCTGCGGCCACATGCACGATAGCCCTGGCCTCTGGCCTCCGGTCCCCAGCATCCCACAGGGCCCCGATGCACACGTCTGTCCAGTCTCCCCTCCTCCTGTGGCCTTGTCCCAGCCCACCCATTTGCTGGGGTCCGTCACCTTCCATTTTATTTGCCCCTTTTCGCGCCCTAGTGTCTGTAGCCTTGCCCTACCCTGGCCCTCCAGTCCCTGCTGCTCCTCCCCATCCCCCCTGCTTCCTTTCCACAGAGTTCTCCATGGTCCTTTCCCCTCTCAACAATTCTTTTCTGTTCCCCTGGTCCCTCCGACTCACCCGTTTGCTGATGGAAGAGTGTTTATTGAGAGAGATAATAACAAGTGTTGGCAAGGATGTGGGGAAATGGGGACACTCCTGTGCTGCCGGTGGGAGCGCACAAGGCTGCAGTTGCTGTAGAAAAAGGCCTGGCGGGAGAGGTCTCTGGGAAGGCCGTGGGGCAGGAAGCACCAGAAGTCTGTCTCCCCACCTGGACGACGGTTGCACTGGCAGAGTCTGTCTGATGTAACGGGAATCTGGTGTCTATTGAAGGCTTGCAACTTCCAGGAGAAGGCTTGGATGGTAAATTGCATTCAATCACGAGCAATTTCTGCTCTTAGCACAGTAGCAGCTACCCACTCCCTTCCCCCAGCCATGTGGCAGGCAGCTGCGCGTGTATTTCTGAAGCAGCTCACACATGGCTTGCAGGACGTAGAGTAGGCAGGAAGGACGCTGTCCTCCAAATACTGAGTCTCTGTGCTGTGATCCGTGTTTGCTGCTTCTGATCACAGAGGCACAGACAAAGCGGTGGGTGGCCATTATGACTGCTCTCGCCCCAGTGTTGCAAACCGTTCCTCTCTGGCTCAAGGGACATCCAGGAGATTTCAAGGGCCAGTTCCATTTCATTCCCCCTTTGTGTTTTTGCTTTTCCCCTTCAGGAGTCAGACATTAAAGATGAGGATATTCAAAAACAACAGCATATTCAGGGAACACTAGAAAGTGACAGTGCATTCCCGAGGAAAGACTTAGAAAACACATAAGAAGACATGTTTACCCTGCAAAGCTAATCCTTGGCACAGAGAGGCTACAATTAAAAAAATAAAAATAAAAATAGCAGGCCCTAGGGAAAGAGGAGACTCTAATTTCCACAGTTACCACATTATTAAATTCAAATGTCCAATGTTCAACAACAACAAAAAAATCCCAGGCATACAAAAAAACAGGAAATTATGGCCATTCTAGGGAAAAAAGAAATTCAACAGAATCTGTCCCTGAAAAGACTTAACAGAATAGACAAAGACTTCAAAATAATGCTCTTAATGTTGCTCAAAGAACTAAAGGGGGCATTCAGGAAGTCTAGGGAACTGTGTAAACAAAATGGAAACACCAATAAAGAGACAGAAAACATGCACAGACACTATGTAGCTGAAAAGTACACTAACTGAAATGGAAACCGTGTGAGAAACATTCAAAGACAGTGCTAGGCAGGCAGAAGAAAGAATCCGTGAACTTGAAGACAACACTGGACACGATCAAGGCCAAGAAACAGAAGGAGAAGAGATTGAAGAAAAGCGAGCAGAGCCCAGAAGAACTTTGGCACCTTCAGAAGGACCAACACACACGTCGTGGGATCCCAGAAACAGAAGAGAGAGAGAAAGGGGCAGAGAGAATCCTTGAAGAAATAATGGCTGAGAACTTCCTAAATTTGAAGAAAGACGTGAGTATAAACACCAGAGAAGCTCAGTGAACTCCAAGTAAGATGAACTCAAAGAAACCTGCACAAGACACGTCATATTCCAACTTTCAAGAGCCAGCGACAAAACGTGAATCTTCACAGCGGCAAGAAGGAAGTAATCAACACAGGGCAAGGGCTCACCAGTAAGACTGTAAGCAGATTTCTCATCGGAAACTTGGAAGACATTGGGCTGACATGTCCAAAGTGCTACAAGGAAACTGCCACCAAGAAATCCTGTATCTGGCTAAACTGTTCTCTGTAAATAAGGGAGAAATCAAGATATTCTGAAAGAAACAAAACCCGGGGCAGCTTGTGACAACTAGACCTGCCCTACAGAAAAGTAAAGGTCAAGGTAGTCCACAAGGCACAATGAAAGGTCACAGACTAACTCAGAGCCCCATGGAGGAATAAAGATTTCAATAAAGGTAAACATATGGACAATTCTACAAGCTGGTGAAGTTCATAATCTAGGGACGTAAGCTCAGCAAAAGATTGGGACCTAGCCTCACAGGGCTGGAGAATGCCTCCCCTCCCCCACACCTCACCACCACATTCCTAAAAGCTGTTTCCAGGAGTTTCTGCCGCCCCGGTGCATCATGCCTGGCTGTCTAGAAAACAATCACAAGCCATACCAAAAGGCAAGCCATACAATCTGAAGGGACAGAGCAGGCATCAGAACCAGACTCCGAAATGGTGGTTGGGAATTATCAGACCAGGGAATTTAAAACAACCATGATTAATATGCTAAGGACTTTAATGGAAAAAGTAGACAATATGAGGATTGTAAGCGGAGAGATGGAAATTGTAAGAAAGGTTAAAAAGATCAAAAACAGAGATCAAAAACATTTTAACAAAATGAAGCATGCTTTTTGATGGGCTCAGTAGACTGGACATGGCTGAGGAAAGAATCTCTGAGTTGGGGACATGACCATAGAAGTTCCAAAACTGAAAATCAAAGATAAAAAAGGCTGAAAAAAAAAATACAAAAGAATATCAAGGGCGGGGCGGGGGGGGCTGGCTGGCTCATTAGGTAGAACTTACAACTCTTGATCTTGGGGTAGTGAGTTCAAGTCCCGTGTTGGGCATGGAGCCTACTTTAAAAAAAAAGTACAAGGAAATAGTAGCATGTGCTGCTATACAAAAGAATATCCCAGGACTGGGACAAAGTTGTAACATATGTGTAATGGGAACACCAGGAGGAAAAGAAAGAGACAAAGGAACAGGCGTCATATTTGAAGCGATCATGATGGAAATTTCCCCACGTTAATGTCAGGCTCCAAACCACAGATCCAGGAAGCTCAGAAATCACCAGGAGGATAAATATCCAAAAAAACTACACTTAGGCATATCAAAATGAGGCAGAAATAAAGACTTTCTCAACAAAAATTGAGGGGGTTTATTGTAAGTAGACCCGCCTTGTAAGAAACGTTAAAGAAGTTTTTCAGGGAGAAGGAAAATGAAATAGGTCAGAAACTCAGATCCACATAAAGAAAGGAAGAGCATCCAAGAAGGAATAAGTGAAGGTAATATAAAAACCTTTATTTTTCTGGGGCACCTGGGTGGCTCAGTCGGTTAGGCACCTGACTTCAACCCATGTCATGATCTCAAGGTTCGTGAGTGGGAGCCCCACATCCGGCTCTCTGCTCTCAGCGCAGAGCCCGCGTGGGATTCTCCGTTCCCTCTCTCTCTGCCCCTCCCTGGCTTGCGCATTCTGTCTCTCTCTCAAAAATAAATAAACATTAAAAGAATTTGTTTTTACTTTTATTTTTCTTATCCTTAATTGATGTAACAGATAACAGTTCAAAATAATAATAGCCACAATGTATTTGATTATGTTGTTTATGTATGGGTATATAGTCGAGATATTCTTCCCATGCAATCCAAGAATCCTGCTCCTTGATAGTCACTCAAATGAACTGAAAATTTATGACCACGCAGAAACCCGCATATGGATGTTTATAGCAGCTTTACTCATAATTATTAAAACTTGGAGTCAACCAAGTTGGTGCATGGATGAATAAGCTACAGTCCATCCAAACAAGGGAATATTACTCAGCATTAAAGAGAAATGAGCTATCGAGCCATGAAAAGACATACAGGAAACCTACACGCCTACCACTAAGTGAGAGAAGCCAGTCTGAAAGGTTACCCACCGTATGATTCCAGCTCTATGACATTCTGGAAAAGGCAACACTAGGGAGACAGTAAAAAGATAGTGGTTGTCAGGAGGCGTCTTGGCGAGGGGGGGGATGAAGAGCAGAGCACAGAGAATTTTTAGGGCAGTGAAACTATTCTGCACAGTACTGCAGGGGCGGAAACCTGTCGTCATACATTTGTCCAAATTCATAGGTTGTATAATACTTCAGGTAAACTATGGACTTTGGGTGATTGTGATGTATCCGTGTAGATTCACCAGATGTAACGAATGTACCATCGTGATGGGAGAGGTGTAGAGTGGGGGAGGTTGGGGAACGCAGGGGTAGATGGGGAATATCTGTACATTCTGCCCAATTTTCGCTGTGAACCTAAAACACACAAAAAAAATAGAGTTTATTAATTTAAAAATACACATGGGGCGCCTGGGTGACTCAGTCAGTTGAGCATCCGACTTCAGGTCAAGTCATGATCTCACGGCTCATGAGTTCGAGCCCCGCCTTGGGCTCTGTGCTGACAGCTCAGAGCCTGGAGCCTGCTTCGGATTCTGTGTCTCCCTCTCTCTCTCCCCCTCCCCTGCTCATGCTCTGTCTCTGTCTCTCTCTCAAAAATAAATAAACAGTCAGGGGCGCCTGGGTGGCGCAGTCGGTTAAGCGTCCGACTTCAGCCAGGTCACGATCTCGCGGTCCGTGAGTTCGAGCCCCGCGTCAGGCTCTGGGCTGATGGCTCAGAGCCTGGAGCCTGTTTCTAATTCTGTGTCTCCCTCTCTCTCTGCCCCTCCCCCGTTCATGCTCTGTCTCTCTCTGTCCCAAAAATAAATAAACGTTGAAAAAAAAAAAAATAAAATAAATAAATAAATAAATAAATAAATAAACAGTCAAAAATTAAAAAAAAATAAAAAAGTATACATAACAACGAGTAACAAAGACATGAGCAACATTGTTCTGTAATTATTGTTGTGGTGATTCCATTTTCGATTTTCCCTACAGGGAGTGAGGAAATGTTTCAGGCAGGTTAGTCAGTAAATTCCTAACCACCTTCTCATTTCCTCCGGAATTCCAAGAGGTGTTAGAACTCGTGTGTTGACAACAATGGTTTAGATTGGGAAAACCAAATGCAGCTCCAGGATTTAAATCCACTTTTAATCAGAGGAATAAACAGGGAACACAGCATTAAAACAGGTAGCCTTGTAAGCACTTTAAATGCTGTTATGCAAATCTGCTATGGAGAAATCCAGCTCAAAGGAATCTAACACATGGGGAACATGATCTTGTCAAACTTGTCTTGTTCCTGTGGATCCTGAATGTTCGACTCTAGAAATGCTGCACTTAATTCTAATCAAGATATTCAGGAAGACACAGGACACTCCTACCTTCCTTGGCTCCTTCACCCTTTCGCACCCAAACAAGATGCGTTCTGGACTCGGAATCGCATTGCCACACACCTGAACACGCACATGTTTGGAATGAAGAGTGGTTATTAATTTCCTCCAGTCTGTAACATTAAAAAAAAACGTAGCTCTGTGTGAGACCTTGAGGTTGCAGGAAAACACAATCGAGTTTTCACATGAAAAACCTAATTGAACCCAACTCAGTCCAGATTTTGGACGAAGGGGTGACTTCCGGGCTCCACCTGGAAGGGGCTGGGCCTCAAATTTGTAGGGCACTTTGTACAAGATGGAGAACAAGCTGAGTTGCCAAATGAAGCCAATGTGGGGAGTGGACAGGGGTACTAGGCCACCTGGTCTCTCCCTGAACCGGCTCTGGGCACGTCCTCCAGTGTCCTGATGAAGGCTCCCTGCCCTCTGTCCTCAGTGAAACTAGAACTTTTCTAATGACAACAACTTCCAGTTACTACTGCCCAGTACTACGCTACGTGCTTCATATCTATTAAACCAGTCATGATAACCCAAGAGGGCATTCCCATTCCCATAGGACAGATGAGGAAAAGAAAACGAGCAGGCAGAGGGATTTTTAAAAATCTGCTGAGAGGCGCCTGTGTGGCTCAGTCAGTTAAGCGTCCAGCTTCAGCCCAGATCATGATCTCATGGTTCGGGAGTTCGAGCCCCGCGTTGGGCTCTGTGCTGACAGCTCAGAGTCCGGAGCCTGCTTCGGATTCTGTGTCTCCCTCTCTCTGCCCCTCCTCCACCCCTGCTCACACTCTGTCTCTCTCTCTCTCTCAAAAACAAACAAACAAACAAATAAATAAATAAAAATCTGCTGAGAGGCGCCTGCGTGGCTCAGTCTGTTGAGTGTTCACCACTTGATATCTGCCCAAGTTGTGATCTCACAGTTGTGTGATGGAGCCCCACTTCAGGCTCCAAGCTAAGCATGGAGACTGCTTAGGATTCTCTCTCTCTCCCTCTCTCTCTCCCCCTCCCTCTCTCTCTCTCCCTGTCTTTTTCTCTCTCAAAATAAATAAGTAAACATTCCAAATTATTTTAGGGGCACCTGGGTGGTGTAGTCGATCTTGACCTCGGCTCAGGTCCTGATCTCAGAGTTCGTAAGTTCAAGGCCCACGTTGGGCTCTGCGCTGATGGTGCTGTCTCTCCTTCTCTCTGACCTCCCTGCTTGTGCTTGTGTGCGCTCTCTCTCTCTCTCTCTCTCAAAATAAATAAACTTAAAAATTTTTTTTTAATAATTTTAAAAAATAAAAATCTACCGAGACCCTAAAAGCCAGGACTGGAGGTTAGACCCATCCAGGTGGACTTCTTCTGCTCTGGGAGGGAGAAAGTGGGGCAAAACCTCTTTATATCAGGGTTACCGTTGTATCTGTAGTGGTGTGTAATAGTGCGTCAGTACACACGCACACGCACGAATGTGTGAGCACACGCAGGGGTGTGTAGGCGTGTGAATGTACATGTAATGTGTACATTTCACTCTAATGTCTAAAAACTGGTGAGATTCCTGGGGAACCTGATTGGGGTTTTTGGTTTTTTTTTTTAAGTTTTTAATTGTAATTCCCGTTACTTAACGCGCCAGGTGAGAGGAGTTTCAGGTGTACGATAGAGCGACTCAGCCCATCCACACAGCACCCGGTGCTGCTCACGACAGGTGGACTCCCTGAGTGTGAGTCATTTTGAAATGGGTGGAAATGCTAAATTTCAAATCTGTTTCCTGAATGACAAATGCCAGTTGCCCATCTCAACCGGTGGGGCGGGACTGGTTGACACTCCGGCCTCCGGTGATCTCCAGACATGTCCATGTGACGGAAGCGTCCCCGGGGCTCCCCTCCAGAACAGTCTGCCTGCACAGGGACATTAGCCCCGGACGGACGGACACACGCAATCCCCAGGCCTTTCTCTTGGGCTCGCTCACTGCAGCTGTTCCAGTGCATTTATGAAGTTTCCCGTGAGCAACTTCTTTGTTCCCTTCGACTCCTCTGACCTCGTGTCAACGCTTCATTTTCAACTTTCCTAGGACATCGCATTCTGTCTTGTCTTGTTTTGGAAATGCCACTGTGACTACATTCTGCCCCCTTTGGAAGAACCGAGCAGCGTCCACACTGGAAAAGCAGGTACGATCCTGTTCTTGGCAGGAGGTGATGCCGGACCCGGGTCGGCCTGATTCAGCAGCAGCCCCCCTGGACCCCACTTCACATGCAGGAGGAAAATCCTAGTCCTGCCGCCTCGGTGAGCCCCCCATCACCCCAGCGTGTCAGGGCCCAACGCTCAGGTCCGGAGCTCCCTCCGATGCCATGGCCGGCGCATTCACAGGCCACACCGGGGTCACTTGGAACCCCATTTGGCTCAGGGAACCTTCGAGAGGGATTAGGCACTGGGGTTCTTTTCCACATTCCAGATACTTACTTGATACGGCCCGGAGCCCTTTGTAGGTAACTCATCAGGCGCACAATGGCAGTATTTAAAGGTCACTGATTAAAAGAAGGCTTTTGCTGAAAAGCAATGCTCTCATTTGAGGGAACAATTATATTCTGCCCATTGCAGGGAAGAGAGATAGAGATTTGCCAAGGACCCGGGACTTCTGGCCCGGGGACAGCACAGAGGTCTCGGAACCAGGCCGGCCTCCACCCCAGGGTTCCCCAGAGCTGCCCTGTCCATCAGTCCCTCCTCTGCGGAGGACCGGAGAAAACCCATCGTCTGTGACAGGGCCCCCAGAGCACAGTGACAGGTTAGGGGGGCTGGCTCACAGGGCTAATTTCTCACTGCTTCTCTGTGCCTCGCTGGGTCACAGCAGAACCTCAGGACCAGCAAGCCCTAGAAGGAAAGGCGATTGCATAACAGCACCATGTAAACACAGTGAAACAAAACCTCTCTTCGTAAAACCCAGAGCGGCTCCTCTCTCACAACAGGGTTGTGCTCTCTCTCTCTCTCTCTCTCTCTCTCTCTCTCTCCCTAGCTGGGTGACTTTCAGCAAGTCACTTTATCCCTGTCCTTCTGGGGCTGAGTTGTTTCTTCTGACAAATGACTGAACTGGAACTCGAATGCCCTTCACGCCCTGAAGTCTCAGGTGCAGTCACGGCCCCGGGCGAGAGCAGTACCGTACGCTAGGTGCTTATGGACACACTTGACCTAGTTCAACCCTATTTCGTGAGGTGGCTATTAGGACCCCCATTACACAGATGAGAACACAGAGGTTTAGCGGGGTTCCATAAGTTAACAAGGGTCCTAGAGCTGGTGAAGCGATGGGGCGTGGGTCCAAACCTTGAAACCCATGCTTTTGACGAGTCTATGCTGAGAGCCGGTGGCTGTGCCAGATGAGTAACAGGCATGGCTGGACAGTCCCTGTCAGGGCCTGGCCACCCTTGTCAGCACTTGGCGTGTGCCGGCCTGCCTGACTCTCACAACGGCTCGGCCCCTTTTGCAATCGAGGGAACTGGGGCCCAGAGTGGTTAAGCAACCCGCCCAAGGTCACAGAGCCAGTACGTGTAGGAGGGATATCCATAAGATATCCACAGAGCTGTGTTTCCCCTTCTTTATGATCAACTATGAGCACAGAGCACTGCAGGTCGGGTTTATTAGTAAAACATACTGGTTTCTAGAACGATCGGTTCAGGCCTTCTTTAAGGGGAGTCTCTTAGTCATGTTAATCTGGACTTTTTTTTTAAATGTTTCCTTAGTTTTGAGAATGAGAGAGACAGAGCACAAGTGGGGGAGGGGCAGAGAGAGAGGGAGACCCAGAATCCGAAGCAGGCTCCAGGCTCCGAGCCGTCAGCACAGAGCCCGACGCGGGGCTCGAACTCACGAACTGGGAGATCGTGACCTGAGCTGAAGTCGGAAGCTCAACCGACTGAGCCCGCCAGGCCCCCAACCCCTGGACTTTTTAAAAATGCGTAACTGCTGTTATCCCAAACTTCGAAAGATGAAAAGGATTCTGGATCCTTATAAATCGCTTCTTTGTAGTATCCTGAGCTGAAACTTACAAAGTTCGCCGAGCATAAAATAAACTCCTGTTTAAGCAAAACGGAACTTACGGTATGGGCAATTTAAGATCACCCTGTTGAAGTTTGAGGGACTGAGATACAGAATGACTTTTTAAAAATGCCTTCAGTGTAGGCAGAGCACCAGCGTAAGGAGGTATGGGCGAAGTTGAGGGAGCAAACCCACCGTTTGGCTATTTACTAACTATTGAGTGTCTGTTATTAGATGCCTGCGGATATGGTGACAAAGATCCTGTCCCAGCTCACCACTTTGGAGTGTGGAGGGGACAGACAGTATCCCACACGTACACACACAGCACTGCAGTTTTATTACACGAAACCGAGAGGGGCCGAGTTCTAAGACAGCAGGTAACTCGGAGCGGGCAGCTCCCTGAGAAAGCGGTGTCTGAGCTGATATCTGAAGTGTGCGTGTTTCAGATGTCGGCTGGGAGAAGAGAGGATTCTGGATACAGAGTGTACCTCCCCAGGACGTGTGCCAAGATGCACAGACAGGAGGGAAGGAGACGAGAGGCTGGTGGGGTTGGGGCTCAGGGCACAGGCGTAGTTAAGGACTTGGGCTGATCTCATGGGGCTACGGTGCATCCAATTCCAGCCCCGCCCCCTTTCCTGAAAACAGAACTCCAGCGAATTCAGGCAGTGGGCAGAGAGCCCTTGATCACAGTGAGGACAGACCCAGCCCACAGACCCGCAAGATGAATCGTAATCGGTTGGCTAATTCTAGTAACTAGTAATTTCCTAGTAACAGGTCAGGGTGGGCATATGGCCGGTGCTGGCCAGTAAAGTATAAAGGGAAGGATGCTGGAGAAGTCCTAGGAAAAAGCAGGTTTCCAGACAAAACCTCAGACCTCAAGAGAAGAGGACTTTTTGCCCTGCCTCGCTCATCCTGACTGCACGTGATCGCATGGCATTGTGGCCATCTGGAATTGGGGACAGTCCTCATGATGCAAGGCCACCGTGCTGAGGATGGCCTAGTGGAAACTAGAAAGAGTCTGGGTCCTAGACATGGCCGAGCCGCTGATCGAATTCTGGAACTGCCTCCGCCAGCTTCCTGGTGTGTGGGGTCACTGAGCACCTCCGTAGAAGTCACATGTAGTCTCTTACAGCCGAGGCCACCCAGACTGACTTACACGGGAAGGCTTTGTCCCGGCTCGCGTTGTGAACCCCCCGCACCCTCTCCACCGGCTCCCCAGCTTCTCCGTGTTGCCCGATTTGGTAAGCTCCTTCTGAGTGTTTTCATGGCCAAATGGCTTTCAGTGTCGTTCACCGCTAAGCCAAACAATGATTTCTTTCTGTAACGTTTTGCTTCTGGGGTTAATTGCCTCTTTTTCTTCCTTTGCTTGGTGGTGGGCCCACCCAGGCCCTTTCCCCTGATCCAGCGTGACCCGGTCACACAGCAGGCCTGTCCCCAGGCTGCCGCCCCACACCTCCTCCCCTTCTTGTCTGAGGGAGCCGTCCCACGCCGGCCTCGTTCCTGTTTGCTCCTTCCTTGGAGGGCTGCGTGTCACCGGGAATGTCTCGAGGACGCCTGCCTCAGCAGATCGGGGTGCTGCGGGGCACAGGCTTTGTACCCCTCCCCGCGTCTACACCCATTCCCTCCGGCTTCGGAATCTCTTCTGGCCACTAGACCGTCAGCTTTACATCTCTGTTCCCGGCCTCTCCTCCGAGCATTCACCTGCCCCTGGCACATCTCCGCGTGGCTGTCTGACATCCACCCCCCAACTCGCTCTTTTTCCATCTTCCCCATCATAGAAAACGGGATGCCATTCACTCCGTGGTTCGGGCGAAAGACCTCGGGGCGTCCCTGATCCCCTTTCTGTCCTCCCATAGCGGCGAACCCCGACAGCTCTACCTTCCAGTGGCGTGTCCGGCAGGGCGGCTCCCCTCCTCGCTGCCCCCCTGCTGCCTGGGGATGAGCAGCCGCCGCCCTCGCCCCACATCAGCCACACTCCGGGGTTTCCTGAACCCTCCAGGCATTTGCCCTCACTTTGTCCTCCCTTGCCCTCCCTCACTCACAAAACACTCACGGGTTTCATTCCCTGCCTTCATTGAGTTCTGTCCAAATGCTACATCTCCAGAGAGGCCTGCCCTGTCCACTCTCTCTAATGCTTTATCTCCATTTCCCTCCATACTTCTCTTTTCTACATAGCGTTTCTGACATTAAGCCACATCTTTAGTTGTGTCCGTTCCTTGTCTGTCCACCTGCTACAGCGAATGCTCTAGGAGGCCAGGATGTCACTGTTGTTGGTAGTTCTGTATCTCCAGTGCCTGAGGGAGGGCTCAGTGAGTATCTGTTGATGGATGGATGGATGGATGGATGGGGGGAATTCTACGTCTAGAATTTAAAATAATTAACATTCCTAGACATGATCACTGAAATTCAAGTGGACACCACTGGTCTGATGGGCTGCATTAGCACAGATAAAATTAGTGGACTAGAATACCAACATCAGAAATTTTACCAAAAAACATGGCGCCTGGGTGGCTCCGTCGGTTGGGCGTCTGACTTGATTTCGGTCATGATTCCATGGTGGTGAGATGGAGCCCCATGTCGGGCTCCGTGCTGAGTTGGAGCCTGCTTGGGATTCTCTTTATCTCCCTCCCCCTCTCTCTGCCCCTCCGCCCTGTTTCTTTCAAAATAAAGAAATACAAACTTTAAAACAAAAGAAAGAAATTTTACCAAAATGAATCATGAAAGAACAAAAATCAGAAATTTTGAAAACAATTAATTTATATAAAAGAAAAATGTATACATATAAAGAAAAAGCAGGGCTTTTTTTTTTTTTTTTTTTTTTACTGTGGTAAAACACACCTACATAACAAAATTTACTATTTTAACCACATTTGAGTTTATGATTCAGATCCTTCCATGTGCTTTTGACTATTTGTGTATTTTCTTTGGAAAAATGTCTATTCAAATCCTTTGCCCATTTTTTATGTGGATTGTGTGGGTTTCTGTTGTTGAGTTGCCGGATTTCTTTATGTATCCTGGATATTAAGTTCTTATCGGATGTATAGTTTGCAAATATTTTCGACCAGAAATGGGAGCTTTTGAAAGAGAGATCATAAATAATGTGGAAGAAACAGTCAAAGAAATAATCAAGAAACTGTTCTAGGACCGAAGAAAGACACGATTCTTCAGCTTGCGAGGACCCACCTAGTGCCCGCAGAAGAATTGAAAAATGTTTCACGTTACTACATATAATACCTAAGTCTGTGTGCTGTGTCTGCTCCAGACCGTGGGTAGTGATGCCCTCAGCAGAGACTGCCTGGGATACTCACCTGAGCCCTCCCCCCAGACATTTCCCCGAGCAGAGCCAATGTTGTGGCTCGTGCTGCCCTTGTGGTTCTTATTATGATTGCAGGATGCCCCTCAGCGACATCCATCAGGAAACTTCAGGGAACAAGATTTATTACTCACAGGTCAGGAAGGGTAGAGATCACAAGTAGAGAGAGAGACAGAGAGAGAGGACAGGGGTGGGGAGCAGAGAGAGAGAAAGAGAGAGAACCCCAAGCAGGCTCCATGCTGTCAGCACAGACCCCAACGCAGGGCTTGATCCCACAAACAGATCAGGACCTGAGCCGAAATCCAAAGTCAGACACTCCACTGACTGAGCCACTCGGGCGCCCCTGGAATGGGTGTCTTTTGAAATGGACGCCTCAGCAATCAAAAGCTTAATGTTAGGCACTTACATGATACATGTGCATAGGTACATACTAGATTATACAGCTATATAATATTGGGTATACAACTCTATTATACAATATCGTATACAATATTATACAATAATTATATAATATTATGCAATACTGATTTGGTAGTCGAATCAGGAAGGAAAGGTGGTGGCTGTGTAATTAAGGATCCCAAGATGAGATCATCCTGGATTATCCAGATGGGCCCTAAATCCAATGGCAAGTGTCCTTATAAGAAGCACGGAGGAGACACGTGGAAAGAGGAGAAGGTCACGTGACAGTGGAGGCAGAGACCGGAGCAAAGCAGCCACCAGCCAAGGGACACAGGGAGCCACCAGAACTAGCAGAGGGAGTGCAGTCCTACAGACCCTTGACTTTGCACTTCTGACCTCCAGGACTGTAAGAGAATCCGTTTCTCTCATTTTAAGCAGCCCGGTTTATGGTAATCTGTTACGGCCGCCCTAGAAAACTAATACAGATTTTGGTCCTGGGAAGCCGAGTGCTGCTGTGCCAAATACCTCCAAGTGTGGACGTGGCTTTGGAATTAGGCGAGGGTAGAAGTTGGAAGAATTTTGAGCTGCATGAGAGATACAGCCTAGACTCCCCTGAAGAGACTATTAGTAAAAATAGAGACTTTAAAGGCGATCGGGTGAGGGCTCCGAAGGAAATGAAGAGCGTGGGGAGAGAAGGATTCTGTCACCTCCGAGAAGGGGTAGCTCGTCATTAGCAGAATGGTGATAAACACGGACGTTACGGGCATGTCTGCTGAAGTCTCAGAAGGAAATGACGAGCATGGTATTGGAAGCTGGAGGACAGGTGAGCCTCTCCTCGCGGTAGGCCGGCAAAGAACTTGGCTGACTCGTGTCCTGTAGTCGTGTGGAAAGCAGACCTTGTGAGTGACGCACCTGAACAATTAGCGGAGATTTCTCAGCAAAGCGTTGAAGGTGCGGACTGGTCCCTCCTTGCTGATTATAAGAAAATGGGAGAGGAAAGAGGTAAGTCGAGGAAGGCACCGTTAGGCAAAAACAAAACCAGTGCTTGATGATTCAGGAGATTCTTGGCTTATCCACATTGCAAAGGATGAAAAATGAGTTGCTTCACTGTTTTTTGTCTATCTTTCCATTTTTTTTAATGTTTATTTATTTTTCAGAGAGAGAGGAGGAGAGAGAGAGAGAGAGAGCGAGAGAGTGCGAGCAGGGGAGGGGCAGAGAGAGAGGGAGACACAGAATCCGGAGCAGGTTCCAGGCTCCGAACTGTCAACACAGAGCCTGACGCGGGGCTCGAAAGCATGAACCGCGAGATCGTAACCTGAGCCAAAGTTGGACACTTAACCGACTGAGCCACCCAGGCGCCCCAAGAGTAGCTTTCCTGTTGGGGAAGTGTGCTCAAGAGAGAGGGCCAGGGATGAGGCCGGACAATCTTTTGCTGAAGAGGTAAGCAGGGGACTCACAGATCCACTCAATCACCTCAGCAGAGCCAGGAACAGACGTGGGGTTTGCCAGAAGGATCTGTGGGGGACCCTCTTGCCTACTGGCATGAATCCTCATGACAGACCTGGGAGACCCACAAAGTTTTTGAGAACGTTGTGTCAGCGGGACACCGCCAGCTTGGCCTGAGGGACAGAGACGGGACAAAGTAAAAGAGGGCTGTCAGATTTCCAGAATTCTGTAGCCAGAAAGTGGGCTGATCGAGCCACTCAGTTCTATGCTGCCCTTTCAGAGAAAGCAAGAATGACTCTGGGGGCAGAGCCATGAAGCTGGAGGTAGGAGGGGTGGGAGCAGAGGCTCAGCGAGCTGCCGGGGCACGGAGGCCGGAGCTGTGGGCACAGACAGTGCAGCTTCAAGCCACGGAGACCGTTCTCAGACCTTGAAACCAAATGTAACTGGTTCTGCTGCAGCGTTCTTAACCTGCTTGGGACTGGTGACCTCTTTGCTCCTTCCGTTTTCTCCCTTTTGCAATGGGAATACCTATCCCATACCTGTCTCACCACTGCATTTTGTACGTGATCTTCGAGTTTCATTGGCCAATACATCGAGAAGAACTTTGTCCCTGGATGCATCGGGCCAGCACTCACCCATCTCTGATTCTGATGATTAAGATGATGATATTTGGGACTTTCTGAGCTCGTGATATGTAAATGTGGGTTAAGGCTTTGAAACCGTTGGATGGGGTGAATGTATTTTGCATGTGGGACAGACGTGAATTGGGTGGCCAGAGGTTAGACTATAGTGGGTTGAGTGGTGCCCCCCCACCCCAAAAAAGACATGTCCACATCCTAAATCCTGGGACCTGTGAGTATGGCCTTATTTAGAAAAAGTTTCCTTGCAGATGTGACTACGTTAAGGCCCTTGAGATGAGATCATCGTGGGTCATCACGGTTGGTCCTCAGTCCAATGACAGATGTCTGTTACCAGGCACATGGAGGACAGACGGAGAAGAGAAGGCCACGCGAAGCCAGAGGCAGATTGTGGTTATGCAGCCACGAGCTAAGGGAGAGTCACAGAAGCCGGACGAGACGGGGAAGGAGTCCTCCTGTTGTAGCAGCTAACTCCCACATAACAAACACTCCCAAAGCAGCGGCTTGCAACCGAGGGGGTGGGAGAAGTTCGGGGCCCCTCGGCCATCTCTTTCTACCTCTATGTGGTCCCCACGCGATCTCTCTGCATGCCAGCTGAATCCTCCTGTGGAAGCCACCACAAAGATCTGCCCAGCCTCACGGGAGGACTCGTAGACTCTCCCTCTTAATGGGTGTATCCAAGAATTTGCAGATGGCACTACCAACTCAATCCAGCAGAGACGGTGACGTCGACCGCTCAGCGCTCAGCATTACCTTGCTACGGGGGACAAGGAAGCTGCAACGTGTACATCCCAGCCACCGCGAATCATCTACCCAGTTAAGGGCTGGCTGCCTGGGAAAATCTATGTGCCCGGATCCTTCCAGTTTTCCATGAGAGCAGGAAACAGGAGGACCTCCACACGTCAGCAGGTGCTGGCTGTTGGGAATAAAAGCCCCTGCGGAGGCAGCGGGCACATGTACAGTACTGGGTCCCAGGGGATGTTGGCAGAGCACCTCCCTCATCAGGCACGTAGTGCCCATTCCACGTGGAAATGTAGTGCACGGGGCTGGTGCCAGCTCACGGTATTGGGGAGAGTCAGGATTACCCAAATAAGTGGCCTTGGGGAAATCTGTTATTCCTTTAGGAAAGAATAATTACAAGACCCGTACCTCTCGTCATAGAAAAATCCAATTTTCAGAGGAATCAAAGAGCTAACTGTCAACAACAACGAACGGACGCAAGCATGGGAGGAAAGCGTAGGTGTGGTGGAGATGGCCCTTCTAGAAAAGCGAGATCCAAATCCAGAGGCAATAAAGGAACAGACTGCCACATTACATAACACCTAAAATGTAGCTATGACAGAGGACAACAAACAGCTGGAAAGAAGCGGGGCAAAAATGTCACATATGAAAGAGGAAGATAGAAGATACTCAGAGTGTAGAAAGAGCTCTTGTTAATCCGTAAGAACATGAAAGATAACCTATAAAAAAAAAAGTGGGCAAAGAATATGAATTGGTGACTGAGAGGCTACAAATGTCAATAAAAAGTTGTTCAGCCTCATGAATAACCAGAAGCATAAACAATAAAACTCAGTGAGGTACCATTTTATCTCCATTAAATTGGCAAAAGTTTTAAAAAGATTGATTATAGGGGCGCCTGGGTGGCGCAGTCGGTTAAGCGTCCGACTTCAGCCAGGTCACGATCTCGCGGTCCGTGAGTTCGAGCCCCGCGTCGGGCTCTGGGCTGATGGCTCAGAGCCTGGAGCCTGTTTCCGATTCTGTGTCTCCCTCTCTCTCTGCCCCTCCCCCGTTCATGCTCTGTCTCTCTCTGTCCCAAAAATAAAAATAAACGTTGAAAAAAAAAATTTAAAAAAGATTGATTATAGCCATCATGAGCTAGAGTGTGACTACACTTGCAGTTTAAATTGGTTGAGCCATCCTGGACAACAGCTTGGTGGTAGTTACCAGAGCTAATACTGTTGCGCACTCTAAAATTCCACTTTGAGAAAGCGCTTCAGGAATATTCCCACAGAAACAGGAAGATGTAGACTGCAGCATTGTTGGTGACAGAGGGAAAAGTGGAAAACAACCTAAGTGTTTACCAACAGGAAAATATTTAAATAAAATGGAACAAGAAATATGTACATACAACACGTTATTCCAAGAAATAGTCTTCTTCATTAACAATGTAAGATGTATAGACACATGGAAAAAACATTACAAGAAAAAAAGAAGAGAAAAAAAGCAAAAGCAAGCTGTAGATCAATATTGTCCCCAGGGTCCCAGTTACATTTAAGAAATCCAAACCAAGTAAGTATACACACACCATGTTTGCAGGTGCCTACGAAGGTTCTAGATTTCACACCAAACTGCTGTAGGGCTTAATACACGCCAAGCGTTTCGTCTATGCAGGACACATGGTAAGGGCTGTGTGAGAGGTGGCCATTCGCATTTATATTTCTGTAAATATATAATAATGCATTCCTGGGTTACTTGTGTAATTTATAAGAGGACTTCTGTGATTGCAGAACACTGCCTGCCCAGGGCAAGGCCATTTATTATTAGTCCCTCCCTCCCGAGAGCCCCGGCACGGGGTGTGCCACCTCACAGCCACAGGGGAACACCTGTCACAAAAGCCATCCCGCTGTTCCCACCCCTCTAGGCCGCCAGGCGAGACCCCAAGGTCTCCACCCACCGCCTTAAGCCCCGACCTCTCGCTTTCCTCCAGTGCGCAAGCGCCAGGAGGCGGGCCCAGCGCTCGCCAGGCCCGCCCCCAGGAGCGAAACGTCACTGAGCTGCGCCGCGCTCTGTTTGACGTATCTGAGACCCGCCTTCCGGAAGGAGGCCCCAGCGGCTGACCATGGCGACCGCCGCGGAGCAGTGGGTACTGGTGGAGATGGTCCAGGCGCTCTACGAGGTGAGCTTGGCGGCCCGAGCGGCCCAGGACCACACCCGGCCCTGGAGGGGTGGGACGGCTCCTGTGGGTTTGTGGTCTGGGTCCCGGGCAGGGTTGGCTGGGTCACGCCCGGACCTTCGTCGTCCCTCGCGGGGGAGGCACGGGCGGGAGCGGGAACCGAGGGTCTCCGTCCGGGCAGGGGAAAGGAACAGGTGGGAGGGGGCGCAGGAGCGAGGCTGGTCTTCAGAAACCAGAGTTGGGACTGATGGTGAAACAGGGTGGTGAAAATGGAGTGGAAGATCTCAGCCTGGGAAGGTCCTAGGGGTTTCAAGTCCTCGGGACTGTGGATCAGGTAGGTAATAGGGGAACGAATTGCAGTAGAAAGGAGTTCGTTTTTGTCGGGGCGAGGGTTTAGGAAAGCCGAATGATTTAGAAATTAGGAATATGAAATAGCTTGTCATTCTTCCACATGCGTCTCATTTTCTGTCTTGTAAAGATAGAACACTTTTTAGAGATTTTTAAAGGCGGAATAATTACGAGTGCTTTGAAAGACGGTCTGTTTCACGTGTGTCAGGTGATAGCTATGATAGCCGAACTTAAGTCTTAGAGAATGTTCATTCACTTGACATGTGTTTACTGAGCTTCGATATCCCGTCCGGTGGAACTTTCTGCATGTTGTGTATCTGAGCTATTCAGTGTCGCAGCCACTAACCACAGGTGGCAGTTAGGCATTTGGAATGTGTCTAGTGCAAGTGAGGAACTAAGTATTTCATTTCATTTAATTTAGATGTATATTTACATAGTTATGTGGTGACTAGAGGCCAAGGTATTGGGACAGCGCACATCTAGACACTAGGGATAGTGCAGTGAACAAACATGCAAAAATTCCTGTGCTTATAGAGCTCGTATTTGTTTAAAGCAAATACCAATTTTCTTTTGATGATTTGTTAAAAACTTAACATAGCTGCCTACTGCCAGGGGAGACCATGGTGTCTTCCACTAAAGAACTTACCAGGGCTTCCTGAAAAACAGTTGACAGAACAGGTGTGGTGTAAGTGATGACTGATACTAAGCTAATTACAGTGACTAAGAGAAGAGCCACTGAAATTGAATTTTTTAAAAAATGAATAATTTTCTGTTGTATGTTGTTGCTTCTTTTTTTTTTTTTTTAATTTTTTTTTTAATGTTTATTTATCTTTGAGACAGAGACAGACAGACCATGAATGGGGGAGGGTCAGAGAGAGAGGGAGACACAGAATCGGAAGCAGGCCCCAGGCTCTGAGCCGTCAGCACAGAGCCCGACGCGGGGCTCGAACTCACGAACCATGAGATCGTGACCTGAGCCGAAGTCGGAGGCTCAACCGACTGAGCCACCCAGGCGCCCCTGTTGCTTCTTTTTTGAAGGGTGCATAACTGACCAAGACTCGGGTGTCCTCTTGGATGTAACGTTTCCAGGAAAAGAAGCTGCATTTGTGATTTTGATTAATTCACTAGACAATTGGTATCTCAGTTTTTCTTAGGATGGTTTCTTTCTGGAGTGGGATGCTTCGTGATTTCGGCAGATGTTTGCCTACTGGAATATAATTATTGAGAAAAGCAAAAGAAAGAAGTAATAGTGTATGTAACCTTTGCACGTAGTCAGAAAGATAGTTGCACATTGACTTAGGAGTTCATCTCTGAGTTTGCAGTTTTCCTGTTTCCATGTTGTGAATTTTTTTAAACTATGGTAAATCATCTTCACTTTCTTTCTGTCTGATGTTTCAAAATAGTTTGTCTTTACATTTCTGACTGCCTCTTTGAAGCGGTTTTTCCAATGACGGCCTGTTGGAGTAGATGACTCTGTAACTGACTGAGGTTTAGTTGCCATCTGGAGTCTTCCGCATGTACTTACCGTGTCCACTTGTGCAAAACATAAAAGTCAGCTGTACATCTTGGAAATGTGCACTTGAAGACGTGGCGTGGATGATTTCAGTAAGGTGTCTGTCACACTGCATACTTGCGGGGAACGACTGCAGAAAAACGACCTGACATTCCTTTAGTCATTTATGCAGCCTTTTGTTTGTTTTTTTCCCCAGCCGTGTTCCCAGAAGGATTTAAGGAGGCTTATTAGAGGCTTATCAGATAGAGAGAATCGAGTGAGATGTGCAAAACTCTAAGAATTGTGGAGACTGACTTGCACGTAACTCTTTTGACTGATCTGGGGTCGACGAGGGTGGTAGCAGACGGGTGAAGCTGTGAAGCGTTCGTTACTGTCCTTTCCCACCAACAGGAAGGCACCTCGTCTGACGGATCTGATAGTTGATATTGTTTGACCTGTTGGGATTCTGCATCCGCTTTTATTTTAAAAATTAAATTCCTTTCCTACAGAGGTTTTAAAGCTGCACTATTAAAGATTGATCACGTGAAGGAGAAATTACCAACTGTTAGAAGTGGGGATGGGGCGCCTGGGTGGCTCAGTCGGTTGAGCGTCTGACTTCGGCTCAGGTCATGATCTCACGGTTTGTGGGTTTGAGCCCCACATCAGGCTCTGTGCTGACAGCTCGGAGCCTGGAGCCTGCTTCAGATTCTGTGTTTCCTTCTCTCTCTGCCCCTCCCCCACTCACACTCTCTCTCGGTCTTAAAAAATAAAATAAAAGATTTAAAAAAAAAAAAGAAATGGGGAAAGGAATGAGTGGAAATGAAAGGAGTTTGAAAATAAATCTTAAGAAATAATAGGTTAAAGGTCATGGGAGGCAATACATACAGGTGCATTACATTTTATGTGCAGATTTTGGAAGGGTTCACTTCATTTCTTTTTTGGTTTTTGACTCACTCTTAGGCTCCTGCTTACCATCTTATTTTGGAAGGAATTCTAATTCTCTGGATAATCAGACTTCTCTTCTCTAAAACTTACAAGTTACAAGAACGATCTGATCTTACAGTCAAGGTAAGAAATTAAATTTCTTTTATTATTCACTGTATGATTATAGTGGCTACATCTTTCCAAAAAGTACTTGTGGCGACTGAACTAGGTATGTTAAGATGTTTTCTATTATGTAAACAAATCAAAGACAATGAAACCTCAGGGTACCAAAATACAGGGAAGCCAGGAATAAAGTCGACACCGAGAGGAATACCACGTCAGAGACCTCTGCACGTGGCTAGAGGCCAGCAGCAGTCTTAGGAATAGATGGTAGAAGGGAAGCTTCTGGATTTCGATTGTCGATGTGCAGGATTACACGAGTTGCTCAGGAAAACCACCGTAGTTTCTGAAACCTGAATGAAAGTTTTCCCTGTGTTCTTCCTAAAGGAAATTTGGGGTTGAAAAGAATCTTCCCACCTCCCTACCCCAAACTCAGTTTTGATGCCTTCTCTGGTACGGGGCCCCGCTCAAGGCCTACCTGGGTGAACCTTAGGAAACAGAAGCGTCTAGAGGCCACGAGGAGTTCGGTGAGCTGGAGGGATGAGGGCGCTTGTGAACAGGAAGTGCATCCTGGTCACTCGGTAGGAGCACTCAGGAACTGTGCCCCAGTGCAAGAGGGAAGAGCGGTTGTGACTGTGGCGTGGTCTCTGTCGCTCAGGGTGTTTCCCCGCCCGGCCCCTGTAGCACCGTGCCCGAATGCTTATAAAAAGCTCAACAACTTGGGCTCACCCGGCAGCACTGAGTACAGCACGGAGACCGAGCCGTCCCAGGAACAGGTGCTGGGGAACAGAATGAACGCAGCGGCGTGGCCATCGCTTCCCCGGTTGCACTCCGTGGCTGCGGTCGTCCTGGTCGTTAATGTTAATCGTGGGGGGGGGTGTCAGGCCGTGTCCCCCCGGGGACGTGCAGCAGATGGTCCCCGGGCCATCGGAACGTTTTGTTCTGAGGGCAAAAACGTTTTGGAAGCCTGACTAAAGCAGAGTAGGAGAGAGCTCATTGCGTGATTTTGCATAACCTTTTCTAGGCCAATGGATCTTTGAACCTGTGTTTGGAGACGTATGCTAACCTTGACCGGAGATGCCCGCCCTCCCCCCCTCTTGTCCTGACTACCTGTGGGATTAGCATGCCAGGGATCGCTCTGGACAGCATTGCAGGAAGACTGGGCCATCCAGGGCAGAGATCCTTGGCGTTTCAGAACTCCTCGGGAGTGATCGGGTGGCCGTGCAGCTGGTTTCTAGCTCAGCTTTTTAAGGGGTGGATCATTCGTAATCTTTTGAGTTTTCATGTCTACACATGGCAATCCATGCACATAGACATTTTTTTAAAGAATGACCAACCGTGATTTTAGGGCAGTCCTCTGAAAGCCAAACTCAGCAAGATCCGGTAACCATGGCCATCTCCCACTGAAAGCCAGGGAAGAACACAAACTGTGACCATGGCAGTGGTGCTTGTAAAGCTTCCCTTCTGGCATCACAGACGCAGTGCCCGGGTCTGGGCTCTGTAGACCTGCAATCTCTCGCACACGAGGGGATCGCTGGCCGCTTCTAACACCCGTCTCCACGGCCGCAGGTGGCCTCGGGGCTGCCGCTCTCTGCCGCGCGGTCGTCGGCAGAAGCAGATGAGGAATTTATTGGTTGATTTGTAGCAGAAATCTGGGGACGGAACGGTCGCCGTCCCGTGACTAGACCCTGCTGTATTTTAACTCCTTTCCTCCCATAGGAAAAGGAGGAGCTGATTGAAGAGTGGCAGCCGGAACCTCTCGTCCCTCCCGTCTCCGGAGACCATCCTGCTCTCAACTACAACGTCGTTTCGGGGTAAATTGGTTCACTCCTCCACGGACTTGCACTTGGTCTCCCGTGGGTATACTCGCCAAAGCACACACTGGTTTGTGTAGTATTTCTTTTTTAACAGAAATAAAACATTCAGAAATTTCCGGAGATCGGAAACGCTCTGCTTTAGATCCCAGTATATAACTCTATTCTAAGGACAGTGTGGCTGTTGTTTTATAGTCTCCGATTTGGGCATTGCAGTTCGTCCTCTCTTCTGTTAAAAAAAAAAAAAAAAAAAAAAAAATGCTTTTTTGGGAACCATACATGCTCACAATAATACGTCCAATAGCGAGACACGCTTAAAATGAAAAGCAGCGCTCCTGCTTTCCTCACCGTGGTTGTTTTTGAGTCTAGATCTGGGTGGGTACCTTCATGAGCGGGTGTTAGCGGCGTGCGCTCACTGCCGTTGACTCGTCAGCTGCGGGCGACACTGACTCCCAGTCCCAGCTCTGACCCTTGAGCCTCCTTGCGCCGCCTCCCTCCCTGCTTCCAGGGTCTTTTCCAGCTTTGACTCGGCTTCCCCTGTTGCGCATCTTTCTTGCCGTATCTGCTTTCTTCAGCTAAGAAGTGTTTTAAGTTTACGGAAAATACCTGGCGCAGGCATACCCACCGCCCAGAATCAATAGGCAGGAACATTTTGCTGTCTTCAAATCTACCTTACAAAAGAAAGAAAACATTTCAGTTACTGCTAAAGAAACCCCTTCCCATCTACCACTTTCTCGTATCTCCCACACAGGACAACCATTGCCTTGAAGTTGGTGGATGTCTCTCCTTTGCTTATCTTTATACTTTTGACACGTCTGCCTGACGCCAGGAGATGATTCAGTAGTTTGTCTATAAAACTGTGACGCAGGGTGTCTCCTGAGTGTGTATCCTCCCACTTCTGGTCTGATCTTAGGGAGTCTTGTATTCTTCATGTCATGGTTTCCTTGGTCCTACAGAATTTTTACGTGTTCTCACCTCACACTTACTCGTCGTTAATGCTGTGGTGAAGTCCTTCCCCCACCCAGAGGCTGAATTCGCCTGTTTCTGTGTGGTGGTCAGCTAGCTATCCCAGCATTCCTAAGTTGAATTGTCCACTTTCTGCCGCTGAGTAGAGATTTCCCTTCTTTTGTGTACATGTCCTTCTAACAGGTCTGATTCTGGCTTTATTTCTATTCTTTTGGTATATTTGTCTCTCCTTATGCCAGAACTTCATATAAATAGCACAGCTTAAGAATAGGCTCTGGACACCTGGGAGGCTCGGTTGGTTGAGCGTCTGACTCTTGATCTCAGCTCAGGTCCTGATCTCCTGGTTAGCGGGATCGAACCCCGCATCAGGCTCTGCACTGACAGCGTGGGGCCTGCTTGGGATTCTGTCTCTTCCTCTCTCTGCTCCTCCCCTGCTCGTGTTTGTGCATGCACTCTCTCTCTCTTTCTCTCAAAATACACATTTTAAAAAAGAACAGGCCTTGACTAGAGTGAGTCCCGCACCTCCTTGTTCTTCAGAATTGCTTGGACTGCTCACAACTGTCTCCTTCGGTGTGAGTGTCGGTGTGACTGATCACATTTGACCAAAAATGGAGCTTGGGTTTGCGGCCAGGCAGTGCACCGATTTGGACTAATTGGAATCTTGCTGATACTGAATCTTGTCACCACGTGCCCGGGGTGTCACTCGTATACTCAGGTCTGTTATGTCCTGCAGTAAAGTTACATAGCTTTCTTCATAAAGACTGCTTATCTTTTTTTTTTTCTACTTTTTATTTTGAAATAAGAGATTCACATGCGGTTGTGAGAAATAATCCAGGTACATCCCGCGTGTATCCTTCATTGGTTTCCACCCATGGTAATGCCTGCTTAACAACCAGAACATGGATGTTGTGTATCTTTTACTAGATTCGTCTCTAGGTACCAGAGTGTATTCATTTCTGTCGGGAGGAGCATCTTTTTCTTTCTGTTCCTGTGTTACTGCACACCTCCCAGTGCAGTGTCGGATGGGAGTGGTGACAGGGGCCTCAGTGTCTCGGTGGCTTCTCAGAGATCATCTGGATCAAGTCACGGTCTTCCTTTCTCTTCTCCATCTGCTAAGGGAACTTTTTCGTTAGTTTTTTTAAATCAGAATATTAACTGTTATCCCAAGTTTTCCTGTGTCTGTTGAGATGACAGATGACTTTTCTGCCCCAAGCAGTTACCGTGCCAGATTATACCGATAGGGTCTTTAAGTTATGCACATGTGTAAGTTTGTGTGAGAAAAACTGCCATCCGCCGTGCCGTCCGTCCTCACGGATCATCCAGACCCCGACTGTCTAGAAGCGATCACGGCGTTTCTTTAGCCTCTCTTTTTTTTTCCTGCGATTTTCCTGTATTTTTCTAAGGAACTTGCTTATGCTGTTATTTCTTGATTATATTCGTTCTTTTCCGGTTTTCATTTTGTCCGTGAGTTGCAGGAGGTAAAGGCCGGCCCTCCGAGAACACACACACCCACCCTCCCCAGGCCGCAGTCGCCCCTCTGCCACCTTTGTGTGGCCGAGAAAGGCAGCCGCAGCCCGGGAAGGGCGGCGGCCTGTGTGGCCCCGGCTGTGGTGCGGCCTCCTGAGCACCTGCCACGAGCACCCGCGGGCCTTTCCGCCCTCCTCCTGGCAGGTTTGTGGCTGCACCGCGTGTCCCTGGATTACTTGGTGCGCCCAGTTTTGTGGCCGCGTCAGTGTCATTCATTGGTGGAGCTCGGCATCCTTTGTTTTCGGCATCGGGGTTACGTTTGCTCGCACACACTGTTTTCCTCATTCGTTGGCCCGCTTGCTCGCTTCCCCACGTCGGTGTGACTCGTCCTGCCGTCTGCATTCCGAACGCTCACACGTACCCTCTGCCCGTAGCGGCCCGACCGCTGCCCAGAGCCGCCTTCCCTGGCCCCCCACCTGCAGTCAGGACATGCGCAGAGCCTCCCGAGGAAGCTCTGTGGAACTCGTTTTTGGAGACCTTACGCATCCTAAAATGGCTTCGTATTCTCTTTGGCCCTGGTGTGCTCGTGTTACCAGTTCTGACCCCTCAGCGTCTGGTGACCCACGGCATCCATATTCGTGTCACCGTGTGCAACATTTTCACTGTCGTCGCGAGCGGCGTGTAAACAGTCGTAAAAACCACAGAGAATCTTGAAGGCCGTTTTGCTGTGGTTGATGATCTTGGTTACTTTTCAATTCACGCAGGAGGGCTTTTCATTCAGTGCCAAGTTGACGCAAGAGAAAGTGAAGTTACTTAACCTGGAGAGATTTTTTTCTTTAAAAACCAGCCTTATTGGCGTATCATCCGCGGACCAGAAAAGCCACCCTTTTAATTCACCACAGTTAAGTGGGTTTTAGTATGTTCGCAGAGCTGTGCAACCATGGCCATCATCTTATTTCAGAATGTTTTTATCACCCCAGAAAGAAATCCTACAGCCACTCTTGTTCTCTCCCCTTCCCCCAGCCCCTGACGCCCCCTAATCTACTTTCCCCGCATTTGACTCTTCTGGACATTTCGTACCAAAGGAGTCCCGCAGTTTGCGGCCCTTGGTGTTGCTTTCCATCACTTAGCGGCATCTTTTCCAGGTTCATCCTGTGTCATAGCTTGTGTCAGTGCTTCATTCAGTTTTATGGCGGAATAATAAAATAATTTCACTCTACACGTGTCACACTTTGGTTGTATATTTGTCAGCCGTTGGGCGTTTGGATTGTTTCCACTCAAAGAAGAAAAAGTATATCCGTATGTGAACTCCTACGAATGGCTGCGTGTGCGGGCACGGGTGTTTATTTCTCCTGAGTGTGTACCTGAGAATGGGGTTTGTTGCGTTATACAGGAGCTTACTCTGAGGAACCACCAGTCCGTTTTACAAAGTGGCTGAATCGTTTTCCATTCCCACCAGCAGGACGTGAGAGTTGGGATTCTCCACCTCTTGGCCTTTGCTTACCGTCTTTCATCACACCCCCCCCGGGGGGCGGGAGGTGGGAGGTGGGACCCCACTGCATTTCCCTGATGACTGATGAAGATGAGCGTCTTTTCATGTGCTACTTGGCCACTTATAGATCTTCTCTGGAGAATTACCCGCTTAAGCCATTTTGCCTATTTTGCGCGGGGGGGGGGGGGGGGGGGGGGGGGGGTGGTGGCTGTCTTTTATCATTGAATTGTAAGAGTTCTTTATATTTTTTGGATGCCATTCCCTTATCAAATATATGACAGGCAGATATTTCCCCCATTCTGTTTGTCACTTCCCTGATCCTGTGCTTCGAAGCACAAATGTTTTTAATTTTAATGAAGTCCAATCTGTCTCTTTTGTCCGTTTGTTTCTTGTGCTTTTGTGTTAGGTCTTAAAATCTTCCTTCTTCTAGTCCGGGATTACCAGCATTTCCTCCTTTGTTTTCAAAGAGGAGGGCTCAGTGTCCCATTTTTCATTCTGTAGACTTCTATCTGATTTCTGGTTTCAGCAGGGCCCCCTCCCTCCAGTTGTCCTTCGGACTTTGAGTTTATAGTCATGCCTTATCAGAGAGTAAGTCTCCTATCTTTCTACAGAGCAGGAAGGGGATCTGTGTGAATGATCTGTGCTGCTCCTAAGAAGGTTTTCAGGCTGCCCTGTAGCCCGCCCGCCTGGCCCCACGTGCACAGGCAGCCTTGTCCCCAGCGTGGGAGCGTTTTCCAGGAGCTGGGGCCCGGCTCCTCACTGCCCGCCCACACGCAGCTTTCTCTCTGCTTTGACCTCTCACACACAACGCGTCCTCTCTCCTTGGGTCCTGGTCTTCGGAGCATCAGATACACAGACCTTGGAGGCATTTTATGTGCCATCGAAGAGGCCACAGGTTGAAAGGGGTTTTTCCCTTCCTTCTGTTTCGTTTACCGGAAGTCACTGCTAGGTCTTCGTATTAATACGAAATCCTCCCGTTCCTGGAATAAACTCTGTTTAAGCAGGGCCGTTTGGTTAGTTTGTGTACGTTGCTGGATTTGTTTCGCTGATGTTTGGGATTTTTAACACGTGTGTGGAAAAAGGAGTTTCTTCTCTTGTTTTCCCTTCCCGTGCCTGGTCCGGTTCTGGTATCAGATGTCAGTAGTCTTACCGCTTCCTTAGCCACAGTGCCGTGGCAGTGCTCACAACACTGGCACCATCAGCAGCCCGTGCAGCGTGCCCTCCCTCGGGGCTGCGTGTTCCGAGCCCGGGGACTTCACGTGTGCCCTGACCGCAGTGGGGAAGGCTGCTCTGATCTTCCTTGAAGAAGGCGCGCTTTAGGTAGCGGGTGGGGATCACTGGCGTACGGAAGGCTCTGGTTTAGAGAACTACCCTGTGACCTCACCACTGTGGCCTGGCTCCATAAAGCTGGGGATTCGGGTCGTCTGGCTTGGTGGGGGGGGGGGGGGGGTGGGCGGGGGCAGAGAGTGGCTGCATGCCGCCTGGACTGTCCACCGGCCTCAACCCCCGTCAGTAAGTTGCCCTGAGGAAACTCTGTCAGCAGTGCCATCATTTTTCGATCTTAAAGGCCTTCTCAGTCTGGAAGGTACTTTACTGACCCTCCTCCGCCTTCCAACAAGTGTGTATTTGTTGTGGCGTGTGTTCTGTTGATCCTAGGTTTTTAATCCTGGATTTAACGTCTTCAGTGAGTTTTTTGTTGTTGTTGTTGTTTTTTAATGTTTTTATTTATTTTTGAGACAGAGAGAGACAGAGCATGAGCAGGGGAGGGGCAGAGAGTAGAGGGAGACGCAGAATCCAAAGCAGGATCCAGGCTCCGAGCTGGCAGCACAGAGCCCGACGCGGGGCTTGAACTCACAGACCGTGAGATCATGACCTGAGCCGAAGTCGGGCGCTCAACTGACTGAGCCACCCAGGTGCCCCTTCAGTGAGTTTTTAAAGCTGTTTAAAGTTTTTAAAGGAAGTTTTGGCTACAGTCATTTAGTAATTATCCGTTTCTTAATGTTTTCCAATGTATCGGCAGGAAGCAGTTGGTAGGATTATGTTGAGCGTGCAGATGTAAAGCACACACAGTCCTTTGCATGCGGATGAGTACAGGGGCACATCTGTGGGGTCACGTTTCCCTTGTTTGTGTGCCTTTCTCAGCCAGATGTGCCAGGAGCTTGTCTTCTGGTTCATTTGAGGCCCTGTGTTATTTTTCTCCACGAGGGGCCTCTCGTAGACACGGGTGCTAAACCTCTCCTCTCCGGTCAGCACCCACACAGGGCAGCTCCGTGCACCTCCTCTCTGGTTTCCTTCCATCCCTTCTCCTCCCCACTGTAATACTTCCATTGAGCCGTCACTCGTCACTTGATGTTACGCATTGTATGTTATTAAAATGATGCATTTTATTATTATGCATGTATCGTTGATCTTAAAAAGTTATTTTACCAGTAAAAACGGGTTGGTTTGGGAATAAAAGAAGATTACAATTTCGGACCAGCAAGCTATTGGCTAAACCACAGGCAAGTGCAGCAAAGAAGGGAGAAGAATGTTATTTCTCGGAGGAGGAGGAAGTCGAGAGGGGTTGTTTTAATGAAAGTCCACTGGAGGGAAGCGAAAGTCCAGGGAGGGTCAGTTTTTTATGGGAGATGCTATGTCTGTCTCTCCTGTTGGGGCCTGTAATTGGTGGTTTATTCTGTCAGGGTCCATAGTCAACAGTCCTTCCCGTGATTGACATTGAGTGGTGCCGCTCCCCTCCCAGTCTCACCTCCTGGCATCCGGGGTCCACTTGGGGTTTGCCTTTGTTAATTTCACAGTGCCTTTGGAACCCCATCTTAACGGTTTGCGAATGTATGTTTTTAATTTTGTGCTGCAGACTTCACTCTGATTTTTTATTCACGCTTGCTTTTTGAACATGCATTTGAGTGCCTGCTGTGTTCTAGGAATGTGCTGAGCACATACGCTAAATCAAAATCTTGGTTCTTTTGGGACAGACAGCCCAACAGTCAAGTAAAAAGGACGTTAGCTGGTGTTAAGTGACAACAGGGAAACCTCAGAGCAGAGCAGACAGACGCTGCGGGGACTCCCGATGTACTTCTTGTTCAGTTCCTCTGACTGCTGCGTGCCATTCGGTTGTGTATTCGCTGTTTCCGTCACGATGGGCATCTCAGCTCTCCCCACTCCCCACTGCCGCAAAAAATCCGGCGATTATCCCCGTGTGGGGACTCTCTCTGGAACCAGGAGTGGGGGGCTGACACATGCCTGTCTCATTTCCCTGGGGGACTTCTCTACATAGTGATGCAGCCATCCACTCCCCCGAGTTAGTCTATGGGGTCCAGTTTCCCCATAGCCCTGTTGGCTAACATTGTTTTATTTTGTATTTTCCTGACTATCGGAGCCTTTGAGTATCATTTCGTCCACTGACTAGCTGCCGGGGTCTTCCCCTTGTGTGAGTGCCCCTTCATATGTCTCACCTCTTCTTTTTTTTTTTTTTTTTTTTTTAATTTTTTTTTTTTTTCAACGTTTATTTATTTTTGGGACAGAGAGCGACAGAGCATGAACGGGGGAGGGGCAGAGAGAGAGGGAGACGCAGAATCGGAAACAGGCTCCAGGCTCTGAGCCATCAGCCCAGAGCCTGACGCGGGGCTCGAACTCACGGACCGCGAGATCATGACCTGGCTGAAGTCGGACGCTTAACCGACTGCGCCACCCAGGCGCCCCTCTCACCTCTTCTTTTACCGTGTTCTTCTCCTGTTTTTTCATTAGCACGAATCCCGTGTACCATGTAGCCTTTAATCTGTGGTCACTTGTTGAGGTAGTATTCTATTACGTTGACTTCAAGACGCGCGTTCTTTTTGCTTTTCCTGTTTCACAACCTCTGAAGTGGGGATGAATCCTGCAGCTGAGAACCGTCGTCAGCAGTGACGGGGGGCGGGGGGGGGGGTTGTCCCCACCTGTGTATCGAGCACTTGCTCACGGCTGTGCCCACTGCCAGCACTTCGGTTGTTACAAACGCTGCTGGCAGGTAAATCAGCGGATGGCGGGGGAAGGGGCCCGACCCCTCCAAGCCGGAGACGAGAGGCTGCACTGACGAAGGCTTTGAACGTCCCTTTGTCAGACCTCTGCCTGTGGGTGATCCCGGCTCGCTTTTAGAATTGTCGTTCGGTCAGGGGAAAGATGAGTTGAGTCCAGTAGGGAAGTCTCGGCGTCAGAATTTGGCGCGTGGGGGACACTAACCTTCCAGGTAACCTCAGAGATGGTGGGGGAGCTTCCTAGACAACACGGGGTCCTCCTGGTGGCGGGGGGAGCGTGTTGTCTGAACACCTGTGAAATCCACGACTCAGGGGAGAACGAACAGTGGAGACTTGGGCGAAGAGGTTAGGACTGTGTTGATGGACTTACCCTGCTCATGTTTTCCTTTTCACAAGTACAGACGTACTGGGACAAATCTGTGTCGAAGCGTACCTAGTAGAAGTGTTCATTAAACGTAAACTACAAAATTCTAACACGACAGAACATTACATTTTAGTTGGCACTGGTTTTCTTTCTTGGCGGTGGGTAAAAACCTACCATTGGCATCTCAGATTCACTGAAGCACAGTAAATCTCTTTATCACTGCTGTTGACTGTGTGGTGTCTGCATCGAACCAAAATTCTTCATTTTGACTCAGATTCGTCCATTTCGGTCTCACTGTGTTTGGGGACTTACCAGCAATGGTTTCTACTCCAAGGTCACAAGGACATCCTTCTACATTTTCATCTGTTACGTCTTCCAAAACATCTTTTATGTTTTTAATATGTCTAGAATTAATCTGGGTACATGTTTATCCAAGTTGATTTTTCTCCATAGGGAAGAGAGGTGTGTAATTTGGTAGTTTGTGGGGCAGCTGCTGTCACTCACAGGTATTTGTGTGCACAGTTGTCTTGAGTTCTAGTTTTTCCTCGCTCTGGGTGCCTGTTCTGGCACTGGTACCCGACCCATGGTTTTTGTTTGTTTGGTTTCTTTAACGTTTGTTTCTTTTGAGAGACAGTGAGTGAGCAGAGGAGGAGCAGAGGGAGGGGGAGAACCCCAGGCAGGCTCCTCGCGATCAGCACGGAGCCCACAAACTGTGAGATCACGACCTGAGCCGAAATCAAGAGTCAGGGTGCTTAACCGACTGAGCCACCCAGGCGCCCCCTCAACCCATTGTTAATGGGGTTCTGGAATACTAGTTTCCTTCTGGTAAAGCATCATCCTGTTTCTAAATTCACTTGAAATTACTGACTCTCACTAATAGTGAGGTTGTGAGTTTGGATTGGAAAGGGTTTTATTTTTCCTCCAGCTAGTCCTCTGAGGCCTTGATTATGGAGATGTCTTTCTAGATTGGCTTTATTTGCTCCTGGGAGAGACCCTGAAGGTTCTCATAGTCCCGCATTCCTTGTTACGTGCCCAGTGTGACGTTCCTGCTAGTCTGCGTGGAGCACAGGCGTGAGCTTCCATTTCTTGCTGGAAACTGGTTTCCCTCCCCACTCCCAGTGCCGGACAGAAACAAGATCCTTGTGTCCCTATGCCGTGGTGCCTCTTGGCAGCTTGCCGGCTGTGGTTAGGGGCTTTGGGCGTACTTCCTTTTGACGGTTTGATTTCTCTGCGTGTTAGTTTTCGTACAGTGGCCGTGACTTTTCCAGCAGCAGCCTTAGTACAGACTTGTCCACGCAGGTGTTTTGGTTTTCCATGTCTGTGTGAGCGCCAGCACCTCCACACCAGGACCGTCGGGAAACTCAAGGGTGAGAAGCAGGAGACTGAATGAACACTGGATTCAGAAGCAGAGTAGGTGGCTTGAAGGAGAAGCCCCTGAGGCCAAAGGGAAGAGGGAGGGAAATATTTAGAGAGCACCTGTAATGGGCCAGGCCCTTATCTAGCAATGGCCCTGAGAGGTGGGTTCCTTCCATACTTTAGAGATGAAGAAGCCGAGACCCCCAGCGGCCGAGGAGCGTCCCCGAGCTCCTGGAGCCACCAGGAGCCAAGAGGCAGAGGGTGTCTGTCTGGCTGACCGCAGCCCTTCCCCGCGTCCTCCTGCCTCTTGTACAGGTTCACCTACTTCTGTGAATTTACTTCGAGTGCCCGTTCTCTTCCTTCCCTGCGTTCCCACGTGTTCTGTTTCTCACAGAAGAAACCAGTTCTGATCGCACATCCCGAGAGCCGTGTTTCCAGTCTTTTCTGACGGCAGTGCGTCTTCCAGAGCAGCGCGTGTGCACAGGGGTGCACGTGTGCAACTGAGGCAGGCTCGCGCCGCAGTCCTTGCCCCGGGCCTGTGCTCTGACGGCCTCCATCCCGCTCCGCTCGCGGCTTCCTTCGGCCCCAAGAGCCTGGTCGAGACCACGTTGGCCTCACTAGCTCGTGACCCCCGGTTTGGCCCCGTGTTTTTGAAGCGTGGCCTTGAGGAGTGTTGTCAGCAGGGGACGTGGCAGGTGGCCTCAGTAGCCGTCTCCTGTCCCGGCCCAACTCTGGTCTGCTCTCCCGGGCTGCTGGCCACCCTGTCTGCCCCACACCCCACCTCTCGAGCAGTAATCCAGCACTAACATCAGAACCCCTGCATACTTTTTTCGGTGGCTTTCCAGAGTTAACGTGTATTTTTGAGCCACTTAACTACAAGGCCAGAGCTCGTTCTGCCTGTTCTTGCTTTTGATGGTGATGTTTTTAGATTTCCTTCCTATTTGTCTTATTCCAGAGTTTTTTCTGAGGTACTTCATTTACTTGTTTCTTCATGAGTTTTATTTTTTATTTTTTTTTTTCAACGTTTATTTTTTTTGGGACAGAGAGAGACAGAGCATGAACGGGGGAGGGGCAGAGAGAGAGGGAGACACAGAATCAGAAACAGGCTCCAGGCTCGGAGCCATCAGCCCAGAGCCTGACGCGGGGCTCGAACTCCCGGACCGTGAGATCGTGACCTGGCTGAAGTCGGACGCTTAACCGACTGCGCCACCCAGGCACCCCTCTTCATGAGTTTTAAAATCAAAATGAAGATTTACCACTAATCTGTGTTGGAATTATCACTGACTTTTTTTTTTTTTACCTAAGTAGAACAAAGTAGCCTAATATGAATAGAGCTAATGGCTGACTTTTAACATACCATTTGCTAATTGTACATGTTAGAACTAACAAAAAGAGCTGGAAGACGAGGATGCAGGTCGGGTAGAGTGACAACACTTGTGTGTCTCGTGAGCCACGAGGGTGGGTGGTGCCGCATCCCTGTAGCGTGAACGGCTGTTCACACGCACCTCTCTCCTCTCTTTCCCCAGCCCTCCGAGCCACAACATTGTGGTGAATGGAAAAAAATGTGTAAACTTCGCCTCGTTTAATTTTCTTGGATTACTGGATGACCCTCGGGTCAAGGTAAGCGGCCCCTGCGCTGGAGGCAGCAGGATTCCCTGCGAAACCGGGCCTGAAATAGACAAACGGAGGGCGTCAGGAAGGGCTCTCTCTGCTGCTGGTTGCTGTCAGTGTCGCCCGGCAGAGCCGGAACCTGGTCTCGATAGAGGGTGGGCGATACAGGCGTCTGACGTGGCTCCGTGGCGGTGACACGCAGAGAGCCGCGGGAGGCGGCCCAGGTAGTCGTGGGAGGCACGTCTGGGAACCCAGTCCATCTCCCGTTGGGAGTACGGGCCAGGAAGCTGTTTAGAGGACAGACTTTTGCCTGGAAACGCCACAAAGTATAAAGGCATTGAGTTAACCAAGTTTGGATAGGTTAAAACACAACTTTTCCACGTTTTAAGTTCTGTCCCTAAATCTTTACATGTGTCTGCTCTTTGTATCCTGTTGTTAGAATGGCCACGGTTCTAAGAAAGGAAGCAAGGTGGGGGGGGGGGGGGTTGCCATGTGGGTTGAAGAATAGGATATGTCAGTTTTGAACTCTGAAAGATAAGTTATTAAAACCTGATTTTTCTTACATCCACGAAGGCAGCGGCTTTGGTGTCCTTGAGGAAGTACGGCGTGGGGACCTGCGGGCCTAGAGGGTTTTACGGCACATTCGGTATGTTTCTGCCCTCTCTTCCAAACTACAGCTTTTTTTTTTTTTTTTTTAATGTTTATTTTTGAGAGAGAGTGCATGTGAGCAGGGGAGGGGCAAGGAGAGAAGGAGACAAGATCCGAAGCCGGCTTTGTGCTGACAGAGAGCCTGACGCGGGGCTCGAACTCATGAACCGCGAGATCATGACCCGAGCAGAAGTTGGATGCTTAACCAACTGAGCCACCCAGGCACCTCCAAACTACTGCTTTTAAGAATTGACTCGAGGGGCGCCTGGGTGGCGCAGTCGGTTAAGCGTCCGACTTCAGCCAGGTCGCGATCTCGCGGTCCGTGAGTTCGAGCCCCGCGTCGGGCTCTGGGCTGATGGCTCAGAGCCTGGAGCCTGTTTCCGATTCTGTGTCTCCCTCTCTCTCTGCCCCTCCCCGTTCATGCTCTGTCTCTCTCTGTCCCAAAAATAAATAAATGTTGAAAAAAAATAATAATAAAAAAAAAAAGAATTGACTCGATCTGATTTCAAAGCTCCTTGGGAAAGATATCCTGGATTCGTTGTGACATTGGGTGGGTGAGTGCTGTCCGTGTTTGGCATAGTGGCGGGAGGGGCCCTGCTCTGAGACTGAGTGTCGCTCACCGAGAAAAGACACAGGTGCCTTAGGTGCACCGTCTCCCGGAGGGTGAGGCCCACGCTGCTGCTGCTGCTGCTGCTGCTGCTGCTGCTGCTGCGTGTGCCCCGAGAGACCCAGTTTGTGTCTGTGTGTGTGACGGCAGGTGGCTCCGCTCTTCATAGTCGTGCAGGAACCTGGTTCTTCCTCGTCGCCTTCCTCCAGTGCCAGGGGGCACCGACCTCCTCCGCCTGGCTGAAGTCGCTCCACAGGTGTGGGGGAGGGGTGCGTGCAGCGGTCCCTTCGAGGCAGGTGGGAGCGTCGCGTGTCACTGCCACACTCCAGTGTGGCACAGAACCTAGGTGAGGCCTCGCCGTGGAGGGGCTGGGACACGCCTCCAGCCGGGCAGCCTCCTCGTTACATAATTGTTCAAATGAAGATGTTACTGGAAATAATTTCCTGGCTTAGCAGCGTCAGCGTGTGGGGAAGACAGCCGGGAAATCTCTTCCGTCTTCTATTTGTACTTCCGTTTCTAGGCCTTCGTGTGGTTTTTCTTCACTTAAACAGTTAGGTGTTTTTATTTAAGGGAACACCTTTTCTTTATTTCTTAGCTAGCTTAGAAGTTAAATGATTTTTATTGGAAACAGACAACAGAGCTGGTGTCCAAGCATCTTAAGCTGGAAAAGATCTGAAAAATCTTGTATTCCAGCATTGTGGCCATTTAGAAGCAGCGTAGAAAGTTCAGAGAGGCCGCCTGACTTCCTGACAGTCACACAGCTCATTAATTTCAGCCTTATGGCCAGAAACCAAGTATCCTGACTGCGAGTCCTTATGGGAAGATCAGAGACTTCAAGAGCGCAGATCAGCCTCCCTCTTTGCCCCAGTCTAGTGCAAACACGGTTGGTTTGCTTGGTTTTTATTGGTAGGGAATTATTTCCTAGAGATATAGTATTAGAAAACTAGAAAAGGCATTTTTTTATGGGGTTGTTTGCTGTTATCTGATCAACAGTATTTTCTATGATTTGCTTGCTGTAGTAAAAAAAAAAAAAAATAGTTTTCTTACAAGCTTCTCTTTCTTGTGGATTTTATTTGCACGTGTGGCCTTGGCCCCTGCTTCGGAGTTCATTTCAGAGGATAGATAGCAGATTTAATGCCAAATCAAGTCATGGAAAAAAAATGTTGTTTCAGCTTTTCAAAACCAGTTTTTCCAGAGCTGGTAGAATAGCCCAGTCAGCTTTCTGTTTGGATCACCTAATAGGTTGTCACGTGCTCCCAAACGCGAGGTCTGTAGTGGATGGTTTGTAAGGTAATGTTCTTGATGGAATAGTTCAGCCCATGCTATAAACTTCGGAAGGTTTATAGAGAGTCAAAGGCTTCTCCCCGCCATTGTCTCTACCCCAGAGAAGACAGCTGCTGTCAGTAGTTAGCTGCTTGTTCATTCTTCCAGAGACCTGTTTCGGCAAACGCAAACCCCTTCCATACACACGTTTCCCCAAACAGATGGTGGCATACCCCACACGTGCTCCGTGCCTTGCTGTTGGAGTGCTTTTGTCGGAACTTTAAACTGGATTTGGATTTTCAGGGGTCTGAGTGGGTCCCCGGGGGCAGAGTAATGAGCACATCTGTGTGTCACCCCCTCTGTACTGTGCGTCCTCGGCCGGGTCTCCCGGGTGGTTAACTAGCGGAAGGTTGGGACGGACCGCGGCGTCAGCGCGGAGGCTGGAGGCGGGCTGGCAGGGCTTGCGGTGTGATGGCCTTGTAACAGGACCCGGGTCCTAGCGCGCTGTCCTTCTGGTAAGCTGACGTCGTTCCTCCTTCACAGGCGTCCGCGCCTGTCACCTCGTTCTTTCTCGTGTGGCTATTGTCCACGTTTTCACGTTCTGGTTTTCCGACAGGATAGTTTGTATGTAATTATTATTTTTTTAAATTTTATTTTAGAGAGAGAGCGTGAGTGGGAGAGTGGGGGAGAGAGAGAGATTGAGAATCCCCAGCCACATGCTCAGCATGGAGCCCGACACGGGGCTTGGTCCCATGGCCCTGGGATCGTGACCTAAGCCGAGATCAAGAGTTGGACACTTACCTGAATGAGCCACCCAGATGTCCCTGACAGTATGTTTTTTATATTTTTCCTTATTCTGGAAGGAGTTGCTTATATTACAGTTATATTAAATTACCTTGAAATTTCAGTGTTGGGTAAGATCAGAGAAGGTACTTAAGGTAAGTGAAGGCTAAATTTTAAATCTCTAGAATAAACCTCCACAATTAAGTTATTCTGAATATTTATGGTATATTTGCCCTTTGCTCTGACCAACAAAGCAAACTGAGGACCCCTTTCCTCTCCTTTGAAGTTGCTTGTGTGCCCCTGCAGCCAAAGGCCTCTTTCCCTGGGCCCCCAGAAAGTTATTTTTAATTTCATCCTTTTTTTCCCCCTGGAAATAACACATTCAGACGTCAGTTTTTAAAGATGAAAATACTTCTTTGTTGAGCTCTTTTCTCAACTTTTCAAAAATAAACGTAAATCACTTGTAAATCTCCTTTATATCATAAATTATAATTTTCTTTTTAATGTTATAATATTCTTTTTAATTATTATTTCATAGTAACAGATGATTAATACAGAAAAAAAATTAACAGCAGAAAAAAATCAAACATACAAATCAAACATCATCTAGTTTTTTAGGCTGGATGTTGTCCTGCCTCTGGCAAGTGCTACTCAGCAAGTTCTTATCATCCTAAGGACCAGTGATGAGAAGTCTCCCCACCTTCCCCTTTATTGTTTGAAGGTGTGTTTGAGAACAGAGCCAGTGGATTTGTCAGGTTGTAGACTGTAGATGCCTTCCTCTAGGGCTGATGAGGTCCCCTGCACTCTGATGCTTTCTCTTATCCAACTTCTCTGTTTGTTTTCTTTGAATAGGCTCAGATCTCATTGGCCTGAGGTTCATCGCTGGTTTCCCAGAATCTGCTTTGCATATACAATGCCTGCTTGGCTCTTTGCTCTTCAACTAAATCAAAACACAATTAGTGGCAGGGTTTCATGGCGAGGGATAATTGTGTTCTAGAGCCAATCGTAAACAAGTAAATCGTTCGTTTATTTTTCAGAATATTTTCTTGCTTTGTTTCAAAGCCGTCAGCTGAACCCTGACTGCATGTTTTATCAGGAAGAAGACTTGGTCATAAAATTCCTACATCTGCCACTTCTTTTTACCAGCCGGTCTGGGATTGATTGTTTTTGCAGTGTGTAGGAGGGAAACAATCCTTGTTTGCACAGCTTAGAACATTTTGGTAAGAATCACAGAAGATACTGCATGTGAAAACATTGTGGAAAACATTCAGCACTGTATATATGTTGTAATGAGTGCATAACTGATATTGTTTGTACTTTTAAGAAAAGTCCAAGTCTGGAGGAATTTAAAAAAAAAAAAAACAGTGTGAAGCACAAAAGTATAGAAGCCTTAAGAAAAAATGTAGTTGTTTTTAAACTGTTCTAAAGTTGACTGTTTTATAGTCTTTCCTTTGGAAAACAACCCAGAAAGCTGTTACAGCTCTTATTAGAATAAAACGAGATCCTGTATAGTTGGAAACCAGAAAAGTGCCTGTAACGTGATAGTTCTTAAACATCCGGGGTTTGGACAACTCAAGTAGAAGATAGTGTAACTGCTTTTTTCTTTTTAAAAGGAAACCTCTTTTTATTCTACAAATACTGGTTTAACTGTACAAGCGCTTAAACGGCGTATCAGTTTTTCCATGCCAGGCCTTCTCCTGAGTGTTCATGGGCCGTGACTCGTGGTTCCGGTAACGATCCTTTGAGGCAGGTCCGGCTCTGACCTGTTTGACAGAGGAGGGCTGGAGAGGCACGGGGCAGTGTCAGGCCTGCCCTGGGTCCACACCGAGGGAGGCGGGAGGCCAGAGCTGGAGCCCCCTGGGAGGACTGCTGCGGCCAGGCCCCACCCTGGGTGCCAGGCATCCTGTCCCGGCCCTGCGTCCCGTCTCTAGGTTTCTGGTTCCGGGGCAGGTGCTAGAAAGGGCAGCGGGCGCGGGGAGGGCCCACGGGCTCTCTAGGCACCCGCCTCCGTGGTCGTCCCCACCGCGCTGGTTCCTAGCGGCGAAGCAGACGATGTGCGCTTCCTCGCGATCCGTGCAGACCAGTGGCACCAGCGGGTGGACTGGGTCGTCCACACAGAGGACAGACGTCGGGAGCGGGAGAGCACGGCCCTTTTCCTGTTTGCTGCCTCCCCTGCCTGTGTCTCACGGCGTAGCTGTCACACATCAAGGGCAGCCGTCCGTACCCACCTGTCACAAAACCTGCTTTGCAAGGCTGCCGGCGGCAAAAACCCAGTGTCTTTAGGTACCCGGAGAAAAAGGCCGGTCTTTTTCAAACTTTCGGCAAAGACGAGAATCAGTAAGTCGTTGACTTCTTGTGGAGAATTTTCTTAACCACGTTACGGCAGTGACATAAAAACGGTCATGAGTATACACAGCGATGAGAATATTTCTACCATACAGTTTTCATCAGCTGGGTAACTAACTCTTAGAGCCCTGAAAGTAAGCCAAGATTGTTTTACTTTCTCGTCGCTAATCGGTGAAAAAAAAATGAGCCATTTAAAGTGGAGTCTACAGAATGATTTACGGTCCTTTTTGTAGCTGGCAAAAACGTTTGTGTCCATAGCATGTTTTTTCCCTTTGAAATGGACCTGGTGGGTGAGAGCAGTTCACTGTGGCTCGGCTTATCCATCTGCTAAATGGGGACGATGTGGGGCAGACGTGGGATTCGTAGGAGGCCTCCTGCGGGGACCCGCCCTGTTCTGATCAGAAGTGGGGGTGGTGGGGACTTGCCTGCAGGGCAGGAGCCACAGCTCTAGGGATGAGGGAGGCGCCCACGCTCAGCGTGGGGGGGGGGGCCTGTTCTCGAGCGTTTGGCCGCCTGCCTCTCTCTTGTACGATTGAGAGATCCCACTGGCAGCGTCTCGTCACGGGCGGTGCCAGGGTCAGGGTCGTGTCCTCAGACCCTGGTGTGGACGTCACAGACCTTGTGCTTGAAGAGCTCAGCACCCTGTCGATACCATTTGTATCAAATGGGAGGTGGTCTTCTTAATGTTGCCGTAAGATTCCACTCTGACTGGCTGAACGTTCATGTCGTGGAATGTCTGCTCTATCGAATGGCGGTAACATTTTGGTAATGGAAATCAGACGGCCCTTCGTGTGCTTTTTGTGACAGGCCCTGTGGGAGTACGTTTTACCTGCAAATAGGAAGAAGCAGGTTTCGTTTTTTGTCATCACTTGAGTGGAGCGGGAGAGACCGTTCGTGTTCACAGTTCGGTAGCATCGTCTAAGAAGCACGTGCATCCGGGGGCTTCAATTTATTTTCTTCTCTGGGTACTGCTCCATTCTCGAATTCCTCACTCTGCATCTCTGGCCGTCAAATTGGGATTTGGTGGGGGGCACCTGTGTCCTGCCATCCCTCACTCAGTAGCTGGCTCCCACCCCATCCCTCATCCCCAGCCCAACGTTCTTGGTCTTCAGTCCGAAATCACGGCGCGTGTGTGGTACTGGTGAGTATAGAGGGGGCTGAGGGCACGAACCTTCTGCCCCCGGCGTGGAGCTCCCCTGTGCCAGCCGCACCCTGCCTCTCCTGGAGGTGTCGCTTTGTCAGGTGCCAGAAACCCTGTATTTCTCCCCGATCCTGTGCTCGTCAGACCACCTGTCTTTATGTGATAGTCACTGCATTTTTTTTTTTTTAACGTTTATTTATTTTTGAGACAGAGAGAGACAGAGCATGAACAGGGGAGGGTCAGAGAGAGAGGGAGACACAGAAGCAGAAGCAGGCTCCAGGCTCCGAGCTGTCAGCACAGAGCCTGACGCGGGGCTCGAACTCACACACCGCGAGATCATGACCTGAGCCAAAGTCGGATGCTTAACCGACTGAGCCACCCAGGCGCCCCAGTCACTGCATGTTTGATAAACGAATGAGAAGATAATTGGACATCCCCCATCTTTTAAAAATATAACCCCTTGTGAAGTTGAAACTTCTTTCATTCTTAATTTTCTTTGACTAATTAAAAAGCATCACAATAAGGTTAGTGTGTCCCTAATCAACCAGTGAGTGGATTTACAGATTTGAGACACTTTATTCAGATGTGCCAAGAAGTTGATTCCGTATTTCTTATAGCTACACTAACTTAGCTCACTTATTCCTGTCTGGAAGGTGGTGGAAGCCTTACCCTGACCATTGACTGTGTGTCTTATCCCTTACGGTGGGAGTATTCAGTCCGGTCAGGCTTGAACCAGCTAGGGTAAATGCTGTCTGGCGGATCTCAGTCGCTCAGGCTTCGTGTCTCCCCCCTTCTCACCTGTCTCTGTGGGGCACCCCTCCTACTCCCTGCTCTCTGGGAGACCCGTGGTCGGTGGAGGGCAGGCCCCTGGAGTGATGCTCCCTGCGTGCGGCCTTGACATGGTCTGGGAGAGCTCTGTCGGGCCATCCGCCCTCTGCACCAGCCTCGCAGGGACCCGTCTGGATCCCCCGCCACTGCCCGGACTGCCAGGTCCCCTGAGTCATGTGCCAGTGTTCCCCTTCGTGGCCTCTCAGTCTGCCTTTACTACCTCCGATTTCCCTTTCACCCCTGAAGCTCCGGGGCTGGCGGGCCTGGCCGCATGCTTCCTGTAGCACTCCTGAGTGCTTGCACGGGGCACGCGGCGGGACTGATTCCTTCTCCAGACCTGGGTCCTGCTGTAGTTAAAAGAGCTAAAGGAAGTTTGAAAAGTCCTCGTCTCTCCCAGCTAATGCCTCATTTTGGGGCCCCAGGGCAAAGCTGGTCAGTGCACTGTTGCTTCTAGACCCTGCTGGGCCCTCCATGCCGGGGCCTTCAGCCTCAGGGCAGGGAGGAGAGAGGTACCAGTGTAGCGAGCGCAGTGTGTTCCCGCCTTAACCAACATTCTTCCTTAGCGGCTCCTATAAAACACCGCATTTCTCTTTGTGCCATACGTTTGAAGTCCCCGGTCCGCTTAAATAGAAATCCAAACAGAAAAGTCAGTGCTGCGGAGTGATAGCAGGTGCGCAGGGAAGTCCCAATAAGCTAGTAGACGAGGGAGCACCGCCCTGATGGGAGTACGTGGGTTCTTTGACGTTTCCTTTTTGAAGCTGGCTAACGCTTGTCCTGATGTCCGGCGTGTACCTTCTGCTAACATGCAAAAAAGGCTTTCATAGATTCACGTGTCGCGCATTGGTGAAGCCTCGGTGCGGTTGGCTGAGAGAAGTCAGAGCAGGTGGTCATTGGGCCTCGAATCCCAGCGCTGGCTGACGCAGAAGCGAAACCCAGCGTTGGAGCTGCCCCCCAGCATGCTTCAGGGACAGAGGCATAGCTGATCCCATTCAGATTTCAGAAACCGTTTCGGCCCAGAGTTACCTAAACGGATCTCCCATCGTTTATAACTCAGAAGCAGTTTCATTTTGCCCGTAAGGTGACGGTATCGTTAACGAGGCTTAATAAACTGAATTTACTTTCTCTACCCTCTGTTTAAAGAAGAGGAATCAGAAGGTGTCTTAACCGTTTAACGTCTTGCCGTAGATGTGCACTTGGACCTGGAAGACCGCCTGGCGAAGTTTATGCAGACGGAAGAAGCCATTATCTACTCGTACGGATTTGCCACCATTGCCAGTGCTATTCCTGCGTACTCCAAGAGAGGGGACATTGTGTTTGTGTGAGTAACTTTTACCCACGTTTCTGGGCAGACTTCCTTTGGGAATGACGGTGATCCTCCCGGAGGATGCCTTTGTTAGAGGTTATCTGCCTTAGATAATCCTGACTTTTTATTCGGTAAAGAAACATATAGTAACTTCAGCGAAGTGATTGTACGGAATTGACGAGACTCTCACTGTAAGGATGCCTAAAGCGTTTTGAATTATTGATTTTATTTATTGACGTCCACAAGGCCAAGCTTGCCACAGGTGAGGCCAGCGATCTCTCTTCTCTCTGCAGTTCGGTGACGGGATGGTAGTGTTCTTGAAGGGTCCGTGATCACCACCCACCTGGTTGCTCAAACTACTACTGCATTCTAGATTACCTTGTCAGGCTCATTTTGTACACTTTTCCTCAGGCATTCATGCTGTAGCCTTGTCAGCCTCCTGTGCTAGTGTCCTGTCACCACAGGGCCTTTGCACACGCCATTCCTGTGCCTAGAACGTTGCCGCTCCTCTCTGCTCCTGCTCACCCTGCACATGCCTCGCCTCTGCGGGGAAGCCTTCCCCAGCCTCTCAGACCAGGCCGAGACCTCCCGCTGCATGGGAGAAGATCCTGGAGCCAGAGGAGTCTGGTGTTTGTGTGATCCATGATCACGTGGGTACTCACACTGCCCCTCAGAGTCCCTGTGCTTCTCCGGCCCCCCCCCGCCCCACACACACACGTGGGCACCCGCACCGCACCCACCGCCCCGCTTCCCCCGTGGCCCTTCCAGCGGGGTGTACTAGTGCGTTGCCTCCCCTGGCGTTTGCCGTTCGTCGTGCTCGGTGAGCACCAGCTCGGTACGCGAATGAACAGGTCAGAGCTTAGAAGAGGGTCCGAGTGACAAGGCTCCGGGGCCCAGCCTCCTGTGGCGCCCGCACCGCCCCGCGGCCTCTCTCTGGGGGGACTCGCGCCGCGGCGCTGGCCCTGCCCGGGCTCCAGGACAAGTGTGCCTTTCCTCCCCACAGCCTGCGGCAGCCGGCCTGTGGCCGCGTCAGGGTGAGGGTTTCCCGACCTGACTGTGGAAGCAGGGGATTTATGAACGTCGTATCCGTATCCGTAGTGAAAAAGTCAGACTGCTCACAACTGGAGAGCTGCCGATTTAAACCGTAGCCCTAGGTTTCTAGTAGAAGCCTAGTTGTGGCAAGTACGGTGTCATCCAGCCTCACTTTAAATCCTTTTGTGAATCCTAAGCCCCAGAAAAGCTGCAGCTGAACTTGTGGGATTCCTCCGTCAGATCCCAAATCCTGTACTTCTCACGGCCGCCAAACCCAGGCTGCGTTCACGTCCAGCTGCCCTGCCCAGTGGCTTAGAGCTTCAGTTTCTAGTCAGTGAGGCAACTGAATGATTCTCCCATACATAAGGTCAAGTGTCTGTGTCTTCAAGTGTTTCATCATTTCAAGTATTCTGCCCGGAATTCATTCGGAAGCAGGAACACCAGAGGCAGCGTTCAGTAAATTATTCGACAAATTGTTTTTGATAAATTCTTACATGTAGATCATATGTCCAGGGCTGTATTTCTTCTTTTTAGTAAACGCTAATAAAGCTTCGCCGGTAGGAGGCTCAGCACGGTGGCTGTTCACGTACTTAAGTCTGTGCCCGTCACTCTGCTGAGTCTGTGTGCACGTTACTTCGTGTATCCGTTTTTTATATATCTAAATGTTTTATTTTAGACAGAGAGAGAGTGTGTGCACATGAGCAGGAGAGAGGGGCGGAGGGGGGGAGGGAGGGAGAGGGAGAGACAGAGAGAGAGAGAGAGAGAGAGAGAGAGAACCCCAAGCAGGCCGATGTGGGGCTCTATCCCTTGACCCTAGAGTCATGACCTGAGTTGAACTCTTAGAGTTGGACGCTCACTGACTGAGCCACCCAGGCTCCTCTCATGTACCCTGACGTAATTGTAGATTCACAGACACTTACGACAAATAATACAGAGATTCTGTGTGGCCTTTACTCGGTCTCCCCCGGTGGTTACTTCACAGCTGGGATGTTGGCATTGAAAAAGTCAAGATACAGAGCGTTTCCACCACCACGAGGGTCCCTCATGTCGCCACACCCCTGCCCCCCCACCCCTCACCCCCCACTTCTTACCCCCTGGCCACCACTAATCTCTTCTCCCTTTCTGTAACGTTGTCTTTTCAAGACTGTTGTTCAAGTGCAGTCATACGGTAGGTAACGTTTGGGGATCGGCTTTTTTCACTCAGCGTTAATTCTCCAGAGGCCCACCCACATCGTGTGGATCAGGAATTCGTTCCTTTTGGCTACAGGGTCGTATCCTGTGGTACAGAGGCGCCGTAGTCGGCTGAACCACTCGCCTACTAGGACATCTCAGTTTCCAGTTTGGGGCTTTAACAGATAACACTACCATGAACATTTCTGTACAGGTTTTTCTGGGAAAATAGGTTTCATTTCCCTGGGCTGTATGCCGCCCAGTTCAGCTGCTGGGTCACGTGGTATTGCAGATTTAGTGTTTTAGGAAATTGCCAAACTTGTTTTCCAGGGTGGCCGTACCATTTTACATTCCCATAGACAGTATATAAATGGTCAGGTTTCTCCACATCCTCAGAAGCATTTGGTATTGTCACTATTTTTTTTTTTTTTTTTTAATTTTAGCCATTCTGACAAGTGTGTAGAGATACCTTACTGTGGTTTTAGTTTACATTTCCTTCCTTGATGGCTAGTGATGTTTACTTTTTTCAGACTTTAGTCTTGGCATCAGGAGACCACTTCATAAAATCTATTGGGAAGTGTTCCCTCTTGTATTTTCTGGAGGCATTATATAAGGTTGTTATTAATTCCTTATTTGGTAGAATTCTCCAGTAAAACCAACTGGGCCCGGAGATTTAATTTTTGGAAGTATTTTAAATATGAAATCAGTTGTTTAGTACTTACAAAGCTGGTCAAATTATCAGTGTCCCTTTGGTGAGTTGGGGTGGTTTGTGTTTTTCAAGGAATTGGTACATTTCTTCTCAGTCATCAAACATATGTATGTCGCATTCTTCTTAATATATCCTTATTCTTCTAACGTCTGCAGAGCCTGAAGTGACGACCCATTTCATTCCTGTCTGGTAATCTGTCTACTCTCTTCCTAGGCAGTTTTGCTAGAGATGGTCCATTTTATTTATCTTTTCAAAGAATCAGCTCTTTGTTTTATTGACTTTTCTCTGTTGTCTTGTTCGTTTCAGCCCTATTGATTTCTTGCGTTACTTCCTGCCTTCTGCTCTCTTGGTTTCCTTTGCTCATCATCTAGGTTCTTCAGTTGGGAATTTTGATTGTTGACTTGAATCTTTCCTCTTTTCTGATATATTAGTGCTCTGCATTTCCCTCTCCGGTGCTACTGTGGTCTTGCCCCACACATTTTGATGTGTTTATTTTCATTTTCATTGAGTTCAGCGTATTTTATTTTACCTTAGGCTCTCTGACCCACAAATTATTTAGAAGCTGTGTTTAGCTTCCAAGTGTTTGGAGATTTGAAATTTGTTGCAGTTTGTGTTATGACTCGTGATGTGGTCTATATAGGAATATGTTCCCCGGTCACTGAAGAATATTCTGCCGTTGCTCGGTGGACTATTTTATAAATAAATGCCAGTTAGATCCCATTAGTTGACGACGTTGTTGAGATCGGATCTAACCTTACCCGTGGTTTTCTGTATGGTAGTTCTACAGTTTTTGTGGTTGTGATTTGTCTATTTTTCCTTTCACTTTTATCACTGTTTGCTTCTCATCTTTTGTAGCTCTGTTGTTCGGCACGTATTCAAGATAAGTTTTCTTGGGTAATTGATCCTGGTTGTCATTGTATAATGTTCTTCTTGGTCTCTGATCATTTTCCTTGTTCCAAAGTCTGATTTGTAAGATATTAACATAGACACTTCTGCTTTCTCTGGTGAATGTTTGCGTGGTATATTTATCGTATGTAATATGTATACTTTCACTACTACATTATTATTGTATATTCTTTTATAGGCGGGATATTGTTGGGTCATTTTTAATAACACCCTGCCAGTCTCTCTTTAAATTGTGTATTTTGGTGCTCGCTTCGGCAGCACATGTACTAAAGTTGGAACGATACAGAGAAGATTAGCCCGGCCCCTGTGCTCGGAGGACACACACAGTCGTGAAGCATTCCATGTTTTTTATTAACGAGGGCACTTGTGATGCGCGCCAGGCGTTATATGTAAGTGATGGATCACAAAATTCTGTTCCTGAAGCCAGTAGCACACTATATGTTAATTAACTTGAATTTTTTTTAAATCTTGTAAAGAAAAAAAATTGTGTATTTTGGCCATTTACATTTAAAATCATTATTGCATTTCTTACGGCGTTTTATTTTTTGTTTCTTATTTGTTATCTTTTTTTTTTGTCTGTTTTCTTTTTCCTTCTTTTCTGGGAGTTAAGTGAACGTGTTTTATTTAGAATTCCATTTTTACTTATCCATGGTGTTTTTGAGTGTTTGGCTCTGCATAGTTTTTATTTGTTTGTTTTTAGTCATTGCTCTGAATATGACATTATGTACACACATAAGTTATCAACATTGCCGGTCTCATCATTTTACCGGTTCAAGTAGAGAAACCAGTACCTTCCTTTACATTCTCTGCTCCTTGTTTATAATACAATTGTTTTATTTTTTTAATGTTACTTTTTTATTTATTTAGGGATAGAAAAAGAGAGGCAGAATCCCAGTCAGGCTCCACACTGTCAGTGCAGAGCCCAGTGTGGGGCTCGAACTCATGAATTGTGAGATCATGACCTGAGCTGAAATCAGGAGTCAGATCCTTAACTGACTGAGCCACCCAGGCGTCCCTTTAATGGAATTGCTAAAGTATTTCTGGTATATACATTGAAAGCCATATCAGACAGTGTTGTAATTTTTTTTATGTTTGTTTATTTATTTTGAGAGAGAGAGAGAGAGAGAGAGAGGAGGAGAGAACTAGTGGGAGAGGGGCAGAGAATGAGGGAGAGAGAGAATCCCAGGCAGGCTCCGCGTTGTCAGCACAGAGCCCGACTTGGGGCTCCATCTCTCTATCTGAGAAATCATAACCTGAGCTGAAATCAAGAGCCAGACGGACATGCAACCCAACTGAGCCACCTGGGCGCCTCTGGACAGTGTTGTAATTTTTACTTAAATCATCCAAAATAATTTAGAAAACTTCAGGAGGGTGACAAAACCCTAGTGTGCTTGTTCCTACTTTTTACTTAGTGTTCTTTCTTGCTTCGTGATAATCTAAGATTCTTCCTTTTGTTTTCTTTACTTATTTTTTCTAGGTGGAGAACTTGCTTTAGCCATTCCTTTAGGGGAGGTCCGCTGGGGGCAGATTCTCTTAGTTGTCCTTCAACTGAGAAAGCCTTGATTTCCCCTTCAGTCCTGAAGGATATCTGTGCTTGTTACAGAATTCTTGGTTGACAGCTCTCTTCTTCCAAGTATTTGGAATGTATTTTGGCACTTTTTTCTGGTCTCCATGGTTTCTGATGAGAAATCTGTCACTTTGTTATTTTTCTCTTCTATATAAGGTGTCATCTTAGGGGGCTGCGTTCAAGACTTTTTCTTGGTCATCAGTTTTCAGAAGCTTTACTATAATCTTGGCGTTTATTTCTTTGGGTTTTACCCATATGAATTTCGCTCAGCTTTTTTTATTTTAAATTTTTTTTTAATGCTTATTCATTTTTGAGAGAGAGACAGAGCAGAGACAGAGCATGAGCAGGGGAGGGGCAGAGAGAGAGGGAGACACAGAATCTGAAGCAGGCTCCAGGCTCCGGCTGTCATCACAGAGCCCGACGCAGGGCTCGAACTCATGGACCGCGAGATCATGACCTGAGCCGAAGTCAGACGCTTAACCGACTGAGCCCCCCAGGCGCCCCACGCTCATCTTTTTTATAGGATTCGGCTTCTTGCCAAATTTGAATCCTTTGGGCCTCCCCTGACGCAGTGTGGCATCTTTTATCGTGGCTCCACAGGTCCCTGAGGCTTGCCCTTTCTCGTCCGTTTTCTCTGCGGTTTGCACGACTAGCTTCGGTTGTTACATCTGTCAGTTCTCTGATTCTTTCCTCCACCCCCGCCGCCAGCCTGCTGCTGAGCCCACCCACTGTACTTCTTCTTGAGGTTACTGTGTTTTTCAGTTCTAGTATCTCCACAGGACTCCGTCTCCTGTTTCTTTGCTGAGGTTTCTGTTTTTCACTTGTTCCGAGCGTATTCATAAGTGCTCATTGAAGCATTTTTGTCCTGACTGCTCTAAAATCATCATCCCTGACATCTGTCCTCTCCGGATTGACGTTTGTTGATTGTTTTCTTTCGTTCTGTTTGAGATCTCCTGGTTCTTGGTACGGCAAGTGATACTTGAAACCAGGACGATTTCATATTATGCTGTTACAGCCTGTGCTTTATTTAAACCTTATGTTTTAACGGGCTTTCTCTCCGTTTGTCTTCCAGTCGGGGCAGGGGGGCACTGCTGCCTCATCGCTGCCGGGTCCAAGTCCGCGGTCCCATTTCTGCCTCCATGGATGCCACAGTGGGGGCGTTTTCATTTCCGCTGGTGTTGGTGAGAGTCCTGCTTTCCCTCAGGCCTCCTCTGACACGGCCGCCACGGCAGGAGCCCCACCCGCTCTCGCTTGGTACCACCTCGCAGGGATAAAAGTCCCGGCTCCGTTCTCCGATACCACCATGGCCATTGTTGGGGTGCCTTTTAGCTCCGTGAGGATCAGAGTTTCGGGGCCCAGCTTTCCTGGGGTCCGGCTGCCGTCATTTCTACCTACCCGGCCGCCCCCTGTCCTGCCCTTTGGCTTCTGTGAGTGCTTTTCGCCCGTGGCCCCGGCACCTGCGTGTGGCCGGCCTTGTCGGTTCCAGATGAGGGAGGTCCCCAGAGTCCCCAGAGTCCTGTCGCCTCATCCTCGGGTCCTCGGCCTGTCTGCCCTCTCTCTCCATCTTCCAGAGTCTCCTTGTGTTTGTTCTATACGTAATATCCGGTGTGGGGGTTGTACTTGGAAAGATAGGGAAGATAGGACTGTCCCATCTTGGCGGAACAAGTGTTGTATGTATTTTTATTTTTTTTATTTTTTAATTTTATTTTTTTAAATTTTTTTTTTTAACGTTTATTTATTTTTGAGACAGAGAGAGACAGAGCATGAACAGGGGAGGGGCAGAGAGAGAGGGAGACACAGAATCGGAACCAGGCTCCAGGCTCTGAGCCATCAGCCCAGAACCTGACGTGGGGCTCGAACTCACGGACCTTGAGATCATGACCTGAGCCGAAGTCAGCCGCTTAACCGATTCAGCCCCCCAGGCGCCCCTATATTTTTAAATACCATACCTTAATTTCAAAAATGATTCCCTCCCTGATTAACTCCGTTTAGGAGGTCTGACCGAAGTTTAACCTGCAGGACCCAGAGTTCTGCGCTGAGTGGGGTAGAGTCCACGATCCATTAATACTTCTCGCAGCAGAGTCAACGGCAGAGACGCCACTGAGGGGGGGGGGGGGAGGGACCACCAGTGTTTCCTGTGTTTCTCAGAAAGAGAAAATTGCTGAGTAAACTGACGTGCCCCCACGGTAGGCCGCACAGGAGGCTGGTTCTGGGGCGGTTACAGTGTGGCCAGGGCGCGCTCGGTGGAGTAGAGGTAGCGAGGCCGCTCCAAGAGAAGGACCCACGGAGATGGGCGCAGACCGCGTGCGTCCAGGGCCCAGCGTGTTCCGTTGATTGGCCGTGCTCAGGCCGACGGGTAGGTGCTGGTCGGCCCAGAGCAGGCTCTCCTTTCCCGAGAATGGTGACAAGGCCGTTAAACCCCAGTTTGTGGGTCTCTCTTCCTTGCAGGGACAGAGCCGCGTGCTTTGCTATTCAGAAAGGATTACAGGCGTCACGTAGTGACATTCAGTTGTTTAAGCATAACGACATGGCCGACCTGGAGCGACTACTGAAAGAACAAGAGATCGAAGATCAAAAGGTATGATTCTTTGCAAGAAAATTATACAGCTCTTTTGTGTTCGGTAACCGGCTAAATCATATATGAAACGGTAATTTGTCATGAAAACTTGCCTGCGGATCGCATTTGGATATGAAGTGAGGGCATTCCTGCTGATTAAATGTACTTCGTGTCGGAGAGCCGGGTCTGATTGTAATTGCCTCGTCGTTGCCGTAATTACAGCTGGCAAATTTGGGGGCAGGCAATCCAGGCAGCTTTCTAAAAGAGACAGAAACCACACGCCCTTGGCGGTGGGGGTGGGAGGGGCTCGCTCTCCACTCTGCAGAAATAACACCGGAGCTCATTTGGGTGGGAGCAGGGCGCACCTCGTGAATTCGAAATAGGTTTATTTACATCAGGATAAGTCACGTGTCCGGTAACTGGAAGAAACAGCGGCGCGTCTTCATTTATGAACGTGTGAACAGAGTGACTCTCCCTCCCTCCTGCACCTTCGCCCTGGAGCTCCGAGCAGCTCCGCCTGTGCGAGCCACCTGCCCCGCGCGACTGCCTTCCGCACCGCAGCCCATTTACACTGCCCCCTCAGACATGCCTGGATGAGGGCACAGTTGAGTTTTACTTGACCCAGCAGTAAGGAAGGAAAGGGTCTTGTCTGCATTTTGGTAGATGGAGAGCAGGGTTCGTCTGTTTAGGTTTTGATCATGAGAAATCTCCGGCGGGTTCAGAGGAAGCACGGGAGTATAGCGCAGCCCCTACCCTCCTCCCAGCTCTGGTAGCAACATCCTGCCGTTCTCGTATCACCGGAGCCTCTGCGTCTCCCGACCCCATCTCTGGTGATGATTGCCTTCACCCACCTCAGTTCTTTCTAGTTTGTTTTTTTCCCGACATTCATTCATTTTTGAGAGAGCAGAGGAGGGTCAGAGAGAGAGGGAGACACAGAATCTGAAGCAGGCTCCGGGCTCCAAGCTGTCAGCGCGGAGCCCCACACGGGGCTTGAACTCACAAACCGCGAGACTGTGGCTCGAGTTGAATTCGGACGCTTAACTGGCTGATCCACCCAGGCGCTCCAGTTCTTTCTAGTTTAGGTGAACTTCACAGACATTGAAGTGAGCAGATCGTAGCCATACATTTTGGCCAGTGGGTAACCCAGCTGCGAGGGCTCCGTTGTGACCTAGAACGCTGCCATCTCCCCAGGAAGTTCCCTTGGGCCCCTTCTCAGTCATTTAAAATGCCTTTTTTTGTTTGTTTGTTTTTGTCTTTTAAAGAATCCTCGCAAGGCTCGGGTCACACGACGTTTCATCGTGGTGGAGGGGCTGTACATGAACACGGGAACTATCTGTCCTCTCCCGGAGCTGGTGAGCAGCCGCGGTCACTCCAGGTTCTAGAACTCGGGCTGTCGGGCGGTGGTGCCTCTTGTCCCTGAGCACTTGTGACGCCTCGCATCTGCACAGCTTTGCCTGACGGATCTCAGGAGCACATTCAGGCCATACCAGGGAAGTACATTAACATTACGTGCCAGCCCGGTCTTTAAAGGGTAGTCAAGACTCAGCTTTTTAAAACCAGCTTTATTGAGGTGTAATTGACATGCTAATGAAATCCATTCACCGTCAGTACAGTTTGGTAAGTTTTGGCAGATTTGTACACCCTCATCTCTGCCGCTGCAGTCAAGTTACAGAACGTTTCGATCTCTCCAGAAAGTTCACTCATATGCCTTTGTAGTCAGTACCTCCAGCCCTGGCCCCAGACCACCGTCGATCTGCTCTCTGTGCCTGTAGTTTTGACTTTTGTGCAATTTCCTGTAAATGAAATCATATAGGATGTGTTTTGTAAAACTCTTGCTTTTTTTCTTTTTTTTTTTTTAATGTTTATTTTTGAGAGAGAGACAGAGACAGCGCAAGCCGGGCAGGGGCAGAGAGAGACAGGGAGACAAAGAATCTGAAGCAGGCTCCAGGCTCTGAGCTGTTGGCACAGAGCCCGATGTGGGGCTCGAACTCACAACCCGTGAGATTATGACCATTTCTGGACTCTCAGTGTTGTTCCACTTGTCTGTATGTCTGTCCTTATGCTGGTACCACACTGTCTCAGTTACTGTAGCCTTATAGTAAATCTTGAAGTCAAGACATGTGAGTTCTCCAATTTTGTTCTTTTGTAAGATTGTTATGGTTATTTGAGGTGCCTGGAGATTCCATTTGAAGTTTAGGATCAACTTTTCCATTTCTGTAAAAAAAAAACAAAAAAAAAAAAAAAACAAAAACAGCCATTGAGATTTTGACAGATAATAGATATTTGATAGAGATTGGATTTTGATATTGAATCAGGATTATATTGAATCTGTAGATTGCTGTGGAAAGTTTGTCCATCTTACTGATATTAAGTCTTCAAATCCATGAACACGGGAGTATTTCCATTTATTTAGATCCTCTTTAATTTTCTCTGGCAGTGTTTTGTGGTTTTCACTGTGCAGATCTTATATCTTTTTGGTTAAATGTATTCCTAAGTATTTTATTCTTTTTGATATTATTATAAATGGGATTTGGGGGGTGAGTGTTCACTGATAGTTTATAGAAATACAACTGATTTTGTGTTTTGATCTTATATCATGGAACTTTTACTGAACTTACTAGCTCAAATAGTATTTTTATGGGTCTTGTTCTATATATAAACTCCTGTAATCTGTGAATAGAGGTGGTTTTACTTCCTTTCCAATTTGGATGTCTTGTATTTCCTCTTCTTGCCTGTTGCTCTGGCTAGAACCTTCTGTACAGTGTAGACTGAGGTGAGAGGGGAAAGATTGTCAGGCTGTCACCACGGAGTAGGATATTAGCTATGGTTTTCCATAAATGCCCTTTATCAGTTGAGGAAGTTCCTTCCTAGTCCTGATTTGTTGAGTGTTTGTACCATGAGAGATTTGGATTTTGTGAGACGCTGTCTCTGAATCAGGTGATGAGTTGATCATGTGATTTTCCATCATCCTATTAGTATAGTTGATTTTCCCGTGTTGAACCACCCTTGAATTCAGCCATTGAAATTTGAGTCTGAGCCCGTCAAGTGAATGAGGATTCAGAATAAGGATTTCATACCTTGTTTTTAACGTGTTTTACGGTTTCTTGAGGAAATCGAGACACATTCTAAATATCAGCGAAAGAGATGTGTTGTATTGGTTTTCCTTTCCTTGTTTTTGTGAGTGCCAAAAACTGATAGGATAATATGGGGGAGATAGTATAGTGGGCCAGAAGATACCAGAATTGCATATTTAGGGCTACGATAGTAAAGCAGTACTGATGGATAGATATACAGCCAAGCCTTGAAACAAAATATAAAGCGTAAGGAACAGGTCAAGTATATGTTAGCATTGAATATGTAAAGATTACACGATTATGACTTTGGGATTCCTGTTTGGTTTCACCGACTTGTCTATTTGTGTACCGCTACTGGCATAATATTCTTAAATATGTTCTAAAACATGATTTTTTGTAAATGTTTGTTTATTTTTGAGAGAAAGAGAGCACAAGCAGGGGAGGGGCAGAGAGAGAGGGAGACACAAAATCTGAAGCTGGATCCAGGCCCTGAGCTGTCGCACAGAGCCTGATGAGAGCTCGAACTCACGAACCATGAAATCGTGACCTGAGCCTAAGTCAGACGCTCAGCTGACTGAGCCACCCAGGCGCCCCCGAAACATGATTTTTAGAAATTGTCTCATTCATACAATATCTCATACATACTAATGGATGGAAAACAGTGTTGCAAAGGTATAATTCTCTCCAAATTAGCTTATTCATTGTTAATAAAAATCCATCTATATTTAGTGGTTGATAATCGCTGTATTTTAATTCAGTTGTGGAACTGATCACATTCATATCATTTAGGAGTACATCAGTTAAACATTTGGGGGAGACACCTGGGTGGCTCAGTCGGTCGAGTGTCCGACTTCCGCTCAGGTTGTGATGACCTCACAGTTCGTGAGTTCCAGCCCCACATGAGGCTCTCTGCTGTCAGCACAGAGCCCGCTTCAGATCCTCTGTCCCTCTCTCTCTCTGCCCCTTCCCCGCTCACACTATCTCTCTCAAAAAATAAATTAAAAACAAAAAATAGGGGGGAAAAGCTGTACAAACATACATATGTTCAGCTTCCCAACATGTACATGAAAAAGTAACATGAAGTAATTAGAAGAACATTCAGAAAAGGATGCATCTAAACCTTTGAAGGGAAAGGACTTACTTACAAGCCTGAAAGCAAAGAGGGAAAACAGATTGAAAGGCATATTAATGAAAACTTTTTCTGAATTAAGAAAACAGTGCCATGAATTCAAAGTAAAGCATAAGGCCACTGAGGGAAGAATATGTACATTTCCTCAGGAGTTTTATGTATACTCAAACCAGTATTTAACACATACTGTCTACATTCATAAGGTCTTACAATTTTGTCTTTAAAAATTGGCCTTATACTGTGTATATTGTTGTTAAATTTAGAGCATCTAAAGTAGTCTCTTGGGACGCCTAAGTGGCTCAGTCGGTTAAGCCTCAACTTCATTGCAGGTCTCGGCTCAGATCATGATCTCACTGTTCATGGGTTTGAGCCCCGCGTCGGGCTCTGTGCTGACAGCTCAGAGTCTGGAGCCTGCTTCGGATTCTGTGTCTCCCTCTCTCTCTGCCCTTCCCCTGTTCATGTTGTGTGTGTGTGTGTGTGTGTGTGTGTGTGTGTGTGTGTCTCTCTCTCTCAAAAATAAACATTAAAAAAAAAAACTTTTTAGTAAATAAAATACAATCTCTTCACCATCATGACACATTTGACCCTTGAACAATGCAGACCCCCATGCAGTTGAAAATCCACATACCTTTTGACTCCCCGAAAACTCAATACCCTACTATTGACTGGAAGCCTTACCCATAACGTAAACAGTTGATTAACACGTGTTTTGTATGTCATACGTATTATACACCGTATCCTTAAGGTAAGCTAGAAAAAAGAAAACATTAAGAAAATCGTAAGGAAGACAAAATACATTTACAGTGCTGGACTGTATCTATTGAAAACACTTCACATCTAAACAGACCCACGCAAGGGCCAGCTGTAGTTCTGAGAAACGTGCGTACGTGGCCGTGTTCTGAGCTGTAGTTCTGAGAAATGTGCGTAAGCGGGCCACAGGTGCCGAGCTGCCGACCGCAGGACTGTGGCTCCTGGGGTAAGTGCCGTCCGCTTGCTGCGAGCGTCTGGTCGTGCCACTGCCCCGAGTTGCTCAGTATATGTGTTCTCTGTTTAAAAACGCCTTTGTTTAATACATGCTGTTGAGTCGTTCACGTTGAGCTCAGGGCCACCGGCGCTGTAACTCATGGCTGGACGAAGCTTCTCTAACACACGCGTTTCCTCCGTGAGACGCATCCCAGCCTTCTGGCGCTTCAGATCGCCACCCCGCATTTCAGCGCTGTGCTGGGCCGTCCTAACCGGAACCACCGGCCAAAAGCACAAGATACAAAAAACCACAGCGATAAATAGACGCTGAAAAGGACACGTGTTTCCAGTGTGCCTCAGCTGGGGACAGGCAGGTCAGGTGACTCCGCGCGTGCCGCTCCGCACTCTGCCTTGTGTGTTGATTCGGGGTTTCGGGACGCGCCCAGCAAGCGGGCAGGTGCACAGCTACAGACCCACCAGTGTTGGGGACCAGAGGTGCTTTTTCCCTCCTAGGTGTCACTGTTCTCCCCAGTATCTTCTTGATGGTGCTGGTCACCAGCACTGTAACGTTGCATTCTGTTTGCCACTCAGGTGAAGTTAAAGTACAAATACAAAGCAAGAATCTTTCTGGAGGAAAGCCTCTCGTTTGGAGTCCTGGGAGAACATGGTCGAGGAGTCACTGAACATTTTGGAATCAGCGTAAGTGCCCCTTGCTCCTTTTCTGGGATGTGTCCTCATGCAGAAAACACGCGGTTCCGTCCTGCCGGCCACGTTCACGTACCACGGGCGCGAGGCGGTGCTCCCCGTCAGCGTGCAGGGTCGTGCCGCCCTGGGCTCTGTCCCTTCACTGAGCCCACAGGGGGCCAGGTCCGCCAGACCAGGGCCTGTCGTCCCTCAGAGCCTGGAAACTCACGGCGGTGCCTCCTAGGATGCGGTCTGTGTAGCCTGTAGCGTTTGATCTTGGCTTTCCGCGTCTTTTCTCTAGAAACAGATAAACTTGCCTGCGTGTGTTTCTTAAAGTCAGTAAGACTTCCCTAAAGTAGTCCCTTAGAAAATACGACGGGGGCAGTGAAAGGGTGTTCTCTCGTTATTTACAACTGTGTGTTCTCGGTGGGTTCTGCGTACGGGTGTCAGATGGCCGTGACTTCTCTACGGAGAGAGACACGGAGTCAGAAACACTGCCGGCAGACGCGCCACCAAGCCTCAGGTCCCAGAGAGCTGGAGGGAGTTGGTCACGTGTTCTCTTCAAATGAGCCCCACCTGCCCCAGTCTCGGCGGCTTGAGCCCCTGGAGCCTCGGGGAGGAGCAGCGTCTGCCCGCCCACAGAGCCTGTCTTCACCGACCCCTGTGTGCTGGAGCTGAGGGGAGCTTTTCTGCAGATCCTGTGCGTCAAAGCTTTCCGATCTCTGGCAAAACGTTGAACTAAAGAACACGAAGTCACCTTAGGTTATCTGCATCTCACTACCGATAACAGAGCAGAGCGAGTATCCCACTGAGTTAGAGTGACACATACTCCTTCCCCAGAGGCAGACTGCTATTTGGTGATTAAATGCACTGAGCAAAAGTGCAGAGTAGATGGATCTCAATCGGATCCTGATTCCGGCAAATACTGCAGAAAACAAGCTTTGTGAGGCAGGTATTAGAACACTGAGTATTCGGCAATATTAAGAAATTTTTCATTTTTTAGGTGTGATAATGGTTTCGTGATTATGCTCTTGAAAGGGTCCATGTCCTTTAGAAACGCACACTGAGGTATTTACAGATGAAACTCTTAAGAAGTTGGGGGATTTGCTCTAAAGAAATGCTGAGAGCAGGAGGAGGCTGTACATGGAAGACTGTCCCATGAGCTGGTAGTGACTGAATCTGGTGATGAGAGTTGTTTATTCTGTCCTCTCTACCTTTGTGTGTGTTTGACGTTTTTCATAATAAAAGGTTTTTTTAGAAAGTAAGAGCCAACAGGTTTCCTTGTTGGGTCTCTGGACCACTGAGAAGCCCCAGGTGGGATCGGGCCAGTCACCATCATGGCATTAGTGAGTGGCTTTGAACGGCCGCTGTGTGCCCAGGTGCACCTTGGTGCCGGGGCTGGAGCGGGAGGACGGAGTCAGGGGAGCACCGAGTTGAGGAGACGGTGGCGACTCAGAAGGCCACGTGGCACAGTGGGGTTTGTCCGTTGCCCGGTTCAGCGTGGCCAAAGAATCAGTTGCCATGATGTTTGGAAAAACTGCCCTTGCATTTTTGAAAAGGTGAACGTAGGGATAAAGTGTTCAAAACTCTGAGATTTGTTCGTATTTATCTCAGGTACCTTCTGGGGGCATGGCCAACTAGACCCTCGTTGAAGCACGGAAATGACTGATTTTGAACCTCAGAATATTTGTAGTACTAAGCAGCTTTGGGTTTCTTCTTTTAATTTCTTTCTGTCCTTCCACTGGGGGTAAATTGCCGAAGGGCCTCGTTAGAGGCACGCTTCAAAACCTTCCGTGCTTGTGACCATAGGTTTTGTATGGTTTATCCTTCATCGGCACAGAGGTGGTTCATTTGAACCAAGATGTTAACGTGATCAGTGCTGTAGTTTTGTCTGCAGGCTTGACGTCGGTCTTTACTTTTTCTTTAAATTGAGGAATAACTCCCACCGTCTTGCTTTTTTTGGCAGATTGATGATATTGACCTTATCAGTGCCAACATGGAGAATTCTCTCGCTTCTATTGGAGGTTTCTGCTGTGGCAGATCTTTTGTAATTGACCATCAGGTGGGTTCTTTTAAAAAAAAAGAAAAAAAAAGACAGTAGCTCCTGAAACTAATGCCCCCTGGTTGTGTTAGAAGTTACTCAGCTGTAACTTTCAGTCACACAGCTTCACTCTGACTTGGTTTGTCACAATCTTTATTTAAAAGTCAGTATGGGGGCGCCTGGGTGGCGCAGTCGGTTAAGCGTCCGACTTCAGCCAGGTCACGATCTCGTGGTCCGTGAGTTCGAGCCCCGCATCGGGCTCTGTGCTGACCGCTCAGAGCCTGGAGCCTTGTTTCCGATTCTGTGTCTCCCTCTCTCTCTGCCCCTCCCCTGTTCATGCTCTGTCTCTCTCTGTCCCAAAAATAAAATAAACGTTGAAAAAAAAAAATTAAAAAAAAATAAAAGTCAGTATGTCAGGGGCGCCTGGGTGGCGCAGTCAGTTAAGCGTCCGACTTCAGCCAGGTCACGATCTCGCGGTCCGTGAGTTCGAGCCCCGCGTCAGGCTCTGGGCTGACGGCTCAGAGCCTGGAGCCTGTTTCCGATTCTGTGTCTCCCTCTCTCTGCCCCTCCCCCGTTCATGCTCTGTCTCTCTTTGTCCCAAAAATAAACGTTGAAAAAAATAAATAAATAAAGTAGTAAAAGTCAGTATGTCAGGGTGCCGGGGTGGCTCAATCAGTTAAGCATCTGACTTCAGCTCAGGTCATGATCTCACAGTCTGTGGGTTCGAGCCCCGCGTCGGGCCCTGTGCTGACAGCTCGGAGCCTGGAGCCTGGTTTGGATTCTGTGTCTCCTCCTCTCTCTGCCCCTCTCCTGCTCACGCTCTCTCTGTCTCAAAAATAAAGATTAAAGAAACTTGTTTAATAAATAAATAAATAAATAAATAAATAAATAAAAAGTCGATTTGTCTGAGAATGACTCGACATGTTTGTATTTGGAAAATATCTTCCTTAAAAAGGTCTCGTTTTTGTTACGCGTATCTTTTACACGTGCATGGCTCCTCCCACTTTACCATTTGTACACACCGTTAGCAGGTCGTGCAGATTTGGTGCCTTTAGGGTTTTTAGCACCCCCCCACCCCCCCAAAAAAAAGAAGTGTATTCATGTCTTTTCCTTGTTTGTTTCTTCCCAGCGACTCTCCGGCCAGGGGTACTGCTTTTCAGCCTCGCTGCCCCCGTTGTTGGCTGCCGCTGCGATCGAGGCTCTCAACATCATGGAGGAGAACCCAGGTACGGTTCTGCCCCCAGGACCCCGGGCCTCACGGCTCCCGTCAGCCAGGCTGCTGGCGCGCTTTCGGAGGCATTCGCCGGAGGGGCGTGTGCACCAGACATCGGTGCCTCCGGATGATGTTGCCTGGCGTTTGTGGGGAGAATCGCGGCCGGGATGTCGTCCAGCTCCGGGGATGCAGTGTGGGCTTCTCTCCCGGCCGGCCGGCGGGCTGGGCGGGCTCCCAGGCTGGGTGGATGGGCGGAGACGCCAGGAGGAGGGGTCAGCTCCGGGCCTGTTGTCACTCGAGAAGTTAGCTGAAGTGTGCTGCTGCGGGTGCCCCTGCACATAATTTATAGCTTACCCAGTTTTTCCTTCAGCCTTTGACTCGTTATTTGGTACTGAAGCCAAATCCGGTTCACCGGCCGTTCAAGCTTCCTTATTAGGCCAGGTTGATTACATTTCAAATGTGGCCTTAGGTTGGGGTGGCACCTCCTCACAGAGCCTGAAACAAATGGAAAAGCAGGCCTTAACCCGGTATTTCTAAACCTAAGATTCTTTAACTCTCTAAATGTTTAACATTGGTTTTAATTCAGAGAATCAGGAAATGTGTTTCTGTGTGCACATCAATAGGCTTGCTTGTCAGAAGGCCCGGCACGAGTGCCTCTTGGTCACATGTTTTAGTTTTTTAATTTTCCGTGAGTGAGGTGAAAACGTCCGAGAAAAGATAGTAAACGGTGGTATAGCGTCTTATCTTTTATCAAATCGTTAAGGGTCCAGAAATAAGTAATATATCTGTACCCTTTTATTCTTAGATTATTTACAGACTCCTGATGAGAACGAGAGCCCTCGTTCTGTTGCAGGAAACCTCCCCCAGCTTGCGCTCAGAGCGGGCGAGGAGGTGAGGGCGGCATGCCGAGACCGGGCCGGGGCCTCCAGAGGCGCTCCTGTCTCAGGGCGGGTGGCCACATTTTAAGTTGATGAGCTTGAACACTAAACATCTTTAGAGATACGTTTAGATTAGTAATATCACATCTTCCAAATATTTTTTTTTCACACAGGTATTTTTTCAGTGTTGAGGGAAAAGTGCAAACGAATCCATAAAGCTCTACAAGGGTAAGTTAACTATATTTTCAATGAACTTAAAGTCTGTACCACGTTTAAACAACTAGTCAAAAATTTTGAATGCCACCTCTTTGGTTTTGAGTGTATTTAATAGGCTTAGATCAGTTTGACTCGCGGCTAAGGAATGAGGAACTCGGTTCTTTCAAATTTGTGGGCCTGAAACCAGAGCATCATTTTGTTGTTGTTTTATTTTATTACTTATAATTTGTTGAGAGAGAGCACGCACAAGCAGGGGGAGGGGCAGAGAGAAAGGGGAGAGAATCCCGAGCAGGCTCCACGCTTCGTTGCAGAGCCCAACGTGAGGTTTGATCTCACAGCCATGAGATCGTGACCTGGACCGAAATCGAGAGTCGGACACGAAACTGACTGAGCCACCCAGGTGCCCTGCTTTGTTGTTGCCTTAACGAACCGTGACTTTGTTTTTCTAAAAGGGATACAAGCTCATTAATGCGATAGCAGTATATAAGGGACAGAGGTGAAGATAAGCACCAAACATGCTATCACCAGTAAGAACTCGGGTCAACATGGAGAATCTTTCCTCGTCTGTACGCATAAATGATATTATATGCTGCGTCATTAGGTGACAGTGGGTGGGTTCATATCGTCCATACTTTTTAGAAAATTATTAAGTTTTATTTTAAGTGAAGAAAAACAAGTGAAATCGAAATGAACCCTATGAGTGTTGGCTTGTGTTTGTCTTAATGACACAAGAGTAGTTCTTTAAGGTTGCTCTGGCGTTAAGAAAAAATTCAGGTAGGTGATGCCTTCAGGCAGATTTCTGGTCTTACCGAAAATGATCTCAGTTGCCCAGGTGTTTCCTTTTGTCTTTCCCAAGGTGGAAACATGTCTTTTCAGTCATGAAAGTCCCACTTACTGCCAGATGTGGGAACTAGAAGCTTCTCTAAAAGGAAAGGACAGTGAATAAATGAGCAGATCGCAGCTGTTCCAGATGAAGTAGGGGAGAAATAATTACCGCTCTGGGTGTGTCTGCACAATAATAACAGAAGTTCTTCTTGCGTGATGAGCAATGGTTGGGAGCCATTGTTCGTGTTGCTTTATGAAATGTTAATGTGCCAGCACGGCACACTGGAGCCACTGTAGATTCAGGAACACCAACCGAAGCTCCCTTCATTCTGTCCGGTGGTAGCAGTGTGCCCCTTTTGTAAGCCCAGCCCTCCTCTGCCCTCCCGTCTTCTCCTCCGAAGCCCCCAGATCCCTGTCTGCCCTGCGCCTGGTGTTGGCAGGCAGCCTGGCCTCATGCCGTCACTCAGACCTCCACATCTTCCATCACAGACGTGCACGCACACGGGCATTCAAACCGCTCCTCCCCGGTGTGACAACCGGGGCGGGGGCGGGGGGTGGGCTGGGAGGCTTGCCTCCTGCAGTCATAGCACTTCCTCCGTAAGGACTCGGTGCCTTCGGCCATCCCCTTTCTGCCATCACCCGTTCCGAGCGATTTGAGTAGCGTTCAAGCACACTCTGTCCTCTCTTCTCTTAACTGCCTCTTTCCCGTGACCCCACCTTCCCGCCAGCTGGTAGCCAGTCTTCTCTGGCATTTGTGCTGTGTCCTCATGATCTGATCTCCAGCAGTCTTTCCAAGCTCTTATTTATTCTAGACGTTTGTATCATTCTGTGTGTGATGATGTATGTAGAGGTCCTATTGTCTGCAGTAATTTCTCTCTTCCTCCAAATTCTTAAACATCTTAGTTCTTTTTTTCTTTCATTGCGTTGCTCTAGGTCGCTAGACATCTTCTGTAATAGTAGTAATAGACATTTTCTGTCATTTCCAACTTAAAAGTCTTTCTTCATTAAGTGTGAAACATCAGGGCCTCATGGGTAGCTCAGTTGGTTGTTTTAAAGTACGAAACGTTGTACTACGGGATTTTTTTGTAGGTGGTATTGATCAGATTATTCCTAGATCTGGAGACCTTTTACAAAAATCATAGACTTGTCTCATGCTGAATTTCACTGTTAGAATTGTCTCCTGTTAGGCCGTGCTTGCATTCTGGAGTAAACCCCTATTTGATGATGTATTTTTCTGCACTGTGCTGGCTACCTGGTTTATTGAGAAGCCTGTAGGACATATTACATTTAAGGAAAGGAGACCCAGATTACCGGTCTTGGTTGGTGGTCTGAAAGGCCAGTGAAGTTAGCTTCTCGCACCTCCCATGATACTTGGCACACGGTCGTTTAGGAAAGCTTATTGAGTCCTCAACATGTTGAAGGAATCCCATGTACCAGAAAGTGCTTCTTGTGCCCATTGTATTCTGAGGGAAAAGCAGATCTTTCTAAGGGAAGCTGGGTAATGAAGGCAATGTAAAATGTGCAGCTCAGTTTCCGACAGTCATATGCCACCGTTTGTAGTCAGTCTAGCAGGTGGGTCAGAAATCAAACTGAGGTTTGACCCTTATTGATCCTTATTATCACAGGATAAACACGGACTGTAAATGAACCTGATGTGCGGGTCTCATGACGTCTGTAATAATGATTTGAAAATACGGGATTTCACGCCTAAAGAAATCTCTCTCCCTCCCTGAGAAGCTGCAGATGTCTGTGCTATTAATCCTAAAATGAAAATAATCATAATCCAAGTAAAACTTAACAGTAAACATGCAAATAAGAAAGGAACTTCGTAATCTGATCATACTTGCGGTGGTCAAGATGCAGCGTCTTTAGTGTTAGAACTCATCTCTATCATTTATGAAAGACAAGATAAATGAGCAAGGAAAAAGTCGTGGAGGAGGCAGAGTAATCGAAAATGAATGTGTAGACGCTTCCCGAAAGGAGCGATTTGGGAGGGAGGCCGCAGGAGGTGATCCTGGGGCCGGACCCGGCTTACTAGCCAGCAGTGGAAGACAGAGCGAGGGGCAGGTGAGGAGAGGGTGTGAGGGCCAGGCCTCGGGACCCAGCGGGTGTGTGAGGAGGGGCCGCCAGAGCTGGGGAGGCAGGGAGGCGGGAGCAGGGCCCGCAGGCCTCCCCTCCTGGCGGAAGCCTGGGGATGACTCCTGTTTTCTGTGCTGTGTGAGCCAGTGACGTCCGCCAGGACAGGGAGCCTTCTTCCCGCCAACTCACAGCGGGCCCTGCGGGGGCAGGGGCGTCTACACCAGGGAGCACCGCCCGGAGCACGGATCCCAGCTGTCTCTGTGGGGTCGGAGCCCCGCCATGTGACGCCTCCTGGGAAAACCACAGGGTTCTGCTCCGCTCATGAATGCAGACTTCGTAGTTATTTTTCTGCGAGACACCGTTGCACCTGGAAGGGACTTACGCTGTGTGTTTCCTTTCAGCATTTCTGGGCTAAAAGTGGTGGGGGAGTCATTTTCTCCCGCATTTCACCTGCAGCTACGAGAGAGCACTGGGTCTCGAGAAGAAGATGTTAAACTTCTTCAGGAGATTGTGAATCACGTAAGTGTGTGGTTGTACCCTTAGCCCCAGCAGCGTCTTCTGTGTCCCGTCTTAGGAAGGATCTCTCTGCCCCGGGACGCAGCCCTCTTGTGGAACCGTTCTGGTCCCCAGGCCTTCGGGGCACATCTGTGCTGACAGGCCGCACTGTATCTGCCTGGTCAGGTTCCGCTCGCGTTGAAGTTGTCGTGTTCTGCGCTCTATTGTATCAAATACACTTTCCTTGCGCTCTACATAATTAGCCTTCCAGAAAACCCGTTCGCACGGCATTTTCAAAGCCAGGCTTCCGTACCTGTGGGTGGGGATGGCATTATGAGTGCTGGTCACGGGCAGCACTGGACCGGCGTCTGGGGTGAACCCCCAACGCAGCTGAGACTGGAACTGGAAAGGAAGAAAGATCGCTTCTTCACCAGGCCTAGTTTGGAGGTTGATTTAAATACCTGTGTCTCCTGAAAGTGATTTTACTACTAATTGTAACTTCATTATTAACTAAGAAATGCCTCCCTGGGGAAGACCACCGGCCCCTTGGAGCCCTGCCCCCTCCGCCCCCACCGCCCCCCGCGTGCTGCTCATGCTCACGCTCAGATGGAAGGGCCTGGGACCCCGCGAGCACCCGTGCTGGGACGGCCCTGCCTTTCCCCCGACTGCAGTGCAACTAGCATGAGCCTGGGAATGGGGCAGCCTTCTTTCTGCCTTCTCGTCCTGCTTGTCCTGGCGGTGCCTTCCAGGGGCTCTGCTCCGAGGTCACCAGGACGTCAGGATGATGGCTGTTGTCTGTCGTGTGCCCTTGGCTGACCGTGGCCGGGAGGTCGGGTCTCTCTGCGGTGGTGTGGCTAGTCAGTATGGAGAACGGGGCTGAGGCCAATCTCGGCTTCTTAGCCGCCCTCCCTCCTCCAGTGTGTGAAGCCGCCATCAGGAAGGACAGGTCGGGGAGGGCTTCGTGCAGTTGGTGGCCTTCTGGAGTCCGTCAGCTTATAAAACGGAACCAGACCCAGAACGTGAGATCCCCGGGGATCTCAGGAACTGTGTGAGGTGATGAGCAGTCCGGCTGGCGCAGCGCCCCTTCCCCAGGGCCCAGGTGCCGCAGGCCCCCCCCCTCCCCCCCCCCGGGTGCGGCTCTGCGAACTCGACAAAGACAGACTCTCTTTCACGGGAACTGACCTCCTGCCGGCGCCTTTCACCCCGTCCGCGTTTTTACTGTGATGTCACGTACGTGTGTACGGGCCGAACAGAAAGGACGGCATCCTCGAGGTTAGGGTTCTTAGAGATGTGCCGTGACACGCTTCATACATTAAACGCAGGCTAAGTGGACGCCGCAGGGAGAGTCAGGTCAGTCACACCAGCTCCATGTGACGGCCCAGCCTGTGCTCTCAGCAGGGATGCCCGCTGGTGTGATGGACGCAGCCCGGAGAGCCTGTCGGGGCCTCGAGCCCCCGCGCGGATCCCCCCCCCCCCCCCGCCCCGGCCTCCTCCAGCCCCCACGGGACGGCTCTACACGGGCTTCACGCCGCAGGGCCGGGGCCGCACTCCTGCCACGGGAGCCCCCGTCTCTGTCCTCGAGACGTCGCGGCCGTGGGGGCCTCCTTCTCCTGGAGTCAGACACACTGCAGAGGGCAGGCGATGGAAGGGGGGCCCGTCCTCGGAACGGAGGAGAAGGCGACAGTCTGCACAGCTCACCGATGCCGGACCCCGATTGAGGCCCCAGCCGGAGGACATCCCGGGGAGAGCTGAAGGAGAGCGGGCAGGGCTCGGGGGAGGGGCGCGAACACGGTCCGGAAGCCGCATTTGTGCAGAAACGCGGGGTTTTGCGGTGTCTTTGCGTCCCCACGCTAAGCTCTGCTCCACGCTCCGTGTTCCGTATCTGAGAGGGGATGGTTGTGGCGTTGAAACTCTCACTTAAGCTTTGCAGAACCCAGTTTCGCCAAGTTCTTGTTGAGTTGCCTGACGAGACACTGTTTTTAAAAAGAGCGATGGTTTAGGACGTTTCTTAGCCAGGCCTAGGATCAGAGCCAGTCCGGGTGTTCTCAGGCAGTTAACTTCTCCAAGTACCCTGAGACGGAGCCTCCGTATCCGTCTGGCCGCGCTGCCTGCTGCCGTTTCCCGTCTTTCTAGCAGAGGGAGACCCGCCGGCAGCGGTCGGGACGGCCCCTCTTCAAGCAGACTCCCTCACTGCCCAGCCTGGGAGCAGCGGTTCCTTCTTTGAGGCCACCCCTGCTCTGATTGTTCTGTCTTTGTTTTTTTCCTTATTTTTCTTAATGCTCATTTACTTTTGAGAGAGAGAAACAGAGTGTGAGCGGGGGAGGGGCAGAGAGAGAGGGAGACACAGAATCGGAAGCAGCTCCAGGCTCTGAGCTGTCAGCACAGAGCCTAACGTGGGGCTCGAACCCACGGACTGTGAGATCATGCCCTGAGCCCAAGTCGGACGCTTAACCGACTGAGCCACCCAGGCGCCCCTCTGACTGTTTGTAAATATGATTCGCATACCAGAAACTTCTCGCTTTTAGAAGATAGAGTTGAGGGGCCTTTAATGTACCACAAGGTTGAGCCCCTGCCTCAGCCCAAAACATTTTCATCCCCCAGAAAGAAACCCCGATGAACCATTACTTCGATAGGATTTTTATCCTTAATTTTGATGGAGTATATTTTAACTTTGTAAGAATATCAACAAGTGGTTAATGTGTGGAGAAGCTGTGCAAAACGTGGGTGACACCAGACTCTGAAGCCTGGTAGCACCTGGGCAGAGGTGCCCACGGCCGTCAGAGGAGTTGCTGGTACCTGAAGTGTAGGCTGTTGGGCTGTGAAACCGTCCTCCCGTTTATGACCAAGTTCAGCTTTGGTTAGTTTACGGGGCTTTGCTGGTACTGTTGCCCTTGTCCTGACTGTGCGTTGTTGAAAATGGAAACCCCCCGTCCTCTGTGGCTATTTAAACGTAAATGAAGGAAAAGGAAAAGTCCCATCTGTCCGTGGCACTGGCTGCGTCTCACTCACAGTGCTTGACGGCCACGCGGCGTGGGCCACTCACGGGGCCTCGCAGGGCGAACGCCCGGCAGGAGGTCTGGGCGGAGGCGCGGAAGGTGGTGGGGCCGCTGGGGGCACGTCTGTGGCGTTTCGCCTTCTCGCTGTTGTGACTGGGAAAATGAACTAACCTGCGGTTAAGGATGGCCTTGCAGAGTACCTCCCGTCGGGATGCCCGCCGTGTCTGCGGCCCAGCTCGCAAACGTGTCCCTTCTCTTCACGCAGTGCATGGACAGGAGCATCGCATTAACTCAGGCACGCTACCTGGAGAAAGAGGAGAAGTGCCTCCCTCCGCCGAGGTGGGTGGACGTTCAAATGTGACATGACTCTTGCTTTTGCTACTCGAAAAACTCTATAAAGCGTATTCTGTCGTGAAAACGTCTGAAATGCTGCCACAGGATAAGGAAGTGTGTCCCTAAAATGTGGTTCATCCTCTTTCCTGTTCTTAAAGTAGCCATTTTCAGATTTTACCTGTAAAGCCCCCCCAGGACTCGCCGGACCCTCCCAGTTAACCTAAATAGGTGTCCGCGATCCCAGGACTGGACGGGGGCGGCCGAGGTTCTGATGAGCAGATGTGCGTCTGTCACACCTCGAAGGTGACGGGCTGTGCCAGCCACGTCCGCCGGGAGGACCATCCTGAGGGAGGGGCACATCCGGCCGCTGGCTGGAACGCCATGGGGTGCATTTGGGAGTGCAGACACTCCCAGACCGCCCAGGGAAAAAGAAAGCAACAGTGGGGAAAATCTAGACAGGTTCAAGAAACCCTGCGTGGGGGGAGGGCACCTTGACTCTTGATTTACAATCGGTGCTCTTCAGTAGCACTTAAAATATAGTCAAAGGAGGTAGACACCCAGAGCATGAAGTGTCAGGGTCACAGCATGAGGTCCGTGAGGTCACAGGGGTAGGGCACGATTCGTTCTGGCCTGGAAGGGACTCGGGCTTCCGAGGGCAGGTGATCCTTAAGCCAAGCCCAGAAGATCGAGTGTGTCAGGCAGACTTGTCAGTGCCAGCGTCCGGCGGGCTGTGCGGTGGTGTGGAGACCCTCAGGTGCATCTGGGGAGACAGAACACAGGCTTGAGGGAGACGGGAGAGACGCTGGAGAGCGGGAAGGCCCAGGGAGGACCCGGGAGACTGGAGTCTGAGCCTGTGCGGACTTGGAGGGCCAGACCACGGGCAGCAGCCCTGAACGGCTTAACGAGCCTACGCCGTTCTAATTGCACCCAGGCAAGGTGCGGTCTTCTGTCTCAGGACAACAGGGTCCCTGCTTGCTTTGTTCCCTCGGTGCTCCCTGCCCAGCACAGTGCAGCTCAGTGCAAGTGCCCAGTGGACCGTCCGGATGTTTGCAGGGGGGGTGGGAGAGAAGAGGGAGGAGTGCCCAGGAGAGCCGATACTGTTTTGTGTCCCGTTTCCTGAAAACTTAAAAATGTCTGCCTTGCCTCCGAGTATTCTAGAACTTCCACACGACTCACGGAGTTGTAAATGTGAGCGTCAGCACGTAAACACGCCCTGATTTGAGAAACGTGAATTCCTGCCTTGGGCCCGGTGCTCCTCAGGCAGAGCTCCCGGCACCCAGAGCCCCCCACGAGGTTGCAGTCGGGCCTCAAGTGGCAGACTTCTGAAAATGGCCCGTCAGGGTTCGGGCTTGCGGGCAGAGAGTCCCTGCCACAGTCGCTCGACTCTGCCATGCCGTGACAGGTGGCACAGCCTCCTTTGACGATGTTCTGTGTCCTTGTTTCTCAGCATCAGGGTCGTGGTCACAGTGGAACAGACAGACGAAGAACTGGAGAGAGCCGCACGCACAATCAAGGAGGTGGCCCAGGCCGTGCTGCTGTAGGCGGGTCCCAGGGCCAGGTGGGCAGTCGCCGTGCGGCACACGCAGGCCTCCCATTTGCCGCCGAGCAACCTGGAAGAGGCCTGCGGGTACCTGGCAGGGTGGCCACCGACCGATCACGTGGGTGTGGACTCGGCGGACCGCCACGAGGAGGATGCTGGTTATTTAAACACACACACGCACACGCACACACACCTAAAAGCCCAGGAACTGGTTTTTTAAGAAGAAAACTAATGACAGCATATAACCGATATTTAAATTGTGCGGTTTAGTACTATTCAAATGTTTTATGATACTAGTATTTTATATTCTTTCGTTGTTGCCGTTTAAAAATGGAGCTTCAGTTTATCTTTTCTCCCTCTAATAGTAATTGTGCGAGCACTCCTAACGTTTCCTAGCAAAGCATCTCTGCAGCATTAAAGCTTAGAGGAGCACTTCACCGTCTGGGACACAAAACGTATCTGTGAGGATCTAATTCAACCACGTCTTACGCAGTCTCCATCCTGTGAAGCCCAGCGGTGGCTAATGTGTGAGGAAGCACTCTTTGTGCTGTTGCGACAAACTTTTCATTATATTTGAATCCTAGAGTTTTTATATGCATTTCTAACAGCTTACCTTAGCATCCCTAACTGGAGAATGACTACTCATTGTATTTCCTAAGTGAGCAATAATTTAAATCAAATACTATTTTAGTTTAATATAATTGACCTTCACAGTTATTGTGTGTTGACTTCTAATCTGTTTTAGGAAGAGGGTTACTGTGACGATCCCAGAATAGAAATCATGTCCTTGATATTTTAGAATATCTTGAATGTATTCCTTTTTTGTAGAGTGGGTTAAGGACATATAACTACTGTCTTTTTCTAAGCGAAGGAAAATTATTTTTATTTTCAGCTTATGAATTCCAAATATCTAAAAATGTGAATGCACTAAAAATAAAATTTTTAAGCTGGACTTTAGCTATCTGTTTTTTCTTGTGCCGTGTGCCACAAGGTAGTGTGTAAATATTACACCGTTGTTTCTTCTCTTAGTAAAGGTAAAGGAGTAAAATTGTTAAAAAAAAAAAAAAAGTAATAATGCCATTTTTATAATATGTGTTCATATTAACAAATGGTCTTCAACATCTTTTTAAATAACATATTTTTTAATGTTTAGTTTCTATTTTGCTTGAGGTATTTCGTACATATGTGCCTTGTGATCGCTGCTGCTTTAAAGGATACAGTACTGTCTTTGGGGGATGTATCTTTTCGTTATATTTTTTAATGAAATAAACCTACATTCCTGATAATCAGTCTATATGCATGTGTAATGTGTTCAACAGAATAGCCTCTGGATTTTCACTTTTCCATATAGGTAGGGTAGTAGTCTTGGTGTCTGTGTTTAGAAAATATCGAGTACAGGGGCGCCTGGGTGGCTCAGTCGGTTAAGCTTCCAACTTTGGCTCAGGGCATGATCTCACGGTTCGAGAGTTCGAGCCCCACGTCGGGCCCTTTGCTGACAGCTCAGAGCCTGGAGCCTACTTCAGATTCTGTGTCTCCCTCTCTCTCTGCCCCTCCCCTGCACGTGCTCTGTTTCTCTCTCAGAAATAAATAAAAACATTTAAAAATCAAAAAAAAAAAATATTAAGTACATTTCTTAGTGTCTTTCTTCAGTGTATGTTATCTGGAATTCCCTAGACTTCTGTTGATGGGAGCCTAGGCCTCTATGACTACACGTATGCCAGAGCTGTGGGGTTTTTCTTTTAATAGAGAGAGAAGGAGAGTGCGAGCAGAGGGGAAGAGGAGCAGAGGGAGAGAGAGAATCTTAAGCAGGCTCCACGATCAGTGTGGAGCCCGACGCAGGGCTCAGTCCCATGATCCATTTTGACCTGAGCCAAAATCAAGTTGGACACTCAACTCACTCAACTCTGGGCGCCACCCAGGTGCCCCAGAGCTATCATTTTTATTAGCAGATGATGATAGCAACTTTTCAGCTACTTTTAAAATATTTTGTAAATCAACATCCAGATGTTCCTTGCTACTTTTTAAAAATGATAGAAGTGCCTGGGAAAGGTGGTGAAAACAACGCATGTTGTCTGACATCAGCCCTTGAAACATAGCAGCATTTTGAACAAAAACCCAAAACCAAAGTCCTTCTGTTAAAACTGTACAATAACCAGCATCCAGGTACATGCACCACAAAAGAAACATATGCTAGGAACAGTAAACTTGCATAAAACTGAGGCAGAATGCTGAGAGAAAACTCCCCTCAAACCTGAAGCAGGGCACATATTTCTCCCAAGAAACCACAAGAGGGCTCTGGAACGCTCCATCAGCGGCTGGGGTGGGCAGCACGGAAACCATTCGGGGACCGTGTTCACTCGGCATCGTCATCCACAGGAGAGGAAGTACCCAAACAACTCCTCCCTTTGTGTTATCTACAGCTGGGTTCCAACTCAGGAAACGTGGGGCTCTGAGCAAGCTGGGACAGAAACGAGAGCGGTATTTCCAATCTAGAACTGCACCAACCGGACTGAATGCTTTTGCTTTATGTACCACTAGAACGGCTCTGTAATACGCCAGTTGTAAGTTGCATTTCAGTAACAAGTATCATCACATGGGTGGAAAAGGTGCATCTTAAAATCTGCAGGATAAGTCAATGATCTGCTGATGTGCGGGCTTGATGCCCTCTTTCCTTGTGGATGTAAAACCTTTGTGTCCCCGAACACAGTGTGTGAGGACGATTATGGCCACCTAGTCTTCCATTATCTCCACCCTTCCAAAACATTGTCCTTATGAGGACATCAAACGAAACCACCCGTTACCCACACCCACGGTACGGATTATGCTGTAGAGAATACGTAAACTTTATTTTCCTATCTAGTGCCTAGTAGAGAGGAAAACGGGGTAGGCGGCTAAATGATGACGGAACACACGTAAGGCAAAAAGTCGTCTTCCAGAAGCAACATGCAAAGCAAAACAAAAGGGGAGCAGCCTTTTCAAGAGATTCAAGGGGAAAAGAAATGTGAATCAAATATCCAGAAAAGCTGTCTTTCAAGTAAGAAGTTGGTAGAAAAACAATTTAAAATAAGAGCTCGGTACTATGTTCATAAGCCCTTCTGAGGAATCTGCTAGGGGGAAGCTCCATCAAATCAAGAAGTCGCTGGGGAAATGAGAAGAATTAAGGTAGTAAACTAAGAACTATTCAACACAGAAAAAAGCAGTAAAAGACAGAGGTGCAAAAATAAATAGCAAAAACCCAACCATATAGAGAATTACGTCCAAAGGTGAATGGGGCAAAACATTTCATTCAAAGGGCTGAGGTTAGCAGGCAGACTAAATTTTTTTTTTAATTTTTTTTTTAACGTTTTATTTATTTCTGAGACAGAGAGAGACAGAGCATGAATGGGGGAGGGGCAGAGAGAGAGGGAGACACAGAATCGGAAGCAGGCTCCAGGCTCTGAGCCATCAGCCCAGAGCCCGACGCGGGGCTCGAACTCACGGACCGTGAGATCATGACCTGAGCTGAAGTCGGGCGCTCAACCGACTGAGCCACCCAGGCGCCCCCTAAATTTTTTTTTAAAAAACCTGTGCTGTCTGTGAGAAACTTCACGTTCAAAGACACAAGTAAAGATGAAAAGTATGCCATGCAAACAACCCTAAAAGAGCTGGAGTGACCTGTATCAGTATCAGAAAGAACTTTCAAGAACTATCGCTACAGACAAACAGAGACGTTTCGGAATGATAACAGTGTCACTACATAGTGAAACCCCAACAATTATAAGTGTATATATGCTCCTAAACACAGAGTCCTAGAATACATGAAGCAAAACTGGCATAATTGAAAGAATAATTTATCAGTCATAGTTGGAGATTTGAAAAAGCCCACCCTAAATAACTGAGAACAAGAAAGAAAATCGTACGTAAAGAAGTCCTGAACAGTACGGTCAACTGACCGGAGCAGATCTATTTACGTTTGTAGAACATCCTACTCAGAAATTCCAGAATACATAGTCTTTTCAACTGCACGTGAAACAGTCTTCAGGGCAAATCACATGCTGGGCCATAAAACCAGGCTCAATAAATTTAAAAAGATTGAAATCATAAAACGTATGTTCTCTGTTCACAACACAAATCAGATCTGCAATAGAAAACTGGAAGAAGGGCTCCTGGGTGGCTCGGTTGGTTAAGCGTCCGACTTCAGCTCAGGTCATGATCTCACAGTGCGTGAGTTCGAGCCCCACGTCGGGCTCTGTGCTGACCGCTCAGAGCCTGGAGCCTGTTTTGGATTCTGTGTCTCCCTCTCTCTCTGCCCCTCCCCTGCTCATGCTCTGTCTCTGTCTCAAAAATAAATAAACGTTAAAAAAAAAAAAATTTTTTTTTAAAAGAAAGAAAACCAGAAGAACCCCAAATATCTAAATAACTCATGGATCAAAGGAGAATCACAAAGGAAGCTTCTTAAATGTTCTGAACTGAATAAATATAACAGCAAAATTTATGTGACACAGCTAAAGCAGTGGTTAGAAGGAAATTTGTAGCTTTAAACTCCTGGATTAGAAAAGAAGAAAGGTTTCCAATTAATAACTTCAATTTCCACCTTGGGAAAGTGGGAAAAGAAGAGCAAACTGAGCCTGAAGGAAAGAAAGAAACAGAAGAAATCAATGAATAGAAACAGAAAAATAGAGAAAATTAATGAAACGATTGGCAAGTACTTGTTGGACTGGCCAAGAGAGTAACAGAAGACACAAGTTACCCAAATCAGAACTTAGAGGGGCAACATCGCTACCATTCCTACAGAAATCAGAAAGATTGTAAGAGAATATTACAGGCTTATGCCAACAAAGTAGACAACTTGAATGACATGAACAAATTCCAAGAAAGACACAAATTATCAAAACAAACTCTATTCAGAAGTAGAAAATCTGAATAGAAATGTAACATTGAATTAGTATTTTCTTTTTTTTTTTTTTTTTAATTTTTTTTTTCAACGTTTATTTATTTTTGGGACAGAGAGAGAGCATGAACGGGGGAGGGTCAGAGAGAGAGGGAGACACAGAATCGGAAACAGGCTCCAGGCTCTGAGCCATCAGCCCAGAGCCCGATGCGGGGCTCGAACTCACGGACCGCGAGATCGTGACCTGGCTGAAGTCGGACGCTTAACCTACTGTGCCACCCAGGCGCCCCTGAATTAGTATTTTCAGATCTTCCCACAAAAATGTCCAGATCCAGTAAATTCTATCAAACATTTAAAGAACAACTAATACCAATCAGTCACAAATTTCTTTCAGAAAGAAAGGAGGTGAGAGCACCTCTCAGTTCATCCTGTTTGGTACCTATGCTATTAAAGCCAGACAAATTACACGAAGAGAAAACTACATATAATTCTCCTCACGAACATAGACAGAAAAAGTCCTAAATTATATTTAACGATTTTCCTGGAGAATCTAGCCTGTGCAATAAGGGGGTAAAACATCAAATTGGAAAAAAAAAAAAACAAATTTATTTGCAAATGACACTCTGTAGGAAATTCTAAGACATCCATTAAAAAACTGTAGCATTTAATCGTGTTTAGCAAGCTCAGAAGATACCAGGTCAATATATATATAAATGAATTGTATTTCTGTATATTAGCAACAATCTGGTAGGAAACTAAGGAAACAATTCCATGAATAATAGCATTAAAATGAATAAAATAATAAATTTAACAAAAGCATAAGACTTTTACACTGAGAAGCGTAAAAACTATGAAATATCGCTATAAGAAATTGAAGAAGATTTAAATCATTGGAGAGACAGTCCATGTTCATAAATTGGAAGAGTCCCCAAACTGATTTATAGATTCAGTGCAATCCTTATCAAAATTCCAGCAGACTTTTATGCAGAAATCAAGAAATCAATAAATTAAAATTTATATAAAAACAGACCTATAGTAGGCAAAACAATTAAAAAGAAGAACAAAGTCGAAGGATTACACTACCTGCTATTAAAACTTACTATGATACTACAGGTAACAAGACGTATGGTATTGGTACAAGGATTTATCAATGGAACACCATTGAGAGTTCAGAAACAAACCCTTACATTTATGGTGAATTGATTTTCAACAAAGTGCCGAAGTCCTAATCCAACAGGAAAAGGATAGTCTTTTCAACAAATGTTGCTGAGAGAATTGGATATTGTAGTACATTGCATAATAGCCACCCAAAGAATCAAGTCCTAATTCTTGGAACTTGGAAACGTTACCTTATCTGGAAGAAGGGATCTGTGCAGCTGTGATTAAGGATTTTAAGCTGAGATTACCGTGAATTATAATGGTGGGCCCTAAAAGCCATCACAAGTGTCCTAAGAGGCGAAAGGAGATGACTACTCTCGAGGAGAAGGCCATGTGAAGACAGGCAGAGGTTGCTGTGAGTAGTGATTTAAAAGATTTTCTCCTTTCTCCCAGAAGTTTTATGGCTTAGCCACATACTTAGGCGTCTGGTCTATTACAAGTTGATTTTCATTTTTATACAGCTTTTCTGTCCGGGTGACTCCTGAGTGAGACATTTCCTTTAACTTTTTGAAAGATGTGGCTGAGGCTATTTTTCATTAGTTCCTTTTCTTTTAAAATTTAAAAATATCGGGGCGCCTGGGTGGCGCAGTCGGTTAAGCGTCCGACTTCAGCCAGGTCACGATCTCGCGGTCCGGGAGTTCGAGCCCCGCGTCAGGCTCTGGGCTGATGGCTCAGAGCCTGGAGCCTGTTTCCGATTCTGTGTCTCCCTCTGTCTCTGCCCCTCCCCCGTTCATGCTCTGTCTCTCTCTGTCCCAAAAATAAAATAAAACGTTGAAAAATAAATAAATAAATAAAAAATAAAATAAAATAAAATTTAAAAATATCAACAAAATGAAGCATGCACATGGTTAGAAGATCAAGTTGTAGTGAAAAATGTCCACCCCAACTGTCCCCACGCTCAGCCACGCTCTCAAGAGGCAACCACTTTTTAAAATGTTCCCCCTTTGTTCTTCTGGAATAAAACGTGTCTAAATAATATCATGCCCCTATGTCCTCATTTATCAACCTGAAACTGCAATTAGGATCTCCTATTTTGAAAATATTTCGTATATATATTTCGTATATATATTTCGTATATTTCGTATATATATTTCATATATTTCGTATATATATTTCCCTGTTTTTTCTATTTGAATTACCCACTTTCCCTGGGTTATTTTTCTAGGAGTTCCTGGTTTATGCTCAGCAATAACCCCATATAGTTTCATGCACCTGCATTGTTAATATCTGCCATCCGTATCTTAGCTCTCGTTGAACAGAGCCTGAATTTTGATGTAATGAGAGCCATTGTTTTTGTTTGTTTGTTTGTTTGTTTTTTAATGGTTTGTGCTTTTGTTTGAGGACTTTTCAGCACTCTCTGCTCTCTATTGATTTCCGGTCTCTTTCACTTTTAAGTCTTTAATCTATGTAGAGTCTGCCCCCGTGTCTGAGATTAGGTAGAGATGCAATTTATCTTTCTTCTTCTGTATTCTGTAGTCCCATGTCATTCTCTAAGCAATCTGTTGTTTCCTCATTAATTCATTCATTAATTTTTTAAAAATACTTACTTTGAGAGAGAGAAAGGGAGCAGGGGAGAGGGAGAGAGAGAGAGAATCCCAAGCATTCTCTGTGCTGTCAGGCGCAGAGCCCTATGCAGGGTTCGAATGCACGAACTGTGCGATCATGACCTGAGTGAGCTGAAGCCAAGAGTCGCACACTTAACCGGCTGAGCCACCCAGGCGCCTCCCCGCCTCCCCCCCCCCCCGTTAATTTATTTTTATACTTTATCTTCTATTAAGTCTCATACAAACATGCCGGTCAGTCTCCAATTTGTCATTTTCCCTCGTCTGTCCTTCTGCCCTTGTGTTGGTTTCGGTATGGCTTTATTAAAACACCCTTGGGGCGCCTGGGTGGCTCAGTCGGTTGAGCATCCGACTTCAGCTCAGGTCATGATTTCACACTCCATGAGTTCGAGCCCCGCGTCGGGTTCCGTGCTGACAGCTCAGAGCCTGGAGCCTGATTCAGATTCTGTGTCTCCCTCTCTCTCTGCCCCTCCCCTGCTCATGCTCTGTCTCTGTCTCAAAAATAAATTTAAAAACATTTTTAACAAATTTTAAAAAAATTAAAAAAAATAAAACACCCTTTACCACATCCCACTATCTGGCAGGACACACCCTCCCTTTGTTTTCTCTAAAATTGACTTCACTATTCATAGATCTGTCTCTGTATGTATTTTTCAATTACTTCCTTGAGTTCCTTTAAAAGAAATCCAGCTGGAATTTCAACTGATACTGCATTTCATTCATAGATTAAACTAAAAAGAATCAACCATCTTATAATATCAAATGTTCCTATCTAAGAGCGTGGGATGTCTTTGTATTTAGTGAGATCTTCAGTCTCCTTTATTAGCGTTTTTGTTTCCACATAGAAGGATTTTGGATTCTTGGGTAATTCCTAGTATTTCATACTTGTAGTCATTGTAATTTGCGTCTTTTATTATATTTAATAGTTGGTTATTGCTGGCAGAGGAAAAGACCATTGATTTTTTTTCCTTTTTTTCCCCAAGTTTTTCTTTAAATTCCAGTTAGTTAACATACACTGTAATACTAGTTTCAAGTGTAGAATTTAGTGATTCAACACTTTCATACAACACCCAGCGCTCATTACAAGGGCCATCCTTAATAAAAATATGTGGGGCGCCTAGGTGGCTCAGTCGGTTGAGCATCCGACTTCAGCTCAAGTCATGATCTCACTGTCCATGAGTTCGAGCCCCCGTCGGGCTCTAGGCTGACAGCTCGGAGCCTGGAGCCTGCTTCGGATTCTGTGTCTCCCTTTCTCTCTGCCCCTCCCCTCCTCATGCTCTGTCTCTGTCTCTCTCTGTCTCTCTGTCTCTCTCTGTCAAAAATAAATAAACATTAAAAAATTTTTTAACAATATGATATACTTCACAAATTTTCATGTCATATCCTTGCACAGGGGTGATGCTAATCTTCTGTGTATCATTTCAACTTTAGTGTATGGTCTGGAAAACTTGCTGAAGTCCTGTATGTGTTCTAATACAGTTGCCCCTTGAACAACATGGGTTTGAACTACGTGGGTCCGCTTGTATGTAGATTTTTTTCTTATGATTTTCCTAATAACATTTTCTCTAGCTTACTTTATGATCAAAATGCAGTGTATGATACCCATAATATACAAAATATGTGTTCATCAACTACGTTATCAATAAGGTTTCTGGTCAATGGTAAGCTATTAGTAGTTAAATTTCTGGGGAGTCCAAAGTTGTATGGGGATTTTGTACTACATGGGTGTCAGTGTCTCTAACCCTCATGTTGTTCAAGAGTCAACTGTAGTTTGGGGCACCTGAGTGGCTCAGTCGGCTAAGCATCTGACTTTGGCTCAGGTCATGATCTCACGGTTCATGGGTTCAAGCCCTGCATGGGTCTCTGTGCTGATGGCTGAGCCTGGAGCCTGCTTTGAAATCTGTGTCTCCCTCTCTCTCTGCCCCTCCTCTGCTTGTGCTCTGTCTCTCTCAAAAATAAATAATCGTTAAAAAAAAAAAAAAGTCAACTGTAGTTTGATGGTTCTTCTGATTTTTCTAGGTAGATGTTCATTATACCTCTTATTTCCTTTTCTTTCGTTATGGCATTGTCTAGGATCTCCAGAACAGTGCATTAAACAGTGGCAGTGCCACTGGGCGTCTTTACCTTGTAACTAATCGTAAAGAAAATCCATCTAAAGTGTCACTATTACATTTATCAACTTAAGTTGCTATGGGGTTTTTGGTACATAGCCCTTAGCAAATGAATAAAGTTCAGGTCCTCTAGAAAGCAGACATCAAGACAAAGAAATAGACATGCAAGTGATTTGGCCCATTGATATGATGGGTTATATTGGATGACTTTTTTTTTATTATTATTAAATATAATTTATTGTCAAATTGGTTTCCATACAACACCCAGTGCTCATCCCAACAGGTACCCTCAATACCCATCACCCCCCTCCCCCCTTCCACCCCCCATCAACCCTCAGTTTATTCTCAGTTTTTAAGAGTGTCTTATGGGTTGGCTCCCTCCCTCTCTAACTTTTTTTTTTTCCTTCCCCTCCCCCATGGTCTCCTGTTAAGTTTCTCAGCATCCACATAAGAGTGAAAACATATGGTATCTGTCTTTCTCTGTATGACTTATTTCACTTAGCACAACACTCTCCAGTTCCATCCACGTTGCTACAAAAGGCCAGATTTCATTCTTTCTCATCGCCAAGTAGTATTCCATTGTATATATAAATCACATCTTCTTTATCCATTCGTCAGTTGATGGACATTTAGGCTCTTTCCATAATTTGGCTACTGTTGAAAGTGCTGCCATAAACATTGGGGTACAAATGCCCCTGTGCATCAGCACTCCTGTGTCCCTTGGGTCAATTCCTAGCAGTGCTATTGCTGGTTCATAGGGTAGATCTATTTTAATTTCTCGAGGAACCTCTACAGTGTTTTCCCAGAGCAGCTGCACCAGTTTGCATTCCCGCATTGGTTGATTTTGATGTTGAACTAGCCTTGCATCCTTGGAACAAACCCCAATTGCTCATGATGTACAATCGTTTTAAAACATCACTGGATTCAGTTTGCTAATATTTTCTTGAGAACTTATGCACCTAAGCTCCCGAAAGGTGTTGACGTACAGCTTTATTTTTATGTACTGTCTGTTGTACCTTGATGTTAAGGTAATAGCAACCTCATAAAATGAGTTGGGACTCAAATGAGAGGACCTCCTCTCTTCACTGGCAGAGATTTTGTATGACTGGTGTTAATTCCTTGAATGCTGGAGAAATTCTCTATTTGCAAACATCTGGAACTTTTTCAGGAACTTTTAACTATAGACTCTTTTTTAACGGTTATGGGACTATTCGCGTATCTGTTTCATCCTGCTGAGTTTTGGTAGTTTGTGGTTTTCAAGGAATTAGTCCATTTCTTCTCAGTTGTCAAATATCTGACATTTGTGACAAATTTATGATTTACAATGTCTGCAAGATCCTCTGTGATGCCCTTCTTTCATTCGACATTGATGGTTTGTCTCTTCTCTTTTTTTTTTTTTTTTTAATTTTTTTTTTTTCAACATTTATTTATTTTTGGGACAGAGAGAGACAGAGCATGAAGGGGGGAGGGGCAGAGAGAGAGGGAGACACAGAATCGGAAACAGGCTCTGAGCCATCAGCCCAGAGCCCGACGCGGGGCTCGAACTCACGGACCGCGAGATCGTGACCTGGCTGAAGTCGGGCGCTTAACCGACTGCGCCACCCAGGCGCCCCTGTCTCTTCTCTTTTTATCCTTGCCAGTTGAGCTAGAGGCTTGTCAGTGTTACTGACTTCTTTGACAAATAACGTTTTTTTGTTTCATTCTCTCATTTTCATGTCTTGATTTTCATTGATTTCTGCTCATTTTTTAAATTTCTTTCTGCTTGCTTTTAGTTGTTGTTTGTCTCCTTTCTCTTCTTTTTCTGGGCTCTTGAGCTAGGAACTTAGATTATTGATCAATAGTTTTTCTCTTTTCAAATGTCAACACTATATTAGCTAAACCCCACAAACTGATATGTTTTATTTTTTTAATTTGTTTTTTTAATGTTTATTTATTTTTGAGAGAGAGACAGAGCGTGAGCAGGGGAGGGGCAAATAGAGAGGGAGACACAGAATGCAGAGCAGGCTCCGGGCTCTGAGCTGTCAGCACAGAGCCTGATGTGGGGCTCGAACTCACGAACCGCAAGATCATGACCTGAACAGAGAAGTTGGATGCTTAACCAACTGAGCCACCCAGGTGCCTCCATATGTTGTATTTTCAATTTCGTTTCAATTTTCATTCAACTTCATTCATTTATTTTTATTTTCAAATTTCCTTTGAGACTCCTGCTTCAACCCCCACATTATTTAGAAGCGTGTTGTTGAATTTCCGAGAATTTGGGGATTGTTGTCTTGTCTTTCACTTACCGACTGCTAATCTGGTTCTGTTGTGGGTAGAAAACATACTCGGTATAGTTCAAAATTCTCTTTGATTGGTTAAAGTTTGCTGTCTGACTGAGGGTATGGCCTTCTCGGTGAGTGGTCCACGAAGCGGGATGTGGTTGGACGGTTCTGTGATGTCAGGCAGACCCAGTGGGCCATGGCATTGTTGGTTCCTCTGCAGCCTTGTGGGTGTTATCTCTGGGAGTTCTAGCAAACGCTGTGAGCTGGCTCTTGAAATCCCTCTGCCTGTGTGTTTCTCCTTTCCTCTCCACCAGTTTTGTTTTTGTACAGTTTGAAACCTTGCGGTATGCTACACACAGACTTAGGATTGCTGGGTCATGCTGAGTTGACTGAGCCTTAATCATTCTGTGATGCCCGCTTTTGTTGCTAGTAACTTTTCTTTGCTCTGAAGCTTACCTTCTTTGATGTTATGATAAACACTCTTGGTGGTTTTTGTTTTCCTAATTCGTATTTCCATGATACAGCTTTCCCATCCTTTTCTTCCCTGCTTATCAGTGGCGTTACTTTGAAGTCATTTTTCCCAGACTGCATGGGATCGGGTCACATGTCTTACCCACTCAACCTCTACCTTTTTTCATTTTTCATTTTTCCAACTTTACTGAAGAATAATTGATCTCTGTCTTTTTGTTAACAGTAGTTTTTTTTTTTTTTAAGCTTATTTATTTTGAGAGAGAGCGAGATAGCACGAGCAGGGGAGGGACAGAGAGAGAGTAAAAGAGAGAGAGAATCCCAAGCAGGCCCTGCACTGCCAGCCTGGAGCCCAATGTGGGGCTTGAACTCATGAACCATGAGACCATGACCTGGGCTGAAATCCAGAGTCAGACACTCAACCAACTGAGCCACCCGGATGCCCTAATCTCTGTGTTTTAGTTGGTATATTTATACCACTAATATTTAAAATAGTCATTGATACATTAGAGTTTAAGTCTGCCATTTTAAACACTTTTTTTTTTTTCTGAGACAGAGAGAGACAGAGCATGAGGAGGGGAGGGGCAGAGAGAGAGGGAGACACAGAATCCAAAATAGGCTCCAGGCTCCGAGCCGTCAGCACAGACCCCGACACGGGGCTCGAACTCACCAACTGCGATATCATGACCTGAGCCCAAGTCAGATGCTCAACTGACTGAGCCACCCAAGTGCCCCAAGTCTGCCATTTTAATATTTTGTTTTCTACATATCTTCTTTTTTCATTCCTTTGGTTTTCTTTTTCTTTTTTGGGGGGATGGGCTTCCTTTCTTGTTAGTTACCTGAACAGTTTTTAGCACTGGATTCTTCTTTATATACAATATTTTTTTACATACCACTTGGCATAACTTTACTGTCGTTGTCCCAGCTGTGACCTGATACCACTACCTGTGCTATCAGTGTTTTGCCCTCTGAGTGTAGACGCTTTACCTGCATTTAGATCCCCGACCCTCCCCACTTCTTAAACATAATCGTCTTAGGGGCGCCTGGGTGGCTCAGTCGGTTGAGCGGCCAACTTCGGCTCAGGTCACGATCTCACTGTCCGTGGGTTCGAGCCCCGCGTCGGGCTCTGGGCTGACAGCTCAGAGCCTGGAGCCTGCTTCCGATTCTGTGTCTCCCTCTCTCTCTGACCCTCCCCCGTTCATGCTCTGTCTCTCTCTGTCTCAAAAATGAATAAACGTTAAAAAAAAAATAAAAAAAAAATAATAATCGTCTTAAGCGTTTCCACTACGTGCATTGAGCACCACATCAGATCGTATTATAATTCTGGCTTCAAACATAAAGTGTAATTAAAGAAACTCGAGAGGGGAAGAACAGTCTGTTACGTTTGCCTCTGTATCTTCTCATTCCGTTGTCCTTGTCTTCCTCTCCGAAGGTCCCCTCCTCTGTCTGTTGTCATTTTTATGCCTTTGTCTGCTCAAGCTGCCATGACACATACCGCGATCCTGGGCACTTCATCAGCAGCCCGTCCCTCCCAGTCCCGGAGGCTGCAGTCCAGGGCGAGGTGTTGGCAGGCGTAGTTTCTCCTGACGCCCGTCTCCTTGGCTTGTAGGCTGTCACCTTCTGTGTCCGCACACGGTTTTCTACGTGCACACGCTCCTGGGGGCTCTTCCTCTTCTTATGAAGACCACCGATCCTATCAGAATAGGGCCCCATCCTTATAATCTTGCCTAACCTTAGCTACCTCCTTAATGGTCTTATCTCCAAATACAACCTCCTTGGGGGTTGGGTTTCAACGTATGAATTTGGGTGGGGGGACACAATTCAATCCATAACGTTTTTTTTTTTTAAGGTTTAGGGTGCTTTCTGTAGCAATCTTTAGAGGTAGGTCTGCCCGCACCAAATCCTTTTAATTTTCCTTCATCTGAGAAGTCTATTTCCCCTCCATTCTTGAAGGATAGCTTTGCCAGATACAGGATTCGCGGCTGACAGATCTTTTCTTTTATCTCTTGAAAAGTGCGCCACTAACTTCTGGCTTGATGCTTCCAGATGACAAATCTGCATAATTAATTCAGTCTTCCGGTACAGGTAGGGCATCATCTCTCCCTGGTTGTTTCTAAGTTTTGTTTCATTTTGTTTTATTTTTGTGTTTAGTTTTTCAGAAGTTTAATAGTGACGTGTCTTTGTTTGGATTTCTTTGGGTTTATGCTATTTGGATTTCTCCCAGCTTCTTGAATCTGTAGTTTTATGTCTCTTGCCAAATTTAGGAAGTTGTCAACCATTGTTTCTTTGAGTATTTTTTCAGCCACACCCTCTTTCTCTTTTTCTGGAACTCGGATGATAAATGTTGGCCATTTTGGATATTTAGTGAGACATCTGTTTCACAGATTCCCCCAGACTACATTTTTTTTTCAGTCTGTTTTTTTTTGGTTTTGTTCAGATTGAATGAATTCATTGATCTGTGTTCAGGTTCATGGATCCTATCCAAAGTCATCTCCATTCTACTACTCAGTCCATCCAGTGAGTTTTTATAACTTCTATTTCTTTGCAGAAATTTTTTATTTTTTAATTTGTCTCAAGAGAATGTGTCATTGTTTATTGAACATTCTTAATTACGACTGTTTTCAAATCCTTGTCAAACACTTTCAACACTTTTTCACTTCAGTATTGACATCTGTTGATTTTTATTTCCCTTTTTTTAATTTTATTTTTTCATTTATATTTTTGGGAGAGAGAGAGAGAGAGAGAGAGAGAGCAGAGGAGGAGGAGCAGAGAGAGGGAGACACAGAAACCGAGGCAGGCTCCAAGCTCCGAGCTGCCGGCACAGAGCCCGACACGGGGCTTGAACGCACAAGCCGTGAGATCGTGATCTGAGCCAAAGTTGGATGCTAAACCGACTGAGCCCCCCAGGTGCCCCTGGTTTTTCTTTCTCAAAGGTTAGTTTTCCTGGTTCTTGGTATGATGAGCGAAGTTTTATGGGCATTTTGGCTACTTTGTTAGGGGGCCTCTTAATGCTACATAAATCTTCTATTTTAGCAGGCAAGTGACCCCTTTTACATTTACTGTTTGGTTCTGACCTGCTTTCGTGGGTTGTAGCCCCAGTGACCGGTGAGTTTCTAGAGCCCTCGTGGTGCTATACCGGTCGGCCTCATTCTTGTGGCATCTCTGGGGGCTCTGGGGGATCAGTCCCGGCCCCTCTGCAGCTGCCTGAAAGGGGAGGAGTTGCTCCTCTGGGCCATCTGTCCTGCTGGCCACCTTCTGCCATGGGACTGGGTGGGAGGGGTGTCTCCTGCCACTGGGTGGAGAGCTCCGAGCTGCGATGCCTCCCCTCCCAAGGGGAGCAGTTCCCAGGTGCGGAGTGGGGGTTGGGCCAGCCCAGCAAGGCTTTGAAGGCAAATCCGGTCCCCTGCTAGGTCCCCTTGGGAAGCAGCCCCCGTTCGGCCCTGTTGGGCTCCTCCTTTCCCATTCTTCCGCCCGGCCTTTCTTGTTTGTTTGTCTCCGCCAGGTTTCAGGCCACTTTGGCACCCCTGCAGGGCATCTGGGAGATCAAAGACCTCACCAGGTCACCACACCTGAAGACCTGAGGTCCCTGCCCCGTCCCCCTTCTTCTTTTCCATTTTTCAGAGTCCTGTTGCCAGTTTCTGTCCAATTATTTCCAGGCTATTCGGTTGGATTGGCGGGGGGGGGGGGGGGGGGGCAGGAGGTGGATAAGTGAATTCAGTTACACTTGCTCGTTCTGAAGCTACAGGTACCGTTTAAGATTCCGCGCATGGAAGTTGGCAAGAACCGCTTGAAATCCGTGGCTGCGAGAGCCGCTGCTGGGCACCGTAGGGTGGGCGCACTCTAACAATCACTGCGTCTTCAGAGTCTCACTCGGTGTCCTGAGGCACTTCCCTCCATCCTTGGACAAGAATACTCAAGAATACTTCTCCAGGCTGCTTGTTTCTGAGCCAAAACCACGTTGAACCGGGAGCCCGAACATAGGACATCGCGATTTTCCAAAAGCTGATGACGCTACTCTCTGCTTATATTGTCTGCTCCTCTGTCCTCCGTCCATCCGTCTGCCTGCAGATAGGTATTTCTCCGTCTAATCACCTTGAGTATGTACCTCTTTTCTCTGTTCAAAAGAAAGAAAAAAGAAAAAACCTGCTTTATTCAGTATCCAGACGCACCTAACATAGTGAGTCAGAACTCAGAAACACCCCCTTAGTGGGAATCTTTCTTCAGGAAAGAGGCCAGCGCTCTAACGTCCAGAAATGACAAGATTTTGTTTCAGAGTTTGCTCTTGATAGCCCTGGATCGACGCGGCAGAACGTCAGCGTTTTGCAAAGCCTTTAAATGTGGAGATTTCAACAGGATCTCCCTCCAGTGCTGGCACCCTCTTCTCTAAGTGCCTCTCAGATGTGGCTTTTAGACGAAAGCATCTTAACGAAGCAGCAGGTAATTCCACGGCAAGATATCAGCTACACGGGGTGTGTGTCACGAAGGATCACGCCCGCGGGTTTTGTTTCTGTAAATCCGAAATCTACTCCCCAGCGGACACCCCGCTTCTCTGCATTCAAGAGATGAAATACATAAGGAATTCGTTAAGAAATCAGGCGCTTCGGTGGGACAGCTTTGATTTGACACTTTTGAAATACGATCCAGGCCACGGTGGTGAATGGTGCAAACCTCTTTTTTTGGCACCCGCATCTGGACCTGGTTATTTTAAATTAGGCTGTGGGGCGCTGGCACCCCCCCCCCACCCCTCGTCGGAGCCGCTAACGGCAGACAGAACCGGGGCCCGAGATGCTGCGGGAGGCGGGTGCGCGTTCCGAGTGCCTGGAAGGAAGCGTGTCCCTTCGTCCTCAGCTTCTTGTTTCTGCGCCGCGTTTGTCAGCGCCGAGAACGTTCCATCCACGATGGTGGCTTCCATGCCAAGGATAGACTAACCCTGGAGCGTTTTGTCCGCGTTGAACTTCTTCCCTCAGAAGCACAAGTGACGCTAGCTGGGTTCTCCCGTCAGTATTTATGAAATGGGTAAAAACTGGCTCCAAAATAACCTGCCACCGACAACGTGGCCAGCGTGCTCTGGGTTCCCCGCGGGCGGGGATGGGGCTCCCCACCGCCCTGTCCCCGTGGGACAAGCTTCACTGCCTTTGCGTCGCCTGTGGCCAGGAGTTCAAAACCGGCCCGCGTCCTGCGTTCCACCCCTGTCTGCGGTCGCACAAGAGCGGGTCAAACTGGGCTGTCCCTGCTCTCCGGCAGCTGATACGTCCCGTTTTCTGATTTGGGGCATGTTTGTATGTGCAAGTTTGTTTTTCAGGAGCAGGGTCCGGTCAAAAGAGAAGGGAAACAATCACTTTCCCATCGAAAGAGCTGGCCGACGGGATCTCCTCCTTCCCGTGGTTTTGGAAACAGTCACACGGCCACGCCTCGGATGGTTTCACGGAAGCCGGGGGCTGAGCAGGCTCCTGCCTCCAGGATGAACGGCTTGTGTTGAGCCTCGCACAAAGCTCTCCCAGTATCTCGGGAAGAGATTCTGCACCGGGAGGGTTCGGAATGCACAGCTCCTTTTCCACGCACACCAGGGCGGCCCGATTGGGTCCCGCTCGCGTTTCTCCCCAAGACTCAGCCTAAAATCACCCGGGGAGGGGGCAGGATCTTGGCACCGGCAGGGGCCTGTCTCAAAGCTGCATCTCATGTAAACCTCCACACAATCTACTCACAGAGGAGAAAACAGAGCCGGAGAAACTACCCCGTGTCTGTTCCCACAGCCGGGGTATTGCCCAGACCTGCCCGTGACACCTGTGTCCCACGCGCCCTGCACCTGTCACGTGGCTGATCCCAAATGGACTACAAACCGCCCTTGAGGCACCTGGGGAGCTCACTCGGTTAAGCGTCCAGCTTCAGCTCAGGTCATGATCTCACGGTTCGTGGGTTCGAGCCCACGAGCTGTGCTGACAGCTCAGAGCCTGGAGCCTTCTTCGGATTCTGTGTCTCTCTCTCTCTCCGCTCCTCCTCTGCTCACACACTGTCTCTCGCTCTCTCAACAATAAACTTTAAAAAAATTTTTTAAAGGAGGACAAAAAGGACTACAGATTGCCCCGACTCCGGGAAAGAATCTCTCTCTCTCTCTCTCTCTCTCTCTTTCTCACACACACACACACACACACCTGCTGTTGGATACCATTAGAAACTGAAAATTCTGCATCATGGATTGAGAATCATCGTCAGAGGCCAGATAGAGCCTGAAATTAAATTTTTTACAAGTTCAGCAGGTAAGGGGAAAGATGAAGTGAAAGATGAAGATCGGGCTACGGGGGCTGGAGAAACGGAAAATACAGGAAGAAGTATAAGAAGTCTAGAGGTGCCTAGTCCCTGGGCTGGTTAAGCCTGGGACTCTTGATTTCCGCTCAGGCCACGACCTCATGACTTCTTGAGTTCCAGTCCCCACCCGCTGTCAGGCTTTGGGATTCTCTTTCTCTGCCCCTCCCCCACCTGCACTCTCTCTGCCCCTCTCAAAATAAAGAAATAAGCCTAAAAAAATTTTTTTTTTAATATAAGAAAAGTAGAGAATCATTCTAGGAGGTAGAATATCTAATTAACGGAAGGCATAGAAAAAAACAAACTTTTTTAAAGATTATTTTTAATTTTGGGGTGCCTGGGAGGCTCAGTCGGTTGAGCAGCCTACTTTGGCTCAGGTCATGATCTCACAGCTCGTGAGTTCGAGCCCTGCGTCGGGCTCTGTGCTGACAGCTCAGAGGCTGTATCCTGCTTCGGATTCTGGGTCTCCCTCTCTCTCTGCCCCTAACCTACTCACATTCTGTCTCTGTCTCTCTCAAAAACAAACTTAAAAAAAAGATTATTTTTAATTTTATTTTCAGTTTATTAGAGAGAGACAGACAGAGCATGAGGGGGGGGAGGAACAGAGAAAGAGGGAGACACAGAATCTGAAGCAGGATCCAGGCTCTGAGCTGTCAGCACAGAGCCCGATGTGGGGCTCGAACTCATGAACTGTGAGATCATGACCTGAGCTGGAGTCAGTCTGGTAACCGGCTGAGCCACCCTAGATTTTATTTTTAAATAATCTCTACACCCAACATAGGGCTCAAATCCACAACCCCAAGATAAGAGTCACATGCCCCACCAACTGAGCCAGCCAGGCACCACAGAAATATATTGTTAAATAAACAAAAAGCTTAACTATGAGTTAGACGTTGGACATTCTGCAATAATTGATGGGTAAATGGATAAATAACCCAGACCTCTCAATCCTCGAGAATTAATACACAGAAATTCTGCCAAACCAGGGACGTGAGTTGCCATATCGAAGAAGCCTGTTGAACACCTCCGAAAACGAGTTTCGGAGACCCATGGCAAAGCACATCGTCGTGAAACCTCACACATCGTGACAAACCGAGTTTCTGAATCGTGTTTCAGAGTTAAAATCTGTTAAATTTGTGTCATTTACTTATAAGTAGATACTCATAAAAGGCTGTGCCTTGAGCGATGGTTCCAGTTTTAAGAGGACCCACAGGGCACTTTACAGAGGCTGAGTTAATCACATGGAGTCACCACGGTTGTGAGTGAAGCCAGCCTCCAATCCGAAATGCAGTTTACAACTAGAGGCGAACCAACACGGCCGTCTGTATCGAATAGTCTAAACACTCGGCCAGTCTGGTGGCAAACGCACTCTGGCGCCCAGGCGACAGGAAAACAGCCGATGGAACAACACTATCCATATTCCGAGCATATGCGTATGCTTCTTATCACAAAGACTTAGCCAGAGCTTAACTTTATGCCAGTGAGGTAAAGAGCGCGTGTGGATGAGCAGGCTTGCTCGGTGAAACATCTTAGCTGTCCAAAAAAAATATCCACCGTCTACCTCAGGGTTGTTCTTTTTTCAAACCGCTTGTTTCAGCCGATTCCCGCTTTCTCAGGGTTTTTCATTAAATGCTTCTGCTCGAGCCAAATGTTCCGGCCAAGCCTGGATTAAAGATGATGGGGCTCAGAGTTCTCTACTCCCACCCCAAACACGGGAGAGAACTGAGAGTCCTAAACCTTCACAGAGGAAAAAATACAGATCCTCTACAGTGACAGAGGCCCCAGATGTCTGCCAAGCAGCCCGTCCCCCTTTCTGGGGAACGCCTAGAACCCAGACTGGATGCCCGCAGTATGGCCCCTCCTGGGGGAGGGATCATGACGGGGCCAGGTGCTGGGGGTGGGGGTGGGGGGTCCAAGATATTCTTCCCACTAAGAGGACAATCACTGTACTCATGTCGTTTTTAGACTGATATTATGTCCTGGTGGGGATGGGAACGTGGCCCCCCAAATACGCCACCCTGGCAGAAGGAGTATTTTGAGCTGAAGGCCATTGAGAAGCAGCAGGTGTAGGAAAAGCCCCCCTCTCTTCCTAAAAATGGGGCACAAATTTCCCTTTGTGAAGACGTCCCCTCGACCACACCAGCGAGGGAGGAGCGACATTATGACCAGAGATGGAGGTCACCCACATGAGTGTGCAGCAATAGACCTTACTAAATAGCCCTTACGTCCCATTACGTTCCCCACAGCATCACCTTCCCTTCATTACTGCCACCAGAAGCCCAGCCTGTTTCCTCTGTCCAGCTGCGTCCGTACCATTTATCACCCTTTGTTAACGCGTAAGGCTCCTGGTCTAGCCACCTCTCTAAGTGTTTACTTCTATGAAAACCTCCACGGACACGGGAAACATAAGATGAACATCAACTACAGTTGGTGTGCTTTTAGTCCTGTTAATTTGTCTTGGTTGATTTCATTTGCAGACCGCAGCCCAGGAACGTAAGAGGGTGCATGAAAAGTTTCTTCTCCCCTTCGGTTCCTTGCTACCCAAAGTGTCTTAGCTCATACACGTGCAAAGAATCAGAAGTAATAGCAGCAGTAAGACTTGTCAGCAGGTGAATTTGCACTTGTCGATACCCAGTAAGACCGAGCATTTATCACAGACTTATTGGCCGTGTGGGTTTCTTGTAGGAACTGTCCGTTCACGTTATGTACCTGTTGTCTCTTCCCTCACGGATACGTAAGCTTTCTTTTGTATTCTGGTATCTCTCCCTTGTTCTCTGTGCTGCAAACAACTCCTCACACTCTGTGATTGGGGCAGGTGAGGGTTTGCATTCTGTCTGTGTGTCGAGTCACCCTGTCGTTTGATCTGAGGCACGTTACCCGAGTTTGGTCTCCCCTGTGTCTAACGGGGTGGTTTAGCCTGATTCACACGTCTGTCCAGGGCATTAAGTGAAATAAACCATGAAGCATGTCAACAGGGTAATAGATTAACATCCAGAGATAACGTCGATGTTGCTGTGACGCATGGATCCCGAGAGCAGGCGGGGGGTAGGGGGGGGTGGCGGGGAAGCTTCGAGATCCCTGCGTTATTTAGTTAGAGATCACTGAATTAACGCTACGTAGACAGCACTCACCACGTAGCGGGTAGTTTTCAGTCTTACGCGTTTTAGCTTATCTGCTCACAACAACAGTTCGCAAAAGTTGCTACTGTTACCCCAGTTTTGTGTGTGAGGAAACCAAGGAAGACACCGGGACAGTTGGCCAGATGTCTGGGGAATGGGTAAACAAGACAGAGCCGCAATTTCCGCTCGCGCATCTACTGGGAGGAGCTCTCGGAACCGTCCGGTTGAAAAACAAGAATGTTGTTTAGAGCAGGCTAAGCCTGGCTTGTAGGAGTTCTCCGGAAAGGGACCGGGAAGCCCTCCTCAGGGACTGCAAGGACAACTCCTGTTTCGCAAGAACTGCCAGCTGGGACCCTCACCAAGGGGAGCGGAGCCATACATCCACACCTGAGGCGTCGGCCTGGGTCCTCCCCACCCCGTGATGCCCTGGCCAGCATTCCTTGCCGCCCTCCCACGGGGTAGCAAGAAACACCTTCGGAGACCGTCAGGACGGATCACCCACCCTCATGACACCCGCCGACTTCCTTCCACGGCTTCCATAAGATTCTCAAAGAGGCTCATCAGCTCAAAGGCTAATTTACCAAACATACCACCCATCTACATCTCAAGCTCCCCCACGAGAACTGACAGAGGTAACTTTTTTTTTTTTTAACTTCTGTAGTAAAGAGAGTCTTCGTTTTCCTGAGCTTCTGGGGCTCCTTGAGTTTTACTCGTGTGAAAAAAAGAGAGTCCGTGGATGGTATCAGGGAAGGAAAAAAAAAAACAACACATTTTCCTGCACCCTCTTAGGTTCTGTGCCTGGGGCTCTGCAAATTAAATGGACAAAAACAAAACCAGATTAACGGAGAAACAGGTTTATTTCATATCCGTATGAGAGGCCCCTCAGAAATGAAATGAAAACCCCCAAGAAATGGTTAGGCCTGAGAACTTCTATATCACATTCGACAAAGAGCAACCAATGGTGGAGACATGCTTCTAGAGGAGGCCAACTGTGGGAGACAATCACATGGGGAAACTAATGGGAGGCGAGGGGTGTCTGGGTCAGGTTTGTGCAGATCCATATCGGTGTTGACTCTCAGTGTCAGGAGATAAGAATGTTCTCGTCTCGGTACGGGGAGGGCCCTTTACCACAGGACGTTTTACGACCTGCTTTTAGGTGGAAAGGAGGTCAGAGAGCCCTTCCTGCCGCTGCTGTTCTCAAGTTCCTTCAGCTCCAAATAATCAAAATGCCAACGTGGCCTGACTGAGGGTGGCACGTCCCAATCCCTCCAGTGGGGAGGGTCCCACGATCTTCCCTTCACCCCGTCCTACCAGCCTGCTCCCAGGGCAGGGTCCTTACCTCTCATCCAGCAAGTAAACAGGCTAGAGATGTGCCCCGGGGTGTTCTGGATGCACTTAGATGAGCTTCGCTGCAGGCCCCGAATTGGTGAGGCCCTGGCACTCTGCTCACGGCCCCTGGGGTCCTTCCACCTCCACGGAATTCGGGCTACGCGGCCTCATTCTGCATGTTTTCCTGAATGGCGGTGCTGTCAAGGTGTACTTCTGTAGGAAGTTTTCTGAATTAAGCCCACTTAGGTGAAAAATCCATTCAAGGTTTTAACATCGCCTGGTGAGCAAACGCTTTTCTAATGCAGCCCTTCTATACAGTTACGCTTAGGTAGGAAAACCCGGCTTGTTTAATTCAATCCAGTGCCTGGCCCGCAGCGCGCCAAGGTCCGGCGGGAGTTCGCTTAAGCAATCCTGTTTCACAAAGCCAAAACCTAAGTAAATTAAAATTCTTGACTGATTCGGGGAAATTTTAACAGATCACGTTTTCCCGGCGGGACCATTTTCAAAAAGGCGAACAATGAATAAAGTTGTGCGTATTTTACCAGCTAACAAAATGATCTCTCTAACGCCATTCTAACGTGTAAACAAACAAGTGTGCGAGCCCACGGGGGCACCGGCCTCACGTGTCAAAGTGAGGAGCAGGAGGAAACATCGTGTCTTTGCAGCAAACTGGGATTTCTACTCCGTTTGGAACAGCGTTTAAGGGTAACAGTATAAAGTATTTTACTTATTTATTTTAACGTCTCTGTATTTTTGAGAGAGAGAGAGAGAGAGAGAGAGACAGGATCCGAAGCAGGTTCCAGGCTCTGAGCTGTCAGCTCACAGCCCAACGTGGGGCTCGAACTCACGGACCGCAAGATCATAACCTGAGCCGAAGTCGGACACTCAACCGACGGAGCCACCCGGGAGCCCCTGTAAAATATTTTAAATAACATCTTATTGTCATCGAAGAAATGACACGTTCTTGTCTAAAAGCCTTTGAAGTGCAGGAAAGCATCGAGCACAAAAATCATCCTTCATCCTGCCAGACGGAGGTAATTGACGAATTATTATTAAGATTTGAAAGTAGTAACTGACCTAGTGACAGAGTTAGTTCAGGGAGTAGAGGAGCACTCTTTAGTTTTTTATTACCTTATGTATTTATTTGTGTGTTTATTTTTGTAAGTGCCCAGCGGGGGGCTTGAACTCATGACCCTGAGATCGAGTCACCTGCTCCACCAACTGGGCGAGCCAGGCGCCCCGGAGGAGCAGTTTTCAAGAGACACCATTTGGGGGCGCCCGGGTGGCTCGGTTGGTAGAGCGTCCGCCTCTCGGTTTTGGCTCAAGTCATGATCTCATGGTTTCATGGGTTCAAGCCCCGTGTCGGGCTCTGTAGTGACGGCAGGAGGCCTGCTTGGAATTCTCTCTCTCCCTCGGGCGCTCCCTCGCTGGCACCCTGTCATTCTCTCTCAAAATAAATTAATTAATTTAATTTCTTTAAGAAACTTAAGGAAAGAGGCACTGTTTGGAAATGGTCCCCTTAACACGTAAAGACGAGGTAATAATATAGTAAGTTTATATAGATACTGATTTGTCTGGATTTCTGCATCTCTATAAAGTGTCCTATTTACAATTGCACTGTACCCTCCCCAGTGATACGAATAATAATAATAATAATAATAATAGTGATTAGAGTTGAATGAGCCCTTACAATTTGTCAAGCACGTGTTTGATTGACTCAAAGACCAGGCAGAACCTCCCTTGAATGCCAAACTGCTTAGGACCAATGCATCTACTCATTAAATCAAGATAAGCGAGTAGAATGTTCTATTAAGTAAGATATTAGAAAAAGCCCAGGGGCTTCCGCAGGGGGCAGCCACGGGGAGGGTGACTGACACACAACAGAGGCCGCCCCCCGTTTCCGAGGCATTTTCGGTCGGTTGCACACGCCAGGAGGGAGGCGGAGCCCCGGAGCGGGGACACAAGGGGACAATGAATGGAGCCACAGAAGGCACGAGAGTGCTGCGGTCTAGCCCTCGGGGTCCCTGTGAGCCCAGGCTGTGGAAACACGGACGTGAATAATCAGGAGGTGCGGGAAGTCCCGGGTGACGGAGACAGAAGGAAAGAGGGACATCGAAAGCCAACCTCAGGCAGACACTGAAGTAAGGATTGTTCCAGGCAGGGTCCTGCGACGGGTGCGAAAGTCAGTGGTCGGGGGACAGAGGTTGGAGGGGAAACACCCGCCTCTACTACTGACCCTGCACAGTGGAGACCCCGACATACAACGTGACCCCGGGGACCCGGGGCGTCCTCTCCGAGGGTCGGACAGGCCCCCACGGTGACCCCGAGAGGCGCGCTGTGCGGAGAAAGGCTGTGTGGTGTCCTGGCTGCTCGTGATTGTGACGAGCGTCAGACAAGCCCAGCGTAGAGATGTTCTCTGGGAACAACCGGCCAGCGCTCTTCCCAAGTGGGTCAAGGCCGCGAGGGACCAGGATGACCCAGGAACTGCCCTCCGCACGGAAGAGACTCAGGAGCCCTGAAGGCTCAGTGCAAGGTGGGACCCGGAACAGAAAAGGGGCGTTGCTGGGAAAACCGGAGAAAAATCCGCGGAGGGCCCAGAGTGTCGTCGACAGCGAGTTTCCTGGAGTCGGACGTGGTGCCTCGGACCCTTGAGCCTAGAAGGAACCTGGTGAGGAAGCCTCGGTCCTGAGCCCCTTCCGTACGTCCAGAGTTATTTCAGACTCAAACAGTAATGAGGGAAGCCATGCCAGGAGGGAGGAGGCCTCGCGTCCCTGGTGGCGAGTCCCCAGGGCCGGCAGCATTCCTGCCCGGTGACCGGGGCTCTGGGAGAATCGGGCCTGGGGTTTTGTTTCGTCTCCTGCAGAGTGGAAGATTCCGGAAGCTGGTGAGACGAGAGCGGGCTCCGTCTGGCTCACCAAGACGGGCCCGTGACCCAAGCAGGACGCAGAATTGAGGCGTCTCCAGAGACACGTGGGCAAGTCATTGGAGACGGGTCCGTAATTTGAAATGTGTTCTCGAGCTCGTGTTTGAGGTCTGGGGCGGGGGCCCACAAGGAACACCCCTTCTGTCTTCCCGAGTTCTGAGCCGATGGACGGATAAGACAGTCGGAGATCAAAATGCCAGGTTCACTAGTGTTAAAGGAAAGGGTTTTTTTTTTCTTTCCGGGGGCTTTTTCTTCAGACCCTCCGTCCAGCCCCACCCGCAGGCAGATCTCAACGACCCCAGCCCCCGGGCAGGCAGGAAAACCCCGCGACCAGATCTGGATTTCTGCAGAAGTTACGGATGAGCCAGGCACCCTCGGTGGGCCAGGCTCGGAAGGCGGGGGAAAGAGGGAGAACGGTCTCCCTGTGGCTTATACCTGTAAGACGAGCCAGCGTCCGTGAATTAAGGTCGCCAGGGGCTGGGGGAGGAGGGGAGGGGGACAGGTTTCGGTTTTGCAAGAGGAAGGGTTCTGTGGATGGATGATGTGACCGCACAGCCGTGTGAGTGCCCTTGGTGCCCAGAACGGTGTGCTTAATTAAACACGGCTGGGATCGATCGCGTACCGGGTGTCGTGTGCATTTTACCATAATTTTAAAAAAATTTAATTTAAAGCAATGGAAGGAAGCAAAGGTACATGACTTTTACTATATCAGTGCTCTGCAAAGAGGCAAAACCAGAGGTGCCCGGGCGGCTCAGTCGGTTAAGTGTCTGACGTCGACTCGGGTCGTGATGTCGTGGTTGGTGGGCTCGAGCCCCGCGTCGGGCTCTGTGCTGACGGCTCGGAGCCTGGAGCCTGCTTTGGACTCTGTGTCTTCCTCTCTCTCTGCCCCTCCCCCACTTGCACTCTCTCTCTCTCTCTCTCTCAAAAATAAATCAACATTAAATTTTTTTTTTTTTTTTTAAAGCAAAGCCAAATGTCATCACTGTGTCTAGATTTATGTCTGCTCTGGAGAGAAGCGGAAAATGGTCTCAGAAACTTTTAGTTATTCCCTCTGCAAGGACTGCAGCATTGGGGGAGGGGCGGTGGCACAAGAAAATACCCCTCGGAGCCTTCGCGCTTGCTCCAGGGACAAGTGAGAGGCTGCAGTGAGTCCCCCGGCGGTGATCAGGGCAGAAACGAATGCCCAGGAGGCAGCGAGGACCAAGTGTGTGGAGGCAGGAGACTGGAGAGTCGTTCACGACAGACGGCGCGGACGGTGATCCGGGCCTAATGGAGGCCACGCGGGGCGGTGCAGAAGGCCGCGTGTCCCTCCCCAAGACCCATCTTGACCCCCTTAGATCCGGAGCGGCTCTGGGGCGGCTCCAGATGGAGACTGAACCCGTGACCTCCGCACGTAAAGACGTCCATGACCCCCACTGTGCCATCTGGGGCTCATAAAACCACATTCTCTATCTGTTCGTGGCTGCGGGCTATTCAAAAGCTGAAGGGCAATATTTGGGACCGCTCTGGTTTATTCGTGGGCTTTAATTCAGAACACATTTCCACAAAGAGAGAGAGAGAGAACAAAGAACAATAGCACCAAAGTTCAATTTACATTCTCAGTCAGTGAAACAAAATGGAAATAAAAACCAGTTGTGTGCGAGTCATTTATAACTACACCGCGGCTCCAAGAGCGCCTTCCCTATAATGTCACGGAAGAAAGGACATTTTTAAACCGCCAGCAAAAGAGCTTAAGTGACCAAAAAAGGAGAGGTGAAGACTTTCTATTAAGAAAAAAAATGTTTTAAACGAGGGCCGTGATGACAGCAGTCTCTTCTCTCCCAATTTGGCGGCTGCAAACTTACTTGAATATTTCCCGACCTACGGTCTTTTCCTGTGGGGAGCGTCGTGTCTGGGGGCCGCTAGGCCCTGGGAAGGAAGCCCCGGGAAATGCCTGCTCGGGGGAGCGGGTTTGCTTCGTGGTTTGGCGAGGGACCTCCAGGACCATCACACCCCGACGAGTTCCAGGCACAAATTTTCCCCAGTAAGTTATGTCTGGCTTGTTCCAGAAAAAAAAAAAAAAAAAAAATCTACATAGGTACATAGATATAGATACCGATATTGATATAGATACAGATATAGATATAGATGATATAGATATAGATGATATAGATACAGGTACAGATACAGATACAGATGCAGGTATAGATACAGGTACAGGTATTTAGATACAGATATCAATATAGATATAGATACAGATATAGACACATATAGATACAGATAGAGATACAGATACAGACATATGTATAGATATAGATACAGGTACAGATACAGATACAGATTTGATATAGATACAGATGCAGATATAGACACAGATAGAGATACAGATAGAGATACAGATGTAGATACAGATACAGATATTGATATAGATACAGAGACAGATATAGATACAGCTACAGGTGCAGATACAGATACAGGTACAGATATAGATACAGATGCAGATATAGACACATATAGATACAGACAGATACAGATGTAGATACAGATGCAGATATTGATATACAGAGACAGATGTAGATATAGCTGCAGATGCAGATATAGATACAGGTACAGATATAGATACAGATCCAGTATAGATACAGATACAGATGTAGATACACAAACAGACATAGACATAGGTATAGATATATAGGAAGTGCTAACAGATGGCTCCACTTCCAACCCCCATGTGACAGACGCAGTGAAGAGGTAATGCACGGCACCCCTGTCCCCGCGGGACAGGACAGGTGCTGAGCTGCTGGTGGTAAGTGTGGGGCTCCCTGAGTTCAATGTCAGACTGGATCTCACACAGCTAAGCAGCGGCAGAAGCAGAAAGAGACTCCGGGGCCCACGTCTTGCACATTTTCCACACAGCTGAGAAACGGAAGCTCTTTGAGGGACCCTCATGACAGCAGTCACATCAGGCCGCTGGCAGTGAGCTAGCCTGGTCATCAGGCCTTCCCGTGGGCCGAATTTTCCCCTAAACTGGGTCCCCTGGCTGGTTTATCTCCTCCCTGTTTAGAGTTTCTTTTATAGGATCTTCTCCACAACGACACCCTAACCATTTATGTGCACGCACGTTCCCACTGTCGTATCACAGACTTTCTGGGTTTTTTTCTTCCCAGTGTTTATTTTTGAGAAAGGCAGAGCATGAGCGGGGGAGGGGCAGAGAGAGAGACACAGAACCCGAAGCAGGCTCCAGGCTCCGAGCTGTCGGCACAGAGCCTGACACAGGGCTCAAACTCACGGACCACAAGATCGTGACCTGAGCCAAAGTCGGACGCCCAACTGACTGTGCCACGCAGGCGCCCCATACTGTAGACTTTCCAAGGCTAAGGAGCGTCTCTTGGGTTTCCAGCCCAATGCGTGCTGTGGAGTCGGGGGCTTGTTAAATGTTTGTGGAAAGAATTAATGTGCCATCCATACTGAGTCCCATCATTTTTCTAATTAAACTTTTAGGGGCGCCTGGGTGGCGCAGTCGGTTAAGCGTCCAACTTCAGCCAGGTCACGATCTCGCGGTCCGTGAGTTCGAGCCCCGCGTCGGGCTCTGGGCTGATGGCTCAGAGCCTGGAGCCTGTTTCCGATTCTGTGTCTCCCTCTCTCTCTGCCCCTCCCCCGTTCATGCTCTGTCTCTCTCTGTCCCAAAAATAAATAAACGTTGAAAAAAAAAATTTTTTTTTAAACTTTTAAAAGGGTTTTGCTTTCTTTTCGTTGTATACGAATACCTGCTGAAGAAATCTGCTTAGAAGATACATTTAGATATTGTAGGAAAGGTTGGATGGAAAATCTGTATGTTAAGGGCTCTGGGCCCCCATTCACAGCCGCTGCTCTTCTGTTGGCCCCCAGGAGAGGTTAGAAGGGCTCCGTCCTGGTTTCCCAGACTCCCTTCCGGCTCAGTGTTCCACGGGGCCAGTTACGACCAAAGTGGAAACCGCCGGTCAAAGTCCATTGGGAGGTTTCTGTGATCAGGGCCACCCTGTTCTCCTCTTCTTCCACGGATGGCCACCGAGCCACCGGGAGACTGGAGGCAGCAAATGTGAATCTGGGACCCACCGCACCAAGGGGGAAGGAGTGGGGCCATAGAAAGATCCAGGATTCCGGAGGGCCTCGTGGAGCGGCTGAGACCGTGACCCTAACTGCTGTCCCCAGGCCTCTCCTTCTGCAAGAAAAGTAAGCCCTTCTCTATTTGAGCCATTTTAGCCCCAAGGTGGCCTAGGGTCTTTTGAGTAATATCTCTGAATCAAGAGATCATGGAGTCGTTGCTCTGACAACACATCACAGAATGTACAGGAAAGCCAGTTAGTACCGTCACGGCCCCGGGTCTTAGCACAGTTTGTTTTTTTCTGTTATGACCTGCCAGCATAAGGCTGTGTATATATTTTTTCTGAACCTTTATAAAATGGGTTACACTTTCATGACATTTGCCATGGAATATACCTTCCTACACTTCCCAAAACTAAGGACTTTCTCCTCTATGACCATGATAGCATGATCATATTTAATAATTCCCAAATATAAACCAATGCCCAAATCCATATCCAAATTTCCCCATTGCCCACCCCAAATGTCTCCTATAGTTGCATTTTCATTTTTTATGTTTTAATGTTTACTTATTTTTGAGAGAGAGCACGAGGGAGGGGTAGAAGGAGAGGGGACAGAGGACCCAGCAGGGTCCGCACTGAGGGAGCACGGGGCCCGACGTGGGGCTCGAACCGACGAACCACGAGAGAATGACCTGAGCCAAGGTCAGACGCTCAAGTGACTGAGCCACGCACACACCCCCATAGTTGCTTTTTTTTTTTTTTTTTAATTTTTTTTTTTCAACGTTTATTTATTTTTGGGACAGAGAGAGACAGAGCATGAACGGGGGAGGGGCAGAGAGAGAGGGAGACACAGAATCAGAAACAGGCTCCAGGCTCTGAGCCATCAGCCCAGAGCCTGACGCGGGGCTCAAACTCACGGACCGCGAGATCGTGACCTGGCTGAAGTCAGACGCTTAACCGACTGCGCCACCCAGGCGCCCCATAGTTGCTTTTTTAAGAGCTGCGATCGAAGCGTTGCATTATGTTTTTATCCCTGTCCCCATATTTCCGTGTGACATTGTCCTGTTGGAGAGGCCAGGCCAGCTGTCATGAAAAGCGTCCAGCTGTATTGATTTTGTCCGATTGTTTCCTGCTGGTGTCATTTCGTGGCTCCTCTCTCCCCAGATTTCCTGTAACTGGAGTGATGTGGAAAGGTTTGATGAGATTTGAGTCAAATCAAAGCGTTTTTGGCAAGGACACCGTAGAAGATCCACGTGGGTATTTTTCAGGGTTCCTTCTCGTCCCACGGAGCCATGGGCCGCCTCCCACACCCAGGCAAGCTTCTCGGCCATGACCCTTGTGCCCCCTGTCCCTGTCCAGCTGCACACTGTCCCCGTGTCTGGTCTGATGCATCTCCTCATGGTCCCGCGCCCCATGCCTCTCCTTGCGCTCTCTACAGAGGTCATCTCCTCTCTCCTGTAGGCTGGGTCTACATGGCAGGCACTGTAGACATGGTCCTCGTGTGTGGGAAGAGCCTGGGACTCGATTCTGAGCAGTAGAACAGAGCACAGGTGAAGGGCTGCCTGATCAGTCTCCAAGGACCAGCCTGAAGGATGCAGCATTCTTCGTACCCCAAGACCAAGTCCCTGCTGATCCCTTGTTGTCAGAACCACGTAATTCATGATCTCAAACAACAACAGCACCGCTAACATTATCCCCCCAACTGAACCATACATTATTTTTTTAAATGTTTATTTTATTTATTTTTCAGAGCGAGAGAGAGAGCGCTTGTGCAGGGGAGTGGCAGAGAGAGAGAGAGAGAGAGAGAGAATCCCAAGCAGGCTCTGTGCTATCAGTGCAGAGCCCGATGCAGGGCTCAAACTCACAAACCACCAGATCATGACCGGAGGCAAAACCAAGAGTCAGACTCAACCGACTAAGCCCCCCAAGCGCCCCTGAACCATGCATTCTTTGCAGGAGGGAGCCACATGTAAATGCCGTATCTCCCGCACTCTGAGGCATCGTGTTACATACGTAGGAGGTACTCCTAACTACTTGTTGTTAACAAAGGTAACAATTATTATAGTCGACAGCTTGCAAGTAAAAACCACTACCATTGGGCTTTCCAAATACTGAGAGCTGTTCAGTACGTGTCTCTATACAGAACCAAATGTGTCTATAATAAGGAGAGAAGGATAATAATATTTGGCTCTACAAAAGAAAACATTGTTATTTGGAATTTCCTTTCATTTTTTTTTTTTTTACTTCTTGGAAACACAATACAAATGGAGTGAGTTAGTGAAAATGTTTTCCAGATGTTCTCTAGATAAGGGAATAACAAATATAAACAAGAATCTTTTCTAATTTTTCCTGAGAAAATTCTAATGAAAGTTCAGTCTTTAACCAATTGTTCTTTGCCCAGACTCACATTTCCCCCCTTCGGCTTCAGATTCCCAGCACGAGAAGGACTTGACAAAGCTATGGGTTGGGATCAGGGTGCTGTAGGATCCCCAGTTTAAGACTGAGTCCTGAGCACGGTATTGCTTCCTTCCCAAATCCCACTGAAATGAGAGGAAAGTTATTTTTCCATGACAAATCCATGGGCTTGATTAAAAAAAAAAAAAAAAAAAAAAAAAAAAAACAGCAAAGGGGCTTATAGGAGAATGGAAATACTTTGCCTAATCACAAGCAAGAAGGTGGCAGCCGACACAGAGGCTAATGTGAATGGCAATCACCATCCTTAGACCCCAGTGCATACTGCATCAATAAAACAAGAATGGGCTGCTATGAAAAAGGAGCAATTCAAGCCAAAGTCGCTAGAATCTTAACAAGTTATATATGGGGGTGCCTGGGTGGCTCGGTCAGTTAAGCGTCCAACTTCAGCTCAGGTCATGATCTCACCGTCCGTGAGTTGGAGCCTCGTGTCAGGCTCTGTGCTGACAGCTCAGAGCCTGGAGCCTGCTTTGGATTCTGTGTCTCCCTCTCTCTCTGCCCCTCCCCTGCTCAGGCTCTGTCTCTCTCTGTCTCGAAAATAAATAAAAACATTAAAAAAAATTTTTAAGTTATATATGTTATATCTAAAAGTACACATGCGAATGATTATTGTAATTGAAGATTTCACTTGAAGTTTCAAATTACTGCTTTCACATGGGCAAAGGGAATTATTTGTGATCTGTAATGTAAAACCTAGGATTTTATAAATTAGAGAAAACTTAACAAATCTAAAAATATAGAGAGAAGTCAACAAATGTGCTGGATTCTCTGAAGAATAAAACAGGCAGGTAGGGAAAAATTAAGAAAGAATTCACGTAAGAAACTTTCCTAGAGATGAATATAAGCTCAGGCTTCGAGATATAAAGAACCCACCAAGCGCCAAGCAGAGACGTTTAAAAGGCACACGTCTGGGTACGAGTAGGAGAAACTGCTGTTGTCAAGGATAAAAAGGAAACTCCGAAACTCTCCAAGAGGAAAACCAGGGTGTCTCATAAGCACTAAGAATTAGACTGAGCTGTGTCTGATGTTTGAGGACAAGGAAACAGCGCTTTCCTTCCCAGGGGAAGTGAATTCGAACCTAGACTCCTGTCCCCATCCCCCAAGCACCAGTGAAGTATGAGGGAAAATAAAGACACAGTTGGGTTTTGGACTGCAGGTGGCAGGTGGCAGGAGTGCCCCAAATAGGGTGAATTTTCCCGTGGAGCTGCTTCAGGGCTAGATGATGCATCAGAGACCCCGTTCCCGTCTGTCCGTCTCTCCAGGCCATCGTCATTGGCATCGGGCTTCATTCTGGGACTTGCTCTCGAGGGCACCAAGGTGCCTCGTTTTTTGCGCATCAGAAGAAAAAGAGGGCAGACTTCACTTCCAGCAACAGGCTATTAGTTGTGCTCTTCGATCCGAGCCAGGCCGTGCGTGCCCTGCACCACGTGACACGTGCTGGTTGGCTTAGATTCATCCACCAACCAGGAGTGAACGGGGGGTTCCTTACCGTGAGCCATGCGGTCCAAGCAGAAGAGGGGTAACCCCCCGAACAGAACAGGTTTGCTCAGAAGGAAAGAAGGGAAAATGGATCCCGGATTGCCAGTCAGCAAAGTCTAGTACACACTCTTACACCCATTCTGAAAAAATTCCTTGAGGATCTACTCCAGTAAAATGGAGAGGAAGGCAGGAAGAGGGTGACACACAAGCCAAAGAAGAATGGGAAGCACATCATGACATTAGAGGCATGTCTGTGACACTGGCTAGAAATGAATGCATTTCAGGCACCTGGGTGGCTCAGTTGGTTAAGCGTCTGACTTCGGCTCAGGTCATGATCTTAACGGTGTGTGGGTTCGAGCCCCGCATCGGGCTCTGTGCTGATGGCTCAGAGCCTGGAGCCTGCTTCAGATTCTGTGTCTCCCTCTCTCTCTGCCTCCCCCATTCACGCTCTGTCTCTATCTCTCTCTATCAAAAATAAATAAAAACCTTAAATTTTTTTTTTAATTTTTTTTTCAACGTTTATTTATTTTTGGGACAGAGAGAGACAGAGCATGAACGGGGGAGGGGCAGAGAGAGAGGGAGACACAGAATCCGAAACAGGCTCCAGGCTCTGAGCCATCAGCCCAGAGCCTGACGCGGGGCTCGAACTCACGGACCGCGAGATCGTGACCTGGCTGAAGTCGGACGCTTAACCGACTGCGCCACCCAGGCGCCCCCAATTTTTTTTTTTAAAGAACGCAAAAGTAGCCAGAGACAAGACTGAAATTCATGAGCATGTCAGTGTTTCAATACAACTTTATTAAAAGGGGCACCTGGGTGGCTCAGTCGCTTAAGCGTCCAGCTCTTGATTTCAGCTCAGGTCACGATATCTCGCAGTTGGTGAGTTCGAGCCCCACATTGGGCTTCGCACTGGCAGCGTGCAGCCTGCTTGGGATTCTCTCTCTCCCTCTCTCTGCCCTTCCCCTGCTCATGCTCTCTCTCTCTCCCTCAAAATAAATAAATAAAAGTTAGAAAAGCTTAATAAAAAAAATTTTTCATTAAAAGAAACAGCCAGGCAGGGGTGCCTGGCTGACTCCGTCTGAAGAGTATGTGACTCTTTTCTTTTTTTTGACAATTTTTTTCCAGCTTTATTGTGATATGATTGAGATATAATATCGTGTATGTTTAAGGTGTACAACTCTACTCCCTGAGTAGCCAATGGCGCCTGTAACAAAACCTGTACTCCTGGGATAAACTCCAGTTGGTCATGATGTGTTATCTTTTTTATATGTTGTTAGATTTGATCTGTGAAAATGTTACTTAGAGTATTTTACATCTAGCTCCTAAAAGATATGGGTCTATAGTTTTGTTCTCTTGTAATGTCTTTATATTGTTTTAGTATCATGATGATGCTGGTCTCATAATTTGAGCTGAGAATATTTCCTCCTTTTTAATTGTATGGAAGACTATGTACAGAATTGTGGTTATTTCCTCCTTAGACAATTTGTGGAATTCACCAAGGAAGTCATGTGGGTTGGGCATTTTCTTTGGGAGGAAGGTTTCAACTACAGTTTCAGTTTCTTTAATAAATATTGGGTCATTTGGTTTATCTATTTCCTTCCAAATGAGCTTTGGGAGTTTTGTCTTTCACGGAATTAGCCCGATATATGTAAGTTGCTGAAACTATTGGCTTAAAGTTGTTCAGGATAACCTTTTAGTATTTATTATCCTTTTTAATGTCTGTATAATTTCAAATTTGTGTCATTGTAGCTAGAGATTCATAAATGCCATTGATTGTCTCGAAGGTTTGTTTTATTGTTTTTTCTGTTGTCTGCTTCAAATGAATTCCTCTCTGATCTATATTCTCCTTTTTTCTCTTTACTTTGGGTTTAATTTTTCTCTTTACTTTGGGTTTAGTTTCTTGAGGTCATTGACTTAAGACCTTTCTTCTTTTCTCATGTAGGCATCTACACTATTAATTTCCCTCTATATCTTGCTTTAGCAGCATCTCCACACATTTGGATCACATGGTGTGTTTTTATTCGCATTCATTTCAAAATATTTTCTTATTTCTCTTTTTATGTCTTCTCCATCCCATGGGATATTTAAAAGTGTGTTATTTGGTTTCAAAATATTTGGGGCATTTTTAAGAGATATTTCTGTTATTGATTTCAAATTCAATCCATTGTGATCAGATAAATGCTTGGTATGACTTGAATCCTTTTAAGTTTGTTAAGACTTGTTTTATGGTACACAATGTAGTTTTATGTTCATAGTTCTCTTCTACACTTGAAAAGAATGTTGCATGGAATGTTCTATAAATACCAATCAGACCAAGTTAAAAGATAGTGTTGTTCAAATCTTCAGTGTCCTTACAGATTTTATGTCAATTTTTCTAACAATTTTTTTTGGGGTAGTCTCTACACCTAGTGTGGGGCTTAAACTTACAACCCTGAGATCAAGAGTTGCATGCTCTACCGACTGAGCCAGCCAGGTGCCCTTGTGTCTATTTCTTAAATCATTATTGAGAGGGGGTATTGAAACCTCTATCATGATCAATTTGTCTTTTTCTCCTTTCAGCTTTTGCATCAATATTTTGGAACTCTGTTATTAGCTTCATAAACATTTATAATTTAGAAATGTTAGCATTATCATGTCTTCTTGATGAATTGACCCATTTATTATTATGAAATAGTCTTCTTCATCCTTGGTAATAGTCTTTGCTATCAAATTTACTTTGTCGGATATTAATATTCCAGCTTTCTTTTGACTAATGTTGGCATGGCATGTTGTTCTCTGTCCTTTTACTTTTCACCTATTTGTGTCTTATATTTTAAATTTAAAGTGCATTTCTTGGGGTGCCTGGATGGCTCAGTCGGTTGAACATCCAACTCTTGATTTTGGTTCAGGTCATGATCCCACAGTTGTGGGACCAAGTCCCGTGTTGGGCTCCACACGGAGTGTGGAGCCTGCCTGAGAGTCTCTTTCTCTCTCCCTCTGCCCTTTTCCCCTGCTTGTGTGCTCTCTTTCTCTCTCTAAGATAAAAAATAAATAAAATACAGTGCATTTCTTTTTTTTTTAAAGTGCATTTCTTGTAAGCAGCGTATAGTTGGGACTTGCTTTTCTGTCCAATCTGATGATCTCTGACTTTTAATCATCGTATTTAGCCATTCATATTTACTGTAATCATCAGGTGTCTTGCTCTGTTTTCCATTTGTCCCATCTGCTCTTTGTTCCCTTTTCTTTTTCTGGCTCCTTTAGGATTAATTGAACATTTTTTATGATTCTATTTGATCTCTTTCATTGGCTAATGACCTACAACTCTTTGTTTTTTCATGTTAGTGGTTGCTTTAGGGTTTATAGTATTTGTCTGTAATTCATCACGATCGCTTTACATGTATTACACCACTTCATGTATAGTATGAGAACCTTATAACAATATACTTCCATTTTCCTTTCTTGTTTCTTCTATTATTCTATTTATTCTTTATTCAATTGTTGTCATATATATTTTACTTCTGCATATGTTATAAATCCCACAAATTGTTCTGTCACATAGTCTTAGTGCCTAGATTGGCTGATCCAAAGTCCATTCACCTAATCTACATGCTAACAATAAAACAAGAAAACAAACAAAAGTGGGGGCGCCCAAATGGCTCAGTCAGTTAAGCATCTGACTCTTGATCTTGGCTCAGGTTGTGATCTCTTGGTCTTGGAACTGAGCTCCGTGTCAGGCTCTGCACTGAGTGTGGAGCCTGCTTGGGATTCTCCCTCTCCCCCTCTCTCTGCCCCTTCCCTCTCTCCCTCCCTCTCTCTCTCTCTCTCTCAAAATAAATAAATAAACTCAAAAGAAAATGAAAACAAATAAAAATCCTCGGCTCAAATTAATCGTTGACAAGCTTCAAGTAGGAAAGATCATGCTGGTTAAATGTGAGGTGAATCCTGTGTAAAATGCAACATAATCAGGAAATTCATCAAATTATTAGTATAGATTCTCCATGGTTTCAACACTGCATGTTCATTTAAGCCTCAAAAAGTTCTCAAACAGCTGCTGGGATAAAAGTGATAGATTTATAGGGTAATATTGCTATAAACTATTTTTCCACGTAGAACGTAAAAATGCATACTGTGACACACAGCTTTGTGTTCTGTGATGAATCATAATTGCTTCTACATATGGTGGTTACTCGACGCTGGGCACCATTCTGAGTGCTATCCGTATATTAATTTATTTAACCTTACTTCATGGTCAAGTAGTCTGTTTACAACAGGGCAGCGAGAATTGCTATATATGGCAATTCAGAAAATGTTGAACTTGAGAGTGCAATCAATTTTAAGGATGATGTGCATCCTGTTACATTACTTTGCTACATTGGTTAGATCAAGATTTACCAAAAAGGATTCGGTTTCCATCCCATGTGAATACTAAATTTCCTTCCCTCTTTAAAAAGAAAAACACTCTGTGCTTTATTATTTCAACAAGTTCTCAGTCTTATTGTTTCAACTAGTCCCAATAAATTTGAGTTGTTACTGTTCATATCATTTTTACGATATGGCATCAGACTCTCAAACAGATACTGACAAGAGCAGGGCTGGAATTCGTGGCATACTACATTGTTTGTATAATCTACGCCCCCTAAGAGATGAATAAATCAGACATTCTTGTGTAACAGGGTAGACGGAGTTCCCACACGCTCCAGCAAAGGAACTCTGAGCACATCTGTGGAATGTCAGAACCTTGGTTCAGGAGGTAAAGACCAATTTGGGGACTGGGCGCCTGGGTGGCTCAGTCGGTTAAGTGTCCAACTTCGGCTCAGGTCATGATCTCTTGGTTCGTGGGTTTGAGCCCCGGCAGCACAGAGCCCGCTTCGGATCCTCTGTCCCCTTCTCTCTGCCCCTACCCCATCCTCTCTTCCCTCAAAAATAAATACACATTCAAAAAATAAGACCAGTTGGGGTGGTAGTCCCACAGCTGCAGACATAGAATCTCAGGGGAGGTGATGGCAAAGGCCAGATGAGACCAGGGAGTGGACCAGCCCAGCCATCCCACCCGTGAGGCTGCCGGGCTCCCTGCACGGACCTGGGGACAGTCAGGATGCAGTGAGCCTCGCCCGTGCTCACAGACAATGCCTTAAGGAAGAGAAGAAATGAAATCTGAAAATAAAAACAAAACCAGCAACATTTGGGTCAGCTCGTGTGGGCAGTTGAATCTCAAGTAACTACATCTTAAAAATAAGTAGATACGTAGAACATGCAGTATTATAAATAGTAACACTTGCAAAGGAGAAAATGTGGAACGGCTGAGGGACACGGGAATGGTCAGCTTTGAGAACAGGGCATCAGGGAAGGCACCGAGAAGGGGACATTTGAGTCGAAGCTGGAGAGGGTGATGAAGTGTGCTGGGCCATTGAGGAAGACTAAGGAAGCCAGTGAGGAAGGACGGACAGGGGGTGTTGTAGGAGCAGAGGGTATATGGACAGCAGATCACGCGGCGTCTGCGAACCACTGGAAAGGTGTTTGCTTTTCCTACAGACGGAGGCTGTGGCAGAGGAAGTCGGTGGGAGAGGAAGAAACGACGCAAGTTGGGTTCCAAGTGAGCCATCCCGGCTGCCATCTAGGTGCACTGATTCAGCTTGGACTTGACGGAGGCTGAGACCACGGTAGAGGGTGTCAACATTGATTCTTTGAAGGATACATTCTGAAGGTAGAGCCAATATGTCTTCTGGCGGATTTGATGCGGGAGAACGTGAGGAGTCAAGGGTGACGTCAAGATCTCTGGCCTGGGTGATGTTCGCCGAGATGGGAAAGTCCGGAGGGAGGAGGCCAGGGGGAACGGTCAACAGTTGTGTTTTAGCTAGTTCAAGTTGGATATGTACCTGACAGATTCAAGGGGGAAATGTTGAGCGTGTTGCTGGACATATGACAGTGGCGTGTGAGGGGGGGACCCCGCTGAGATGCTCGTTTAGGAGTGTCAGTCTATGGTGGGCCTTTACAGACGCGAGACTTGCCTGCCATCCCCGTGGGACGTTTCGAAGTAGGGGAGAGGAGAGCAAACAGGAGAGGAGGTGAAAAAAAAGAGTGGCCAGTGTGGGCAGAAGAAAACCGGGGGATGCTTTGGAAGCCAGATGAAGAAAGTGGTCCCAGAAGGGGAACGTCAAAAGCTACTACTAAATCGAGTAAGAGTAGGATGGATAATTGACCCTTGAGATTAGAACCGTGGGCACCACTGAAGACCTTGTCAAGGGAGCTTCTGTGGAGGGGAAGAGGTGACATCCTGCTAGAAGTGACTTCAAGGTCAGAGAAAATGGTAGAGTAAGGACATCTGAAAATTCTCTGCTCCGTAAAGGCAATGACAAAACCGGTGAAACGATCAGAGTCAGCTTTCTAAGAACCCTGGAAACGAACTACAAGCCTGTAACAATTCTAGATGGAGGAAGCACTTACGCAAGACAAGCAGCCAAGTCTTGGTGAGAACAGAGGGACATTTGAGTAGAACAGGAGCCTTAACTTGTCCTATCTCTGTCTCTGCCTCTGCAGCTTTGCAAAGCCGTAAAGCCCAGCGGCCTCACAGCCCCCAGGGAGGGCGCAATGGAGGTGCAGCTTCTCCAGGGCCCCACTGCCAGAGCAGTGTCGATATCTGACTCATCTGGGGCTCCCTGGGACACCCCACCTGCAAGGCTGCCTTGAACTTGGCCTTGAGCTTCTCCCGTGAGAAGACACGTATGTTGAGAACACGTAGAAGTAATCGTCTAACTTCACAGGTGCGCAAAGCTGGGGTGAACAGTGGGCTAATGAGAAAGCTTGAGGGGGAAAGCTGGAGAATGAGCTATCCCCAGGGGCTTTGGAAAGCTCCGATCTTCGGGGCTCCGTGACTTGCTTTTGTCACTTAGCCTTAGATGCCTGTCTGTCAACATACACAGCTCTACCCGATCCTGTTACACTGTAGCACAAGATCATGAGACAGACACACACGTCAATATCTATGTTGTATTAACATTAGTTGATACGACACACAGCGTTTATATTAATATATTTATATGCTATATATGTGTGTGTTCATTTAGACGTTCTCCTATCGATAGATATTTCGGTCATTTCAAATGTTTTGCTGTGAATAATAATGCTGTACGGAGTAGCATCCGGTCTACAAAGGCAACTCCCAGGAAAGCTCACCTCCAGGTTTCCACGGCCTTACGGCGTCCCTCCCGCACCGGGTCTGGGCTGACTGTAGTCGGCACCTTGCGGGGAAGTGATGCTATCGGGGGGTTCCGGAACTAAGCCTGACCAAGGATGGCTGCCTCCACATCTGTGGTCTTTGGAGCTGGCTGCCACGTGAGTCCAATGTCCTTTCAAGAGAGAGGCCACCATGGGGCGCCTGGGGAGCTCAGTTGGTTACGTGTCCGACTTCAGCTCAGGTCACGATCTCGCGGTCCGTGAGTTCGAGCCCCGTGTCAGGCTCTGGGCTGACAGCTCGGAGCCTGGAGCCTGTTTCGGGTTCTGTGTCTCCCTCTCTCTCTGCCCCTCCCCCGTTCATGCTCTGTCTCTCTCTGTCTCAAAAATAAATAAACGTGAAAAAAATTAAAAAAAAAAAAAGAGAGGCCACCTGCCGAGGCCTTGGACAAAAGCCGGCCCCACGCTTTCCCCAGAGGTGGAGGCCAGGGGGAGGGGCACCAAGATGCCGGACGCATGAGTGAAGAAGCCCTTCTGGGTGTTTCCACCCAGTGGAGCCTCAGAGTTCTACTACCCAGGGGAAAACCGTCCAGCCGAGCCCAGTCAACCCACAGGACCTTGAGGGGTTATCGTGAGTTGTCGTGTTATGCTCTCAAGTGCTGGGGTCCGCAGTGGGTAAGCGAAATTCTGCAGGAAACCACACAGGCTCCCTCCTGATCTCTCTGTGCACAGAGAACTGAACGGCGAGGCCATGGGGCCCGCACATCAAATTGTAATAAATCCCGCCTAGTTCCTCTCCAGAGTGACCCTGCCCCGCTTCACGGCTGCACCCACGGTCTTGGGACTACCTTTTTCCTTTGAAGCGCTTGCCGGATCAGAAACGGGATTTCAAGGGCGCCGGTTGAGTGTCCGAATCTCGGTTTCGGCTCAGGTCACGGGCTCGCGGTTCGTGGGTTTGAGCCCCGTGTCGGGCTCTGTGCGGACAACGTGGAGCCTGCCTGGGATTCTCTCGCTCTCTCCCCCTCTCTGTCTGCCCCTCCCTGCCTCTGTCTCCTCTCAAAGTAAATATTTTTGATTTATTTAAAATTTTAAAATGTTTACTTATTTTTGAGAGAGAGAGAGAAACCGAGTGTGAGCGGGGGAGGGGCAGAGAGAGAGAGGGAGACCCAGAATCCGAAGCTCAGGCTCCAGGCTCCGAGCCGTCGGCCCAGAGCCCGACGAGGGGCTCGAACTCACGAACCTCGAGATCGTGACCTGAGCCGAAACTGAGAGTCGGACGCTCAACCGACTGAGCCACCCTGCGCCCCTAAATAAACTTAAAAAAAAAAATTAAAACACAGAAACCGGAGGACGGCCGCCTCCTCGCGGGGCGAGGAGAGAACGCACAGCGCGTACATCGCCCTGCACACGACTCTGTTACCGCTCTTGTGGCTCCAAGCCCGTTCTGACCGCAACACTCCCTCCGCGGACACGTGAGGACCCATTCCCACCGCAGCTTCGCAGCGGCGGGGTCCCAGGGTGGCCTCGTCCGCGTCTCCGTTGGATGCGTGGCATCTGCGGGAGGGGCTGGGGAGCCTCGAACACCCGTCTGGGGCCGGCATGCCCGGCTTTGCGGAGGATGAAGCCACGCCTCCCTCCGTGAGGCTGTCGCTCTACGCACGGAAACCTGGGAGGCCACGCCCTTCCCGGAAGCTCTGGATCTCGCTGTGACGAGGGTCCTCCGAGTGAACCCGGTGACGCGGTCGCGGCGATCACTGCACCAGCCCTCAGTCCCTCCTGGAGCCAAAGGCCCCGAGGCCTTCCCATCACACGAGGGAACGTGCGTCTGCGTGGACGTCATCTGGGTTAGGCAGTTTTACACGGGGCCGTCTGTGTTGTGTGTGATAATTTTACAGTCAACAGTAAGTAACCGGAAAGGGCGACCTCGGGCCTGCGTCCCTTTGTTGCATCGCGGGGATGTCCTGGGGCTGCCGGAGCAAAGCGCCCAGACCAGGAGGCTTCAACAACGAGCATTATGGCCTCGCAGATCCGGAGGCTGGAAATGTGTGATCAAGGCGTCCGCCGGACCAGGTTCCCTCCGAAAGCACAACACGCATCTATCTGTTCCAGGCCTGGCGTCTCCTAGCTTCTGGTAGTTCTTTGTCTCGTGGCAACGTCCCTCCCATCTTCCCTGGTGCCTGCGCTCTCTACACGTCTGTCCGCGTCCAATATTTTCCTTTCTATAAGGATACAGTCATAGTGGGTTAGGGCCCACCCTGATGACCTCATCTTAATACACAGTATCTGAAAAGAACCTGTTTCCCGTTTCCAGGCTCCTGGCTCAGAGTTCCTAATGCCCTTGGCATCTCCTGAGTCATGAGTATCTTTTGTTTTTCAGAGCCAGCCTCTCTCAACTACACCTGAGTGCGTGCTACTGAGGTGACTGTTCGAGGGCCCCTGAACAGCTTTGTGCGAACCCCGGTTTCGCGGCCAAGTGGGACAGAAGCGTGGGCGCCCGGGGCCCCTGAGACTTGAGACTGGCTTCTGATGTGCAGGCGGGCGTCTTGTGGGACTGAGCCCTTAACCCGTGGGGTCTGGTGCTAACTGTGGGTGGCCAGCGTCAGAAAAGGGTTAAGTTGAGGGCTCCCGGTTGCTCTTTGGAAAACTGACGTTGGAGGAGACGCCGTGTACTTGCTGTCGGAGGAGAGGAGAGCGGTTCTCTTCCTCCTGGAGAGGTTAAGACGAGCCCCTCAGCCAGTCGTGGGGCCTCCTCGGGATGACCCCCCGCCGGGGGTGGGGGGTCCGCTTGGTGCAAAGTGGTGAACTACACAGAAAGGTACTTCCTGCCAGCGCCTTTCTGCTGCCCCCATGTCTTGACGTAAAGATTGGAAATTGAAGACAAGCTTTCTCTGTTATAAGGGTCGCGCTCCAGCTCTGTGAGCTTCGGAAGTTTGTAGTGTGGTGAAAACTGGACCCTTGATTTCATTGTGTCTGGGTCTGCATTTGGAGGAACAAGAAAGCCGATTTCAACCGTCCGCAGACATGCGTGGTTTGAGACAAAACTGATCTGGCAAAACCACCGTCGTTTTGGACGGGTGTGTAACTTGGGGGCAAGCCTCTCAAAAACACACCCGGTCGCGCAGCGTGACCTGGAAAACCTGCTGACGTCGTGTCGTAAAGACTTGCCCCCCCCCCCCCCCCCCCCCCCCCCCCCCCGCGAGGGAAGGCGGTGGACTGGCAAATGAAAGAACGCGTTGGGCTCGTCCTAAATCCGAGTTGAACACGGCGTTTTCCGCTCCCCTCCCTCCATCCCCTCCGCGTGTGGCGTCACTGCACCCCGGGAGCTGGCGAGCGCACCCCGGCCCTTTTCTTAGGGCAGAGTCACTCAGGGCCGCTTCAGGTCAGTAGGGAAAACGGACCTAGTTCAAGTACGCTTGAAACACACTGGTTCCATCACAACTGTGATACGCGCCTCCGGGTGGGGTTCCAGACTCACTCTCGTGGGGTGACGGTGATCAGGGAGGTGTCCTTGAGGAAGAGACAGCAAAGGGTAGTTAGACCTGGGTTTGAAAGATCTTTTTATGGTGGTGGGGACAGCCTGTTGGAGCTGGGTGATGGAGGAAGCGGGGAGATTGGGACAGAGGCTCTTAACTGGGCAAGCGATGATGTCATCCTGAGTTCGGATGACGGCACTGGGGACAGAGGACAGTAGGCAGGAGGCATCCGGGAGGTAAAAGCAACCGGACCCGGCCATGGGGTGGACGTACAGGGAGAGGGAAGGGTCAAGGGCGGGGCCGGGTTTGTGTCTCGTGGGGCTCCATGGACGGTGGGTGACCGAGGGAAATTAGGAAAAGGATTAGGAAAAAGATTAGGTTTCAGGCAGGGTTCAGGGTGCAGCAGGGGGTGTAGATCAGGCGCTCAAGTTCGGGGGCACCAGTCTGGCTCATTCGGTTAAGCATCCGATTCTTGATCTCGGCTCAGGTCATGACCTCATGGTTCATGGGATCGAGCCTGGCATCGGGCTCTGTGCACGGAGCTTGCTTGGGATTCTCTCTCTCTGTCTCTCTCTCTTCCTCTCTGCCCCCCCCCCCCTTCACTCCCACCTGCTCGCTCGCTCTTAGTCTCTCAAAATAAATAGACATTAAAAAAAGAAGGAGTTCAAGTTTGGATAACTTGAGTTTGAGGCGCCCCTGGGGCAGCCAAGTAGAGACGCCAAACATAGGTCTGGAGGTGAGGGCGAGGGTTCAGTTTGCAGATGGACATCAGTGGAGGCCACGGGCTCGGGGAGACCGTGGCCAGCCTAACGGCCAAGTGCAGAACAAGGAGAAACATCTAAAGAAGCAGCATTGGAGCTGGGGGTCCTCGGTGTCAGGGAGCCGAGGGGAGGTGCGTGCTCTCAGGAAGGAGTGGTCTAGGACCACATGCTGCAGAGGGGCCGAGCGAGAGACAGAGACCTCCTTGGTTTTCGTACTCGGGGGTCCCAGCTGACCTTGGCCAGAGTGTTTGTGTGGCTTGGAGGGGGGGGGGTGGGCCTTGAAGCCGGGCTGGCCAGGAGGGTGGGGAAATGCAGCCGTCCCGTCCCTGCTTGGACTTCTGCGTTGCCGGCTACTGGTAGAGCACACGAACACAATTCACAGTTGTACAAGAATACAATTCGCGCGGCGATTTCCCAGCTGGCGTGGAAATGAGCACGTGAGGACCACCGACCCCACCCCCGGCACTGGTCTGCCTGTATTCCCGCAAAACCCCAGCAGGCAGAGGCTGTGAACAGAGCCCCCCACTTTTCACATCCGTGCAGTGACGTTTGCTATACTCTGACACCCCACACGCGGTTTCCCCCTACAACGAAGAGGGCGGCCCGTGACACCAATGCTGCGGACATGTCCGAGCGACTTCCGAGACTTAGAGGACGCTGCAGCTGCCGCCTGGCTCTTACTCTGGGGGTGTAAGACAGCTGACCAGCTGCCCCGCTGGGAGGGTGCTCAGGGAGCCCCGCAGAGATCCACGTGGCAAGGGATGGGGACCCCACCCACACGCAGCGCTAACTTGCCAGGCGCGTGAGCAAGCTGCCTTGGGAACACCCTCTGGTCTCAGGGAATCCGTCAGACGATGCAGCACTGACCGACCCTGACCCAGACCTGAATTCCTGACCCGTAGAAACCAGTGAAGCCATAAAGGCTTACTGTATCCGGCTGTTAGGGTCGGGGGTGATTGGTCATGCAGCAACCAATAACTAGTACAGGTTGGAGGGAACAATTGGGCTTGGGATCTAAGCCACGTTCTGCTGCTTAGAGAGCACACATTTTGACTCCCCCTCCCCCATTTATAAAGGTAGACTTATTGCATTTATTCCTATAGGTGCTGAACCTGTAGAGAGGGCAGCAAGGAGGGAGTGAGGGGGGAGATGAGGCGGGAGCAGGCCAGAGTTACAGGCAGGGGAACTTTGGAGAAAGAAATGCCGGAAAGATAATTTTTACAAACCTTTAAGAAATCATAACCCATATTTCTGACTCCACCCAAGGAACTGTCAGCAAAAATACACGTTGCTGTTTTAAACTCTCAGGTCAGGTGTGTGGGGCGCCTAGGCATGTGAACATTGCACGCAGATGAGGGGCTGACTCGTGATCAGGTCATTTCCCCAAAGTTCACACCAAAAGTCAGGGCGGGGCTGCTGACCGACCGGGTAGTTCTGGAACTACACCCTCCAGCCTACCCAGCAGAAAGAAAGCGAGAGGAAGGCAGATCCCCCGACAGGACAAAGCTTTGCTATGGACCCGTCTTTGAGGGCCAGGCTCACAGGACTCTTCTCCGCCTTCCCTGTGTGGTTCCCACCAGATCCAGAACGGAAGGGTCTGGAACTAAGTGCTTCAGGACCAACTCTTAAAGCCTTATTTACTCTTAAAGCATCCTTGAGCCCCCCCCCCCCCCCCAGGGGAAGAAAAGTGAGGAAAAGCCCACAGATAAAGACCTGGCCGTCCTCAAACAGCATTTGGGAGAGCTGTCTGCAGCTCAGACAGACAGACAGACAGACAGACAGCTCAGGCCGCCTGCACCAGCCGGCAGCCCCTGGCCAGGCACGGGCACAGCCCCTCCAACGTGCATGAGGAAAGAGAAGTGTGTGGGCTATTACTGCGAGCAGATTCGGCAGAGACAGTGCGAGGGAGGGAGGCCTAAATCATTTTACCAGGGGCAGCGCGCCGCTGGGGCGGGCTCGGCCATGTTGTGAGCAGATCACAGCAAGAGAACTTTTATTTCCTGCCATGTGTGAGGCGGTGAGCGGGCGATTCCGGGGTGGGGCGGGAGTAGGGGGCAAGCTCAGCCGCCTGGGGCTCTGGCACCCGAGGAGGCCGGGGCTCTCTGTAATTCACCCCAACCAGCAGGAAATGGCGCTTGAGCAAAAAACGCCAAACACACTGCTCGATAATCAGTTAAAAGATAAATCTCACAAAACAAACAACCGAGACGCTGGCTGGCGGTTCCAAATCCTTTCTCCAAGAGAGCAAAAACAAAGAAAATTCCTAAGTTACAAACAGGAGGGTCAGGCTTTCCAATTCCAGACCTTGCTTGGCATGTGTTAGGCAAAACCAAGAATAAGCAAGAAAATATGCTATTTGAATTGCATTCAAAATGTCTTTTACAAGTGAAGCAAATTACTTCTGCATGTTCTGGGGCTCTGCAGAGAACAAATAGTGTTCTGCCTTTAATGGGTAAAATTACACAATTTGCTTTTAACAGTAAACCAAAAGCCACGGTGGCTTCAGATAGCATCGCGCTGCCTCTACGCAGCTCTACCGCCGCCGGTTTCTGAGCGTTTTGGAGAGACGCAGTCGTCCCCACCGCGCAGCGGGAGGCGCCGGCGGGGACGCGGCCTGGCCCGTTCCTTTCCTGGAACGTGTCGCTTCTGCATGCACTCGCCTCTCTTCCTCCCGCACGGCTGGTTTCTGGGACCGGGTGGCGGTCGTATCTGCCCCGGTGGGCCAGGCGGGGAGCAGTGTGGTCCCGAGTTACTGATTTGTGACCAGGCCCCCGGGGGCCCCGCCCCCTGAAGCTAGATGCCAGCTGCCCGGGCGCCTCTGCGGCGACGGCTGCCGCGGCCCGGGCCGGCGGGGCGCCCCCGGGGCGCACCTTGGCGTCCGAGCGTCCCGAGGGCGCGCGCGGGAGGCCAGCCCCGGGACGGAGCGGCGGCCCCTGGTGCCGGCCCCCCGCTTCCCGCGCGCCCCGCCCGCCGCGGGCGCGTCCCTCCGGCAGGGGGCGCCGGCGCCGGCCCTGCTCTGCCCATCGGGGCGGGCGAGCCGGGGACCCTGCCTCCTGCGCGCCCGCGGTCCGCCCCCCGCGCTCGTCCCGGCGGCCGGCGGGACGCCCAGCCCGCGCCCCGGAGCCTCGCAGCCAGCCCGCGCCGCGCCGGGAGCCGAGAGGCGCACTCGGGCCGGGACGTGAGAAAGACGAGGAGTTCCTCGAAAGGGACCGACTCGCGCCGCGCCCGGGAGGAAGGGCAGCGGACGCGCGGCCCACAGGGGTGGTGGCGCCCGGCCCCCCCGCGCCCCGCCGGCCCCCCGCGCCCCGGCCCCCTCGGCCCGCGGCATGGCCCGGGGCTCCGCGCTGCCGCCACTGTGCGCCCCAGCCGTCTGGGTGGCCGCCGCGCTCCTGCTCTGCGTGCCCCGGACCTCAGGTAGGACCCGCCGCCCCGCGCCCGCCCCGGCGCGTCCCCTCGGTGCTCCCGGGTCTGTGCCTCCGAGCCTGTGCCGCCCCGGGCCGCCCTCCCGAGCCAGGGGCGCCGCCTAGGGTCCCTCCGCGCCCGGCCCGCCTCGGCCCCGCGCCCCGCCGCCGGGGGCTGCTTCCAGGGAGGCGCGCTCAGGGGACGGCTAAGTGTTTCCAGAGGCCGGGCGCGCGGGCAGGCGATGCCGGCGGGGAAGCCCCCGGCCGGGGGTCTGCGAGGGTCGTGAGTGTGAATGCGGCCCGGGCCTGGGTCTGCAGACCTGTTTCTGGTTCTCAGGATCTCGTCTCGGACCTGGCCCTCCCGGGTTTCCCCTGCAGGGCTCCCCGGCCCCCGCTCCCCCTCTGAGCCCGAGCCCCCCAAGCGGGGCCGGCGCCGCGATCGGTCGGGGCCCGGGGGAGGGGGCTCCCGACCCCGCCGCCCGGTCGAAGAGGACTTTGGCTTCCCTTTTGTTGGCCCCGAAACCCCCCTCCTCGGCTCCCGGGAGGTAGCCGAGTGGCGTTTCCTGCTTGGGGTCGGGGGTCGCCGGGCGGCCTTTCGGCTGCTGGGGCGGCGCCCCGAGACCCGGGACCAGGCACGCGGCTGGAGGGTCGGGCCCAGGTTCCTGGTGGCGTTTTCCTGGAGGGGCACACGTTGCCCCCGGAGGGGTGGTGGGGGGGGGGCGCTGCGCGGGCTTGTCTGCGCGGGCCCCGGGGCGCGTAGGAACTGCCGCGGTGCGGAGGGAGCCGGGGGGCACCCCCCCGGGGAGCCCAAGGAGGCGGCGCTCGCCCACGCCGTCCGGACCCCCCGGCACCTCCGGCCTGCGCGCGGCGGCCGAATTCCGGGCACCCTGCCGGGGTGGGGGAGGGCGGCGGTGCCTCCTGGCGGGAGGCTTGGAGGCCGAGGAGGTTCGCTTCCAGCCCCAGAAATGTGTGAGCCGCTCCCTTACTCGTAAGAGGGATTCGGAGTCGCCCGCCTCTTGCACCGTGCACCACTCCGCGTATTCCTGCGGGCAGGTGAGAGCTAAGGGACTGTCGCGCAAGGGGGCTCAGCACTTCCCGCGTCTTGCTGCCAGCTGCCCGCTCCGGGGACCTGTCTGCAGAACCGGCAATGCTGGGCAGCCTTTCTGGGGGTCTTCTGGGTTTAAGCAGATGCTGATTACGTCAGACATTTCTGGTTACTGGATTTGGGCAGGGGGTTTGCATTCCGTCGCTGTCCCTCAAAGCATAAACCGCCCCGGGTGCACGGTGCGGTGGTGAGTAAAGTATATTCGAAGTCGGTCGGGGCGATTCGCACAACATCCCTGTGGATTTCTGCAGCCCTCCTCCCCGCAGGAGTCCCTCTCCCCTTTAAGAGTCGGGCGACCCGTTTGCTGCGCTGTTGGGAGGGGGGCGGGAGGGGCTTAAAGCCGAGCCTGGACGCGCGGTGGCGCAGCGCTGGCGCGGTGGGCGCGCGGGGGTCACTTGTCCTGCACGACTCCGCTGGGCCGACCTGCGGCTGCGGCCTGTGCGGAGGGTGGGGTGGGGTGGCGTGGGAGCTGGGAGCTTCGAGGGAGGGTGACCCGTCTGTTGCTTAGATCGGCTCTTGGAACGACGACAGGAAAGTTGCTGGCGTTTTTTAGCGCAGTAGTTTAAACATTGCTGTCCTTTCCAGTCGACTTTCAGACCGTCGTCTCTGAGGAAGAAAGCAGTCCTGTGTCATTCTGCTTAACTTTTGAACCCTGTGTGGAGGTAACTTTCTTCTTCCAGGGAACTAGTAATCTCTGTACAGGGAGGGAGTAGGAAAGCTGTTCCTCCCCCTCCTTCTCCTTCTGGGATTCAAATATGACCATTGGTACTCCAAATATGAATGCACTTTAGTGATTACAGGAGATTTGGGTGTTTGGAGTCTTTTCTGCTATGAAGAGGAATCCTTGTAATTTGGGTGTATTTTATACACAAATCATGTTACTATGGAAAAACTTGGAAAGGTTATTGTGGGAGGATTTATAAGTTCTTCGTCTGCGTTTTTCTAGAAGGCTCTGTTTCCTAAAGAGACAAACACCTGATGGACTGTGTACCCCGCCTAGGTAGGATCGACTGGGAGGGACAGTTTGGGGGCTCTCCTTTCCCCCATTTTGATAGTGCAGCGTTGATTTCTGGCCTCGGATCCCTGGAGAGATGGGATCCCTGGAGAGATGGTCGTAATAAATGATAGCAGTCCGTTTGGAAGTAAGCAAGTGAACACATCTTGAGTAAGAAGACTTTGGAAAAAGAAAAGTTTTCCTGTATATAGTAAGGCAACATGTTTTTCTTATTATGGCTGAGTACTGAGCAAAGACGCACACATTTGAAATGTTTCGATATTGAATAGTGAGTTTAACCCTGGTGTCTGCTAAATCCTGAAGGCTACCCGGGCTACCCTGAGACCCACGACACCACCGATCCTGAGGGGCGTCCCGCTGTAAGCTGTTGTCCTGAAGTGTTCCCAGAAATGGCGTTGGGTGCCCACGGGGGCTCCAGTCCACGAGGCTGAACTTTCAATTAGTAAAGTAAGACACAGTTAGAAAACGGACCAGAATTTTGCGCTTAGTGTTTTGGATTCAAAAACAAAAACCAAAAAACAAACAACCCCCCCGCCCCGGATTTAAAAATGTGCTTACTGGGATAGTTTTGGGGGACAGTGATTTGCAGATTGAGAAGGCATTGTGAAAAACCTTTCTGTCTTTATTGTTAACCCTTTTCCCCGTTGTTGGTCAAACCACAGCCTTCCTTGGTGTTTGTATGTTCCTCTCCTCTGATGGAGTGATTTGCAGTGAATTACTCGCTTCCCGTTGAAGGTTTAGTCTTGGTTTAACCTCAGACGTTTAAGCCTGGCAGAGCCTGGCTTTAACACGACTTTTTCCTTTGGAATCTTTTCCGGAGCCATCAGTGGGATAGAAATGTGGTGGGGCCACAGGCCTTCTGACAGGTAGGGAAGATGAATCTTCTGCGGGGGGGATTTCTGAGGCCAGTTATCAGCTGGAGAGGTGGCTGGTCTTTCAAATGCATTCCTGGGGAGGGCAGGAGGTGGAAAGTTATTATCATTGAAATGGCAGCTGGGTGTGAAGGGCTTGGTTTCCCTGATCTGCAGAAGCCTGGCCAGTCTGATGAAGCACAGGAAATTTGTATACTCTATCTCGTTTCCCTGGGAGAGTGCTAATTCTGTAATTCCAAGTTGGAGTCCAGGGAAAGAGCGGGGCTGGGCTGCGAGTGTACTCCCCACCCAGGGTTTATAACCATCTTCTGAAGCTTTCGTTGATGTCAGAGGCCTTTTGGTGTTTATTTGGTCCATTCCCTGCGAACCTGAAAGCAGATCCCAAGGTGTCCGCCCCGCCCCCCCCCCCCCCCACCCCGCCATGCGGTCACCATGTGGCAAAGGGCCGGGAAGGGAAGCTTCCAGTTTCCCCTGCTGTGCCCTACAGGGGGCAGGGGGGGCTTCTTCAGGGCTGTGACTCCATTCTGGTAAAGAAGGCTGTCATTAAGATACTTCCTTCTTGGGGGACCCTGTGGTGACTGCCAGGCGACCTCCATGAATGTCATGCACGAAAGCTTTCAAAGCAAAGGGGGGCTTTGCTTTATGGAGGAACGTTGCTGGGTGAGTCTGGATTTTGCATGGCCAGTAGCAATTTCACGAGAGGACGATTGGGGTCAAAAGGACGGTTGTCGAAAACATCGCTCTGCCGCGACCCTTTGGGTGCTTTGGTTCTGTGCTGTTTGCTGCAGGGAGTTTGATGTGTAGGGAGGGCTTCCTGAGTTTGCAAGTGAAAATCCTGCAGCCACAGGCGCTCCTGCCAGCTTAATTAGGGCCACAACCAGCGGGGGTTCGGTACCGGCCTCTTTCGAGTCTGTATGTATTTGCTTTTGTGGGGGAGCTCGCCAGGTTGGAAAGATGGTCATAAATCATATCTGGGGTGTGATCTGTTTCAAAATCCTATGAACGGGGTGGCCAAGGAATTGTCGAACAGTGCTGGGAATTTTCTGAAAGCTTCCAAAATTAGGGAATTGTGTTGGTGTGTGGTTTGCCCCATTTTGGGAATCTCTCTCTCTCTTTTTTTTTTGAGTTCTATCTGGGAAAGAACCCCCCTCCCCCCCCCCCAAAAAAAAAATCAAAAGCCAAAGGGAAGGAAATAATTACAGAAAAATTTAGCCTAATTAGGCTAAGTGGCTTGTCCTCCAGAAAGTCTCAGGTTCCAGTGGGAGCTGGTGTGTGTCTTTAATTGTCGGAGTAAGCCCCGGGAGGTACTCTGTCACTTTTGAGATGTTATCTGGGGAGAATGTGGCGGCTTCTTCAAGTCCTGGGGGAGTGGGGGAGGGTTTTCTCCAGGTTCCCAGAGCTCCCAGCCTCCTGGTTTCCATGGCCCCGCGCCCTCCTGGACGGCTGGGTGGGGCACCGCGCGGTTAACTATGGGAAACCCTCACCGCAGACGGGAGCTGTGCGGGACAGGAGCCACGGGGTCCGTCCACGGGATCCTTGGAGCTGTGGCGGTTACAGTGAAGCGAAAGACTCCGTTCCTCACCGCACTGGCTGCATTTCCCGGGCCGGCGCCCACAGGACATTTTCATCACCGCGGGAAGCTGTGTCGGCCACCGCCCGAGGGGCTGCCCATCCCTCCTCTTTGTCCAGGGGCTGTGTGTTTGTCACGTGCTCCAGGAGCATGTGGGAGAGCCCAGAGCAAGGAGGGGCTTCCCCCATGTTTGCTTACATTTTGCTTGTTGGCCATGAGGGGTCGGAAGGGCAGACCGGGACCGGATGGGCCCTGCTCTGTGCCCTCCTGCCCCGAGGGCGCCCAGCGGGTGGGTGAGGACCAAGACAGGGAGCCTCCCAGGGCACCGGCTAGACAGAATTACGTGAGCGCGTGTGTGCACTGTGTACCCGCGTGTGTGTGTGTGTGTGTGTGTGTGTGTGTGTGTGTGTTGGGGAGGGGTGGCGCCTCAGTTTCCGTGCCACGAAGAGCACAGAGGACGGGGGGCGGCGACGACTGTTCAATCAGGCCGAGTGTGGGATCGATCTGGCAGTGGGAGATCTCGAAGAGGAGGAGAGAAACGCGTGTCGCCTGGAGGAGCGAGCGTGCACGGGGGAAGGGCCGGGGACGCCTTCCCGCCTACCCGGTCGCCCCCACCCCCTGCACCATGCCTAGCACACCGGGAGGTGCAGAAGCTGTCTCCCACAGGGAGGGCCACTTGTAGGGGGCAGGACGAGGGAGGGGGGGAAACTCAGAGTCCAGACTGACAGAATGGGCGAGATTTGGCAAAGGGACCCCCCGAAGGGAGCAGAAGACGTGTGGTCACCCCCAAAGGCGGGCAGCCCTGGCGGAGGTCTCTCTTACCCCAGATCCCACGGCAGCCCTGGGGGGCCGGCCCTGTGCTCGCAGCAGGAGGGAGCAGCCAGAGTACCGTCCACGCAGCAGGGGAAATCACACGGGGTCAAGCGTGAGGGTCTCCGCTCACAGACGTGTTCAGGACGTGGGGGGGTGAGTGGGGCAAGGGGTGGGATGCTGCAGCCGGGTCTTAGGGGTAATTTGGCAGCCGCTGGGGGGGTTGAGGGGGTCGTGTTTGCACCCAAGAAAGGAGGTGCGTGAAAACTCAAGGGGTTAGGGGCGCCTGGGTGGCTCAGTCGGTGAAGTGTCCGACTTTGGCTTGGGGTCAGGATCTCCCGGTTCGTGGGTTCCAGCCCCCCGTCGGGCTCTGTGCTGACAGCTCGGAGCCTGGAGCCTGCTTTGGATTCTGTCTCTCTCTCTCTCTCTCTCTCTCTGCCTCTCCCCTGTTCCAGCATGCTTGCTTTCTCTCCCAAAAATAAATAAACTTAAGGAAAAAAACTCGAGGTGCTTGGTGTTGGAGTCTTTGGGGGACTTCCAGGAAAAGTTCTTTCTCTGGTCCTTTTCTCTGGGTAAGGAGCTTCCTGGGGGAAACTGAGGCAGAATAAAAGTCCAGTCGTCCCTTAGGGGTCTGGAGGAGGGTTGCACTCAGCATTTTGGCTCCGGGCAGACAACGGGCATCGGACAGGAGAATGAGTGGGATTTGGGGTACGGCGAGGAGGAGTTCGGTGTGGACGCTCGAGCTCCATCTGGAACGTGAGCAGCCCACGGATGGGTGGCCTGAGGGGCGTGGGGAGGGAGAAGGGGCTGCAGGCTGGAGAAAGCTTTCGGGCACAGCCCCCGGGTCACACGTGGTGCGGAATCGACCCCGTAGCCCTCCCACGGGATGCTGTGCTGTGTTTTCTCGGACAGCAGACTCCTGCAGAACACTTGGGAATGACTGTTGGAAATGGGGGGTTTTCTTCTACATACCGAAATGACCCCCGGTCACCATATCATAGTCCGGGTGTAACATTGGATACGACTCCAGAGCAGTGTGCAACAGTGAAAAATTGAGCGCAATAGGTCTACAGGAGGAGCCGGTGACAAGGGGGGTGCTCTGTGTAACGAGCGCGCGGGGTACAGGCTCTGGCTAGTTGTACATCTGCTTGGTTTTACAAACAAACAAACAAACAACCAAAAAGGACCCAGGCTCCAAGCTGTCAGCACAGAGCCCGACGCGGGGCTTGAACTCCTGAACCACGAGATCACGACCTAAGCCGAAGTTGGACACTGAGCCACCCAGACGGCCAACATCTTTTTTTTTTTTTTTTAATTAATATAAAATAAGCACAAAGTAGAGCCTTTTAACCACTCGTAATGGTGTAGTTTGGTGGCAGGAAGCACATTCACGCTGTTGTGTCCCCATCCCCACCGTCCATCTCCAGAACTTTTCCTCTCCCCAAACTGAAACGGTCCCCATTAAACACTGACTCCTGACTCCCCCTTCTTCCAGCCCCCGGTGCCCACCATTACACTTTCTGTCTCTCTGAAGGTCACTACTGTAGGGACCTCAAATAAATGGGATTATACGGTCTTTGTCTTTTTGTAACGGGTTTCTTTCACTGTGTGTAGGGCTTTCAAAGTTCATTCACATTGTAGCATCATGTTTCAGTACCTCATGTCTTTTTAAGGCTGAATAATTTTTTGAAAATTCCATAATTGTTTTTAGTTGTTGAGACAGAGAGAGAGAGAGAGGGAGAGGGCTTGCATGAGTGGGGGAGGGACAGAGAAAGAGGGAGAGAGAATCCCAAGCGGGCTCTGCACCACCAGCGAGGAGCTCGACATGGGGTTCGATCCAACGACCCTGAGATCATGACCTGAGCCAAAACCAAGAGTCAGATGGCCAACCAACTGAGCCACCCTGGGCACCCTGGGGCACCCTGGACATCTTGACAAGTCTTTGAATCCACAAACAAAGGATGTCTTTCCATTTATTTAGATCTTCTTTAATTTCTCTCAGTAATGTTTTGTAGTTTTCAGTGAACAAGTTTTTTTTTCAACGTTTATTTATTTTTGGGACAGAGAGAGACAGAGCATGAACGGGGGAGGGGCAGAGAGAGAGGGAGACACAGAATCGGAAGCAGGCTCCAGGCTCTGAGCCATCAGCCCAGAGCCCGACGCGGGGCTCGAACTCACGGACCGCGAGATCGTGACCTGGCTGAAGTCGGACGCTTAACCGACTGCGCCACCCAGGCGCCCCGAGTCTTTTTTTTTTTAAAGAGTTTATTTTTAAGTAGTTTCTGTACCCAACGTGGGGCTCGAACTTGCAACCCCAAGATGAAGAATCCCACGCTCCACTGACTGAGCCAGCCAGGTGCCCCTCAGTGTACAACTCTTTTACCCACTTGGTTAGGTATGTTTCCAAGTATTTTATTCGTTTTGATGCTGTGGTGCATGGAAATATTTTCTTAATTTCCTTTAAAGATTGTTCTTAGTAACTGTGTAGAAATGCAACCGATTTTTGCCTGTTAATTTTGTGTCCTGTGAGTTTGCTGAATTCATTTAGTTGCTCAAGTAGATTTTTCCTGCATCTGTAAGCAAAGTCATGCCATTTGTGAACAGAGATAAGTTTACTTCTTTCCAATTTTGGATGCCTTTTATTTCTTGTTTTTTGTTTTTGCTTAATTGCTTGATCTAGAACTTCCAATACTGTGTTTAATAGAAGTGGTGAAATCAGACACTCTTGTTTTGTTCCTGATCTTAGAGCAAAAGTTTTCTGTTTTTCACTATTCAGTATGATATTAGGATTTTCATGTATTTTCATCATGACCTGAACCAAAACCAAGAGTCTGATGCTCAACTGACTGAGCCGCCCAGGAGCCCCCACGGTAGTTTCTTTCTCTTCCTAGTTTATTCCCATATATTTTTGTGTAGTTTTGACTTTGGAACATGTTAATGTACTAATGTTCAAGAAATAAAACTAAATCACTAAAGATGGCAGGAAACTAAAACTGAATGTAACCAAGTAAATAAACCCAAGTATATTGCAAATGAACAACGTAACTACACTAATAAGGAGCCGGGAGACCTAGATCAGGTGACTGTGGTCCGAGTACTCTATGTATCCTCCGTGTAGATTAAAAACAGACAAAACAAATGGAAACAAATCTTGCATTCTTAGGTTCATTTTTCACAGTGAGATCTAATCTAAAACTGTTTTGTGTGAACTGCGTATGAAATCAGACATCCTTGTACAAGGTGTGTGGATAGTGTTGTAGGCAAGGTTCCTACTGTGGAAGGAGCGACAGGCAAATAAGGAAGGAAGGAAGGGAGGGAGGGAGGGAGGGAGACAAGGAAGAACCCAGAGGGGTTGGATTGGAATTGGAGAAACTGGTATAAGTCACGATTTCGTGTATTCACAGACACAACAACCCTCCCCCACGGCACACACACAAAATAGTGAGTGTTAAGATTATGAAATCCTAACTAGTAAAACATGTATTTTTCTATAGGTAATAGTTATGTCCTGGCACCTCATTAGCAATGAGCACTCTTCTTGTGCGGGTCTTGGTTGCTAGATTCTGTTGCACATTGAAGGAACTAGGAATACTTTGGAGAAATGACTGATTCCAGTGGGGCCAGGATGGGGAGAAATACAAGATAAGCCGGGAGCGCGGAGCGAGTTCTCGCGATACAAAGTAAGCAATCAGACATAATGGGGTCATACCAAACATGCAGGTGCCAACTTGAAGGAGTACAGGTGGTCAAATCTGGAACAAAGTTAAGCCTCAAACGAAGGTGGATGTTCCATGGAACAAAATAGCAATCTGTGATTCAACGCTGATGGTAAGTAAATAAGCAACTGAATACGAGTGTTAGGGCCCCGGGGCCTCCTGACAGAGGAGCACAAACAAGGTGACTTAGAAGATGGAGATGTCCATAGAAAATGAAGAGGTCACGGTCAGCAGCCCGGCCTCCCTCGGGAGTCTCTGAAGGAGGATCCTGTTTTGTCTCTTCTAGCTCCCGGTGGCTCCCGGGGTCCCTTGTCTCGTGGCCGCATCAGCTTGCTCTTTTTTCCACTTCCACGTGGCCGCCTTTCCTTTGTGACTGTGTGTGTCCCTTCCTCTTCCTGTGAGGACACCTGTCGTTGGGTTTAGGCCCTGCTTTAAGTCCAGGATGATTTTGTCTCGGGATCCGGCACTCGTTACTTCTGCAAAGACTGCTTCTCGATAGGGTCACATTTGAAGTTCCAGGAGGATATGAATTTTGGGGACACTATTTAACCCACTGTGTTACATAAATAAATGGAAGGGATGGGGGAAGAGAGGGCACTTCCTTACAGCAAAATGCCAAGTCATACGTGTGCGGTGAGTAGGAAGAATCACTCTTGGCCACGGTAATTGTAGGCATGGATTTGGCCAAGAGTCCTCAATGAGTGCGGGATCTAATTAAAAGAGGCCATGCGTGGGGCGCCTGGGTGGCTCAGGCCGTTAAGCGTCCGACTCAGGCTCGGGTCACGATCTCGCGGTTCGTGGGTTCGAGCCCCGCGTCGGGCTCTGTGCTGACAGCTCGGAGCCTGGAGCCCGCTTCGGGTTCTGTGTCTCCCTCTCTCTCTGCCCCTCCTCCTCCCCTAAAGTAAATGAACATTTAAGAAAATGTTTTAAAAAAGAAGCCATGCTTCGTGGGGAGCAGGAAATGTTCGTGGGGAAAAGTTATTTCCCCCCAGAGCCCTCACTTGCAAGGGGACAGTTAGTGACAAGACCGGAGACATGGGATGTCACCCCAACTGGGTGATCAAGGCTCACGCCACCAGGGCGGGCAGAGAGACCTCACCCTTCTGCGAAGGGCATCCCTGGGGTTGCATCTGAGCTCGGGGTTGCAAAAGCTGAGTGTGATGGTGATGCAAACCAGCAAGCCCAGCTGGAGGGGCACTTTATCAAAGACTTGGCTTTGCGTAGAAAAGGTCAGTGTCCTGAAGGATGAAAACGGCTGCGGGGCGGGTCCAGTTTGAAGGAGACTCCAGGAAGGGACAGCGAATGCAGAGTGTGTGAGTCCAGAGGGGCCGTGCTACAGCAAAAACACGCCGACGTGGCTGTCGTTGGAATGTGGGGTAAGTTATTCAAAAGTGTTGTCAAAGTTCACTTTCCTGAGTTTGTTCATTGTACGGAGGTTATGGAAGAGAACGACGTGCGGGCTTTCGGGAAGCGTACGCTGTGTGTTTCGGGATAAAGGACGTGGTGTCCACAGTCGGAATAAAAACACCGTGTGTGCAGAGGATAATGGACACTTGGGTGAAATGGATCTGGTCACCAGCGTGGGGGTGGGTGGAGCTTTGTGCGTGAATCTGCAACATTTCTGGAAATTTCGAAACAGTTTACAAATAGAGAACTGAACGGGTCCAGTGATACACACGTGAGACGGCAGCCAGTGTCTCTTAGAAGAAAGACACGATCGGTTGTGTTTTATTGGAAATGGTGTCAGACCTCACACAGGGCTGGGGAGGGGGTGGGACTCACATGTTTTTGACCCCGTTTCTTCGACTAGATTGAAAGTCGCCAAGCCTTAGTCTTGTTTCTGGATTGCCAGAACTTCTAACGTGTTTTCCCTCAGTTTTTTTTTTTTTTTTTGTAAGTTTATTTATTTTTGAGACAGAGAGTGTGAGCAGGGGAGGGGCAGACAGAGGGGGAGACCCAGGATCCCAAGCAGGCTCCAGGCTCCACGCTATCAACACAGAGCCCAACACGGGGCTCGAACCCACGGACCGCGAGATCATGACCTGAGCCGAAGTTGGACGCTTCACCGACTGAGCCACCCAGGCGCCCCTTCCTTCACCTTTTTAATTCTGGAAAACTTCAAACATCCGTGCAATTAGACTACTACAGCGAACGCCTATGTATTTTTCATGCAGCCTCAACAGTCACACGTTCTGTTAATTTTGTTTCATTTCCCCTGGCCCTCTTAATGGGTCCCGGACAGCCTTAATTTTTTTACCTGTAAATACTTCGGCATGAATGGTAAGAACTGTTTCGCACATAATCTCAATACTGTTGTCACAGGCAAGCGTTATCTGAGACCCGGGCCCTGCCCTGTTTTCCCGGCTTCCTGGATAATGGCCTTTGACGCTTGCTGTGTTCATAGCCGGATCCGGTGCCGGTTAACTTTGCTGTTCACCATCCAGAGCGGCCTTCTGCCCGACCCGGGGTTCCCGGGGTTCCCGGGGGGACTGTGGCTCTGAATTCCAGCAGGTCTAGGTGCTGTTCTGTGGTTCCCAGGCTGTGGGCACTCTGTGGAGAGGGGCCCCGCAGATTTGGGTCCTGGGGCAGAGGTGTGCAGGGGGCCCCAGGAAGGCCCCATCGAGTCGGTCTGATCCTTCGTTCCGGGTGTCTCTTGGATCAGTGCTCCTTGGCACCTCTGGGGGGAATCCATGCGGTGGGCATTTCTTCACCCGTCTCAGAGGACCTGCCTCATCAGGCAGAGGTTATCAAGGTGTAGAAAGACAGGGAGGAGGGGGGCGTTGTAGCTTTCAGGGCTGCACTGGCCCCTCCCCATTCTTTTCAGCAACAGTGCAGAAAAAGACTCAAGTCTTATGTTTCCTGCTGCAGAGGATTTGACGTCCGCTCTAAAATCCAGACTGGGGATGGAGAGAACACGTTTACAACAAACAGGGCAGGGGCGCCTGGGGGGGGCTCAGTCGGTTACACGTCTGACTCTTGGTTTCGGCTCAGGTCACGGTCTCGAGGTTCGTGAGTTCGAGCCCCACCGAGCCTGCTTGGCATGGCTCCTGTTCGAGCACGGAGCCTGCTTGGGATTCTCTCTTTCCCTCCCCCGCTCACTCTGTCTCTCTCTCTCTCAAAACAATAAATAAACTTAAGGGACGCCTGGGTGGCTCGGTCGGTTAAGCATCCGACTTCGGCTCAGGTCACGATCTCACGGTCCGTGAGTTCGAGCCCCGCGTCGGGCTCTGGGCTGATGGCTCGGAGCCTGGAGCCTGTTTCCGATTCTGTGTCTCCCTCTCTCTCTGCCCCTCCCCCGTTCATGCTCTGTCTCTCTCTGTCCCAAAAATAAATAAACGTTAAAAAAAATTAAAAAAAAAAAAAAAAAAACAAAAAGCAAAAACCGTACAGGGCAGATGAGGGGGTTTGTATCCAGACCATGTAACTCATGAGATTGATGAGAACATAAATGCCGCGGTGAAAAGGGAGCAGGCAGCAGGCTGTGTGTGGAACAAGAACTAGCCCAAGGCCCGACACTTAGGGAAGGCGTTTGGGTTTGGTCTCCTTAGGATGGAACACAGTGCACCTTAGAGGACGGTGACCTCGGTGTCGTCCTGGCTGAATGCCTGGGGTGGGTCGCGAGGACTGTGCCAGCCGTGACGTGGGCAGCGTGGCACCGTGCTGTGTCAGTGGCCACTTTGAGGGCGGTTCACACGGACTGTTAACATTCAAAACACACAGGTTCTGTGGCTTGCCCCCCAAAAATACACGCGTGCCTGGGAGGCAGGCTGTTCACTGCTGCCCCATTTCTAATGGCGAAACGTTGGGAATACGGACGTGTCTTTTTTTTTAAGTTTATTTATTTATTTTGAGAGAGAAAGAGGGAGAAAGAGGGAGGGAACGAGCAGGGGAAGGGCAGACAGAGATGTACGAACCCCATGTCCGCTCGTTCCCTGGGTTTTTAGACTCTCCACACGGGGCATCTCTTGGCTTCACAGATGTCCAGTCCACATCCCATTCTAAACGTTCATCATTTTCTAAATCACTTTTTATTTATTTTGAGAGAGAGAGAGAGAGAGAGAGCACAAGCTGGAGAGAGAAAGAGACAGAATCCAAAGCAGCCTTCAGGCTCTGGACCCGACGCGGGGCTCGATCCCGTGAACCTCGAGATCGTGACCTGAGCTGAAATCAAGAGTCGGATGCTCAACCCACTGAGACACCCAGGCGCCCCAACATTTATCATTTTTAAAGCTGTCCCCCAAGGGGCGCCTGGGTGGCTCAGTCCGTTGAGCGTCTGACTCTTGATTTCGGCTCAGGTCATGATCTCACAGTTTGTGGGTTCGAGCCCCATGTCGGGCTCTGTGCTGACGGCACGGGTCCTGCTTGGGATTCTCTCCCTCCATCTCTCTCTCTCTCTCTCTCTGTCCCTCAGCTTGCTTTCCCTCTCTCTTCCAATCTCAAAATAAATAAACATTTAAAAAAAAAAAAAAAGCTGTCCCCCAAACCCTCCAGTGGGGGCTGCGTCTAGGTGGGCTTGTTCTGGGACCTCCGGGGCGGCCTGCTCCCTTTAATCCCAGAATCCCCAGAGCCTCTGAAATACTGGAACCTTGTGTAAAATGGCCACAGGAACCGGAGTTTTCTTGATATTTTGAAACCAAAGCAGAAAATGGGAAACCGGAAAGGATGCTGAGATGGAAATACAATTGGAGCCGTCTTTCAAAACCTAGTTTAAAATTCTTCTAGCTGTAGGCTGGAGGGTTGTTCCTCTCAAAGATTTTTCACAAAGAGGATACTGTGCTGTTACCGGATGAATTACGTTTCCCCCACGAAGAGATGCATTAGAATCCTAACCCCCAGACTCGAGAAGGTGACGATATTTGGAGAGAGGGTTTTTGCAGGTGTGATCATGTGAAAACGAGGTCGTTACGGTGGGTCCTAATCCAGTATGACTGGTGTCCTTATAAAAAGGGGAAACTAGGGCTCAGAGACAGACACCCGGAGGGAAGGTAATAGGGAGAGAAGACACAGGGAAAATAGGAAGAGAAAACCCAGCCCTGCCAGCCCCTGGGACTTGAGGCAGTAAATGTGTATCGAATAAGCTCTCCAGCTGGGGCTATTTGTTACTGCAGCCCAAGCTGACTCATACACTGCTAACAGACACCCCTTCTATCCGTGAGCCGTGGGGCCCTGGGACTGGTCGGTATTGGGGTCAGGAGTTGGGGCACCCACACGACAGGGCCTGCCGTCAGGGAGCCTCTGGGTGTCCGTGGCCAGACGGGGGCCAGCCACTTGGCACAGAGGACACGCCTGCCCTCCGGAAGAGCTCCATATCACGTGCTGTCCCCCCCCCCCCCACACACGACAGTGCTGTGGCCACCCTCTGTGCTTGTCCCCCACCCCACCTTCCTCCGGCTGCTTGCCTGGCTCTCGAGGGGGGGCTCCCAGAGCAGAGCGAGGCATCTGCGCACACTCCCCTCCGCGGTGAGCCCTCGAAGTGCCAGGCGCCCGGCCCTTGGTGTCCCTGGGGGAGCCCCGGTAACAGCAGAAACAAACACGCTGGAAGCAAACATCCTGGGCGCTGGGACCGCTCGGCTATCAGCGCCTGTGATTTATCTGGGCCTGGAAGCCTTTGAAGCCGGAGGCATCGGACTCCTTGAAGTCTGGCCCCCGCGGGGGAGCCACAGAAGGCGCCAGAAGGAGAGGAAAGGGGCCAGGGGCCCTGGCCCGGCTCCGGGGTGCCTGCTCTCGGGATCCGGGGAGGGCGGGTGAGGGAAGGAGCTCTCGGAGGGGCACTTCTCTGTTCCTCCCTCTGTCCTGTTCCCAAGCACAAGGCAGCAGGGAGTCCCCGGCGGGAAAGAGGCCCTGATTACAAAGCTGGCTCGCGGTCTGTCAAGGGGGGGCGGCCCCCTCTAGATTTTGGGGGGACCCTGGGCAGAACGCGAGTGCGCACGGCTGCCAGCTCACCAGGGTCGGCTCCTTGGGGGGCTGGAGGGTGGGGAGCGCCTGGGGCCACGCAGAGAGGAGGGTTACATGCAGGGGTGTCCGCATGCACCCCAGTGGCCGCTGGGCCTTCCAGCCGGGCGCCAGGCGGCTGTGAAGGAGCGGATGCCACAAGGAGACGCATAATCCCAGTGTAGCCGGTTTGCGTCAGGAATGTAAGCACGGGATTCTTTTTCTTTTTTTTTTAATGTTTATTTATTTTAAGAGAGAGAGAGGATCCCAAGCAAGTTCCGCACTTGTCACCGCAGAGCCCGATGTGGGGCTCAAACCCTCGAACGTGAGATCGTGACCTGAGCTGAAAAGAGCCCACACTTAACCGACTGAGCCCCCAGGCGCCCCATGCGGGTAATTCTTTCATTGCTAAGATTCGGATGATGGCTTTGACCTACACTCGGTTCCTTTCACTGCTTGCGAAATGCAGTGTGTCCTTGTCATTTTATTTGGGAAAAAGGAACGCCAGCCGGTGGTTTCACGAGGCAGAGCCCGGCCCCATTCCCTGTCCCGAGTGGAGGGTTTCCAGAGTTCAAATAAAATTCACTTACCTTTTGCCGCTGTTGTTCTGTGAGCCCTCCTCTCTCTCTCTCTCCCTCTCTCTCTCTCTCTCTCTCTGTAAAATAATAGTAATTAAAAAAAAGAAACAAGATAGCCCAGCTTCTTCTACTTGACTGACTCATTTTAGACCACGGGGTCGAGAAGTCAAGCTGACACAAAACAAAACGAAACAAAACAAAACAAGACGAATGAAAACCGAGTGTGGGTACAAGTTGATCTGCTCCGGGTTCAGGTTTAAAATGCTCTTTGTAATTGTTCCCCCCCCACCCCCCGCTTTGGAATGGGGCCTGCCACGTGTTTGGGTGTGTGTGTGAGGGGGGAGAGGGGGGTCCTCATGATGTTGAGGAAGCTTTGGCTTGGGCCCAGCCACCTATTTACAGCTGCAAGTATTTATTCGAAGAATCACGATGTGAAAACCCTCCCGAAACAGTACTGTAGGATTTTTCTGTCTTTTGTGCAGGCGAATGCTTCCGAGGGGCCTCTCTCGGCACCCGGAGCATCATTTAGCTCTTTCTGGAAGGTTTAGATTTTGTATCAGGGTAGCGCATGTGTTACCTGACCAGGTAAAAGTCAAGAAAAACAAAACAAAAACAAAAACCCTAGTAACAAATGCTGATGGCTTGGGGAAAATGAGACGCCCCTCTTCCTCCCCCCTCCCCCTTCCTCCTCCCCTCCCCTTCCTCCTCCCCCTCCCCCTCCCTCCCCCCTCCCTTCCCCCTCCCTTCCCCCTCCCCTTCCCCTCCCCCTCCCCCTCCCCCCCCCCCAGTCCTGGATCCTCATATAAATGTGGCCAACAGTCTCTGTGCTTCATTCCAAATATTTTCTGGGCACACATGCTTGCCTGCCCATCTCCTTCATTTTACTTTCCAAAATTGTGGTAAAATTCACCTGACCTAAATTCAGCCATTTTATTTTATTTTGTTTTTGTTTTTATTTTTATTTTTATTTATTTTTTTTTTAATTTTTTTTTTTCAACGTTTATTTATTTTTGGGACAGAGAGAGACAGAGCATGAACGGGGGAGGGGCAGAGAGAGAGGGAGACACAGAATCGGAAACAGGCTCCAGGCTCTGAGCCATCAGCCCAGAGCCCGACGCGGGGCTCGAACTCACGGACCGCGAGATCGTGACCTGGCTGAAGTCCGACGCCCAACCGACTGCGCCACCCAGGCGCCCCTATTTTTATTTTTTAACGTTTACTTTTGAGACACACAGGGAGACAGAGTGCGAGCGGGGGTGGGGCAGAGACAGGGAGACGCAGAATCCGAAGCAGCTCCGCGCTCTGAGCTATTGGCCCAGACGGCCTCTCGGGGCTCGAACCCACAAACTGGGAGATCGTGACCTGAGCCCAAGTCGGCTGAGTCACCCAGCCGCCCCCAAATCAGCCTTTTTAAAGTGCACAATTCAGGGGCATTTGGTACACTCACCGCCTCCGTCCGCTTCCAGAACATTCCCATCGCCCCCAAAGGAGACCCCTTTACTTCAGCGCTTCCCGCCCATCCCCCTCTCCAGCCTCCGGCAACGCTAATCTACTTTCTGTCTCTCTGGATTTGCCTCTTCTGGAAATTTCATCTAAATAGAATCCTACAATATGTGGCCTTTGTATCTGGCTTCTTTCACTGAGCTTAATGTTTTCAAGCTTCACCCGTATTGTGGTCTTCTCGATGTGTTTCTATGCACAGTGAGCTTATGTCACACGTAATGAACTGCTGTTTCCAATAACAATAGTCCGTATAAATCTTTCCCTGTTCGTGCGTGCCGGGTACCATTCTTTCTCTAGACCTTTGCCAAGGTCTGTCATTTGGAGACACAGGTACATGTTTATTTCACTGGTCTCTCATGGATGGATCCTTCTCATCAGAAGGGGTAGCTGTTACATAAACTAGTGCTGCGGGGAACATCTGCAGATACATTTATTATTATTATTATGTTTTTTGCACTTGTGTCTCTATAGAGTCGGTTCCCAGAAGTGAATTTTTTTTTTTCCTCCGGCGTATTTATATTTAAATTTTTTATAGCTCTTACAGAATCGCCCTTCCAGAAGGCAGCTGTTTATACTTCCAGCAGGGGTGGGGGGAGGGGGGGTGGGGAGGTGGGGGTGGTGGGGGGAGGGAGGGCGAGCCCTTCAGGTTTTCCCAAGCCCTGCCTAACGCTGGGAATTGTCAGGCATTTTAATCTTAGTTAAGTCTGAAAAATAGACACAGCATGTTAACGTTGTGTATTGGTAATTTTTTTTTTTTCAACGTTTATTTTTATTTTTGGGACAGAGAGAGACAGAGCATGAACGGGGGAGGGGCAGAGAGAGAGGGAGACACAGAATCGGAAACAGGCTCCAGGCTCTGAGCCATCAGCCCAGAGCCTGACGCGGGGCTCGAACTCACGGACCGTGAGATCGTGACCTGGCTGAAGTCGGACGCTTAACCGACTGCGCCACCCAGGCGCCCCAGTATTGGTAATTTTTAAATTATCCGCGATGCTAAAGTGTCTCCACATCATTTGTTTCCTTTTTCTGGGAGATGACTGTTGACTTTTTCTACTAATTTTCTGTTCATTGTCCTCAGTTTCCTCCCCGCCTTCGAAGAATATTTAGCCCCATTCCTGATCATGTGAAACTATTTTTTTTTCCTCAGGCTGTCCTTTGCCTTTGCCTGACGACATTTGTTTCCATGCAGAAAGTTTTATAGGAACAAATGAAGCTTGCTTGCATGTAACTTGAATTTTGCCATTCTAAGGTTATTTTTAAAATTACCCTTTTTTGGAGGAGTTTTTATGATTCATCTTTATGGTTGAATCTTTCATTCACATGGAATTCAGATACAACTTTATTCTCAGACATGAATTGCCCTGAAATCCTTTTATTGAATAATGTATTGCTTTCGATTATTGGAACAGCAGACTTTTTCTTTTTTCTTTTTCTCTTTTTTTTTTTTTTTATGGTATTAATAATTCCTTGTTAGCTTGGCGTTATTTTTGGATTCTTCAGTGGCTGCCCCACTTTTAGTTACCATAGCATTTTTTTTTTAAGTTACCATAGCTTTATAAATTTTAGCATTTACTAGGAGTAATCTGTTCTCTTACCCTCCCCCAGAATGTTCTTGGCTAGTCTTGTGTAATTTTCTAGATGAATCTCAGATCAGTTTTATCCTTAGTTAGCAAGTTCTTAAGGGTCTCTTCGTGAGCACAGCGGTAGCTACACGTTTTAGATTGTGTTGCATGTTGCACAAGTGTTTTCCTTACTGTTATTTCCCAGGTTGTCTATAATCCTCAGTTTCTTTTTCTTCTGTGATTCAAGAGTTGTTTAAGAAGAAATTCTTGGGGCACCTGGGTGGCTCAGTCGGTTGAGCGGCCGACTTCGGCTCAGGTCACGATTTCGCAGTCCGTGAGTTCGAGCCCCGCGTCGGGCTCTGGGCTGATGGCTCAGAGCCTGGAGCCTGTTTCAGATTCTGTGTCTCCCTCTCTCTGACCCTCCCCCGTTCATGCTCTGTCTCTCTCTGTCTCAAAAATAAATAAACGTTAAAAAAAAAATTAAGAAGAAATTCTAGGGGCGCCTGAGTGGCTCATTCGGTTAAGCATCCAACTTCGGCTGAGGTCATGATCTCACAGTTCGTGGGTTCGAGCCCCGCGTCGGGCTCTGTGCTGATGGCTCTGTGCCTGGAGCCTGCTTCGGATTCTGTGTCTCCTCCTCTCTCTGCTGCTCCCCTTCTTACCTTCTGTCTCTCTCAGGAAATGGATAAACATTAAGAAAATACATTTTTTTTTTTTAAAGAAGAAATTTTAATTCAGGGCTCCTGGGTGGCTCAGTGGGTCACGTGTCTGACTCTTAATTTCCGCTCAGGTCATGATCTTGAGGTTGTGAGATCGAGCCCCGTGTCACGCTCTGCGCCGACAGTGTGGAGCCTGCTTGGGATTCTTTCTCTCTCCTTCTCTCTCTGCCCTTCCCGTGCTTACTCTCCCTGCATCTCAAAGTAAATAAATTTAAAAAATCGACAGATTGAGCCGCCTAGACCCCTAAATGTCTGTTATATTTTAAATGTAACAAATCGCTTTGTTTGGGTTTTGGTCTTTTCTTCTTCTAGCCAGTAAGTTTTTCCCTCTGGCCTTATTTACTTGTTACTTTTGGGGGTTATACGTTCTGTTTTTGTTTTCTTTGACTTTGGTGATGCATTCGTATCTAAATCAAGTGACCAGGAGGTAAAACATAAAAGGGAAGGGCAAAGATGTACCAGCAAATATTGTGAATTCTTGAAATTCAGTCACTTCGCCAGTTTGTGCCCTGGGAACGACTGGCCTGTACCCAATTTTCATTGTGCAAGTTAGTTCGTTCTTTATCTTAGTTCATTGTCGTCGGTCACACCTATGAGTACACATCTTTCTCGTGCCATATTCTCAGGGACACCACTGGTGGCTTCGCCGGTGTGGCCCCTGCGGTCAGTAGGTCCACCCTGGGTCCTGACTCGCTCTAAGCGATTCGCAACCTTGCCTGAGCGATGGATTCACTTACGAAGCCTTTGTGCATCGCCAGCGGGACCTTGGCCACGCACAGACGCTTAGTGACTCCCACAAGGGTCTCTGCCTGGCTGGGGGGCTTCCGACACCGTGGTTCTGGCGTCTCCCTCTCCCTGCTTGAGATCCTTACTGACTGGCCGGGTCGTGGCGTGTGAATCCGGATTTTGTTTTCACAGCTCCCAGCTGACGTCTCTGCGCCATCGGGAGGAGCTGCTGCTGGGAATTCTGGGAAGTCTGGGAACTTGACACAGTGATGGGAAACGTGCTGGGCTTTTTGCCTCACCGTGGCTCCCATGGCGTGTGGAAGCCAGGCGTGGGCCTTGTGCCCTGCATCTGCTGTGCCCGTGCGGTGATCCCAGTGCTGTGGCCTTCGTCCCTGACGCCAGTAGCGGGGACATGCGTCCTCCTGAGGCTTGTGGGGGTTGGTGAGTTCTGTTTCCAGTTTCCTACTTGGTTAGAATGGAGGACGCGTGGGGGTTTCCTGAAAATGGGGAGACTCTGTGAGGGGAGGGCGCACGTCTTTGCCCTCTTGAATTGCGGGTCGGAACGTGCTTGGCCCGTGAGCGGAGTTGAAAGAGTTTCCAAGGGACCAGATGCGCGTTCTGATGCAGTTCTTCAGTGTCTTGGGTGTCACTTACTCTGCAGGTGGGGTTCAGTCCCTTAACGGTGTGTAAATTCAGCGACATCAGACGGACCCCCCTCTCTTTTGCACACGTCCTTATGAGCCTGTCTAGTCTGCTCTGCGTCACCGCGGAGCGTTGGTGGGCGGGGACATCCTCGAGGCTGTCATGGCCTAGTGGGGTCATTGAGATTCTCTTCCGTGGCGACGTTGGTCTCTGTTTCCCAAAGTGGCTTCCCCTGGTCGCCCCTCCCCAGAGTGGCTCCCCAGAAGAAAGGCCGGGGCGAGGGGTGAGCACGGCTGGAGACTGATACGTGCGGTTTTACAGAAACCTGCTTCCCAGACGTGTGATCAGGGGGTTCTTCGGACTCAGGGACCGTGTTGGGGGAAGTGTGGGCGTGGGCACGGGGGTTCACCACTTCTGCATCTGTGGACCGGCGGAAGGCGTGGTCTCTGCCTCGACCACTGAGCTGCAGCGTGTAGAGTTGCCCCAGGGCGTGAACCGGGGCGCCTGTGGAGGGGATCGGGGATGCCGTGTATTTGTTGGCGATGGCCCCAGTTTGTCCGTTTCAGGCTTTGTGACAAAATAAACCGGGCTGTTGACATCGAGGGTGTTTCAGGCTTTGCTAACCAGCGATGGGGGGCTGCAGGCATCCGTGGCGCCCGGTCCCTCCTTGTGATCGAGGTCCTGGCGGACGAGGGCGGCCGTCCAGTGCGGTGTGGGCAGTCTGGACGGGCCTCTGGACGCCACAGTCATCCCTCAGCAGTAGCTTTGGGCCAGGGCCGGCCTTGTGCTCTTCAGACGTATAGTCTTGGGAGCCGTCCGTGAGGACGGCCCTCTATAGATGAGGAACCCGGGCAAAGACACGTCCATGACTTGCCCAGAGTCACGTCCCCAGGTCGGGACCTGGCTTTCTGAGGCTCAGCTCTTGCACCTGCTGGAGGCCCACCAGCCTGGCTCCCGTCACCCGCCCCAGTCGTCAGGCAGCCAACATTGGGGTGGGGTGTGGCCCACCTTCCATTCTTACGACCTCACACCGTGGGTGCACCAGTGATCGTGTCCATGGGATCTTACCTTGAAAGAAGGCTCTTTCACATTTCCCGAGAGAGGGGGACACAGCGGGCCGTGCAGGGCCCCCGAGGGAAGCATCAGGTTGGTGGGGAGGCAGAAGTCGGAGTGAGGAGGAGTGAGGTCAGAGCCTTCGTGGAGGTTTTACGGGAATGGCAAGGCTGTGCGGTCAGCAGCTTAGGAATGACCAGCTGGAATAAGTCTGGCGAGCTCTGGGACACGGGGGCTCCCTTGTCTGGCTCCTGGCCCTGGGGTGACACGGGGCGGGAGGCACACCGGCTTGCCGTGTGAGGAAGCAAGGTGGTGGGGATGTGGGCTCTGCGCTGTCTGGTTTGCACATAAAAGGCGTGCCCGCCAGCCCTTTGCTGTCTCTAAGAATTGGCCGGCCCTGGGAGGGGCCTGCTCCAGATGCCAGAGCTTCGAGAATGCAGAAACTAAGAGCAGCTGGTTAATACAGTTGGCCCTGCGGTGAATGGGCGCCAGATCGACAATTCCCGAATGTGAGGAGCAGAGTTAGGACTGGGGGGGTGGGGGGGGGTGGGGGGGGGAGACGGCTCCTGGCACCTTGCCCCAGCTGCGGTCTGCCCACGGCGGGCGGGAGGGTGGGTGGGTGGGGACTTTTCCCGTGGGCAGCCTGCCAGTCCCTGCCAGTGGCTAGTTGGGGATTCGGACGAGTGTCCAGACGCGACCGAGGGCAGAGGCCTCCGAGTGACGTGAAGATCTTAGGGCCTCGGGGTGACTTCTTCCCTCCACGTGGAGCTCCAGGAGGGCTCCTGGGGGGGGGGGGCGTGACCTCTGACCTGCTCTGGTCCCGCCTCGGACACAGTTTGGGTGTTGATGAAACAGTTGTGGTCTGAAAAAGATTGCTTTGCTCTCTTGGGCAGAGTCCAGCTTGCGAAACGGGGCTGAAGAGAAGCATTTCACCCACTCCCATGACACACGGCTCAAAAAAATGCATTCTTTTGTACTTTCATCAAATTGTGGTAAAACACACATCAAATTTGCCATTTTTATCATCTGTAAGCGTGCTGTTCATTGGAACCGGGGACAGCCATGCTGTGGCACAGCCATCCCCACGGTCCGTCTCCAAACTCTTTATCTTTCAACACTGCAGCTCTGTCCCCATTAAGCACTGACCCCCCCCCCCTCCCCCGCCATCCCCTGCCCCCAGCCCCGGCCACCACCCTTCTCCTTTCTGCCTCTGTGAATCTGACGCTCGAGGGACCTCATTAGGTGTTAGTCTTTTTGTCACTTAGCGTAACATCTGCAAGGTTCACACGGACGTAACACCCTTGGTGTTTTGTCAAGGTAGATGGATTTCTGCCTCTTGTAGTAGCGACGGCTTGAAGTTTGACAATTCACTACATATTCCATCTCTGGAAGCAAAAATACAAGATGCTTTTTTTAATTTTGAGAGAGAGAGAGAGAGAGACAGGGAAGGAGAGCAGGGGGAGAGGCAGAGAGAGAGGGAAAGAGAGAATCCCAAGCAGGCTCCACATGGTCAGCACAGAGCCCCATGCAGGGCTTGATCCCACGAACTGCGAGATCATGACCTGAGCTGGAGTCAGACGTTAACCGACGGAGCCACCCAGGCGCCCCGACACAAGATGTTTTCTTAAGTGCACGGCTGACACTTGAACAACATGGGGCTTGGGGCACCGGCTCCCCCTGCGCAGACGAACCCCCCCCCCCCCCGTATAACTTCTGACTGATGGTGATGGCGTTGACCGGAAGCCTTACCGATAACATCCGCAGCGGACGAACACGTATTTTGTATGTTGTGCGTTCTATACGCCGTATCCTTAGGAAAAGGAAGCCGGGGGAAAGAAAAATGTTATTAAGAAAATCATAAAGAAGAGAAAAATGCATTCGCAGTACTGTCCTGTGTTTTATCAAAGGTTTTTCATGGAAATGGACAGCTCTGCTCAGTTCACACCCCTGCTGTTGAAGGGCCAAGCGGATGTGCGCGTCAGACGCGGACGAAATGAGGCAGTGGTCATGGAAACCAGGTTACTTGCTCCCTGCAAAGAGGAACGTGGCGGCTGGCTTTTCCGTCCAGGCATCCATCCCTGTGGGATCAGAATGGTGTTATGCCTCTGGATCCACCTGGTTGGATAGACGGTCTCGTCTCCTCTGACCGCCGCTCCTAAATACGGGGTTATTACGAGTTTGAGTTCCTGTGGATTACTTGTCCGTAGAGCTGTGGCCGTAGGAGACGCTTCGGGGTGTGTGCGTTTTGAGTCAGGGAGTAATTAGGGGAGGGAATTGGGAATTAGGGCTTGTGCAGAGACTGGTCATAAGTTTGGGAAAAAGTGGGTGTTCGGGCCAGGCACGCGTGCAGACACGCACACGTACACTGGAGGCCAAGAACACCTCTGGGGCCCTGGCTTGGTGAGCCTGCCCACACTGGGTGAGGGCGGAGCTCTCCCGGGAGGTGCTGGGACCCCATTCGTGGGATGGAAGAAGGCTGGATGTTGAGGAAGTGCATTCCCGAGCGCTGTGTGAGTTCGTGTCTGCGGGATGAACAGGTGTTAGGTGCTGTGAATGTGTCCTTCTCCGGAGGACCAGGGCCCCATGGTCGCGATCATCTCAGTGTGGTCCCCGCAGCAGCTCGGTGAGAATGCATTAGAAATGCCAGTTCCGGTCCTTCTGAGTCAGATCCCTTGAGTGGATGCCCAGCAGTGTGTTAACAAGCTGTCCCGGGGATTCTGACATGGGCAGCAGTTGGAGATCCACTGGCGGTGGTTCCCGCCGTGGGCCTGGGTTAGGAGAAGGCCGTGGACGTCACTGGGTGCTGAGGGGTTAGAAGCGGACGTCGCTTTCCTGAATCCAGCTCCTTCCTTGCTTCTCCCTGTCCACTGCAGGGACTGGGGAGCCCCAGCCTGACCGCAGGGCTCCTGGATTTGGGCACCTGGAAGGCCGAGACGGGATCAGTGCAAATCAAGGGTCGAAGTGTGATCTGTGGCGGGAATGTGTGAGACCAGAGCGTCCCGCAAAATTCTGGGGCGAGGAAGGGACCCACGCGGCCCGACGCTGTCGTGGGCTCTCTTGGCGGGAGTCACGTGGGGCAGTTCGTCTGACAACTTGGGCCACGTGCAGAGTAGTGTCCCTCCGTCCCGCGTCCACAGGGGCAGGACTCTCCCGGATCAGAAGGATACTGAGCAGGTGGGCAAGCATGCGGTCCAGAAAATGGGCGCCTTTGTGCGGACGATACCGGCAAACAAGCAACACGTTTATAAGCACGTTGTAAAATCGCAGGTCAGGGTTAAAGTATTCAGGTCAGTGCCGTCGACCCGAATAAATCGTAGGACAGTGAGTGCTCGGGAAGACGATCGTGTTCACGGTCCTGAAATGTGCCGTCTCTGATGCTTTCTGTGCACATTTTAGAAAGAAAGCATCCATTCAGATCTGTGTTCACGTCCTCGGCCTGTGGTCTCCGTAACTGTTTTCCTTCCGAGGTCCTGAATTAGCCCACGGCAGGTTTTCCGGTCTTGGATGTTTCTGGAATGTAATTTCAGGATGCCTGGGGCATGTGCTGTTCTGCAGGTGCACTGCCCAGTAGGTGGCTGTTTAACTTAAATTCATTAGAACAGGGGCGCCTGGGTGGCTCAGTCGGTTGAGCGTCGGACTTCGGCTCAGGTCACGATCTCGCGGTTCCTGAGTTCGAGCCCCGCGTCGGGCTCCGCGCTGACATCGCGGAGCCTGCTTGGGATTCTCTCTCTCCCTGTCTCTCTGTCCCTCCCCCGCTTGCGCACGCACTTTCTCTCTCTCAAGATAAACAAACTTAAAAGTAAATATAAATAAATAAATAAGTAAATAAATAAATAAACAAACAAATAAGTAAATTCATTAGCATCAAGATTACAGACCGAGCTCCTGAGATGCACCAGCCAGGCTCGCGTACTGGGGGGGTGGGGGGGGGGGTCTCACGGGAGGGCCGTGAGTAGTCTTCAGGTCTGCGTAAGCTGCGCGGTAGACTGCCGGTATTTAAACCGCTTCACAGTGGGTTGTAAGGATGAGGCGGCCAGGGGTGAAGCTGGTGGTTTCCCTCCCACAGCCCCAGGAGTGCGTGTCGTTTTCGGGGCCCTGCCAGCGGCCGCGTGGCGGGGCGGGGGCGGGGGGCGGATCCGGCTGCTCCCGTCCCCTGCAGTACTGGGTTGGTATGGGCCTTCCTGCTGACAGTGGCCTTTGTCGTCGTCGGGGGAAGCGGTCCCTCGTGCTGGTTTTGCTCTGCACTCCCCGAGAACTGATGATGTCGAACGGCTTTCGCCGTGTGTATGGCTGTTTTCGGTGTCTTCTTCGGAGAAACGTGTATTGATGTCCTTGGCCCAGTTTTTACTCGGGCTGTTTATCTTGTTACTGGTGCAGCCCTCGCCACCCCGTCGAGCTTGGCCGGGGAAGAGATGGGGGGCTCCAGGCTCCTTTGGTGCAGCACGGCGCCCTAGACCCTACCGGGTCTCTGCCCCGTGTGTCCTTGGGGTCCCCAGCTGCTGCGGGCCGTCGCGTCCCGCTTCTGCCTCCCTTTGGCCAGGAACAGGTTGGTTAAGAAAACTGCCAACGAGTGTGTTCGCCCCAGTTAAAAGATTGCCACACGAGATCGAGGAACCACTCCGAACCTTCTAGAAGGATTTATTTGGACTCCACTTTAACACCCCTCCCCCCGCCCCCTGCGCTGTGTTCCAGAAAGACGTTCTGCTTTGTGTTGAGGTTGGCTTCTTGACTCGCTCTGCTCTGTAGGTCAGAAGGAGCACTGGGGTGTGCCCAGCGCCACACTGTGGGACGCTTTGTGGGCTGGCTGCACGTGATGTCGCCCTTGATACGGATGGGAGGCCTGTGTCCCCCTCGAACACTGTGCACTCACCCCTCAGTGGGGCAGATCCGGTAGCTGGCTGGTACTGCCTGATTAGCTGGTTGTATATTTTATTTTATTTATTATTATTATTTTTATTTTATTTTTTTTTATTTTTTTTAACGTTTATTTATTTTTGAGACAGAGAGAGACAGAGCATGAACGGGGGAGGGTCAGAGAGAAGGAGACACAGAATCTGAAACAGGCTCCAGGCTCTGAGCTGTCAGCACAGAGCCCGACGCGGGGCTCGAACTCACGGACCGTGAAATCATGACCTGAGCCGAAGTCGGATGCTTAACCGACTGAGCCACCCAGGCGCCCCTATTATTATTATTTTTAAATGTGTATTTATTTTTGAGAGACAGAGAGAGGCAGAGCACGAGCGGGGGAGGGGCAGAGAGAGAGGGAGACACAGAATCCGAAGCAGGCTCCAGGCTCCGAGCTGCCAGCACAGAGCCCGACGCGGGGCTGGAACTCACGAACCGTGAGATCACGACCCGAGCCGGAGTCGGATGCCCCACCGACGGAGCCCCCCAGGCGCCCCCAGTTCCAGAGTTCTCGCATCAGCAGTATGCCGCATATCGGTTTTCAGGTCCCAATAATAACAGTGTAGCATCTTCTAGATAGTTCATCGAGGGGTTAGGTTCTTTTCCAACCTCTTCCCAGCTACTCAAAAGAGGAGGAGAGAGAGCTCTCAAAACTTCCGTTTCACCCAGTGTCCTCCTAATACTGGCTGTCGAACTGGGTTTGTTGGGGCTGGAGTCTCTCTGTCACTGGCAGGCATTCAGGGGTCAGGTGGCCTCAGAGGGACAGATGGAGGGTCGGGACTTGGCTGCTCAGAGCAGCCCCGTCCAGCCTGGGCAAAAATGTTTGACAAGGGGCACCTGGGTGGCTCGCGGGTTAAGCGTCCGACTCTTGATTTCATCTCAGCCCACGATCATCTCATGGTTCATGGGACCGAATCCCGCATTGGGCTCTGTGCTGTGAGCATGAAGCTCGCTCGGGATTCTCTCTCTCCCCATTCTCTGCCCCCTCCTCTGCTCTCTCTCTCTCTCTCACTGTCTCAAGAGTAAATATTTAAACATAAAAATTTTTTTGAGAAAACGTAGGCTCAGTAAGTGTTGGAGCTATCGGTTCAGCTCCCTCGGAAGGGCAGGCAGATACCTGCTTTAAAAGGGTGCGGAGGAACCTTCCAGTAAGGCCAGAGTGAGTGGAATCGGAGACCTGGGGCTAGGGTCCAGCCCTCCCACCGCCCCACCCCGCCCTTGGGCAGCATGAAGACCTGGGCACATTGTGGGAGCATCTGAAATGAGAACTTACATTGCCAGCAGTCAGAAAGAACCATTCTCCACCCCCACCCCCCCCAGACTTGACGACTTTGGTATTGCAGGGACCCAGGTACGCGCTCGGTAAGAAGAAAAAAAATTAAACGAGACCGTTAACACGTGAAATGATCCTCTGAGATTTTTAAAAACGTTAACACTGGAAGCAGAAAATACTGGAGGAATAATATTTGGAAGGTCAGGAATCACGGGCTCCTTGTTCAGATGGCCCTGTGCTCAGAGACACTGAGGCACCTGTGAGTTCTACTGAACCGTCACTTTTTAAGAGCTGGCCTTTGCCTTCATACGAATTTATACCGGATGAATTTGGTACTTAAAGAACAGAGTCAAAAAAAAAAAAAAAAAAAAAAAAGCACATCGTGTTGTACAGTTGGGCCGAGGCCTTCTGGTTGCCTGAGAAGTCAGCTGGTTAAAAAGCAAGGGATCTTGGGGCGCCTGGGTGGCGCAGTCGGTTGGGCGTCCAACTTCAGCCAGGTCACGATCTCGCGGTCCGTGAGTTCGAGCCCCGAGTCGGGCTCTGGGCTGATGGCTCAGAGCCTGGAGCCTGTTTCCGATTCTGTGTCTCCCTCTCTCTCTGCCCCTCCCCCGTTCATGCTCTGTCTCTCTCTGTCCCAAAAATAAATAAATGTTGAAAAAAAAAAAATAAAAAAAAAAAAAAGCGAGGGATCTTGTATAAAAACCCTGCGTATCGTCAGTAGTGATAACAAACCCTGACCGAGTGCTTGTTTGAAGGGCAGAGAAGTTCCTTCGTGCCACGGATTTGCCCTTAGAGATTGCCAGTGTCTTCGGGAAGCTAGGCTCCGTTTGTCAAAGAGTGTGTAAAATCTTAGGCCGTGTGATTGTGTGGAAAAGTGGCCTGGAAGACGAGGTCAGCACGGAACACGGACTTTGGAGAGACGTTGCCATGGGCTGGGTGACGAGGGAAGGTCAGGGGATGGTGACCGATGTCGGTCATAGGTCTGACCAGGACCGGAGGGGGCCGGTTGCTGATTCCGCCTTGGTTGTTTTCTCCGTTTCCACCATCTGGATGAAAGTGGTTTTTGCTACATAGGAGTGAGCCCATTAGGTGCCATCACAGACTAAGTGCACAGGCCATTTGCACGTGCTTGCTGCCTCTTTTGTTTTAACACCACAATTACTGCAATACAGTCACGAACCATAACACTCTCCCCTTGAGAGTGTAGACTTCACTGGTTTTAGGGTATTCACAGACTCGTGCAGGACGTTCTGTCACCGGTGCCTGTTTAGACAAGATATGAGAGCCCCCCCCCCCCCATACGACATTGCCTGTCATTGGCTATTTTCAGCCTACAAAAATGGCAATTTCAGGTGGTCCCACTTTCATACACTTGTCTTCTCCTGAGGCTCCGTCAGTTAAACGTCTGACTCTTGATTCTGGCTCAGGTCACGATCCCAGGATTGTGAGATTGAGCCCCGCCTCAGGCTCTGAGCTGTCAGTGCAGGACCCAACTTGGGGTTTGAACCCAGGAGCCGTGAGATCGTGACCTGAGCCGAAATCAAGAGTCAGACCTTTAAGCGACCGGGCCACCCACACACCCCGGGCCTCACCTCATAAGCAGGTGTGTGTGTGTGTGTGTGTAGATATATATACGCACGTCCAGATGCATAGGTCTTGCTTGGTATAATCTTGAAGGCAGGTAATGCTGTTAGGTGGAGTGAGTGGTACGGAATTGCTGCTTTGGTAGGTAAACAGTGATGGAGGTGGAAGGAGCCGGTCTGAAAACACTGGTGCCAGAAAAAGATCAGCGGTGCCAGGGGTTGGGGGGAAGGGGTGAACAGGTGGAGCCCAGGGATTTTTAGGGCAGAGAAACTGTGTTCTCTGATGCTGTCATGGCAGGTACAAGACACGCTTGGCTTAAAACCCACAGAGCTTTACAACAGAGTGAGCCCTTTGTAACCGCGGACTTGGGGGGGTAACTGTATGTGGATTTGGTTCATCAGGGTACAAATGCAGCACACCGGTGTCAGATGGTAATAAGGGAGGGGAGACGGTGGAGGGGGTGGGGGAGAGGGTGGAGGGGGTGGGGGAGACGGTGGAGGGGGTGGGGCAGATGGGAAAGGGGGTGGAGGGGGTGCGAGGGTGGGGGAGAGGGTGGAGGGGGTGGGGGAGAGGGTGGAGGGGGTGGGGGGAGACGGTGGAGGGGGTCGGGCAGATGGGAAAGGGGGTGGAGGGGGTGGGGGGGACGGTGGAGGGGGTCGGGCAGATGGGAAAGGGGGTGGAGGGGGTGGGGGGGACGGTGGAGGGGGTGCAGGGGTGAGGGGGGTGGGGGAGAGGTGGAGGGGGTGCGAGGGTGGGGGAGAGGGTGGAGGGGGTGGGGGTGTGGGGGAGGGGGTGGGGGGAGACGGAGGGGGTGGGGGAGACGGTGGAGGGGGTCGGGCAGATGGGAAAGGGGGTGGAGGGGTGGGGGGAGACGGTGGAGGGGGTCGGCGGTGAAGGGGGTGGGGGAGAGGTGGAGGGGATGCGGGGGTGGGGGAGATGGTGGAGGGGATGCGGGAGTGGGGAGACGGTGGAGGGGGTGGGGGGAGACGGTGGGGGGGAGGGGGTGGGGGGGAGACGGGGGAGGGGGTGCGGGGGTGAGGGAGACGGGGGAGGGGTGGGGGTGTTCGGTGGTGGGGGGAGGGGGTGGGGGCAGTGTGGTGAGGGGGAGACGGTGGAGGGGGTGGGGCAGATGGGAAAGGGGGTGGAGGGTGGGGGGAGATGTTGGAGGGGGTGCGAGGGTGGGGGAGAGGGTGGAGGGGATGGGGGGTGTGGGGGAGGGGGTGGGGGGAGACGGTGGAGGGGGTCGGCGGTGAAGGGGGTGGGGGAGAGGTGGAGGGGGTGCGGGGGTGGGGGAGATGGTGGAGGGGATGCGGGGGTGGGGGAGACGGTGGAGGGGATGCGGGGGGAGACGGTGGGGGGGAGACGGTGGGGGGGTGGGGGGGAGACGGGGGAGGGGGTGCGGGGGTGAGGGAGATGGGGGAGGGGTGGGGGTGTGCGGTGGGGGGGGGAGGGGGTGGGGGCAGTGTGGTGAGGGGGAGACGGTGGAGGGGGTGCAGGGGGGGAGACGGTGGAGGCGGTGCGGGGGTGGGCGGGGTGGGGGGACACGTGGAGCTCTCTGTACTTCCCCCTCACTTTTTCTGTGAACCTGAGCTCTAAAATAGAAGGTCCGCTTCACATGGTTCAGCCCCCCCTCCCCATTGGCTCCTCTTTAAACACAACGATAATAATCGCTCTATGCGACTCACAGACCCTAAATTGAGCATTTTAAAGCGCACACGTTGCTGGGTTTCGGTACATTCAGAGTCGTGCGGCCACCGCAGTCCGTTTTAGACCGTTTTCATTACCCCGGAAGGAAACCCTGCACCTCCGGCCCTGGCCACCAGCCACCTGCTTTCTGTCCCCGTGGATTTACCTGTTCCCATATTTCCTATAGAGGGAATCCTACCCTAGGTGGCCTTTCGTGCCTGCCTTCTCTCACTCAGCATCGTGCGTTCGAGGCTCATCCTCGTCATCCCAGGGCACTTCGCCTCTCTCGGAAGATAATTGGTGGGAGAACAGTTTTAGATTTATGGAAAAAGTGCACAGAGCGCAGGGGGCTCCCAGAAACCGGACCCTGCATTTCCACGATGGCTAACATCTCCCGAGGGCACGTCTCAGAATTGGTGGATGCAACCGAGGTCCTTGCACTTTCCATTTTCCCTTGCTTCTCACCTCGTGACCTTTCTCTGTTCCGGGCACCACACTGCCTTTACTTGTCCCGTGCCCTCTCTTGGCTGGCACAGTGCCTCGGGCTTTGTTTTTGAGGACCGTGGCGACTCTGAGGAGTAGAGTGTGTAGTTTGCAGCGGCTTGGGGGTTTATCTGATGTTCTCACGGTCAGAAGGGGGTTGTGGGATTGGTGGGCGGAGACCCCGGAGGGAGGGTGCCTTTCCCGGCACGTCACACGCAGCGCACCTGCTAGCCACATGGCTTGTCGCGGACCCTGTCACCTGGGCACCCTCCTTGGCTTCTGGTTGCCGAGTACAGTCACCGTATGGAAGCACCACATTTTATCGATCGATCGGCCGACACGCGATTCGCTTCTGCTCTGCGGCTGATGTGAATAACGCGGCTGTGCGCGCGGTGTTACTGGGCTTTTGTGGATGTACCTTTTCAGTTCTTTTGGGTGTCTGCTTAGGAGTGGGACTACGGGATCATCTGCTCGTCCGTGTTTAACATCTTGAGGACCCCCCAGACTTTTCCACAGTGTCTGCGCCGTCTTGGGCTACGCCCTCCCCAGCGATGCGCGAAGGTTCCATTTCTCCACAAAGCCACCAACGCTTGTCCTTGCCTGTCTTTTTGACAGATTCTCTTTTTATGTTTTTTACTTTTTAGAAGTTTATTTATTTTGAGAGAGCGAGAGAGAGAGAGATAGCATGAGCGGGTGAGGGCAGAGGGAGGTGGAGACAGAGGATCAGAAGTGGGCTCCCCACCCATAGCACGGAGCCCGATGCGGGGCTCCATCCCATGAGCCGTGAGATCATGACCTGAGCCGAAGTCATGACTGAGCCACCCAGGCGCCCCAACAGATTCTCCTTTTAAAGAGACCCAAGGCTAACCTTTTGAAATTGTCCCCAGGCATGTTCTGAGTGTCACATGCGTCCTCGATTCCTGGCCCTGCCGTCTTGCAGCTCGTAGGCAGCAGCGAGCAGGGTCCGTGCCAGCCTGGGAAGCAGGTGCCCGGCCATCCCGGGCAGGCTTCTCCGTGCTCCAGCTCTGCCGTCACCGTCTCTCTCAGCACAGAGGACTCCGTGCTGGTGCAGGAGGTGTGACCAGCGTCTTCCCACCTGTGGTGGCCTCGATGCCTTTTTCTGCCACGTTAATTAAACCCCCCACGGAAACTCTTTCCTAGTAGCTTCTCTCCAGATATCTTCTTCCCTTTAGTTTCTGGGTTGTGGATTCTTTCTGAAAAAATCTGATTTGATTTTCAGATAGTAGTGGCTGCAGCTTAGGGCTAGGAAACCCGGGGACTGATGTGTGTGTGTGTGTGTGTGTGTGGAAGGGCAGCTGGGGAAGCGGCCATGGATTCTTCTGGAAGAATCCCCCATACCAGGGGCCCTTCAGGATGCAAGGGAACCCCAAGAGCACAGCGGCATCGGGAGGGGATTAACGACCATCCTCGAGCAGCTGGTGATCAAGCAGATAACTGATACTTGAACAAACACGGGAATTAATCTTAGAGCCACTGGGAAGGGAGATAGCTCAAGAATTATGGAGGAGAGGGGCCCCTGGGTGGCTCAGTCGGTTAAGCGTCCGACTTCGGCTCAGGTCATGATCTCACGGTTGGTGGGTTCGAGCCCCGCGACGGGCTCTGTGCTGACAGCTCAGAGCCTGGAGCCTGCTTCGGATTCTGTGTCTCCCTCTCTCTGCCCCTCGCCTGTCCCATGGTTTCAGTTGTTCCCATAGACTAAGAGGCAATGAACGTGTTCCACCTGAGGATGGGAAAAACTTGGGTGTTTGGAAAGTCTGTTCTTTTTAAAGACCTTAAAAAAATTATTATATGTATATTTATATATATACTTTGTCAGTAACATCTGCACCCAACATGGGGCTTGAACTCACGACCCTGAGATCAAGAGTCTTATGCTCTGCTGACAGAGCCACCCAGGTGCCCCTTTAAAGATCCTAGAGGATCCTTCTGCCATGGTGGTGGCCAGCCTCAGAGTCTCCATATTGCTTGCCTGTTTCTTGGGAGAAGCAGTAGTTGGGTATTAGTTAGATGATAAGGTTTGACGTTCTAGAAAAGTGTTGCTAAGTTTCTGTTCTTAAGTACAAGAAAAAAATGTTCCCGACGTCAAGGACCTGACGAGAAGGTTCCTGAACAGAGTCGTCATCCCTCTGGCTGCTTTGGTCGAGGTCTGAGTTACCACGAGGAAAACCGTGACCGCGATGGTCACAGATGCGACCGGCTGCCTAATGGTGACAATGGCTTCACTTCAGAATTTTCTGACCCTTTACAAGAGGACTTTTGGATTTGAGCCCCAGCGGATGTTGGCGGTTGGGTAAATAAAGGTGGGAGGGTGGGGGCCAGTGGAGGCCAGGGCCCCTCCGGACTTCTCTGCAGGAGGGGGTGCCCAGTTGAGGCTTCGAGGAAGGGGCAGAGGTGAGGCGGGGGACTCTGGCTGCTGACCGGAACGTCCACTAGAATGCTTGGCGAGCTTAGAGAATTCACCAACAGAAGTGTCATGGCAGCTTCCCCTGAACAAAAGAAGCGAAAAGGACTCGAAATCTATGCACGCTTTTTTTTTTTTTATGTTTATTTATTTTTGACACACAGAGAGAGAGACAGAGCATGTGCGGGGGAGGGGCAGAGAGAGAGGGAGACACAGAATCCGAAACAGGCTCCAGGCTCTGAGCTGTCAGCACAGAGCCCAATGTGGGGCTCGAGCTCACGGACCGTGAGATCATGACCTGAGCCAAAGTCTGACGCTCGACCCACTGAGCCATCCAGGCGCCCCTCTATGCAAGCTTATTCGTGACTTCGAGTTTCTAATTTCCATCCAGAGTTAGTGACCCCTGGCAAGACCACGGAAGAATCCCAGGCACCAAGATGATTAGTGGCCGAGGAGACAAATTCCCGTGATCGGATCGAGCCAGCACTGGCTTCTCCTTTCTTGGCGCTTTGCGCCCTTGTACACCTCCCAGATGCTGCTGGGCTTCCTGGGATCCCTCTTAGATCCCAGGTCTTAGAGCCTCTGTGAACGGACCTATGATACAGGTGAGGGGGAGACTCGCCCGATGCCCACTCTAGAGGCCAAGGTCAGCCCGCCCTTGGCACCTCCTCTGCACATCCTCCAGCGGGACACCGAACGCATGAGACTCTTCCCCCCTGAGTGCCAGAGGCCGAGACAGATCCCAGGGGCCACCGAGGTGGGAGGCGGGTTCAGGTCGTCTGTGGGGGTCACAGCCCTCCGTGCCCTTCGTGCCCCTGTGGGAGGTCGATGGAGGCTACAGCGGCCTACAGGTCACTGTCACTGTTTCAGGATGACGTCTCTGAGAGACAGCCGTGCTGTCGGATGTTACACGAGGGGAATGCAGGTGATCTGGATGTTCTGACGTAGCGGACACAACCACAGTGTTTGTGAAAGGTGTTTAGCGCATTTGTGGTGTTTTAATCCAGAAACTTCCAGGGGGCCCCTGCAGACCTCTTCTTAGGTAAAGACACTTACGGTTAGGATTTGTCTGCTTAGAGCCCCAAACATCCTAACTCCTGGAGACAGAATTGCATCGTATGAACAAAACTGAAAACTTTATTATGGGCTTAAACTTTCTGTGAATGTGTTGGTGGGAAAAATAAAACTTATCAAGCTACAAGCGGAACTGATGTGCTGAAAGGAGGCTAGTTTCTGCCCGAGTTCTTAGCTCATAAACTTGCAGGTAACTTATTTCCGCAGAGGTTGGGGACTACAGCCCAACTAGGGGCTTCATCCCAAGACCCTGGGATTGTGACCTGAGCTGAAATCCAGAGTTGGATGTTTAACCGACTGAGCCACCCAGGAGCCCCCTTAACTATCTTAACCATTTTTTAAGAGCCTTTTTTAAAAATGTTTATTTTTTGAGAGAGAGAAGGAGAGAGAGAGAGATCCAGAGCACAAGCAGGGGAGGGGCAGGGAGAGAGGGAGACACAGAATCGGAAGCAGGCTCCAGGCTCTTAGCTGTCAGCACAGGGCCCGATTCGGGGCTCGAACTCACGAGCCAGGAGATCATGCCCTGAGCCACCCAGGGCTCCTAACTATCTTAATAACTATCTATCTTATCCACCCCTAACATCTTAATAACCATTTTGTAAAAGTAGGCTCCGTGCCCAGTGTAGAGGTTATTTCTACTTAATGGTGGATCCTGGGGCAGCGGTTAGTATTTCTGTCTTCTCCTCCGTCGGCTTGTCCACGGAGTCTCTGGAAGGCGGTTGAATGTTCTGTGAATCCTCCCGGCTGGTGTGGCACACGGTCCCATGCCGTTTTCATCGACTGGCGGAGCTGGGGTCTTTTTGTAGAGAGAGAAGAGGCTGAATCTTTTCAGTGTGATCCATTCCAAAGAATAAAAGTCTTTGTCAAGCGTGGATCGTTGTTACCAGTGCACTTGAGGGCTTTGGACATTGCCGTATGATAGATTTTTGTCTTCCTTTTAGGTTTTAATAATTACTGTCAGTGTTTTCTTTAAAAGGCTGTACTACGTTGTATACTCTTTGCTGGCCTATTACATAATAAGTGGTTCTACTTTTTTATTTTTATTTTATTTTATTTTTTTTTTCAACGTTTATTTATTTTTGGGACAGAGAGAGACAGAGCATGAACGGGGGAGGGGCAGAGAGAGAGGGAGACACAGAATCAGAAACAGGCTCCAGGCTCTGAGCCATCAGCCCAGAGCCCGACGCGGGGCTCGAACTCACGGACCGTGAGATCGTGACCTGGCTGAAGTCGGACGCTTAACCGACTGCGCCACCCAGGCGCCCCTACTTTTTTAAATCTCAAGACAACATTAACTAAATATCTATTATATAATGTTAATAAGTCTATTAAACTCTTAATACACTATCTGAAACAGAATATTAGAGAAATGTTACATTTAAAAATTGCTTCAAAAATAGTTTTAACTGATGAGCCAACATGATCCTCAATTTTCACCTGTTGCACGTTTTGTGGAACTAAACATTTTTTTTCCTGAAATATTTATCCTTCACATTTTTTCAAATCCAAACTTTTTGCTTTGACTTAGAAGTGCATCTTGGTAGGAACCCACACCCTGTAGCTTGTGAGATCAAGCTGTTTTCTACTTGGAAATACACACTGTTGTTTACTTGGAAATAGTTTCGGATGGACAGAAAGTTGCAGAACTGGTACAGTTTCCCCAAACCCTTCACCCGGCTTTCCCCAGAGTGAACAGCACCCATCAAAACAACGCATGTATCAGAGAGAGGAAATTAACATGGGCGTGATCCCGTTAGCTGAACGGCAGACATATTGGAATCTTGCCAGTTTTCTCGAGATGTCTGTTGTCAGTCCGGGATCCGCCGCAGGATCCCACATTTCATTTCATTCGTATGTTTCCTTCTTCTTTTCCAGCCGGTGAGAGTTCCTCGGGATTGCCTTGTTTTTCTTGACCTTGACCCTTTTGAAGAGCACTGCTCATTGCGTGGCATAGTCCTTGACTTGGGTTTGTATGTTTCGGACGTGTGGATTCAGATTCAGAGGGTGCGTTTGTGTGGGGAAGACAGCAGAAGCGTCGCAGAGCTCTTTCCGGAGTCGTGTGATGTCCACATGTCCCTCTGCTGTGGGCATTAGCCTGGCCGCTTGGCTAAGGCGGGGTCTGCCAGGTTTCTCTGCTGTACAATTTCTGTTTTTTCTTTCTTGACGAGGTCATATCTTTCAGGGAGATACTTTTGAGACTATGTACATATCCTGTTTTTGTTTTTTTTTTTTATGTTGGCTTCCTATTTCCACAATCTATTCTGCATTTAGCAAAATTGGAATGTCTACTTTCAAAGAGAGCCTGTGTGGAGGACACTGAGTTTGACTGTTTTTAATTTTTTTTTAATGTTTATTTATTTTTGAGACAGAGAGACAGAGCATGAATGGGGGAGGGGCAGAGAGAGAGGGAGACACAGAATCTGAAGCAGGCTCCAGCCTCTGAGCCATCAGCACAGAACCCAACGCGGGGCTCGAACTCATGGACGGTGAGATCGTGACCTGAGCTGAAGTCGGAGGCTCCCCGTGTTTGACTGTTTTTAAAAGGAGCAGGTGACAGGGTTGATGGGGCCGTAGTGATGGGATCCTTTGCTTCGTCCCAGAAACGTGTGTAGAAACATCATTTATAGGGAATGCGTAATAGTGTTTTTAAACATTTTTCTGTTCTATGTTAAGTTGCTTCTGTTATTCCATGTTTTTAATAATGTTACGTGTTTTAGGCATTAAATGTAAAGCCAGATTTCTTTGAAGTTGATTGTCTCTCTGTATTGGAAGCTATTTCTTTTTTTAAAAATGATCTTATTTTTAAATTATTTTTAAATTATTCTATTTTTTATTAGAGAGAGCACACACGAGTGGGGGATGGGCAGGGAGAGAGGGAGAGAGAGAGAGGGAGAGAATCTCAAGCAGGCTATACACTGTCAGTACAGAGCCTGATGCAGGGCTTGGACCAAAAACCATGAGATCATGGCCTGAGCTGAGATCAAGAGTCGGACGCTTAACCAACTGAGCCACCCAAGCGCCCCTATTTGTTTATTTATTTTTTTATTTGAGGGAGAGAGAGGGAGAGAGAGAGAGAGAGAGAGACCGAGAGCAGGGGAGAGGGACAGAGGGAGAAGGAGAGAAAGAATCCCGAGCAGGCTCCACACTCCATGCAAAGCCCGACCCGGGGCTTGATCTCACTACCCGGGGATCACGGCCTGAGCCGGAACCAAGAATTGGATGCCCAGCCGACTGAGCCACCCAGGCATCCCGCCCCCCGCCCCACCTTGAAGCTATTTCTTAAGTGTAGACTCCCCAAATGCGAAGTTAGTAGGTCCTCAGCATGGTCTTGGGTGCAGGTATTGGCAATAATAATAACGGGCGCGAGGGCGTTGTGGTTGTTGGACCGAGCCAGCCGGAGGGCCTCAGCACGCCCCTTCCCTCGCAGACCTTCTGCGGCGGCTGCAGCACATCAGGCGGCACCCGTTCGCCCTTTTCCTGCCCAACCGACAGGTCAACACTAATGAGACTCCTAAAGCTTAAAAAACAAACCAAAACAAAACACAAATGGAAGAAAAAGCACAAATTTCTGTTCTTCCGAGAGCAGTCAGGTTTCCCAAGGGACCAAACCCACGGGCAGGAGGGAGAACCAGATAGAAGGTGCAGTGACTGGGGAGTCTGGGAGCTTGAAGCGGCTGGCGAGGCCTTTCGAGGTTTGGGCGCTCATTCCTGGTTCCCCCGCGAAGAGGGGTTTTGTCATCCTCGTGTGTGCTGGTTCTCACGGACCCGTTGGGCACCCCCCCCCCCCCCCGTCCACCGCCCGGGAAGGAGCTGTGTGCACGGGCGGGCTCTGCACCCCCGGGGATGGGGACAGAAGTGCACCCAGGCCCGCGCATTGCATTCCAAGACGGTCGCTGGAGAGGAAAAGCAATTAGCAAGGCATTTTAGTTTTCTCATCTGAAAGAAATTCTATAGGTTGTTTTTGGCAGAGTGGTGTGTTGCATTAGGCCCCGTGGACCCCGGTGCTCTGTAAATTAAAGAGGTTTGGGGGCATTGTGGTTTCTTCTTAAATTCCTCTCCTTGGCTGGAGGCCGACAACAGCCGGATCCGCCGTGACGCGTTAATGTGGGGTCGTGGAAGGGAAAACTTTCCCTCCTGGTCAGCCCAGTCCAGCCGTCCAAGGTGCCAGCTTTATAGGTTTGCCTAATGAAATTATAAGGGTTTGCATTTGGAGGAATCGGAGTCATTTTCTTAATTGGCACCTTCCCCTTGAAATCTTAGTTGCTGTTTCTTCTGGCTCTGTCGAGTGTTTTAAAATCTCAGCGGAGCTCGTTTGGGATAATCTCTTAAAGAGGAGATTAATTTTGTTTGTTATTCATATCCATTAATAATCAATTAGTTTTGAGGGAGCAGAGGAAGGATGCTGAGTTTGTCTGAAGCATCTTTCTTTCGGGCTGGTGTACTTTCTAACCCCGTGGTCCTGTGTGCTCTGGATTCCTTCGCAAACACCCTCCCCTCGGGGAGGCATCAGTACCTGCCCACCTCTCGGGGTTCTCGTCTTGGGGATTAAATGAGTTAATACTTACAAAGCCCTTAGGGACTGCGCTTAGTCTGCTGAAAGTGCTAGGTTGGTGTTTGCTGCCGTAACTTCTATCAAGCCTGTACGTGCTCCTCGTTCAAAAGTCGTTAAGAGCTTACGTTTCCCCAGGCTAGAACTTCTGGTTCTAAAACACTGAAGTTGGGAGATGTTTCGGTGGATGTTTTCCACGGACCAGTTGCCTGTGCGGACCTCGTGTTGGGTGTGCTGGGCACCTCCCGGGCTTCATCTCTAAAAGCAGACTTGGCTCCGGCTTCCTTGGGGCCCTTCATCCTGTCCTTCAAGGCATGGGAAGTGTCCCCTCCATTCCTCCGGTGACCCGAGACAAAAGCCAGGGAGTGCTTTGGACCCTTCCCCTCCCCAACAGTTGATAACACGGCAATGTCCGTTTCAGCTTCCGGCTAATTTTAGACACGCCCCTCTGTCTTGTCCCCCCTGTATCTTGTCCCCCCCGTATCTTGTCCCCCCTCTATCTTGTCCCCCCTCTATCTTATCCCCCCCTCTATCTTATCCCCCCTCTATCTTGTCCCCCCCCGTATCTTGTCCCCCCTCTATCTTATCCCCCTCTGTCTTGTCCCCCCATCTATCTTGTTCCCCCCTGTATCGTGTACCCTCCTCTATCTTGTCCCCCATCTGTCTCATCCCCGCCTCTATCTTGTCCCCCCGTATCTTGTCCCCCCTCTATCTTGTCCCCCCTTTATCTTGTCTCCCCCTCTGTCTTGTCCCTCCCTCTATCTTGTCCCCCCATCTATCTTGTCCCCCACCGTATCTTGTACCCTCCTCTATCTTGTCTCCTCCGTATCTTGTTCCCCCTGTATCTTGTCCCCCCTGTATCTTGTCCCCCCTCTATCTTGTCCCCCCTCTATCTTGTCCACCCCTCTATCTTTTCCCCCCTGTATCTTGTCCCCCTCTATCTTGTCCCCCCTGTATTTTGTCCCCCCCGTATCTTGTCCCCCTTCTTGTCCCCCCTCTATCTTGTCCCCTCCTCTATCTTGTCCCTCCTGTATCTTGTCCCCCCTCTATCTTGTCCCCCCCCGTATCTTGTCCCCACTCTATCTTATCCCCCTCTGTCTTGTCCCTCCCTCTATCTTTTTTTTTTTTTTAATTTTTTTTTCAACGTTTATTTTTGGGACAGAGAGAGACAGAGCATGAACGGGGGAGGGGCAGAGACAGAGGGAGACACAGAACCGGAAACAGGCTCCAGGCTCTGAGCCATCAGCCCAGAGCCCGACGCGGGCCTCGAACTCACGGACCGTGAGATCGTGACCTGGCTGAAGTCGGACGCTTAACCGACTGCGCCACACAGGCGCCCCATGTCCCTCCCTCTATCTTGTCCCCCCCTCTATCTTGTCCCCCCCACCTAACCTGTCCCCTGCCTCACACAGCTGTGCCGACGTGGGCAGCGGCCGCCTCCTCTACCAGCACTTGGGGGTGCCTTTCGCACGAGCCTTGACAACACACAAGCTGTTACAGGAATTCGGAAGTGCTTCTTTTTAAAAAAAATGTTTAACATTTACTAATGTTTGAGAGACAGAGAGCATGAGCAGAGGAGAAGCAGACAGGGATAGAGACACAGAATCTGGGCCTGAGGCAGGACTGGAACTCATGAACGGTGAGATGGCAACCTGAGACGAAGTTGGACGCTTAATCGACTGCGCCACCCAGGCGCCCCTGGAAGTGGCTTTTAGAAGCGGCCTTGGTGTCTGAGAGGAGCCCAGCCTCTTTGGTCACAGCCTCTTTCCCCGTCTGTGTTCCTGGGAGATGACCACCTCCCCCCTCCCTCTGTGACGCCCCGAACTAGGCACGCTGCACAGGAGCTGTCTGGAGGGAGGCCGGCTCCGTTTCAGGACGGACGTCACTCCTCTGAGCTCACATCGGCCTCCTGCAGCCTTGGGACCGTCCCCCCCCCCCCCCCCCCCGCTTCCACACCCTCTGCCTCACTTAGTAGTCAGTGTGGACATGTTGATGGAGCCCCTGGGGTTGTCATTGATCAGAAGAGGCCAAGTGCTGGCAAAACGACAGAGCTCAGGGTGGAAACCAGAAACTATTCTCAGGACAGAAACAAAGGCCACCCAACGCTTGCTTCATAAGGCCCTGCCCGTGAACACCAGTGTCGTTTAGAAGCTCCTCTGCCGAATCAAGGATCGGTCGCCCTAGGTGTGTAAGTCAGCAGGCGAACTGGTTCATTAACCTGGCAGGGGGATGGGAGCCCCCTGTTTCCAGGGCCTTGTACCAGGTTCCCCGTGCTATCCCAAATGCCCAGGCGCACAGGAGACCCTTAATAACTCGTCTTGGTTAAGAGAAGAAATAAATATCTTAAAATTTTTCAGTTGCAGCAAATTATACGCAGCGTAAAATCAACCACTTAACACCGTTTTCGGGCACTTCGACAGTCAACGTTGAACAGTGCGGTGGGGTCAGGTACGTTGACGTTGTCGGGCCGTCATCACCGCCGTCCATCTGAGGAACTCTTCCTTCTAACCAGCCGAGTCCATTAAACGCGGACGCCCCTCCCTCCTCTCCCCTCCCCTCCCCCCGGCCCCCCCCCGGCTGCTGCCATGCTGCTTTGTGTCTCTGCGAATCTGACTGCTGTCTATTTCGTGGACTTGAAATCATACAGGATCTGTCCTTTCATGCTGGCTTACTTCGCTGAGCATCGCGTCCTCAAGGTTCACCCGTATGGTAGCAGGTGTCTTGATTTCCTGACTTCCTGAGACTAACGTTCCCCCGAGTGTGTGTTTCACATTTTGTCTATCCCCTCTTCTGTCCCCTTGGGTTACCTCCCCCTTCTGACCATATGAGTCATGCTGCTGTGAATCTCTTTGAGGCCCTGCCCTCGATTCCCTTGGTTTTGCTCCTTCTCGGTGTCCCGACGAACACCCGTGTTGTATGCATGGTCATCCGGTCTTTAATTTTTCATCGTGGAGTTTTTACATTCTGGTATTTGCATTCTCTAAGAAAGTCACTATCCAGTACAGGTTCGTTTCATCTCCAACTCCACGTTTCCCAGAGGACCAGACCCCTCCTCCAGCCCCCACTGGAGGCGAGCGCGAGCGGGTGGGTGGCCCACACCCCTGAACGTCCTGAGTGTGCAGGTAGGGGCAGCACCCCAACTTGGAAATGGTAGCTCGGTGACTCTGGAGACGCTGTACCCACCGGAGGCTCCTCATCCATCCTCTCCGTTCTTGGGTCCGTGTAGAAGACAAAAGTTGCTTTGACGGGTCCTAGGAGGATACTCCCAGCTAAGGAATGACAGCTGGCCCCCTTTAGACGTTGCGGTGAGTGGAAATGCATGGGTGCTGGCCGAGCACGTCTTTGGTGTCGCTGTTTTCAGAAAGCTTTGCTCAGAAAGGTGGCTTGATCCCTTCCGTCTTGATCGATTTGTTTTCAAATCGCCGTTCCCAGCCCTCGACTTCTTGGATTTTCCTCCTGCAGAATCCCACCTCGGTCCCACCCAGCCAGAAGAAAGGCTGGGTCCTGAGACCTGGAGGTGTTTGTAAATAATGGCTTCCTGTCTCGGGTTTCAAGAACATGAAGCAGATTTCTCCCTTATGTGGGGATTCCATTGGCGGCTGGGGTCAGCCCCTGCCAGGGTGGCCACCTTGATCCGAGAGCTAGATGAGCCGGCCACTGTCAGTTTTGCACGATGAAGAGGGCTGCGCGGGGGCCCTGTGATGCTGGCCGCACGGTGGTGTGCCTGTGCCCAGTATCGCCTGACCGTGCCCCGCAAAGCGGGGAAGGTGGTACATCTTACGGGGTGCGTTTACCACCAGTAACAAAGCCCCGAGAACTGAAGGCACAGGGCTGGGTGGAAGCATTGTCAGTCTGGAGCCCGGACGTTTTGTCCACAGTTCTCTGCTTCTCAGACTGTCAGGGAAAGAACTAGTCACGTTCCCCCCCAATCCCTGCACCCCGGTACTTTTTCCACATCACGATGAAAGGAATCGATCGATGAAAGGCTGGAGAAGATGTGACATATGTACAAGGAATATCACTCAGCCAGAAAAGAAGGATCAGATCTCACCATTCTTGGCACCGTGGATATGGAGCTGGAGAGTAAGTGAAGTGAGTCAGGCAGAGAAAGACAGATACCGTATGATTTCACTCATGTGCGGCATCTGAAAAACGAAACGAATGAACACACAAAACAGAAACAGACGCCTAAATACAGAGGACCGACTGGTAGTTGCCAGAGGGGAGGGAGGTAGGAGGTGGGCAAAATAAATAGAGGGGCTCAGGAGGTACAAGTTTACAGTTTTGTTTTACAGTTTTTTGTAGTGTTTATTTTTGAGAGAGAGCGAGACAGAGCACAAGCCAGGGAGGGGCAGAGAGAGAGGGAGACACAGAATCGGAAGCAGGCTCCAGGCTCCGAGCTGTGAGCACAGAGCCCCGACGCGGGGCTTGAACTCGTGAACCACGAGATCGTGACCTGAGCTGAAGTCGGACGCTTAACCGACTGAGCCACCCGGGCGCCCCTACAAGCTTACAGTGTTAAATAAATAAGTCACCGGGATGAAAAGTACGTGAAAAGTCCAGCATAGGGAATATAGTCAGGAATACCGTAATAACTTTGTAGGGTGAGGGATGGTAGCTATGTGAACACGCGAGCATCTCGTAATGTGTGTGAGTGTGGAATGGCTGTGTGGTAACACCCAAAACTAGCACGGCCAAACCTCGGATCACGAGCAGCTTGTTCCGTGAGTGTCCCACAAGACCAGCAAACGGTCTAGTAAGTTTTAAGTTGATTAACGAGCCACGTCTTTTAAGAGTCGCATGTGACGCTGCATGTCACGTGATCGCAACTGAGCCAATGGTTCTTGAGATTCGCTTTGATGGCTGAGTGCTTTGGATCACAAGCGTGTGTCCAGGAGGAATTATGCTCGCAAACCGAGGTTTTACTGTATACTGTTGTGTGTCAACTATGTTTCATTAAAAAAAAAAACACACACACACACGTTGGATAAGATCCATTTAATAATGCAAGGTCCATGTGACCGTGACCTCAAGCTAAGACCCAGTAAAATAAAGTGAAAGGGGTCTTCACTCCATGAAGGAACGGTCATGGGTGTTGGAAGGGCTGGGTCCTCTGGGAGGCCAGGTACCAGTGGGGCATCACCAGCTGCAGGCAGGGGACTGTCCACGAGGGATCGCATCTTGGTGATTTTCCTGTCACCATGCCACCACGTGGGTTTGGTAGGAGTGCAGACTGCCGGGCCATCTTCCGTGGGTTAGTTTTCCCCACACGTGCGGATTTCTCAAAGATTGCTAGGTGCAGACCTGGGTCTGTCGGTCAGGGGAGATTTTTCCTTCTAAACTGGAAGTTGGTCATTGTGGGCGTCCCAGGTTGGCATCCGGGACGGGCTCCTGCAAAGCCAGTCTGCCCTCCCCCGGAAGAGCCGCCTACAGTCTAGGGGCGCACGTCCTCCCCTGACCCCCAGCCCCACAGACCAGGCTGGAGGGCTCCCCCTGGGTAAGACTGCCCTCTGTGCACAACTGTCTCCGGTCCTGCCACACCTCTCCGGGTTTGGTGTGGTTTAGAAAGCCTCCTCTTGAGTTTTACTTTATCATACCTGCTCAGCAGTTATTACTGGGTTTTTTTTTTTTTAAAAGCATTCTCTTCAAATGAACGGTGTTTTTCCCTTTTCATTAATAATCGTTTCTTTAAAAACCAGCAATTTGGAGTTGCACACGTAGTCTGTAATTTTCTGCATTTCCTTTAATACGCAATCTTCTGCTGGGATCTAGAATTTCCTAGGAAAGCCTCCACTCTTAGTTCGTAAAAAAAAAACAAAAAACAGAGCATGCTGCTGGGCTCCTTTCTTTGTTCTCGGACTTTCTCCCCGATTTATTCCCATTTGCTTTCGTTTCCATTTCCTCTCCTGGATTGTGTGTTTTGCCTCCTCCCCTCCTCCTCCACGCCTCAACCCTGTGGAGCCAGGGGCTTGACGCAGTTTTGCTTGGTGTATGTGTGTGTGTGTGTCCACGCGTGCATGCATGGATGTGTACATGCGTGTACACGACTGTGCACACGTGTGTATGTGGGCATGCATGTGTGTGCACTGTGCATTTGCATGAGTGCATGCATGTGTGTGCGTGCGCTCTATCTGCACGAGCACGCGTGGGTGCGTGTACTCTGTGTGCATTTGCACGAGTGTGTGTGTGTGTGTGCATGTGTATTCGCGTACGCGTGTGCCCGTTATGCGGCCGTGGGCTACGTGCAGTCCCAGGCAGCCGATGGTGTTCCAGGCTGTGGGTAATGAGCAGTTTTATTTTTCCTTCTGGAGGAACCACGGGACCCTAAAGCCATAGGTGGCGTCAGAAATGAGCAGCTTGTCCAAGACCCATGGGGGATCGTGATGAGCCAGGGTGTCCGATTTCGGGGACTGGAAGGGCACTAAAGTGTGTCTGGCTGTTCTCCACGCTCCTGCCTTTCTGTAGGGCTGGTGGCCGCCCGGGGAGTGCAGAGCGGCGGCCCCCACGCAATGTCTCAGCCGTAGCCCCGGGTGGCCGGCTCCTGCCCGGGGCTCTGCCTCAGTCTTCCCACCTGGAAGCAGAAGTGTTGAGACTCTTCCAGGGTGAGGGCACATCCGCTTTGGCCCTGGTCCCGCCACCCACGCCTGGAAGGCAGCCTGGAGGCAGACTCCCCTCCACCACAGGCTGGAGCCCCCGGAGGGAGCATTTTTGGACCCTGGCGATTCCTGGGCCTACGTGGGTCAGTGGGATGAAGCTGGGAGAGTGCCCGGGTTTTGCTCCAGGGAATCTGCTCAGGGAATCTGTGGGCCGGGATATGCAGGGGTTTGCAGGGATCAGCACTGTGCAGGGGGGTGGGGGTGGGGGGCAGGGTGGCCCTGCCTGACCTGGTGACAGTTCCCTTTGACTTTGTGTCTCTGGATACCCAAAGCACTTTCCTTTAAAACTACTCTGGCCGTCAACCGATTTGTGTTTCTGGAAATCAAATGGATTTTGTGCTGGGAACATAGCAGTGTGCCTTTGTATACGAAAAGCAAGCCTGGGCATTTTATTGCCGTATACTTTTTAGCAGACCTAAGACTCCGGTATTTTTATGAGCTCCTAGTGAGCCTGCCCTAGAAACCTACTGGCTTTGCTGTGAGCCCCCTTTGTCTGTGGGGCACGGCGTTCCCTCTGTGCCCAGGATGTTCCTGCTGCCTGGGCGGCGGGGCAGGGGCGGGGGCGGGGACGCGGGGAGTGTGCTTGTTGCCTTCTGGAACACATTCGAAGGTGAGGAAAGCTCATTCCCGGGGAGGGAGCCCAGCTCCTGGACTTCCCCGGGTTTCCGCAGTAAGAGCGCCTGAGACCCCCACCCAGTGTCCCCACAGGCTCCTTCACAGCCGGCTGGAGTCAGGCCCGGCCCCCTGTCCTTCCAGGAGGGGGCACAGAAAATCCCCATCACTGCCTCCTTCCTTGGATTCACACTTCAGGGGAGAAGTTTGTTTCGTTGTTGCTTTTTAATAGGTGGGGTTTTTTTGTTTCTTTTTTTCTTGTGGCAAAACATATGTACTGTACGTTGACCGTTTTAACCATTGTTCAGCCTACGGTTTGCTAGCAGGAGGCAAACCTTCCCCCTGGGCCCCCGTGACCACTGTCGGCCTGCAGACTTCTTTCTGGGTGGGAAGTTGAAACTCTGGCCCTGTCTAAGGCCAGCCCCCTACTCCCCTCCCGGCCTCTGGCGGCCACACGCTCCTTCGGGTCTGTGTGGATTTGGTGACTCAAGGCTCTTCACCTAAGTGGAATTAGACGGTGTTGGTCTTTTTATGACTGGCTTACTCCATTGGGTGTGACGTACCAGGGTTCACCCGTGCCCTTAGCATGTGACAGCCACCGGGTTTCTTTCTCGATGATCTGGTTCTTCAACGGTCATTTGTGGGGCGCCCGGGTCCCTCAGTTGGTGGAGTATCTGCCTCCTGGTTTCGGCTCAGGTCAGGGTCTCGCGGTTCGTGGGATTGAGCCCCTTGCCGGGCTCTGTGCGGACAGTGTGGAGCCTGCTCGGGATTCTTTCTGTCTTCCTCTCTCTCTCTCTGTGTTGGAGGAGAAAGTTCTAGGACGTCCTGGAGCTGGGGCCTTGAGCCGTGTTGGAGCCCTTGTGAGCCATTTCATCTGGGAGCCTCAGTTTCTGACTCTGCACAATGGGTGTGACCACCCCATTGTGTGGATTAAAGCACTGTTGGGTAAACTGAGGAAGATGCCTCTTGGAGGCACACGGTCTCTTTCAAGTGCCTTTATTAGTGCCGGCCTGGTGCTCTAGTCCCAGAGCTGGGTGGCCCCCGGCTTAGGTGCCAACCGCCTCGTTTGCGCAGGAGCTGTGGGCGGATAAACAAAGCTCCTCCCCTCAGGTTGAGAAGTGTCCGGGTGCTTTTATTTTTAACCCTCTGCACAAGGAGATAAGGTACTGAGCCAACCTTTGAAATGACCCAGAACTTTTTCTCCTGGGGACGGGGAAACCTAGAGCTTAGTTCTAAATTGGAGGGGTGGGGGTAGATAAACCCCCGCCAGCCTCGTTGGTTGGTTACATTTGAAGCAACTTGTAAACCCTCTCTTGTCTTGCACAAGTTTTATGACTTCCCCCAGGGATCTGCAACAAGCCAGCTGTCGGCCTGCAGGTTTGCGTGGAGGTGGCAGCGTGGGGTGTGGGTGTAGCTCATTCTGCGTTTACCGTGTAATTTATGAATGCACATACAGCGGGTAACTTGTCCCTGTTTGTTACGCAGTTTGCATCTCAGGCGGGTGTCGGCGGGCTGTCGAGTGAAACGGCTGGAGCAGATCGTCTTTGATTCCTTAGGAGGAATGACAGAGGAATGACAGAGGAATGCTGGAGAGGTCACGGATGAGCACCCCGCTTCCGACCAGCCAGCAGAGGGGCTCTCTGGGCAGCGCCCTGGCCGTTCTTAGGAAAGCCCTGTAGCTTTGCTTCTTTAAAATCTTCCCAGAAAGGGATTTAACAATCCGGTACCGGATGAAACAGTGTGCTAATTCTTAATTCCAGGAGTCTGGCTTCTTAGTTGCTCTTTATTTAACAATGGATTCCCTGCTTGGAAACAGATGTGTGTTCTTGACTTAGAGCTTTTCTCCTCCACGAGGGGACTTACGGTCCTCTGTTTGCACAGGACGGAGGAGCAAGGTGGGTATAGTCGTAGTGACAGCGTGGGGACATTGAAGGCTGAGGTTTTAGGGCATAGATGAGGGATCTCCCCCGCAGCCGCCCTTCCCACCGCCCAGGACCGCCCAGTGTGACCCTAGGGAACCCCCTTCCCTCTTCTGTCTGCCTTTTCAAGCCCCAGTGGCTTCTTTTAAAAGGTTTTCTCTAACAAGGCAGCGGGGGGGGGGGGGGGGGCTCTGAAAACTCTTCATCAGTGTCCCCCTCCCCTCCACCCGGCGCCGAGGCTGTTTAAATCACGTGGGCATGTTGCCAGCGCTCCTGCAGGCGAGTCATTCCTCCTCGGTTGGCCTTCCTCTCAGGCCCTGTCCCCACCCACCCCCACAAGGGGGTTGGCATCACAGCCTCTGCCCAACTTCACCCACACACACCCCAGCCTCTACGCCACCCCCCCCCGTCTCAACCCAATCCCCAGCCTCCACTCCACCCCCAGCCTCCACTCACCCCAGCTTCCACCCGACCCCCAGCTTCCCACCCACCCCCAGCTTCCACTCACCCCAGCCTCCACTCACCCCCAGGCTCCACCCGACCCTCAGCTTCCCACCCACACCCAGCTTCCACTCACCCCAGCCTCCACTCACCCCAGCCTCCACCCGACCCCCAGCTTCCCACCCACCCCCAGCTTCCACTCACCCCAGCCTCCACTCACCCCAGCCTCCACCCGACCCCCAGCTTCCCACCCACTCCCAGCTTCCACTCACCCCAGCCTCCACTCACCCCCAGGCTCCACCCGACCCTCAGCTTCCCACCCACACCCAGCTTCCACTCACCCCAGCCTCCACTCACCCCAGCCTCCACCCGACCCCCAGCTTCCACTCACCCAGCCTCCACTCACCCCAGCCTCCACCCGACCCCCAGCTTCCCACCCACCCCCAGGCTCCACTCACCCCAGCCTCCACCCACCCTCATCCTCCACTCACCCCCAGGATTCAGTCACCCCCAGCCTCCACGCCACCCACAGCCTCCACCCCACCCCCAGCCTCCACCCCACCCCAGGGCTCCACTCACCCCAGCCTCCACCCCACCCCCAGCCTCCACTCCACCCCCAACCTCCACTCCACCCCCAGCCTCCACCCCACCCCAGGGCTCCACTCACCCCAGCCTCCACCCCACCCCCAGCCTCCACTCCACCCCCAACCTCCACTCCACCCCCAGCCTCCACCCCACCCCCAGCCTCCACCCCACCCCCAGCCTCCACTCCACCCCAGGGCTCCACTCACCCCAGCCTCCACCCCACCCCCAGCCTCCACTCCACCCCCAACCTCCACTCCACCCCCAGCCTCCACCCCACCCCAGAGCTCCACTCACCCCAGCCTCCACCCCACCCCCAGCCTCCACTCCACCCCCAGCCTCCACTCCACCCCCAGCCTCCACCCCACCCCCAGCCTCCACCCCACCCCCAGCCTCCACTCCACCCCCAGCCTCCACTCGCCCCAAGCCTCCACCCCCCCCAGCCTCCACTCGCCCCAGCCTCCACCCCACCCCCAACCTCCACCCCACCCCCAGCCTCACCCTCAAGGCACAGTGCCCCAGATTGCAGGGCCTGTGGAGCCTTCCCTGCCAGGGACTGCGCAGCCAGCACTGAGTGGGGAGACCTGGTGAAGCAGGGTGCAGGAGGTGCTCTCCCCAGCTTCCCTGCCGGAGATCTCGGGGGTGTGTGGCCAGCCTGTCAGCTTACCATCCTCAAGGGGCTGCTGTCATCCTGGGGGACCCCCCCCCACCTCAGCACGCTTCGTTTTATTTCGTCTTCACGTCTGTGTGATGCCAGGGGTCCGCTGGGTCCTGACTGTGCACCTTGCAGGGTGGGACCCCAGGGACGCGTCTGACCCCACCCCTAGCTCTGGGTGTCTTCTGCATGTCCTCCGGGGCCCAGGCCTGTAACGTGTGCTGGGGCCAGTTCCTGCCCCTCTCGGACTGTCGGTGGCCCAGCAGCCACGTGTTACACACGAAACGAGTCTCGGTGTAGAGCGAGGCTCTGGGTTCGAGGCCTTGGGTCTCTAGGTCCTTGTGGATTAACATTTCTCCAACCCGGCCAGGCTGCAGTCGCAGGTCACGCAGAGATTTTATCCCTTCATAGGCTTCGGGCCCTTCTTCCCGGTCTCCTGGTGCGTGTGCGTGTGCCCGCGTGTGTGTGTGGGGGGGGGGTGGGTGGGGGGCGTGTGCCTGTGTGTGTATCTTGTGTGTATTTCGTGGTGTGTGAGTGGCTCGGGGTCGAGGTGTCGGGTGGATGCAGGTGGAGTTCGGGGGACACCGGGGGCCTGGTCTCAGGTAGATGGCCTTCCTGGCTTCCCTGTCCCGGAGCACACCTGTCGGCCGGGTGCTCCTGGCCCTGGGGCAGGGGGGGCACCTTCGCCCCTGGCGCATCCAGGGGAAAGGAGGCACCGCCTGCAGCCCCCCTCACGGTGAGCGCCAGGCCCCCCTCGTCCCAGGGCCCTGCTCTTCCGCTGCTCCCAGACCCTCCGACCCGCCCCCCCCCCCCCCCCCAGGGCCACTTCCCTGCTGCCCTTGGCTGAAGTCCCCTCGTGAAGTCTGTCAGCAGCCGCTCATCTTCCTCATGAGTCCCCGGGCAGTTTCCAGGACGCCCCCCTTCCCCACCATCACCTGCCCGCCCCTGCCTTCCTGGGGGCATTTATCGTCTGGGTCCACCGCCTTGGCCGTGACTCGTCCGTCTGGTGCGCGGAACAGGACGAGGCCTCTTGGCGCGGCTCGGGCGGGCTCCTGGCAGCCGTGTGTCCTGGAAGTGTGGACGGACAGAGTGACACGGCTGCTGTGCTCAGCCGCCCTTCTCGCTGAGAGACACGGTGACCGGGCCAAGGCTGGTGACAGGTGCCTTGCCGGGGGACTTGGCGTGCGGGGCCTGAGGCCTCCTGCGGTCTCCGTGGGACCTCCAGCTGGCAGAGCATGTGGAGGCTGGCAGGCGCCCCCACGGGCTCCAAAGTCTCTGCTCTGCACCGGGGTCTGCCGTGGGCCCTGTGTTTGCCGGGCCTGGAGGTGTTCGCTGTGCCCCGGGAGCCGGGAGACATCAGCTTTGCAAACAGGACCGGCCTTTTACGTTGCTGCTAGAATCCGTGAGTTAAGGGCACCTAGATGGGGGGGGGGTCCCCTTTACGTGTCGGGCCCTGGCCCAGACCCCCGGATGGAGGGGGGGGCCCGTGTCGTGCTGGCTGCACGGGTAAGTGCATTTGTCATACCCCAGTGATGGACACAAGTTGTCATATAGAAATGACAACTCAGTAAAGTTGATGTGAACCCAAGCGTGGTCTTGGGGCTCAGATCCTGGCTCTTCCCGTGTATTTTTGGCAGGTCATTTACCATCACGGGTCTGTCAAACGGACTGTTGTCTTCTCCCTGCCCCAGCACATTGCCGGTCACCCTGATCTTTAAGGAGGCCACGGGTCCCTTTTCCTCCGAGGGAAGTTCAAATGGACCACGGGCTGGGCACGGGATCCCTCACTAACTGTGCGTAGCCTTTCGGGACTCCCTTTCCAGAGGCGGTGACCCTCGTGGCCGGGCCCGAGGGGCCTGGGGGCCCAGCTGCGGTGAGGTCTGGTCTGAGCCTGCGGGGTGTCCCTGTGGCCTGACCCTCCCACTCCCTCTGTCCTCGGGCACCTTCTTCATTCTGGAGCCTTGTGGCTCCCAGGCCTCGGTGATGCTTCCTCGGTAACCGCGAATCCGCATGTGGATTTGGCTTGCGGTTCAGGACGCTCTGAATCGGACCCATCCTCAGGGAGCGACTCTGGGTTTCCCGGCCGGGTCTGCCCCCAGGACACCAGCCTGGCCTCCCTTTTGGGGCTTTGGCGTGGGTGTCCCAAGGTCTCAAGCTTCAAGGGGCGCCTGGGGGGCTCAGTCGGTTAAAGCGTCTGACTCTTGATTTCGGCCCAGGTCATGATCTCACGGTCATGAGATCAACCCCCTGATCAAGCCTGCTTGGGATTCTCTCTCTCTCTCCCTCTCTCTCTCTGCCCCTCCCCTCCTTGGGCTCTATCTCAAGACAAGTAAATCAACTCAAAAAAATAAAGAAATAAAAGACACTTCGAGGTTCAGAGTGAGCTGGCCCCCTGCCCCCAGACCCCTCCTTGGTGACCAGCCCATATTCTGGCCCCACACCTTGGGCTGGGCCGTTCCCTTCCCCCGCGTGGTCTCCCTGTTCTGCTCCCCAAATCCTGCTCACCCATCTGAGTTCCATTCCACATGCGTGCTTGCTTTTATCTGATGCAGATTCCCCGAGGTGATGCCGACCTCTGCTCCTTTTTAGGGGGCCCCTGCCACGGGGTTATTTATATCGTTTATGAGCCCCTGACCCCTTAAAGCAAGGTGTGCCAGGGACCCTGGGGTGCGGAGGTCTGCTGCGAGGCCGTGCAGTTTCGTCCACCTCAGGCAGGAGACCGTATTTGGATGCACTTTGGAAATTTAGTAGTATGGTTTTAATTGCTCGTATTAATAATTAGCTTGACTCTCAAGTTTAACGGGACTTGCCGACTCCTGGCCTCCCACTTACTTTGGGGATGTTGGTTCTGATCACAGCTCTTGCGGGGCTGGGTGGGGGGTCCTCCGGCACCCCCAGGATGTTCAGGGTGTGCCCGGCTCCCAGGCCTGAATTTGACAGGCCAGGAAGAGGTGCTTTTCTGGGGGCGTAACGGCCCCCTCTGCCTGCCCTCCCGCCCCTCTCCCCAAGCTAGCTGTTACCCCCAGGAGAGGGTCTGAGGAGAGCCGCGGAGGGTTTGCTGGGGCCTGGCCAAACAGAAAGCAGGCCTGTCAGGAGTGATTAAAGAGCCCAGTGTTGGAAAAGAACAGGCCTTTATGTCGGTGGTAAAATGATTAGGAAGTAATAAGAAAAACGCAGGTTGGGACAGAACATTGTTTTGTTTAATCAGTTCTAAGTCCAAAAGGTGGGGGGAGGGAAGGACCCTTAGAAGTCATTTTAAAAGGGATTACAACATACACGTGAACATTTTCCACCTACTTCACGGGTTTAAACTTTCGGGGGAAGGGGCCTGTCAGGTCTATGTTCCTGGTTTCTGGTCTCATGCCTCTCTGGGACACGGCAGTTTGTGTCCTGGGAGCCCGAAGCAGAGGTGAGCAAGAAACAGGCCTGTGAGCAGGAAATGTCACCTGGTGACTCACAGTTCTCGGGCTGCAGAAGATCCGGATGGGGCCAGCCCTTTCCAGAAGCTGAAGGCAGAAACCTGGAACTCGATCAGCCTGTAACGAGAAATGGAGATCTGAAGGAGAATGAATTCTGTTGGTTTTATTTATTTATTATTATTATTTTTTCGATATTTATTTATTTTTGAGAGAGAGAGAGAGAGAGCATGCTGGAACCAGGGGAGAGGCAGAGAGAGAGGGAGACATAGAATCCAAAGCAGGTTCCAGGCTCTGAGCTGTCAGCACAGAGCCCGACGTGGGGCTCGAACCCATGAACTGTGAGATCATGACCTGAGCTGAAGTCAGATGCTCATCCGACTGAGCCCCCCAGGCGCCCCTGGTCTTTGCTCTGTCTGCTTCACCGCCCTCCGCGGATGCAGTGTTTTGTGGCAGTCCTGTGTTGAGTGAGTCTTTCGGGAGCTGTCTTTCCAACAGTATTTGCTCACTTTGTTTTTCCAAGTTACGTTTTTGCCGCTCCTGCAACATTTCAAGCTGTTTCATCATTACCACATTGGTTACTGTGATCTGGGATCCGTGCTACCGCTCACGGAGACTCAGTTCAAAGTAATAAAGAATTTTTTTAAATTTATTTTTAATTTATTTTTGAGAGAGAGACAGGGAGAGAGAGAGAGAGAGAGAGAGAGAGAGAGAGAGAGAGACAGAATCCTGAGCAGGCTCTGTGCGGGGCTGGAACTCATGAACGGTGAGATCATGACCTGAGCCGAAATCAAGGGTCAGATATTTATCTAACTGAGACACCCGGGCGCCCCAGGGTAATGATGTGTGTTTTAATTAAGGTGCATGCATTGTGTTTTTTTGACATAATGCCCCTGCACACCTAATAGACCGCAGTATTATGTACGCATAGCTTCTCTGTGCACCGGGAAACCAGAAAATTCATCTGACTCACTTTATCGAGGTATTATTTGCTCTAGTGCAGTGGTCTGGCACTGAACCTGCGATGTCTGTGGCGTGTCTGTAGTGTTTCTGTTTTCTTTTGTACTGTTGCTGAAGATAAACTTGACGGGGACAGAATCGTGGGGAAGCAGGGGGTCCAAGGTTGCATCTAGAAGCCTCGTTTAGAGACAAAGGCGGCTGCTATGAATGTGCCCAGTAAAACAGCACTGGCTGTCCTTTTTCTTCTAGACTGCAGGGTACAGACTGGTTGAATTTCCCTTTTGGGAGGAGATAGACGGATTTGAGAAACTTTTCCAGTAACAGGTCCTCATCTCTCTCGGACCCTCTGGATGTTATCATTGCTCTTACATCACTAAACTGCCCACATTTGTAAAGATGGGGGCTGTTTGCGTATTCCTAAGTGATTTGACAAGGGTTAATGATTTACTGATATCCTAGCAATCTTGGGGCCTCCACAGGTGCCCCTGGCCTCCCTGCCTCACCAAAAGCTTGAATCATCAAGTGAAGGAAGAGTTGTTTTTTTTTTTTTTTAATAGATTTTATTTTTTAGGGCACTTTTTTTTTTTTTAATTTTTTTTTTCAACGTTTATTTATTTTTGGGACAGAGAGAGACAGAGCATGAACGGGGGAGGGGCAGAGAGAGAGGGAGACGCAGAATCGGAAACAGGCTCCAGGCTCTGAGCCATCAGCCCAGAGCCCGACGCGGGGCTCGAACTCACGGACCGCGAGATCGTGACCTGGCTGAAGTCGGACGCTTAACCGACTGCGCCACCCAGGCGCCCCTTTTTAGGGCACTTTTAAGTGCATAGCAAGACTGAATGGAAGGTGCAGAGGATTCCCATGTACCTCCTGCCCCCACGTATGCACGGCTCCCCTGTTATCAACACCCCCTCACCAGAATTGCAGTCAGTGAGCCCACCCTTTATGCCATTGTGGCTTACGGAAGGTTTCATAGGAGCACCCCGCTTTCGGGTCGCGGGGTGGGAGGGGGATCCCGTATGGTGATGTCATCGGGGGTCAGGTGAGCCTGAGGCACATGGTACAAATGCAGGCGGGAAACAAGGGACGGGAGCACTGGAAAGTCTAAGGGGGTTCTTGCCGCGTAGACACAACGGCAGTGCCGACGCCCCGAGGCGGAAACAAAGGGTGGAGTGTTCCGGAACAGCACAGGGCCCGCGTGGCTGGCGGTGGGTGCGGAGGGGGAGCAGGGCCAGGCTCGGAGAGGGCCTTGCAAACCGAAGTAGGGATTTAGAGCTGTATTCTGTACGCACCGGGAAGCTTTTGGAAGGTTTCGAGCAAAAGAATGTTGTAACCTAGTTTTATGTTAAAGAACCCCCTGCCCATGATCGGAGCCAGAAGGGGCAGAAGACGGAGAGTGGTTGCAGGTGCCTGGCCTCCGGTTGCCTTTCTGCAGGGAGCAGGAGGCAGAGGTGCCCTGGGCTTCCTGCCCCACCCCCCAGCCTGTGACTGTGATGGAGTCCCCCGTCCTCATTAGGTTGTATCACGCGGCACAACTGACTTTAAGAAAGGGAGATTATATCCAGCCAGCCTGGCCTTGTCGCATGAGACCCGCCCGGGACTAGGGGTCAGACAAGGAAGTCAGGAGTCGAACTGCGAGTAGGATTTGATGTGTGTTGCCCCCTTTGAGGATGGAGGGGGCCACATGGCAAGGAATGTGGGCAGCTTCTAGAAGCTGAGAGCGGTCCCCAGGAATGGCCAGTGTGGGATGGGGGGCATCAGATCTGCAGACACAAGGAACAGAAATCAGACGACACCCTGAGGGAGCTCAGAGCTGCCGGAAAGGACCCCAGCCGTGGGGACAGCTGGGAGAGACTCTGAGCGGAGAACCCGCCATGCTGTGCCTGGACTTCTCATCTGCAGAACTGGAAGCTTGTCCGTAAACGTGCTGAGCCTCGGAATTTGTGGGGATTTGTCCTGTGGCAGGAGAAGTAGACTGAACAACAGATGCCTTCTGAACCCTCGAGAACACAGACGCGAAGTTCTTGTGTAAAGTTCAGCAGGTGAGACCTGGCGACACGTTAAACGAACACAAGAAAGGTTTACCCTAGAAATTCTGGTATGATCCAGCGTGAAAACATCCACGTGAGTAGGCGGGAGGGAAAAATCCCCATGGATGCTATAGTGCTTGTGCTAAATTTCAGAATTCTTTGCTGATGAAAAAATTAGCAAAATAGGCTTGTCCAACTCTGTAAAAAGAATCTTTTGGAGACCTGCGCTGAATGTTGCATTTCCGAGAAGATGCGTGAAAGATGGTGACAAGGTCCGGAGGTGAGTTATAAACTGTTGGTATCCAGTGCCCTTCCGGAAGCCCTAGGCAATGTGATAATCGGAAAGGATGAGAGAAAGCTGTCGTTATTTGTGGGTCATATAAATGTAGCTCTGCAAAATTCAGGGAATCTCCTGACAAGTATTGAAATCAGGGAGAGTAGGGGCGCCTGGGTGGCGCAGTCGGTTAAGCGTCCGACTTCAGCCAGGTCACGAGCTCGCGGTCCGGGAGTTCGAGCCCCGCGTCAGGCTCTGGGCTGATGGCTCAGAGCCTGGAGCCTGTTTCCGATTCTGCGTCTCCCTCTCTCTCTGCCCCTCCCCCATTCATGCTCTGTCTCTCTCTGTCCCAAAAATAAATAAACGTTGAAAAAAAAAAAAAAGAAAGAAATCAGGGAGAGTGTTCAGCAAGGCGACAAGATGTGAGTCAACACAGAAAGCCCACCGGATTCCTGCTGCATCAGGAGTGACCATTGGGAACAAAACCAGTAACACCTGACAAAGAATCTATAAATTCGGCGCGTTGCTGATCAAAATCCCAAAAGGCAGGGTGCCTGGGTGGGTCTGTCAGTTGAACATCTGACTCTCGATTTTGGCTCAGGTCACGATCTCGTGTTTCATGAGTTCGAGCCCCACGTCGGGCTCCACGTTGACAGCACAGAGCCTGCTTGGGATTCTCTGTCTCTTTCTGTCCCTTCCGCTCTCTCTCCTCAAAAATAAGCAAACAAACATTAAAAAACGTTCCAAGAGGCTTTTTCGTCAAACTCAACGTGTGAATCTAAAATCCAAGTAGAAGCAAACCCTTAAAAAGGAGGCTGGAGGCTTCATTTTGGAAGCGAACAATGAAAGTGGGGAGGTTATCTTACTGTAAGAGAGGGAGGTGCAGTCTCAGGCTCTCATGATTGGAATTGTGTGCTGTTGCCATGGGAACGGACCACTGCCGGGGCCGTGTTGTGTCCCCCGCGTCCACGTGTTGACGTCCTCGCCCCCATGGCCTCAGAGTGGGACTGCATAGGGAGACCTCCGAGGAGAGAGTTAACTTGAGGTCCTTAAGGTGGGTCCCAATCCAGTGTGCCTGGTGTGTTTCTAAGGAGATGGGGGCACAGACACACACGGAGGGACGCCCACGGCCAGCTGTGTACACGCCCGTGAGAGACCAGCCCTGCGCCCACCTTGGCCTTGTGCTTGCAGCCTCCAGGACCCCCAGGGGATACGCTTCCGTGGCCTCAGCCGCACAGGCTGGGGTGCTTTGCTGTGGCAGACAGAACAAACACGCGGACCCAGTAAGAAAACGGGAAGGAGTGCGGACGCCGAGCCCTGTCTGTGTGAGCATTCCCTGTGATGGAGGTGGCGGGGGCTGCCCAGTATTCCTGTGGGGAAAAATGGCTCTTCCTTCCCCACGTACAAAACCAGATTTCAAATTCAGGTGCGACTTGGAGCTAAAGTTTAAAGAGGTGCGTAGAAGAGGTCAAGTTTATAATCTCTGTATGGGAAGGGATCTTGGTGGTTGATGGGAAACCTTATCGCCGCACGGTGACGGCTGTCACTGCACCGTGACACTATCTGGGAGTGAGCATTTCTTCTCTCAACTTTCCCGAGAGATCTTCCGCTCTGCAGTCCGATTCGGTGCTTTCTTGTCCTGGAGAGGGGGAGGCCAGGCCGGGGAGGGGGTTGGAGAGACACTCCGGCCGGGGACAGGGAGGGGAGTGTGGCTTTGTTTGGGATTCACTGAAATCCGGACACAGATCTCTGCCCGGCCACGTGCAAGGGACCTCGTGTCCGCACTGCCTCGCAAACCACGTCTGAAAGCCACGCGTGTCTGCTGTAGAATCGCCAGGTGTACCCCACGCGAGGAAGGTGGCCCTGTGGAGAGAGGTCCTTTCCCTGCTGGATGAGCCGGGCACTCACAGGGGTCCCTGCGGACCCCTACACACCTCGGGAGGCTCAAGCATCTGCGTGGGGGGTGTGGGGAAATGGATGCGGGTTCAGACAGCCTGTAGGGAGGAATCCGGAAGGGTGGTGCACATTTCTGCCGGAGGACAGAAGGGCGGGCTGCCCCGGTTTCCCGGAAGTTTCTAGAAGCTGAGGTTTGCATCTCCCTGCTGGAGGCTGAGCGTGGTTTCCCAGGGAGCAAGTCTCTGCTCACATAGGTGTCCTTGTCCAGCCGTCTGTGTCCCCACAGATGGCCTTTGAATTGCTCTCCAGCCTCCGACTTTTCCTGCAACCGAGGAAGACAGGTTGTTTGCGTTTTCTTTTTAAATTTCTTTTTAATGTTTTTGTTTATTTTTGAGAGAGGGAGAGAGAGAGAGCAGGGGAGGGGGGCAGAGAGAGGGAGACACAGAATCTAAAGCTCCAGGCTGCACAGGGCCCGACGCGGGGCTCGAACCCACGAACCGGGAGATCATGACCTGAGCCCAAGTCAGACGCTTAACCGACTGAGTCACCCAGGCGCCCCAGGTTGTTTGCATTTTCTAAGAAGGGCACGTTCCGGGGAAGAGAGCACTTCTGAGTCACGCTGGGCTGACGTCGTGGGGCCCTGCAGTGTGTGGGGAGCAGAGTTAGCGAGGCCTCTCGGCTACCGGGGAGCCTTGGTCACAGGGGCGGTGACCCCCTCCCTGCCCAGCTCACACCCCCTGCTCGGGGGCCTGCGCCAGAGCGACTCGAGCCTGCTCACTGTGAGGGGATTTCGTGGGGGAATCGGCCACGAAACACCTCCTTGCTCCCGCTACAGCCCCTTGAAGAGGCGAGGTGCACAAGTACAGATCCTCAAGCGTTCAGACCTCGAGAAGTTACCATTTCCACACGAGCCTTTCTGAAGCCGAGTCTCCCCGGGTCAGTTTTAGGGGGTCAGTGTGTTGTGTGCTGAGTTTTTGAGTCTCGCTCTGGCCCTGCTATGTTGGGAAAGCCCATCATCGATTGGTTTAGTGGAAGGGACCGCAGACGCCTTCTGGTCCACCGGGTGCGATGGTCAGCGTGGTGGGCAGCGGGGGTGTGGCGGAAAGGTGGGCGATCTCTCCAGACCCTCCGGTGGAGGGACAGCAGGTGCAGAGCTCAGGCCTCCTGACCTGGAGAGTCCCCAGCATGTCAGCTGCGTGCGTGGGTGCACTTTCATGCCGTAGGTCTGACACTGAGCCTCCAGGGGGACCACCTGTGGAGCGGTGGCTTCGGCCGTGGTCGGCGTCTGAGCTCAGAGTGGTTCAGGATTCCTGGGCACGGAGGGGAGAGGCGCTCTCCTCTGTTTTACCCCGTGCGAGCCTGTCACACTCTTGAGTGTGTAGACGGAGTGGGTGAGCCAAGAGGGGCCCTTGGAGCGTCTGTCTTTAGCCAGGAAGCGAGTAGGAGCCCGTTGAGTCTCATATAGGAGGGTTTTCGCGCCGGGAGAACGAGGCCGGGATTATTGCCCCCCGGGGGGCTGCCTGCATACGGTGCCTCCCGATGGGGTCCTGTCTCTCCCGTAGGTCAGCGTGGTTTGCAGTCCCTTTGAGTCTGTGTGAATATCCCCCTTCCCCTCTATCTAGATAAATGGAAGGCAAAACCCTAACAGGGAGCTCACCTGCGGAGAAGCCTTGGAAAGCCCCACGAACAGGAAATGCAAATTCACAGCACAAGGAGGTACACAGCTCTGCCCCACCAGGCTCGCAAACGCTAGGGAGTCTGACCGCTCCAAGTGTCCGCAGAAACCTTCGAGAAGAGCGGGACGGACGGAGTGCGGACGGTGGCGTCCGGTCATCGGGCAGCTCAATCCCCGTCCGGGGTGCCGGTCGTGTCGCTCCCCCTGCAGATGGGCACTCCGCCGACGGACCAGAGAAGCCGGCACGCGGGGCCGGACAAGCCGCGGTGGGTGCCCAGAGGTGCCGTGGTCGCGTTCACAAAAGCTGGACGGGCAGCGGGAACCGATCGGGATGCGTGGATTGAGTGGAGTGACAGGTTCTCACCCGGATGGCTCACCACGTGGGGCAGGAAGAGTCACTCAGTTGCGGGAGGATCCAGAAAGCCCGGTGCGATTTTTTATGTTAAAGGCGAAAACTCTGCAAGATCTCTTGCTCTGGGATGGGTACACGCGTGCTAAGAGTGGGCAGCTACATATGGGCGCTGCATTGATATAAATTCAGAGTAGAGGCGGCCTTTGGAGGGGGGCTGAGAAGGCAACGGGGCTTTCACCGGGCTCTTGTGGTATTCGTTCACTTCTTGGGGGAGGGGGGGGACACATCTGAAACATTTCATCCTAAATGACGTCCAAACCTGGAAAAGCAAATGGACCCTGAACCCTCCGAAAAATTGGATGTTAGAAATGGAACTGAAAGACTTTCTGCTTCCCACTACTTTGCCCGGGGCCCAGGGTGGGGCGATGGTGACCCGAAACCAAAGCCCCACCCCGGCGGTCCTGCCCAGCCTTCCTTTGTGGGTCTGCTCTGGGAGGCAGAGACCTTAAAAGTTGTCTTGCTCCGGATTCTGGAAGAGGTTGAATTTCCTTGCAATCCTGGATAAAAGAAAGGCAGGCCATCTCTCTGGTTGTCAAGGGAGCTGCGCCTGGGTCTGTATTGATACGTCCAGGGGATCCTCTCCTGCTGGGCTTTTAAATGGTAAGTAATGGGTTCATGACCCTTGGTGAGAAGAAAGATAACCCCAGCAGGTAATATTATCTTTTCCTTTCATCTGTTAATCTCCCTGCTGCCGGCCAAACACCCCCGGAGCCCTGGGTCTGCACGTCTCCAGAACCCTGCAATTACGCTCTTTGCCATCCCCTGAAGCTGGAAAACCTGATTTTCTTGAGAAAGGAAACCTCATCCCAGGAACGGAATTTGGTTTATTTCCAGAGACGCGTGGGGCGGTCAGGGATCACTTCCTGCCCTCTGCCCAGAGTGGGATCCCATCATGGAGGGAGGAGGAAAGCCTTTGTCTCAGAGCAGGAGGGCAGTGGCTCCCTATCCGGGACCCCCGACCCAGACACTGTGGTGTAGACAGCCTGCAGTGTTCACAGACAGAGTCCTGGGGACAGACCTTGTCAGCCCAACCCAGCCCGGGCTCGCTGTGCACCTTCGAAATGGGGAGGAGGAAGATTTGATCGGAAGGCTTCGTTACAGGAGAGTTCAGGCTCTCCCAGAAGCTGAGTAGCTAGAACCCATGGGCCCCCCCATTGGCTCCAGCAGAAATCGCCCACTCCGGGGGCACCTGGGTGGCGCAGTTGGTTAAGCGTCCGACTTCAGCCAGGTCACGATCTCGCGGTCCGTGAGTTCGAGCCCCGCGTCGGGCTCTGGGCTGATGGCTCAGAGCCTGGAGCCTGTTTCCGATTCTGTGTCTCCCTCTCTCTCTGCCCCTCCCCCGTTCATGCTCTGTCTCTCTCTGTCCCAAAAATAAAATAAACGTTGGAAAAAAAAAAGAAATCGCCCGCTCCTACCTCCATCCCGCCCCCAGATCCGTCATTTCATCCATGAAAACATCTTACTTACTATGTGCCTCCAGGGGTAAGGGCTTTACCAAAGGAACCTCACCGGCATTGTCACACTTCAGTGAACGATAAGTTTCATCATATAAAACATTTTACTGTTTGTCTCCTGATTTTTATTTTTTATGTTTTTATTATTTAACCCGGATTGACTTAAGGCCTACACGTTGCAGTTGGTTGATTGACTGAAGACGCGTTAAATTAACATAAGTCTCAATACCCTGAAGGAAACTGCACCCCCGGGGGAGGGGCCCTGGTGGGGCTCCTGCTGGGATCCCAGGTCTGTGAGTCCCAAACCCTTTTGTGTCCCAGGCATTTGGTCCTTGAATGATACCTCGTGTATACCCACCCTGGTGTGGGGTGCAGGGGTTGGGGGTGTGGGGGGCATCGCACTCCAGTTCTGGACCCTGCTGCCCCTCCCCCCCCACGGCCGCCCCTCCCCCGCTACCCCTCCAGAGGTGAAGGGACCCAGAAGCCAGGGCAAGACAAGTGGCTGTCTTGATGTGACAACCGTGCTGGGCAGTTAGCTTTATGAACAGCACCCTCCTTGGAGGCTGGTGGGTTCCTGTTGAAGAGATCCAGAAATGGGGCCCCCTTGTCCCCCCTTCACGTTGTTCAGCAGAGGCTTTTTTTATTTTTATAACTTTCTGCAGCCCTTTGCCCTGATTCCCTCTTCTTTTTGTTCTCTGGCTGCAGGCCACACCGCCCCCTCGCCCCGGTTCCCTGGTGGGAGAGAGATGGGGTGCAAAGCCCCCGACTTTCAGTGCCCGTTTCGGGCTTGGGGGGGGCTGCCCGGTTTGGCCTCCCCCCACCAACCCCGAGCCCAGTGGCTCGTTAACTTTGTAAGTAGAAGGCTTAGTTAAGAGCCCTGCCTGGTCCCAGAAAATGCTGAGTTAGGGCAATAAAGCGTTTCCTACTCCGTCTCCCCCGCCGATTCATCACCTTCTCAGCACAGGAAGCTGATGATTTAATTTCGAAGATATGGTTTAAAAAAATTGGTCCAGAGGCTGTTGGGACTTAACTCAGTGCATGTTTATGCCTATGCAGATGATATCCTGACATGCATTTAAAAAAAAAAAAAAAGACTCCAAGGTTTTGTGAGACTGGAGATGGAAGGGTGTTCCCTGGTGGAGCGATGTGGGACCTGCCGGGCGGCCCCCCGGGGTGCGTCAGCCCCGGTTCAAGCCAGAAACGCAGGAGAGGGAAGAGGCTGTCAGATACCGCCGATCAGATCAGATCAGATCGTGGAGGTAAAGCCGTTCGGCAGGAATGTTCTGACGGTAGGAAAGCCGAATGTAGATTCAGCTTAAAAAAGAAAAAAAAGATAATTGAGGGTAAGCGGGGAGGAAGTAATCCTCTTTAAAGGTCGGTTAGGTGAATGTCGCCTGGATGCTCTGCCTTGATCACCAGAGGGGGTGAGGGCATCACAGGGGCTCCTGCCACAAAGGGCCCTGACTGCTGCGCGCCCGCGTGTGTGTGTGTGTGTGTGTGTGTGTGTGTGTGTGGCTGCCTGGGTTTGCTCGGGTATGTTTCCACAGAAGCTGGCGTGTGTGGACAGCAGGCGGGCGTTCTCGGTGCCGCTGAGCTGACGGACAGACAGACGGACAGAGAGGCCGAGAGTTAGGAGGCAGGAAGGGATTGCGGTCAAGTGCTCGGGCTCCCCCCACGGAGACCCTCCCCCCCCGCCCACTCGGGGGGCTCATCCCCAGCCCGCCCTGCTCGGGGGGAGGAGAGGGGGCACCGTGGTCTCAGCCAGCCCGCAGGGTGCTGAGCCTGCTTTCCCTCTGTGGCTTTGACCGTGATGGTAACACGCGCCTCCCGTGACACGCGTGTGCCCTGGCCAGACCCGGGCGGGCGTGAACCCCCCTGAGAGTCTGCTCCCTGCCGGACTTGGTGCTAGAAAGGGCCCGGGACTGGGGAGGTGGGGAGACCTCGGACGGCCTCCTGGGGCAGGGTCTCGGCTGCAGCGAGGGCTCTGCCGGAAAGGTGCCCCGGCGACCGGCTTTTCCCGGCACCGTGCAGGCGGCCGTGGCTCCCGGAGCGCGGAACAGAGGCAGAAGTGTGTGGTTTGCAGCGAGAGGGTTCTAGTCCTGGGCGCCCTCCCGGGGCCTCTCGTCAGCGACGTGGTGCGGAGCGGCTCTCACCAGTGGGATTTTCTGCCCGGAGGGAGGTATTGCCCATTCGTGGCGTCCGGATCAGCAGCCCCCAGCCACACGTGGCCGTCGAGTATGCGAAATGGGACCAGTGAGACTGAGGAGCTGAATTTCTAATCGTGTTACTTGTTTTTTTTTAAAATGTGTATTTATCTTGAGAGAAAGACCGAGCATGAGCGGGAGGGGGGCAGAGAAATGGAGGGAGAGAGAGAGAAGCCCAACCAGGCTGAGTGCACGCTGTGACACCTGAACTACTGAGCCACCCAGGCGCCCCTCGGTTACCTGTTAATTAATTAATTAATTTAACATTTATTTATTTTTGAGAGACAGAGTGTGAGCAGGGGAGGGGCAGAGAGAGAGGGAGACACAGCATCCGAAGCAGGCTCCAGGCTCCGAGCTGTCGGCACGGAGCCCGACACGGGGCTCGAATCCACGAACTAGGAGATCATGACCTGAACTGAAGTTGGTCACTTAACTGACTGAGCCACCCAGGCACCCCTGTGTTAAAAAGGAACCCGGTTTCAAGTAACTTAGATTTAAAGAGCCCCCTGCAGCTCGTGGCTACCGTGTCGGACGGTGCAGCCTGGAGGGGGGGCTCCCTCTCACCATTCCACGGTTTATGTCGTCAACGGGGAAGAGTGTGTAATGTGCACACGCCCAGCGTGAAGGATGAGGACGTGGCCAGCCGCGTGCCCTCCGGCGGGTTTAAGAAACGGAGCCTCCTTCTCGCTTGCTGGGTAGTGTTCGCGGTCCCACCGTCTTCCAAGGTCCCAGTTGTCCTCTGTTTCACGTCTGTGGTCTTGCCGCCTGGGAGCGCGTCTGGGTCGCTGTGTTAGGGCTGCTGCGACAAAGCGGGCTGATGGGGCAGCGTAAGCAAGGGGAGTGGCTCTCCTTTCAGTCTGGAGGCTGGAGGCCAAGTTCAAGGTGTCTCTCTCCCTGGCACGTGTGGTCACCGTCGCCTCCCCCGTGTCCTCACGTGGTCATCCCTCTGTGTCCATCTGTGTCCTAATCTCCTCTTAGGACACCATTCACGTTGGAGTAGGGTCCCCCCTAATGACCTCATTTCGTTGCTTCTTTGAAGACCCTGTCTCCAGGCGCACCTCCATTCTGAGATACTGAGGGCTCGGATGTCAGCGTATGAATTATGGAGACTTACTTTCGAGCCAGGGGCATCCCTAAACAGCATATTGCTTGGTTTTGCGAGTGTGGCCCCTCGTGCAGGTGGAGGTGTGTTACCTATGCTTCTGCAGCCGGGTTTCGTCACGCAGAATTTCCATTGCCTCTTCACGGTCACTTGCAGGCCATCGGACAGCTCTCTTGGGGGTGTGGTTGCCTGGGCAACACATTAGTTCTGTGGGCTGGGGGGGGGGTCCCTTCCTTCGGGATTAAAAGGGCCGGAATCAGACGTTACCTGCTGTTGGCTCAGTAGGCTTCTGCCTGGATATGACAAAGAGGGGTGGCTCCCCAGGCAGTCCCCAGGCAGCCTCGTGCTCCCTCTGCCCAGCCAGGTGCGGACACACATGGACGCCCAGCGCGAGAGTGGCCTCCGGGCCTCTGACAGAACATTCTTTCAGCCTCCGCTTCAGAATTTTGATCCGTTAGCACCTCTCCCGGCATTTTGTCCTCTCATCTCTCCTTGACCTCAGTGGCCTCCTTCCTCTTGCTAACATTCCTGCACGGTCTTACTTTTGCCCTTTGCTAGTGGTCTTTACTGAAGAAACTGAACAGCTCAGAGGAATTCCTACCCCCTCCCCAATTTTTCCCACCTCATTATAAACTTGATTTGTGTATGTCAGTATTTGGAAAGAAAACTGTCAAGAAGAAATAAAAAACAGGGGCGCGTGGGTGGCTCAGTTGGTTGGGCGACCGACTTTGGCTCAGGTCATGATCTCACAGTTCGTGAGTTCAAGCCCCGCATCGGGCTCTGTGCTCACAGCTCCGAGCCTGGAACCTGCTTTGGATTCTGTGTGTCATTCTCTCCCTGCCCCTTCCCCCCTTGGGCTCTGTCTCTCAAAAATAAATAAATGTTAAAAATTTTTTTTTTAAAAGAAGAAAAAAATTCACAATTGTGCTACCGCAGATAACTCAGTACTTAAAAAATTGGAATATTTACTTCCATTTTTACACATTCGTGATCGTACCTAACGGGCTTCTGTTACATAAACATTTGTCTCGTTGTCTATTTAGTCTTTCCATAACCACCTTTTTTTTTTTTAATGTTTGTTTATTTTTGAGAGAGAGTGAGTGTGTGAGTGGGGGAAGGGCAGAGAGAAAAGGGGACAGAGGATCCAAAGTGGGCTCCATGCTGACGGCAGACAGCCCGTGTGGGGCCTGAACTCATGGACTGCAAGATCATGACCTGAGCTGAAATCAGACGCTCAACCGACTGAGCCACCCGGGCGCCCCCATAACCGTCATTGTTAATGGCTGCATGTGATCTAGTCAAGTATGATGTCCTGTAACAGGTCAAACGCTCCACTGTTTTTTTTTTTTTTGTTTAGAGAGAGAGAGAGAGAGAGAGAGAGGGAGAGAATCTTAAGCAGGCCCCTCCCTCAGCCAGGAACCCAACTGAGGGCTCAGTCTCACGACCCACACATCACGACCTGAGCCAAAATCAAGCTGGACACTCGACTGAGTCATCCCAGCGCCCCACATAGTCCACTGTTTCTCTCATTTTCCAGTTTCTCCACATTATATTCATGAAGTTGAGAACTTACTGGAGAGTGACAGGTACAGTACACGGAGCTTTTTGTCCCCTGAGCCACTTTAAGGTAAGCAGTTGAGGGTGCCTCATCATCCCCAAATGCTTTAGTGTGTATTTTCTACAGACAAGGAAATTCCTGTATGTCTTCCTGATATCACCACCATTGAAATCGGGAAACCAGCGTTGATGCGTGACCGCCGTCAGACCCTACCCCCAACACGTTCGCCGGTGGTCCTGGGGATGTCCGTTGGTGCAGAAGGGTCCGGTCCAGGGTCATGTGCTGTCAGGTTTCTTTTGGCTCCTCCTGTCTGGAACATGCCTCAGCCTTTGCAGCCTTAACGCTTGTGAAGGACTCTGCCCCCTTTTGTAGAAAGTCCTGCAGTTTGGGTTTCCCAGGTGTTGCCTGTTCACCATGTGGCGAAGGAGAAGAGCCGTGGGGCTGTGGCCTTGGGCCTGGGGAGGGGACGGGGTGTCATGGTCTGCTGAGGCCAGGGTCGTTCATTCTTACTGCCCCCGCCTCCCGCGGCCCCCGCCAGCCTGCAGAGTAAGTGAATTTAATGAACATGCACAGAGTGCTACCTGTGTATTTTCCCAGCAATAAAGGGATTTCTCAGGTATTGTAAATATTCCATTTGTTGGAGGAAGCCATGGTTGGTAGGGGGCCTTGTGAAGTTCTAAACGCTCTGAAAATCTCGTTAATGCTGGAGGCTTACACAAATTAGAGGGTCCTCGTGCGTAAAGCCTTTCTTTCTCAGCCTCTTTGTGATGAGAAAATAATTGATTATCTTTAGGGATAATAATACCTTGAGATATTTATAGCCCTTCCTGGAGAGCTCTGGGACAGTTTGCAAATGCGATCTAATTGTACGTCTTACAACCTCCCACTGAGGTAGGACTCAAGTATTATTATCTCTTTGGCCCCTTCCTCTAGTATTTGAGCATAAATTTAAATCTGGGAGACAAAGCGATTGGCCTAAGTATAATTTAGTCTGTCAGTAGACCAAACAGGAATCACCAGCATCTAGCAAACTCCAGCTGTGAAGTGATTTGCCCACGTTATTTGTGATGGTTCGTCAGAGTTCTTCGAGACTGAATAGTCGACTCTTAGGAGTGAGTGTAATAATGGCGTCTGGCAGCACTTAGCACGTTTCCTAGAGATCCACTTATTTGGGCACATCTGGATTATAATTTTCCCTTTAAGGGCGCCCCTCTCCTTTCCCTGAATACCACAGTCTTTGACCCTCTTGATCCTGTTCTGGTCTTAGAATCCCTGTTTCCTGGGAGCTCGTTCTGTGTCTTTCTCCCTCCCATAAATCAGTGCTGGGCATATGACTAAGGGGTGGGCACATGCCCCGGTGCTTCCTGATCTCCTTTTGGGATGTGTGGGTCAAACCTTAAGTGTGTGGTGGTGAGTGAGGTCAGAAGGAGAGTGGAAGGGGGGAGGGGTGTGGGGAGAAGAGACAGGAACGTTCTAAGAAATGCTGTGTCAGTGGGACGTTTGAGTCCTTATGAGTTCCACACACACACGCTGATAGTTTGGCTGGGTATCATTCTCAGTTGAATGCCAAGTTCCCTGGAATGTCACCCCACGGTTGCCTAGTGCCCCATGCTTCCTTCTTAGAGGTCCACTGCCTTCGGATCCTCCTTTCTTTTCCGGTGTCCTGCTTTTGCTTGGAGACCTTTGGGGATCTTCTCCTTCTCCATGGTGTTCTGAAATTTCATGGTGGTGTACAAGAGGCACACGTCTCCTGGTTCATTGCTCTGAATGCTGGCTTGCTTTTTCAGTCTGCATGCTTGAGTCTTTCAGCTTGAGAATGGAGGCTTTCTTCAATGTCTGGTGGTTCTTGGTTGATTCCCAGTAGAAACAGCATACAACCGGTGAGGCCCAAGAGGACTCACTTCAGGTTCCGTGTTGGGACTGGGCACTTTACAAGGTCTACCAGTCTGTTTCTGGAAGGTCATTGCATCTTTTGATAAACAGGCATGCTTTTTTTTATGTCCCTTACAGCAGTTAGGAGGAAGGCAAGAAACGAAGGCTGGAGTGTCAGGCCTGCTCTGAGCTCGGATGGAAAAGGGTGTAGCCTGGTTGGGATGGGACTTGGTGGTTAGGGTTTGTGCCGGTCCCTTTCCGTATTTGCAGTACCGCTGTTTTTCACTCCCACCTGCTCTCTGATGGACCTGGTGTCTCTGCGCTCTGAATCGTTCTTCACTGGTGCCATGTGGACTCTTTGTGCTGTTTGTCGTTCTCGTCACCCTCCACGGATCTCCAAGGCTGTGGGTTCTGCTGCTGCCTGTTGTGCCCTCTGTCCGGTGACTTGCTCTTTTCTGTTATTTGTGGGCTTTCTCCTCTCCTTTCACCGAGAGAACAATCTTGTTCTCTACATGATTATGGGTTTCTACCTTATTTTATTTCATTCCCATTATTTTGTGAGGCATTTGGAAAGGGAAACAGAAAGGCATGTGGTCAATCCAGCAATTTTTTTCCCCAGCTGGATACAATAATTTGAGAAGCACCACAACATGCCTTTCCTGTTTTCTGAAAACAAGAAAATTAACCAGTGACTTTCTTAAGGGTACTTGGAAATTGTTTTGGAAGCATTGACGTTTCTACACCTTTGTCAGGTGGATCGAGAGCCCTACTGGGATTTCTGCACAGGCTTCTCATTGCCAGATGTCTGTTACTTCTGATAGAGTCAGGTTCTTGTCCATTTATTTAAAACATCGCCATCAACAAAAGTATGAAAGCACTTGGAACCTTTAGGCGTCCCACTGGCAGCCTTTCATGCTGAGGTTGGAGGAGAAGTCTGCTCACGCTCTGCCCCTGGGATCTGTGATCAGGTGGGCTCACCAAAAAAAATGTCTTCTCTATTTATTTAGAGAGAGTGAGTGGGAAAGGGGCAGAGAGAAGGGGAGAGAGAGAATCCCAATCAGGCTCCGTGCCGTCAGCACAGAGCTCGACACGGGGCTCAAACTCATGAACCATAAGATCATGACCCGAGTCGAGATCAAGAGTCAGATGCTTTAACTGACTGAGTCGCCCACACATCCCACCACTTTTGAAGTGAGTGAAAGATAATAAGACAACACATCCACGTTGTATTTGACTTAAATCATGTATTTGACTTAAATCACGTGTTTGACTTAAATCACGTGTTTGACTTAAATCACGTGTTTGAGTTAAATCATGCAAATGATCATGCCTCTGCTAATCTTTGGTTGTCGGCCAAGGTCTCCCAGTGAGGGTTACCTAGGAGGAGTCCGCAGTTGTCTTTTTTGCCCAAACTGCATCCAGAGTTTTCAGTTTGGGTGTCTTTAGAAATGGAACGAAAACCAAAAGGAGCTTGTAAAGCAGTCCGAAGGCAGAAGTGTATAATGTCTTGTAGTCCTTTATAGCTTAGTCTCCCACATCCCGTCCCCCTGTTTTTTTCCAAAGCCGCCTTAGTTTTCCTAGAAGGAATTCTTTTCGCCCTCCTTGTTCCGCAGAAATGTTGTGAATTTAGACAACATTTAATTATACAATTAAATACTCTGATAGGTATAACGGGTGCGAACAGGTTCGGGAGCGGATGTGGTTGAGTCCTGGCGAGGGTGTGTGTCACTTCGTGGAGCAGAAGTGGGGAGTGTGGTCTCACCGTGATTGCTCGGTGCATTTTTCAGGGGCCTTGAGGACCTCCCTTAACCAGAATAGTTGCTTGAGTAGAAGTTGGTTAAGAGACTTTTGCTGCACTAATCCTGCTCTGAAGCAGATTCAGTTTCCCACCATAGGGAGTGGAAATGAAGGATATTCTGTCTTTCCCTGAGCATGAGCCCAAAGTTGATGGCTTCTGGAGGCCCTTTCTGGGGCTGGCTTTGTCAGCCCCCTTCCAGGTGGCTGTCATCATTCCCCCACATCCTGACTTGATTTTCTACAGAGCACACACCGAGTTGCTGGTCTAAGTCTTTGTCAAAGCAGAAGTCTAAGTCCCCCAGCCGATTCAACAGACCACCAGATGGAAAAGCCTTTAATGGACTCTCTTGGACGCACTCCTTTTAAAATTTATCTCCGAGGAGAAGTGAAGGTTAATTTGTCAGAGGTAATTTACGGCCTGAATTTTCAGGGGAGGTAAAGTTTCCCTGAAGGCATCTCTTTATGGAAGGGATCCGGGTGTCGAAGGAGACTCTGGGATTGAGCTGCGTGGCGCTGGGTAAATCACAGCACTGTCAACACATCCGGGTTTACCGCCGGGTTGGGCACACTCTGTCACTTTGGGGGGGGGGGTGCATGCATCTGCCCGGGTTCAAATGCACCCAGACGCCCGTGGCACTGCCCCGGAGAGGCCGCGTTGCACTCTGGGCCCCCACTGGTGGGATCTCAGTGCTCTTGCCTAAGGGCAAGAGGGTGGACAAGGGGTGTGTGGACCAGACGTGCAAGCAGGGGGTGGGGGGCAGGTGACAGCGTGGAGAGAGTAAACCCCACCCTTATAAGCTCCTTCACCCAAAGGAGGGAACCCAACCCACAGGGCCCAAAAGTCCTCCCCGCGGGGGACAAGCCCAGCTCCCAGCGGTCAGAATCCGAGGAGAGGGTGATGGCAGTGGTGATACGAAAGAGTCGAGTCTCTGTGAACTTGAAGAATCCCGGAGGCGCCGTACTCGGGGTCTCCTCCGGTCCTGCCGAGTCAGGGGGACGCCGGGCCTGTGCCCTGCGTGGGTCTTTAGCTTTATGTCAAGTGCACCAAGGCGCCTTTTGCTTTTCTCGGCGCGAACAGGCCCACGGTGTGCGGGTCCCCCTCTGTACCCCAGCGCGTGTTGCTACGTTGGCCGTGAGCCGGGCCTTCCTGATGGATACCGAGGCGCTGCTGCGGAAGTCGTTATTCTGCACATTTGTCTTATTTCCAGCCCGGCCTCCCGGGTCACACGGTAGAACGCACGCCCTGTGTTCTGGCAGCAGACGGTGTTGCCCTCCTGGGCATGAGGGCCACGCTGACCGTGCTGTCCGCGGAGCACGCCAGCCACAAGTGGGAGTTGGGAAATACTGAGGTGGGAGGAGAATTGACCTACTAGCAACCTGACAGAAATCGGCGCTGACAGAAATAGAGTTGATTCCAGCCACGCGGTGAATGCTGCCGGCTCCCTCCTCCAGGCCCAGCGCGGGGCGGGCGTTGCACGTTTGGGAAGTCTTGGGGGATTGCTGACCTCTGTCGAGGGAGAACAGCCGCCTCCCTTGGGTGATGTTGTGGTTCCTAATTAAAAGGACAAGGTGGATGGGGCCCAGTCGGTTGAGCGTCCGACTTCGGCTCAGGCCACGATCTTGCGGTTCGGGAGCTCGAGCCCCGCGTCGGGCCCCGTGCTGGCGGCTCGGAGCCTGGAGCCGGCTTCGGATTCTGTGTCTCCCTCTCTCTCTGCCCCACCCCTGCTTGTGCTCTGTCTCTCTCTGTCTTTCAAAAATGAATAAACATAAAAGGACAAGGTGGATCAAGGGGTGGACTGCCGACCAGCGGCTGTTCCTGCAAAGCGTTTACACGAGGGACCTGGGTCAGAAAACTTTCCACGTGCCATGGTCTCGACTGTAGCAAAGGTGAGGGATCTCTTTCATGCTGGCTGTTTCCCAGAAAGAGAAGGAAAAAAAAAAAAAAAAAGAAACAGAAATAAAGGATGTAAACTTCTTTATTTAGAATTTATGGAGAGAATGAGATTCCTCTCCAGATCTGTTCTGGTTATCGATTGCTGTGTAATGAAACACTCCACCAGTTACGGGCTGAAATGATCACGTGTTAAATACCGCCCTTCTCTGGGTTCGCAAGTTTCCCACGTGGGTCTCTTGTAAGTCTGGGGTCTTCTAGGGCCGCTGTCTCATCTGAAGGCTCATCCAGGCTGTTTGTCCAAGAAGATGCACTGACGTGGTGGGTGGTTGATGCTGATTGTTGGCTCGGAACTAAGGGGTTTCTTGACTGAGAACTCGTACGTGGCCTCTCTGTGTGGCTTGGCCTTCTCACAGAATGGCGGCTGGATTCCAGAAGGACTTTCTGGAGAGTAAGTGTTCGAAGGGCAGGGAGTGGAACCTGGCCAGGTACAGGCTTTATTCAGATGGCACCAGGTCACTTCCTCTATATTCTGTGGGTCAAAGGCATCCCAGGGCCCACCCTGATTCTGGAGGGTGGAGAAATGGACCCCGCTTCTTGGTGGGGAGTGTCAAGGTCACCTTGCAGAAGAACATGTAAAACAGAGATACTGTTGCAGCCTCCCTTGGAAAATATAGCCCGTCACAAGATTTTAAAGTCTAAATTGGAATTCAAATCCCTTTGAAATAGGCTCGTACACATTTGTATGTTGCAGCCCGTGAACAGACGCTTGGAACCTGCAGGCTGGTTCGTTCATTCAGCACACATTTGTTTACCGGGTGTTGTTGGATACATCCTGGCCCATAAATGACGAGGTGGAAGGAAGTAGTAAAAGACACAGACAGTGTTTTAGATGGAGACAGACACACAGTGGTATGTATATTGGACAGCTGCTCTCCACACGGGGGGAGGCCCAGTGTGGACGCAGAGAAGATGAGACTCGCAGACAGAGGGGAGGACGGCATGTGGGAGCTGATGTGGGCTGCACGCTGGCCGTACCTTCTTGCTTGGAGAAGGGAGTGTACTCTTGGCCTTTGGGCTTTGCTGGGTCAACCAAGGGTTTCTGTGCTCAGCAGACTCAGTCCCTAAACCTGGATCGTGCCTCTCCCCAGAAAGCGCCACTTTAAAGAGTAATTCAACTGAGCTATATTTATAGAACGATACTATTTATGATGTTGGCATTAACAATTCTTTGTGGTTGTCTTTTTATTTAATGTGAGCTCTGCTAATAGCATTCCAGAAATTAAAGGATGCTCGTGTCTAGAGTTTCCTTGCTCCTGTGAGTGTCCTTAGAATAAATATTTTCCCCCAGGTATATAAAAATATTATACACACTTGCTCAGACTCTCCTTAAAACCAGTTCCAAATCTGTGGCTTAGGGCCATTTGCAGGCTGCATAAAATAATGCAGTCCAGATTTGTTGAAATATGAAGGGGTTTTTTCCCCCCTTTGGAAATGTGTACTTTCAGCATTCAGCATGTTATTCAACATTAAAAAAATCACTTTTGATCTTGAGTTGCTTTTAACATCACAAGCAGAGATTGGTGTGTGTAACCACGACCGAAAGCAGGATTCAGAACAGTCCCAGTGGCCCCCTAAACGTCCCTGTGGCACCCCTTTATAGCTCCGATTCTCGTCGCCCATAAGTCTTGGCAACCACTGATCTTTTCTCTGTCCTGTATTCTTGTTTTCTCAAGAATGTCCTGTTGTGGAGTCACAACGGCTTTGACCTTCTGAGTTGGCATAAACCTTTCTGATTCACCCATCTGGTTCCAGCTCTCAATAGTTCATCCCATTTTTTGTTCCTTTCTCTTCGTGCTTGATCATTCAGGTTCTCCAGTAGGAATTTCCTTCTGCACAAAGTGCTTCCTTTAGCAGATCTTTTCCTGCTTGTCTGCTGACAGTGGGATCCAGGAGTTTGCCTTCATTTGAATTTGAAAATCCTTCATTTGGTAAGGGTGCTTCTTTCGCTTGCTGGGTATAGAATTCTGGGTTGATAGTTTGTTTCTCGGAGAACTTTAATAGTTGGTTTTTCACTCTTCTGACCTCCATTATTTTTAAAAAAAAAATTTTTTTTTTCAACGTTTATTTATTTTTGGGACAGAGAGAGACAGAGCATGAACGGGGGAGGGGCAGAGAGAGAGGGAGACACAGAATCGGAAACAGGCTCCAGGCTCTGAGCCATCAGCCCAGAGCCTGACGCGGGGCTCGAACTCCCGGACCGCGAGATCGTGACCTGGCTGAAGTCGGACGCTTAACCGACTGCGCCACCCAAGGCGCCCCTGACCTCCATTATTTTTAATGAGAAATTTGCAGCCATAAAAATAGTTTTTCCTCTATAAATACTTTTTCTCTGATTGCTTTAAAGATCGTTTTGCTTTGTCCTTATCTTTAGTTTTTTTTTTGTTTTTTTTTTCTCCAGCAGTTTGATTATTATCTGTTCAGGTGTAGATTTCTTCGACTTTATCTTTTTAAGGATTCATTGAGGTCTTTATTTTGTGGCTTTATATATTTTTTTGCCTCTTTTAGGAGAGTCTTAGCTATTATTTCTTTTTTTCTCTCTCTCTTTTTAAAAGTAAGTTCTGTGCCCAACCTGGGACTTGGACGCATGATCCTGAGATCGAGTTACATGTTGAGGCAGCCAGGAGCCCCTTAGCTATTATTTCTTTACCCCTTTTCCCTCTTTTTCTGAGACGCTGATGGTACAAATGTCAGATCACTTAATTTTGTCCCACAGATCTGTGAGGATCTCTTCATTTCTTTTTCCAATCTTTCTGTTCAGGTTTTGTAATTTTTTTTTTCAACGTTTATTTATTTTTGGGACAGAGAGAGACAGAGCATGAACGGGGGAGGGGCAGAGAGAGAGGGAGACACAGAATCGGAAACAGGCTCCAGGCTCTGAGCCATCAGCCCAGAGCCCGACGCGGGGCTCGAACTCACGGACCACGAGATCGTGACCTGGCTGAAGTCGGACGCTTAACCGACTGCACCACCCAGGCGCCCCCAGGTTTTGTAATTTTTATTGACACCTGCCATCTCCATACTGGTTTCATTCTCATGCAACAAGGTTTTTCTTCTGTTTATTGTGTTTTCATTCTAAAATTTCCTTTTTTTTTTCTTTTTTATATTTTCAGTTTCTTTGCTGAACTGTGTCTTACTTCTGTTGTTTTCCAAAGTGTGTACCCTTACTTGTTGGAGTGGTTTTTTTTTTGGCAGTTACATTAAAGTTTTTGTCAGATAATTCCAACACCTATGTCCTCTTGCTCTTTATGTCTGTTGCTTGCTTGAGATTTTCCTGGTTTTCTGTAGGTTGAGTAACTTTGGATTGTATCAGGGAGATTTGAGGTGTTATATTTGGCTGTGGGACCCAGAATGTTGTTTTGGTCCTTGTGGGGAATGTTGGTGTTGTGTGAGCACAGTTGGTTCATTTGGGTTCACCTGCAAGGTCCCAACTGCTTCCTGTATTTGTGGATCAATGTCAATTCTGTGTTCAAAGCCTTTGTATTGCTAGTCAGGTGTGCCCCCCACAGGCACCTCACCATGGCTGTCAGGACCTAGGTGGTATTCCGTTGCTCAGTTACTCTTTTTTTTTTTTTGTATATTTTTTAAAAAGTTTATTTTAATTATTATTACTATTTTTTTTTCAACGTTTATTTATTTTTTTGGGACAGAGAGGGACAGAGCATGAACGGGGGAGGGGCAGAGAGAGAGGGAGACACAGAATCGGAAACAGGCTCCAGGCTCTGAGCCATCAGCCCAGAGCCCGACGCGGGGCTCGAACTCCCGGACCGCGAGCTCGTGACCTGGCTGAAGTCGGACGCTTAACCGACTGCGCCACCCAGGCGCCCCTAAAAAGTTTATTTTAAAAAGAGAGTGCAGGAAGGGGCAGAGAGAGGGAGTGCGAGTGCAGGAAGGGGCAGAGAGAGGGAGGCACAGAATCCGAAGCAGGCTCCAGGCTCTGAGCTGTCAGCACAGAGCCCGACGCGGGGCTCGAACCCACGGACCGTGAGATCGTGACCTGAGCCGAAGTCGGACGCTCAACCGACTGAGCCACTCAGGCGCCCCTGTTGTTCAGTTATTCTAAGCATCTCTTTGGGGTCGGGCCCCCACACACAGCTCGTGGGGGACCTTGGTTATAAACAACATTAAGGGAATGCTTTTCTGAGTTTCATCCTCCCTGTGATCTCTATACTTTCTGGTTCCCAGGGGCTCCCATTTTCAGTCCCCTGGCAGAAAATTGGGTTTTAGCTACCTTTACTGCTGCTTGCTCTCTTGGACCATACCCATGGCTAGAGGACAGAAAGAGACAAAGACAGCAGGTCTGATCCCCTCCTGGGACCCCAGCCCCTCTAAGTGCAGAGATAGGCTCTCCTCAGAAGGTCAAGTTCCTGCAGCCACCTGTTGCCGACTTCAAGACCACCTTCACGGCATCCCATGGGGCTGGGATGTAAGAGAATGAAGAAAAGGGAAAAACTGAAAAATAAGTGGGGGTGCTTCCTGTGTTCTATACTTCTCTCGATTCTCCTCAAACCGATCCGGAAGGCTTTTCACGGTGCTCCCTCTCCTGTGCGGGTGCCCACGTGTGTTTCGGGCTGTGTCGGGAGGGCCTGCAGAAGCCCCAGGCAACTGGTCCCTGTATTCGTTCCCTGGGAGACACGGTCAGAGTGTGATTAGCCCCATCCTGCCCAGGACCCAGCCCTCAAGGTGTTGAGATCATCCTAGAAAATGTGCAGATCTCATGTTCTGTTGTGTCTTCAAACACGATAGCACCAACCCCACTTGAGAAGGATTTGTGGGTCTCAGGTTGTGTGGAGATCCTCTCCCGTTTCTTTTCTCCAAGCAAAAGCATCTCCACGAAGTAGTTAATTCCTTTCCTTCATCACTCCTGTCCCGTAGAACTTCGGGGGATGACGGAGATGTTCCACGTCGGCGTGTGGGAGCCGTCAGCCTCCCGCGGCCCCTCAGCCCTGGAAGTGTGGCTGGTGGGACCAAGTAACTGAATCTGGAAACTTCTTTCATTGTAATTAACTGAAACGTCCGCAGCCCCATCTGTGTGGCCGCGTCCCTGCGGTATGTATGTTGCGGCTCCGAAGCACGCAGCTGGCGAGCTTGGACTTGGGTCAAAGGAAAGAACATCTCTACCTCTCCCTTGGCCAGTTCACACGACAGCATTTTCACTGTGCCTCGGACCGACTGCACAGTTGTAACACAGCACCCGGTGGAGTGTTTGGATTTAGGTAATTCAGGAAGTGGCTGTTTTTTCAACCTGTGTTGCTAAATTTGGGTAGTGGCCCGTGTTACAGGCATCTGCTGTGGAACAGCTTAAAGAAAACATCTTCCAGATTTCATCTGGTGGGGGTCGGGGGAGGCGTGGTGGCTCTTGAACATCTCTGGGAACTCTGATTTTTAGAAATCGCCGTCGGGAGGTTGACCTGGCCCCCAGTGGAACTGACATTTTTCACTGTGCCCCCCACCCCGTGCCCTTGTCTGTTTTTCTAAGGAACTGTGAAGGACTCCTCTGCAAACGGGCATTTCTTGCTTAGAACGAGATCTTTACTGATTGCTTTTGGTCACTTCGTGTGCCTGTTTAAATGAAATGACCCTGCCACTGTCCCTGGGAAGCTGGCGTTTTGATATCTTTGTTTCACATAAAGAGGAGTAACGTTCACATGGTGAAAATCACGTGAAATTACAAAAAAACCCCAAAACAACAACTGGTTTCCCAGTTGAGTCCTTTGAGTCTGTGCCTCTGTAGTCTGGTGGCTGTTTTCCTCAGTGGAGGTGTCACTCACACAGAGAGGTGACACCCTAAGTCGAGGAAGAACCTGGTGGTTGGAGGTGTATAAACGACCCATTTACGTCGAGTGACGGGCTTAAGGACCGAGAGTGCCTTCATGTGGTTTTTTCCCTTTGTTGTCCCTTGAAAGGGCTGCTGGAGATCTTTTAAGCTTTTTATTGCCATATAGAATTACCGTATTTGAAAACTATACTGAAAAAAACCTTTCAGCCTTAGCTCGTACTTTGGGGATTTGGAGATCACAGACAACTGAGTTGACGACTTCGCTGCTGGTGGGGGGCCGGGGTGTGGGGGGGGAGTTTTTGCAGAGTATTTTGCAGAGCGCAGAAATTCCTGGCTGCGGTCATTCCAATTTCCCTTTTGAGGAAGGCTGTCTGTTGGCTAATGGGATGCAAAATGCCTTTTTCGTGAACCACTGCCCTCCCCTTCGGAGGGGACGGGAGGAGGGGGTGCAGTGTCAGCAGAAAGGAAACATATGGCCCATTTCAGTTTACCAAGATCTGACTTACCTCTTTGTGCTTGGTTATGGTGAAAATGATTGCCTTTTATTTTTATTTATTGATTTATTTTTTAATGTGTATGTATTTATTTTGAGAGAGAGAGAGCACACGGGAGAGAAGCAGAGAAAGAGGGAGAGAGAGAGAGAGTCCCAAGCAGGCTCCATAATGTCACCACAGAGCCTGATGTGGGGCTCGATCCCACCACCCTGAGATCATGCCCTGAGCCGAAATCAAGAGTGAGCCACCCAGGCGCCCCATGAGCTGCCTTTTAAATAAGTTGCCTAAAACGAGCACATTCTGAAAACTATCCTGGCGTCACCGGCTCCTCTGGCATGCCCTCACGGAAACCGTAGATTCTTGGACTTGTTTGGAAGGATACACTGTGCGAGTGACCGCCCCGGAAAGGGGCTGTCTCAAGTCCTGTGACTTGTGCTGTCCCTACTGGGCGCCTTCCACACGCTTTGATCTACGGCGGCGTTTCCCTGCAGATTCTAGCATCAGGATCGTAGCATCGCTGAGGTATAATTACTGGAACAGTCCCCTCCTGCCGTGTGTGTGTGTGTGTGTGTGTGTGTGTGCGTGTGTGTTGGGAATGCTTCCTTATTTCTGTGCCCTTTGTCCTCCGGAGGTCCGCGGCCCCTGTGCTCGGCTCCCAGGGCGGATGGGGGCCCAGGGCGGGTTTGTGGACTCAGAGCGAAACGTAGGTTTTCTCCATTGCAGGAACCAGCTCTCGTCCTGGCCAAGCCCAGTGACGAGCGTCAGAAACTGAAGGACCGCTTTCTCATGGTGGGGGCGGGGGTCTGGTAGTCTGGCACATGTGTTGGGGCTTTTTGGGTTGAGTTTCTTATTTATCGTTATTGTTTATTTATCTGAGGAGGAGGGGTAGTGTTTTTAGAGAGGGGGCGTGAATGGGGGAGGGGCAGAGGGAGAGAGACTCTTAAGCAGGCCCCACACTCAGCCCGGAGCCCGATGTGGGGCTCGATCCCACAACCTAGGGATCGCGACCTGCGCGTGAAATCAGGAGTTGGACGCTCAACCTGCTGACCACCCTGGTGCCCCATCGGGCTGCGTTTAAATTCTGGGGCACACAGGCGTGTAGAGGAAAAGGAAATGCGTCCGCACGCGAGCATAAAGATGGGAACCTCGCGTGTTCCCAGTGAGTCCAAATGGAGCCCACCTCCACCTTTCCTGGAAACCACCTTCTCTTCCGCTTCCTTGCTTTTGTTCTAGGTTTTCTATCACCTCCGCCTGCTCCCTGTCCTGTTTTCAGCATCTCCAATTTAGTCATTCTTACCGATACGCTTTTATTGAGATATAATTCACATACAATTGCAGCTGACCATAGAGGGTATAAAATGCAGTGACTTTGAGGGTACCCACAGAGCTGTGGGGCCCCGGGGCCCCGGGGCCCCACGCCCATGACCTCAGCTAAACCTCCTCGCCTCCCGGAGGACCCACCTGTAAATACCATCCCACTGAGGGTTCCACGTAGGAGGTCTGGGGGACATAGTCATGTAGTCCGTAATGGCCTTCTTGATATATGTCGGAAACAAATCCTTCATCAGATATATCGCTTGCAAGTTTTTCTCCCATTTTGTGGGTATCTTTTTGCTTTCTTGATGTCCGTTGAAGCACAAAAGTTTTCAATATCGATGAACCCTGGTTCCTGTGTTTTGTGTTGCTCTTTCTTTGGGTGCCACATCTTCGGGACCACTGTCTAACCAAAGGTCACAAAGATTTACACCTGTGCTCTCTTCTAAGCCTTTTATAGTTTTAGCTCCTGTGTTGAAGTCTGTGGTCGATTTCGCGTTAATCTTTTTCTGGATCTGGTGTGGAAGGGGTTCATCTTCATTTTTTGGTGCGTGAATGTCCGGATGTCTCAACACCAGCTGAATTGTCCCAGCAGCCTCGGCAAAGATCAGCGGACCATAAATGCGATGGCTCGTTTCTGGCCTTCGAATTCTGTGCTGTTGATCTGTGTGTCCATCCTGTGTCATTGCCACGCTGTCTCAGTCACTGGGGAAGTGTGAGGCCTCCAGCCTTGTGTTTCAGGATTGTTCTGGCTGCTCTGGGTCGCTTGCGTTTCCGTATGGACAACTTCTGCAGGAAGACCAGTTGGGATGTTTGTGGGGATTGGGGAGCGTTGCCATCTTAACTGTGCAGAACCTTCCAGTCCACGAGCGTGGGATGTTCTTCTGTTTACTTAGATCTTCTTAATTTCCTCCAGCAACGTTTTGAAGTTTTGCACTTTTGGGGGGGAATGACTTTAATGCTAAGCAGTTTGTTCTCTTTGAGACTATTACAAACGGAATTGTTTTCTAGATTTCATTTTCAGGTCGTTCGTGGCTAGTGCGTGGAAATACGGTTTGCATTTTGTATTTACGTTCTGTGTATTGATTATCAACACGCTCACTGGTGGATTCAGTACCCCCCTCCCCCTCTTCTTCCTGACTCCTGTGTTCCTGACAAGGCCCCTCCATTCGTCCAGAGGGAAGGGGACCACCCTGGCTGGGATTTGACTTTTTTTCAGGGAAGGGCCCTGCCTCCTGCGGGAACCCCACCGCCCCCCTCTCGCGGGAAGGCCAGTGGGTTTGACTCGGCCCTTTCCCTCAGAGGTTGAAGGCCTCCAAATGCTGGCCAGGGGTTCACTTTTCCAGAAGTCCCTGAGAGGCAGGGCCTGGACCCTAGCCCTTCCTGATGGTTTCTCATTTCCTCTTCTACCTCCTTCCCTCAAACCATCCCATGCGAATCTTTACACGCATCCACGAGAAGAGCCCCCTCCCTGTCGCTGTCCCCATGGGCACAGCACCCTGGGCCTGCAGGACCCCACTCGCCTGGTGCCTCTCAGAGGGGGTGTGGGGGCTGAGGCCGGCTGGGTCTTCTCCGGGCCGGGTCCTTCAGGACACTGCCACCCACTGGGAGCATGTGCCCTCACGTGTTGTGCCTGGAATGCTCCGGAGAGGACCCCGGCTTTCATCGGAGTCTTTCCTGAGTGTGTGGGGGACAAGACTTTCAAATGCTCCGTGTAGTGGGGGCCTCGTGGTCCTGGGCTGGGGCCGGGCCAGCGTTGGTGTCTCCCCACCGGTCACCAAGGTTTCCACTGACAGACCTGCCCGGGCTGGGTCTTGCGCTGGGCGGGAACCCACACCTGCACGCTCCTGAGCCCTCTGTCCTTCGGTCTGTCCATCGGCCGTCCTCTGTCTCTCCTCGGGAGCTCTAGAAGGCAGGACCGTGCCTTCCTCGTGTGATGGCCGCGGTGGCTGTGTGTTTAGGGGGTGGACCCCGGGACCTGCCAAGCCTCGAGCCTCGCTGGCTGTGTGATCTCGGGCGCGTTGCTCAACCTTCCTGTGCTCTGGCTCTTCAACCCTAAGGTGCAGGAGGCATCACAGCCACAGGGGGTGTCTCTGAAGGTCACGGGGTTGGAGTGTGGGCGTTTAGGACACGGGGGGGGGGGGGGGGCTCCTGGAGCTAAGTGTCCTTGTTACTGCCTGTGAGCGCCAAGGGTTAAGTGAAGCCGTAAAATTGCTCTGTTCTTTTTCTTCTTCTTTTTTTTTTTTTAATGTAAACAGACCTTCTTTTTAGAGCAGTTGTAGGCTCCCAGATAATTTGGGCGGAAGGCACAGATCTCGCATGTACTGCTTGACCCCACCCAGCCCGTCAACATCCTGGCCACCGGCTGCGTTTGTCACAGCCCACGAAGCTGGACTGGCCCGTCGTGGTCCCCCACAGCCCCGAGTTTACCCTGGGGCGCACTTCGGGTGGTGTGCATGCTGTGTGTTTGGGCACGTGTGGCACGCCACACGTCCGCCACGAAGGTGTCTCCCAGACTGGTCCACTGCCCCGAGATCCCTCCGCGCCCTGCCCGGTCACCCCTCCCCTGCCCGCCCGGTCCCTTTACTGTCTCCCTAGTTTTGCGTTTCCACAGCGTAGTGTCTATATCACCCTTTCCGGCTGGCTTCTTTCGATGAATGAAACGCACCGGAGGTTCCTCTGCGTCTTTCCGCGGCTTGATGGGCCGCTGCCTTTTAGCGCTGCGCAATACTCCCTTGCCTCGATCGCCGTCTTGTTTTATAAACCAGCACTTGACCTCTGTAGGAGTCAGACCCGCTCCAAGTGTCTGCGGTTCTCAGCCGTGAGCCTGGAGGGCTTCATCCCCACGTCCAGCCCCGGAGTGCCGGGTCCTGTAGGTCTGTGGTGTGGCTGGGATGCTGCATTTCGGAGGACTTTCCCTGGGCTGCTGGCGGGCGTGTGTGCGTGTGTGTGTGCATGTGAGTGCATACGTGGTCACGTACGTGTATGTGCACGTGGGCATTTGCATGTGGGTGGATGTGCACGTGTGTGTGTCTGTGTGCCTCTTCCCGTGGCCCAGGTGGGCTGCTGATGGTCAGCACCTCCCTGGCGCGGTGGGACGGGAGTCCGGGTGGGGGGCTGCAGGGACAGCCCCGGGGGGACGGTCTTTGCTCCCCCCCGGTGCCAAAGTCGGGCGGGGCCGGGCCGCCTTTGTTCCCTCCTCCCGCAGCAGGACCGGGGCCTCATCCTGAGTGGGGACGAGCCGGCGTTTCCCTTTCCTGGACTTGGCGGCCGCTCGCGGGCGTCCCCCTAAACCCCGAGGACCTCTGGGAGTAGTGCCACCCCCTTCCCACGTTCCCCCCGTTATTTTCTCATGCTCGTCTCCACAGGATGTATGCTTGATTAAGTTACTCTCTTTTATCATAATTAAAGAAAAATGTGGTGGGAGAGCCCTCGAGACTGCCCTCGATGAAAACCAGATTGTTGAACCTGCAGGAGAGCAGGGGCGGCCCCGTCACGTCCGGCGCCCGGGAGTTCGGGGCCTTCGGGGCCGCCCCGGGGTGACCCAGCCTGTGCTCCCGGCCTCCCTGCCCCGGGGCCGCGCCCGCGTGTTAGCCTGTGCGCACGGCGGACGCCTGCCAGCCCGTGTGGACGTCTGTGGAGAGCGTGTTTCCGGCTGACTCGCTCCCTGGGTGCCGGTCACACTGATCACGACGGCCACACTGCAAGCCTGATGGTGCCATCAGCGGGTCACGAAGCCCTCGCTCCTGGGGACCCTCCCAGGACTCCACGGGCGAGGTCACGGCTGGCAGGCGGATGGATGGTCTACGCGCCGACGGGAAGGACCTCGGACCTGCTGCTGTTGTTTGCCACCTTGTGTCTGCGACTCGTGTGGGTGTTGGGAGCACTTAGTGACAGTGCTGAGGTCCCAGACGTGCAGAGCCGGGCGGGGCGGGGCCGGGCCGGGGGTGCTGACGGCTTTGCCGACGGTCACCAGCGAATCAGGCGCCACCGTCCAGCCCCCGTCCAGTCCCCACAAGTGTGTGCTGGGCCCCCTGACCCAGGGGCCGACGGGGGGGAGTGGGTTCTGGAGCCTCACGGCCTGGGCCCCAGTCCCGGCCCTGCCGCCGACCCCTAGGTGAGCCCGGGAGAGTGACTTGAGCGGAAAGCGGTCCCGCTTTCTGCATCCGTCGGGGCGGGTGACGACACGCTTGCCTCCACACCGCGTCAAGCAGCCCTGGGAAGAGGTTGTGCACGCCAGGGTGGCAGCGGAGGGGTGTCCGCCCACCGCTGGGATTTGCGCCGTTGTTCCGGGCTGTCCGTTCCGGGAGGGGGATCCCAGCCCTCACTCAATCGAGGGTCACCGAGCCCCGCGAGCGCAGATCCCGGGCGCATGACACCTCTGCCCCAGACCGTTCTGGGGCTCGTCCTGATCTGTCTTCCTCTTGGACCCTCACCGGCCACGTGGGTGCAGCCAACTCAGGTTGCTTCCGTGGGAAAGTGCCCCTTCCAGCAGCCTTGTCCCCGTCCCGGGAGGGAGCGCATCCCGGCCCCGGGGGTTTGGGCCTCAGGGATGCACACTGGACGGGTCGGGTGAGCTTTCCTGGTGGGGACGGCTGTGGGGGCGGGAACCTAACTTCCGGTCGGCACACTTTGTGGAGGGACTTGAGCTAGGCCTTCTGTTCTCACATGCGGAACAGTAACTTGACGTGTGAATACTTCCGTTCCCTTGCGAACGCTGTTTCAAGCATTTTGGAAATATCAGTTGTGATGTTAACCTGTTGCTAGGTGTTCCCCTTTGCCTCTTGTCGAATCGTTGAGGCCTCTCTCCTAATTACAGTTTTTAAAAGAAAGCCCTTGCTAGTTCCTCATGGGCTTATTGAAGCCAAATGTTACTAAAGCGATTCTCCACAGTTCAAACCCCGCTTCCGACTGGAGTCAACACGAGAAAGGCCTTTTCTAAAAATGGTTTTGCCTGATAATGTTTTGGCGTAAGGCCCTTGGCTTACCAAGTGCCCACCACTGTGCCACGCTGTTGGAGGCCACGGAAGATCCTGTGCCCTGAGATTAGGAAGCTCCCGCTCCTGCCTCTTGACTTGGGCTCCTTAAAAAAGGATACTTGATCTGAATTTCTATTTTATTGTTTTGTTTTATGTTGTTTTGTTTTATTTTATTTAAAATTTTTTTTAACGTTTATTTATTTTTGAGAAGAGAGAGACCGAGCATGAGCGGGGGAGGAGAGAGAAAGAGGGAGACACAGAATCCGAAACAGGCTCCAGGCTCCGAGCCGTCAGCACAGAGCCCAACGTGGGGCTCGAACTCACGGACCTCGAGATCATGACCTGAGCCGAAGTCGGATGCTCGACCGGCTGAGCCACCCAGGCGCCCCTATTTTATTTCACTTAATTTTACTGGGGATGAGTGCATGTGTGCAGGGGAGGGGCAAAGAGAGAGCGGGAGAGAATCCCAAGCAGGCTGCACGCTTTTAGCTCAGAGCCCGACACGGGGCTCAGTCTCACAAACCGGGAGATCGTGACCTGAGCTGAAATCAAGAGTCAGATGCTTAACCGACTGAGCCACTGAGGCGCCCCGTGAACTTCTTAAGTAACTGGGAAGTGATACAAAGCCAAATCACCTCTGCTGCGAGCTGAGAGCTGAGGGTAGAATCAAGTTGTCGCTCTCTTCCTCTGCGACGAGGACTCCGCAGATGAGTAATGTCGGCGTACAGAATGTCAGCGGCACCAGGGCGTATATGTGCCGAGGACGCTGTGAGCCCCCGCGGTCACCTAGGGGACAGTGCCCTGACCCCTCCCGCATGCCACAGGCTGGCGGGGGCCATCCTGGGCCCAGTGGTAAGGTACACCGTAAGCGCACGTACCCTTTGCGTCCGGTGTCCTTTGACCGGCGATGACCAGGGCCCGGTAAAGAAACACATCAGCTGCCTCGCCCGTGGGTGGGTCAGCTCCACGATGTGCGTTCTGCACGGCCTCCCAGGGGTGCCCAGTGTGACTGAGCCCCAGAAACCTGCTCGTCAATGCAGCTGGAGGGCGTCCCACGGGGCAGAGTGGTCCAACTCTGCCCCTGTCCCTGGACTCACGGCCCGGCTCAAGGGGTGTGCCCCTCCCCTCCCCTGTGATCCGTTCAGGTAGCCGGCGTTTCCCAAGTGCTCCCCGGAGGGGCCGAGAAAGGCAGCAAGCGTGTGGACGAGTGTAGGGTGGTGTGAAATGATGTGTCGCAAATCGGGTGGCCTGAGGCATGCTTCACTTGGATGCTAGAAATCTCCCTGTCTCTCCAGCTCCCCAGATGGTCCTCCTGATTCTCAGAGAAGAAGGAGGCCTTTAGAAGGGAAACGCGCTGGGTCCCTGGTCTGCATCTCGGCCGTACCTGCCTTCTCTCTCTCTCTCTCTCTCTCTCTCTCCCTGTGAGGATGGGGAAGATGATTTCTGGAGGGCAGTTGCTTGGTTTACTTTGTGGACCACACTCCTCTCCAGGCTTCTTACGGCCCCGTGTCTTTGCGCGTCCGTTTCACTTATTTACGGCCTTGCTCTTTCAACCGGATTCTCATTTCCTTTCGGATGTGCTGATATTTCCTGCATTTGGAGCTAAAATTCTGCCCTCCACGCTTCCTGCAGGAAGTCCTTCTGTATTGTATCTAGAATGCCCCCCCCCCCCCCCCGCCGCCATCACCACCTGGGATGGAATTAGGTGTTTAACTCCCCGGCCCACGTGGGAGAGCCCTGTCATAGTCGTCTCCCCCTTTAGGAGGGGCGACGCCAGTCTCACAAACACCAGGAAGCCGTGCAGAGCCGTATGGATCTATTTGTTAACAACAAAATTTCTCTCAGATGAAGTTCAGTGAAGCAAACAGTAGGTATCTATTGTTTAAGGTGCTAAATCTATAACTAATTGCATCTGGTTCTCTTTCCCGTGTATAGAGAATACAGAGGTCTCAACTGAATATCTTAGTACTGATGGGATGGATAGGACGGGTGGCTTAGATTCAGGATCAGCTCGAAAACATCAGCATCGTTCTTACGTACCTGCAGAAACGATGAGAACAGGAATCAAACCAGTCAGATACCCAGGAATGACGTTCGTAAGAAATGTGTGACAGCTCTGTGACGTCACCGCGAGGGGGTAAAGGAAGACTGGAATTCCTGGAGGCAAGAATGCAGTTGTTGGGTGGGAAGGCAACGTTACAAAGACACCTGTTCTTTTGAAACGAACGTCTACATTTACTGCGGTTTCGGCGAGTGCCCTTGTAAGGTATTGTAGTAGAATTTAGCTGTCTTTTTCTAAAATCTAGAACTGAGAATTAGCAAGGAGAGCCGAGATCGTTTTGAAAAAGTAAAGCTAGTGGGATTTTCGCTGTATCTGATACGAGGACGTCTTAACCAGAATTAAATAGACACATAGATCTATGGAATAGATTAGAGAATCCCTTGGCAGACCCGCGGGATATAAGGGGGTTTGTTAAATGATAAATGTGCCTTTTCAAATGAGTGGGGAGATAGTGGAGTTATTATAATAAGTAGTATTGCAATAATTAAGTGTGCCTTGGGGAGAATATCATGTCAGACCCCTGCTTTATACCAGTCACCAAAAAAGAGTAGATAGGAGAGTTTGTTTATGAAAGGAACAATGAATAAATCCTAAAAAAAAATTATTTTATTTTATTTTAGAGGGGTGGGGAGGGGCAGAGGGAGACAGAGGGAATCCCAAGCAGATTCTGTGCTGTCGGCCCAGAGCCCGACGCAGGGCTCGATCTCACAACCTTACGGTCATGACCTGAGCTGAAATCAAGAGTCAGACGCTTACGCAACTGAGCCACCCAGGCAACCCCACGATGGATAAATCTTAATAGAAGCTGTGATGGGCAAAGGATCTTAAAAAGGGGATTTACAGCAAGGTATATACAAGTGGCCGGGAACATGAGAAAAAAAATGCTCATCCTTGGTAGTTTAGGCTCTTACTGCTGCTGGAACAAATACCATAAGCTGCGTGGCTTGAAACAGGAAGTCAGAAGTCTAAACTGGGTCGGCGGGACTGGATTTCTTCTGGAAGATCTAGGGGAGAATCTGTTTCTGTGTCTCTTCCGGCCCCTGGAGGCTCCCACGCTCCTTGACTGGGGGCCGTCCTCCCCTGTGCGGCCGGCAGTGGAGCATCCTCCCGTCTCCCCCTGTCCCTCGTCCCATGGCCCTTTCTCACCCTCCTGTGTCTCTCTTCACAAGGGCACTGGGGATGACAGTGGACTCACCCTGATGACCCAAGATCATCATCTCAAGATCCTTAATCACATCTGCAAAGCGCCTTTTGTCGTGTAAGGTACATAGTCCTAAATTCTGGGCATCAGGACGTGGACATCTTTGGCAGACCGTAATTCTGTCTACCACACTAGCATTGAGAAACATGCAATGAGTTATATTTCCCACCATCATTCTGGCAAGATCTGAAGAGTTTGCTAAGGACTGTGGAGGGCGTGGGGGAATGGGCACTGGTATAAACTGTGGAGTATAGACTCCTCATCCATTTGGAGGTCAACCATATCTCTTTAAAAAAATGTTTTTTAATGTTTATTTATTTTTGAGAGAGAGAGAGCAGGGGAGGGGCAGAGAGAAAGGGAGACACAGAATCCGAAGCAGGCTCCAGGCTCTGAGCTGTCAGCACGCCGCCCGACGTGGAGCTCAAACCCATGAACCGCGAGATCATGACCTGAGCCGAAGTCGGGACATGTAACTGAGCCACCCAGGCACCCTTGTTAGCCGTATCTCTTAAATAAATGAACAGCGTGTACTCCCATGGGCCTGCTGGGTCCGTGTCTCGGGCTTCCATTCCAGACTCACAGAGCTTGGGGCGCAGAGAGTATGTGGGGTCTTCATGGCAGTGCTGTTTGTGAGCAAGAAGAAAAAACACGAACTGTTTCTTGTTTTGCAAGCGCTGTAAAAACGCACTCGCAGATGCGGTGCATTCATACTGGGGAGTGTTATGCAGCCATGGAGGCAGTGAGGCGACTCTGCCCTGAGAGGTCAGGGCTCGGTGAACCCAAGTCATTTGTCAAATAGCACGCCCACGGTGATGCTGTTTAGGGGAGAAGATACGCTCAGAACCACGTGCTTTTGGAAGCGTCCGTGACAAAGCCAGAACTGGTAACGTGTGCGGAGATTGAGGCGAACTTCATTTTTGTCCGTGGGCATGACTCCGACGGTTGAAAGGCATGGACAGCTCACTTGAAGCAGAAATCAGCTCTTCAGCAGTGAGCCCCCAGAAGCGTGGGGTCTGTGGGGATGCACTTGGTTCTCGGGCTCTGGGTCCTGTGTGAACTTGGCTCCGTTCCGAAGAGTTAAAGAGCAGGACCTAGAAGCTCAGCAATTGCATTTTCTTGCTTCCGGGACCATCTGCTTGTCCGTGGAGATGCTTCTCACGTTGCATTTTATTTCCACCTCCTGGGTCCCTTCCTCTGGTCTTTTTCTCTTTTCCCTCCTGAGATGCTCAGTGTTGAAATCAAGAGAAACCCGAGATCCCTGTGTGACCGCGGTTGGGCACGTTTCCTGAGATGCTCCCGAAATCACACAACCCTGCAAGAAGGCCTTGGGTCCCCTGGTATTGTTGGCCGAGGGGATCTCCCCACACAGTGAGCAGCCTGTGGACGCCTCCAGAATGACACAGGGTGGGGAGGTGGACACGCTGATGGGTGCGTGCACGGTGGCTGCCGAAGACTTGACTTCTCAGTTCTCTGGGGTGGAGCGTTGAGAAATCCTGATTTTCCTAGAGTTCTGATTGCTTCAACAGTCTTTGAACAGAGAAGTGTACTGTCTAACATATTTCTTTCCCCCATGTTTGACCTGGAGATCATTCTAAGGCTGGCCCCAGCCGTTAGGCCAGCATGAGTCCAACCTGATATTATGGACCAAAGCCTTGTGTGCGGCTGTTGTCGAAGTAACAGAACTTCAGCAGGCGGGTGAAGAAACAAGGAGCAGGGACCCCACGCATCCAACTCCACATCTCCTCCTCCCTCTGCATGGCTGGACACACACGTCCACCCCTTTTTGCGAAACCAGCAGAGTTTAGAATACAGCCTCCCTCCCCGTAGTCCTGACCTTCAGGGTGTGCAGTCTCAAAAGGAGCGCTTTCTGGGGCGCCTGGGGGGGCTCAGTCGGTGAAGCGTCCAGCTTCGGCTCAGGTCATGATCTCGCAGGTGGTGGGTTCGAGCCCCGCGTCGGGCTCTGTGCTGACAGCTCGGAGCCTGGAGCCTGCTTCGGATTCTGTGTCTCCCTCTCTCTCTGCCCCTCCCCAGCTCATGTTCTCTCTCTCTCTCTCTCTCTCTCTCTCTCAAAAATAAGTAAATATTAACAAAGAATAAAGAAGGAGCACCTTCACCGAATGGCATTTTCCCTTGATGGATGAGAACGGCGTGCATCTGTTACTGGAAGGCGGAATCACGGGGTAGTAGAATCAAACCAACGCCTTTCCTTGTGTTTCGTTTCCGTAAAACACATCCGCCCCTTGGGCGCAGGGAGGCCCGAGCGTCATTAGTTTTGTGCCCCAGGTGATAAGCCTCTTCAAGTTTCTGCTTGCTCTGAAAGATGCCGCAGCATAAATAACGTTTTCTTTAGAAGGCTCATCTGTTTCGCATTGCGAGGCAGTTTCGACACCGCCTGGCGGGACACGCGAGGCGATGAGGTCGGCTGAAGCCGGTGCCTGCGTGCTTCCCATCCCGGGGAAGGAGTCTGGGCCGCTCTCCAGATCAAAGACAGACGCGCGTCCAGCCGAGCGGAACTGGAGCCCTGGGGAGTGTAATTTCGGTGGCAGCATAGACGTGAAGGATGCCTTCCTGCTCGACAGCAGGATGGAAGGGGCAGGGCCCGCCGTGTGCCGGGGCCTTCTCACCTGACGTCCGCCCGGCACCCTCGGGGCGGAATTGAGGACGGCCGGGTGTCGTGGGTTCGGAGCGACTCTCGAAAGACGGGAACTCCTGGGACGCCTGGGTGGCTCCGTCGGTTAAGCGTCCGTCTGCGGCTCAGGTCATGGTCTCGAGGTTCACGAGGTCGAGCCCAAGGTTGGGCTCTGTGCTGACAGCTCAGAGCCTGGAGCCTGCTTCCGATTGTGTCTCTGGCTCTCTCTGCCCCTCCCCCACTTGCACTCTGTGCCTCTCTCTCTCTCTCTCTCTCTCAAAAAGAAATAAAAAAAATTAAACACGTAAAAGACTGGAATTACTGTTTTATTTGTAAGCTGCCCCTTGTCATCTCTGGTGCCCTCGGAGCCTGCCTGTGTGTGGGGTGCTCTGGACTGAAACTCCGTTTGCCCCACGTCCGCGTGTCGGAGCCCTCACTCTCAGCGGGGTCGTGTTCGGTGTTGGGCCTTTGGGTGGAGATGACGCATGGGGTCTCCGTGGTGGGTCGGTGCCCTTGTAAGAAGAGGAAGAGATCACAGTGCTTCCTCTGACACGTGAGGACAGCCAGAAGGCAGCCGTCTGCACACCCAGAAGAGAGCCCTCACCAGAACCGAATCTGCCAGCGTCTGGATCTGAGACTTCAGCCTCCGGAGCTTTGAGCAACAAATGTCTGCTGTTGAAGGCCCCCAGGCGGTGGTGTTTGCTCTGGCAGCTGACTGAGATGGGGAGTTAGGTTTGGTAGCGCTTTCTGGGGCCTATTTGGGTCTCTGTGTGGTGTGTGAGTGCAGCCTTCCGTTTTCGGGTGCGTGGCAGAGAGGAGCACGGGGGCATCTAAGCTCTTAGCAAGACGGATGCTTGGAGACAGTGGCCTGCCTGCTGCAGTTAACGCAGGCCTCGGCTGGGTGGGAGGTTCCAGGAGGGAGGGCAGGTGGCTCGTGAGAGCCCGTCCCGGTGGGGTGGTGCCCCTTCCCGGCACCCACCCTGCCCCTGCGGTTTGCATGGCTGGTACATGCTGACACCCTGAGTCTGATCTGCCTCCTCTTTTGGGGACAGCGTCCCGCCCTGGGCTCATGGGGCTGTTGTGAGTGACTGCCCGTCCTGGCCACAGTAGCCCCCGTGTCCTTTTTGGGAGGGACGGGGTTAGGCCTACTTTTAGCCGAGACTCCCTTGCATAGCTGCTGCCTCCCTCCGTAAACCCCCGTCCCTCTCTCTCCCCGCCCTTCTCTGCCCTCTGCCATTTTGTGCCCCCGTGCCTTTGCACATGCTGCTCCCTCAGCATGTGCTGTCTTTCCCTCTGTTTCCTGGGCAACCCAGCCCTCTTTCAGCTTCGGCTCTGTGGCACCCTCCCCTCCCCCGGCATCTCCACACTGTGTGCTGGTGGACACATTTTCCTGAGCACGTCTTTATGCATTTTGACACATAGTTTCTGGAAGCGCAGTTCTGTCCCCGAGCTGTTGATATTTGGGTCTTGGGGTTTCCCAGGGAAAGGCATCTCCTCTTCTGTAGAAAGCACGGAGCAGGAAACAAAAAGACGTTTCTAGCCCGGGGGGGCCTTCGGGGGTTCTCCCGAGCCCTGGAGGAGACTGCTCGACCTGCAGCCCTTTGCCCACGTGAGTAGGGCGGGTCCGTCACATGCTGAGTAAGTGGGGCCTCCCGGAGGTTTTCCTTAAGGCAAGTGTTGTGTCTTTGCGCCTGGCCCGTAACAGAACACCACGGGCTGGGCGGCTCCCACAACAGACGTTTACACCCCGCAGCTCTGGGGGCCGGAGGCCAGCATCAGGGGTGCCCGCAGCATCATGTTCTGGGGAGGCCTCTTCCTGGCTCGCAGGCGGACGGCCTCCTTGCTTTTCCATCGAAGAACCCTGAGTGAGTCCAGAACGATCTCCTCCGGGATAAGCACAGACTCTGAGCTGCCCAGGCTGGCCACCGGCGTTAGGGATGCTGGGGGGACCGACCCCACCGTGTCCTCATGTCGCCGGACACACGGCCGTTCAGAGAACGCCGTCCTCGTCCTTCCTTGAACGGCAGGGAGGGCCACACCTGGGCCCAGAGAGGACAGAGCACGAGGAGCACCCAGCACGACACCGTAGCCACCGCCCCCCACCCCCAGTTTTGATCGGACCCAGAATTTCCAGCAGGGTCACGAATGCGTTGCGCTTTGGCCTGGCAGGAGTTTGCAAACCAGGAAATGGTTGCTCTGAGTCGGGACTCGTGTGTGGAAAGCGCAGGCATCAGTCCCGCTCTTCTGTCCGGCCCTGACCCAGGGGCGACCGCGGAGGTCGTGGGGGAACGGTTACTCAGTGCAGCCTCTTTTTGCTTTTGCCCCAGTGAATCTCCCCCGGTTCTGGTTCTCCCCGCGGCCCTCCCAGCCGTGCGGGTCCTGGCGGCAACGAGATGTTCCCCAGACACGCGGGGGCCTGCCCAGCTGAACACGGACGGCTGGTCCCGAGGAAAGCGGTGGCGGCCGTGGGCCGAGTCCACGGTGGCCGCGTCCCGGGGCTGGAACAAGCGGCTGTCTGTGGACGGAACCGGAGCCAGGAGCCCGCGCCTTCCTGGACGAGGAGGCCCCGACGCCCAGCCAACAGTGTTTCTTTGTGCGCGCGGCTCCCGGGACTAACGGCCTGGAGCTGGTAGCTGGAAGTCTAGTCACAGGCAGCGGTTTAAATCAAAATAATCACTTTAAGAAACAGTAGGGAGCTTAGCTGGAGAGCCGTTTCCTCTGCCCCGAAACCCTAAGGCACGTTGTGATTTATGCCCTTGGCTCTGGGCGGCTTGCGCGCAGTTAGGAGGACCCCCTCCCCGCGGCCTCCCCCCACTCCAGGGATGAAAAAACACTTCAGAAGGAGGGCGGGGAGGCCCTTGGTGCAGCGAGTGGCTGTTGAAAGGAAGGGGGTCTTGCAGGGAAGCGGCCGGGCAGGCCAACCAGCGGGGAAATGCGCGCCCGCGGGCTGCTTTCCTTTTGTGCTGAGCTGAGGCTTTTGGGACCCTGGGCTCTGCGCCTCCGACAGGACGAGACCCTGGAGTTGGGTGTTGGAGACCCCCATTCCACAGAGGGGAGCAGGGACAGCGGGGTGGAGGCCATCCTGGCCGGGGAGGGGCGGCTCTGTGCCTGTGCTCCCCACGTCGGCGTCAGGGTCTGGGCTTGATGGGACCGCTCTGCACGGGTGACCAGGTGGCTGAGCATCCGGCATCAGCAGCTGTGGATTCGGGGCCCGAGCTGATTGCCTTGTGGTGGCAGGTGGGCGAGGCGTGGACCCCCTCCCCCCCTGGTGGGGCCTCCCTGGCCTCTCCGTCACCCTTGCTCTGGTGCTGGTGTCTGCCCTCCTCCCCTCACGTCGGGGCTGGTGTGTCCACCTTTGGTTTAGGTCCAAGGGCAGATGGTGCTTGGGCTGAGCAGGTCTGGCCCCGTTTCTCGGACGGCTTTGTCGGGGGTGGGGGCCACTGCCCGGGACGAGCGCCTCTCTGCCCGGTGTCCGCGGAGGCTGGGGTTGCCGGGAAGGGGAGCAGGGGTTGCGAAGGAGGATCGCACACGTGTTCCAGGCTCTCAACCGCCCCCTGGTTTGTTACATATAGACCCCGATGTCCACTTGGAAGACGCAGTCACGTGGGGTGGGTGGACATGTGGTCATCGGTAAGTGGGAAGGAGCCGGAAAGACTGGAGCAGAAGTGCCCTGATGACCACCCTTGCCAACCCCAGTCTAGATGAGCACTTCCTATGGGGGGGCTGTGGGCTGTCAGGATGTGTTATGTGGGGCCCGGAGAAGCTTTCTGGAACTATCAGTAAGGTTAGGATACACAGGTGGTCTGATGGGGCCATGTGGGCTTCTGGGCGGCGCCGGTACCTGGGCCACTCCCGGAGGCAGCGTGGAGCCCCCCCCCAGACGGGAGCTGGCTGTGTCCCTGTGCCTGTGATCGGGATCTTCCCACGGGCCCCTTCCGACATCCCGTGTCCGTCCGAAATTCCCCGGGTGCTCCCTTTAGCCTGTAGGCTCACGTCCCGCGGAGCACTCGGGACAGGCTGGTTCTCTCCAGAGTCCGTCCCTGGGGTTTCTCTTCTGAGTCCGTCTTCCTCCAACAGGTGCTCATGGAAAGCAAGTCTGGAAGGCCATCTTGCAGGGGTGCGGGCTGCACCAGCCGTGTGGGTAGACACCTGGGCCCAAGGGGCGGAAGGGAGTGTGCCTTGGGAGGATGCCGCCTTGGGGGCCGGGAGCCTGCCACGATCTGTGGCTTCTGTGCACTTTGGCTCTGTGCAGGGTTGCTCAGGGTCCTGCAGACCCAGCAGACGTGGGGCTGGTGGTGCCGGAGCCTGGGGCACGCCTCTGCCCTTCCCCTCCCAGTGTCCTGGGTGCTCCGCTGGGGCCTGGGCCCGGCTTCCCACCTGGCTCTGTCCTGGGTCCCACGAGCCGGAGTGAAATGTTGAGGCCTCCAGAACTGACCGTCAGGGCAGGGAGCTAGGGAATTATGAACGCGTGCTCAGTGGAACAGCTTCTGGAAGTATCGATGCCACAAAAAGAAACCTGTGGACGTTCCTCAAAAAATTAAAAAGAGAACTACCTTACAACCCAGCAGTTGCACTACTAGGAATTTATCCAAAGGATACGGGAGTGCTGATTCATAGGGGCGCATGCACCCCGATGTTTACGGCAGCGCTTTCAACAATAGCCAGATTATGGGAAGAGCCGAAATGTCCATCAACTGACGAATGGATACAGAAGATGCGGCTTATATATACAATGGAGAACTATGTGGCAATGAGAAGGAATGAAATCTGGCCGTTTGCCGCAAGGCGGATGGAACTGGAGGGTATTATGCGAAGTGAGATAAGTCAGTCACAGAAAGACAGATACCTTATGTTTTCATGCATGTGTGGAAATGTCTGTTCTCGTCGAAAGCCTGGTTCTGGCCTTCCTCATCACAGAGGGACGGTTAGACAAGGAAGGATGGATGCCCCGATGTGACCTGTGGCTGCGGCGTGTTCGTGGGGTCGCTCGTAGGTACAGCCCGTGCGTCTGGGAGTTTCTGCTCTTGGGGGTCACGTTCTGCCTCATTTCCATCAGCCACGTGTGCAGGCACCAGTGTTTGTCCCCGCCGTTACGCAGGCCTCCCATCCGGCCTCCCAGACGCAGACGCCTGGACCCACGTGGCGGGGCTGCGGGTGGAGTGTGCAGACGTCTAGGTAGGGCTCTGGAATGTTCTGGGGTGGGCTCACTCGCGGGACGCTGTTCCTGCAGGAGAAGGGAGGCCGCACGCGCGGGCTGGGCTTCAGGCAACACGGGTGTGGACTTGGCCTCCAGCAAGGCCTTTCTGTGAGCCGTTGAGACGGACGTGCTCATGAGAACCAGGACGTGCCTCAGGGCTGCGAGCGAAGGGTGGAGAGCAGGTGAGACGCGGCTTCCCTACAGGGGTCTCGGCCTGCGGGTGGTGTCGTGACGTCAGCCGAGACGGGGGCTTCTGGCTCCCGACACTGCCCGCTGACCCCGTCCCAGACAGGCACACACACACACACAGTAACACACACAGATATATACAGATACAGAGGCAGATACACAGACACAGAGACAGGCACACACACACACACACACACACACAGACATGCATACGCACACGTGTGCTCTGGGCCGGCCACCCCAAGAATCAGCCCGGGATACTGGAGGAGGTATCTTGGTAAAGACAGAAGAAGGCCCCCGCGCTCCCCGTGAGCCCCTTCCTCTGTCTGTTCCACGCCTCGTGGAGAGTGAGCTCTGAGTGTCTTTACTTTAATGTCCTCTTGACTCCCTGCCCAGGATGGGTCATTAGGTTTTCCCCTACCGAAGGGAAATGTATCCACTTTTCCCTCCTGAGTTCACAAAGAGACCTTCTCTCTAGTTTCTGCTGAAGCAGACTTCCACTCTAGGCCGAAAAACGATTTTCTTGTTCTTTGTGCCTTTTATTTAAAACCCCAGAGCGGAGCGTTTGCTTTTATGAATGCTGGGTTTCACGAAAATTCATAACATCTGTAATGGCGAAGTGCATAAACACACAATGCCTGCTTTGCTAGTTTAAAAGGGCCTGGTACCACACATCACATTTTCTGACTGCTCGGGGTCGGTGTCCCCAGGAGCCCGGGCCCCCTCCCCTCCGGGGAGGATGGGGCCGTGCTGCGGGCGTCCCCCTGCGTGCCCCGTGCGGGGACGGGGCCTGGGCCGCGGCAGACTGGCTCAGAAGTAAGCGGAGGCCCTGATGCCTTCCCTCTGGGCCCTCAGGTTAACGCAGTCTCAAACTGGTGGTTTAGGTGGCTTGCTCTGTCCCCAGACGGCTCGTACCGCCTGCTCTCATTTGCCTTTACAAGCCGACAGGAGACACTGACCTTCTCAAAGGGATAGTCTTTTCATGGTCTGAGTTGCATCTTTCAGGATCCAAAGGGAACATTCTGCATCTCAGATGTGCCCAGTTTCAGGAATACGGTAAAGATGTTCACTGCCTCATGAACTATAAATCCCAAAATAAACTCTGGACAAGGCAGGAAAGCGTCCGAGTCAACAGGCAAACACAGAACTGGTCTTGCGAGGGCAGTGGGGGTGTGGGTGACTGCTGTGTTTCCGAAAATGTGCGTTTAAGGTAGCAGTTTGACAATTAGAACTAACGTGAGGATTGTGTTTTCTCTTTTACGTGTTTTCAGTTAGAATGTGGGGACAAATGGCACTTTAATCCACGTCTCCCATTCTTTCTTTTTTTTTTTTTTAAGTTTATTTCTTTGAGAGCGAGCGCAAGTGGGGGAGGAGCAGAGAGGGAGAGAGAGAATCCCGAGCAGGCTCCGAGCTGCCAGCACACTGCCCGACGTGGGGCTCGATCTCATGATGCTTGAGATGGCGGCCTGGGCTGGAATCAAGAGTTCGCTGCCTGGGGCGCCCGGGTGGCTCAGTTGGTTAACCGTCGGACTCGGGATTTCGGCTCAGGTTACAACCTCATGGTTAGTGGGTTCGAGCCCCACATCAGGCTCTGCGCTGACCCCACAGAGTCCGCTTGAGATTCTCTTTCTGTCTCTCTCTCTTTGTACTCCTCCTCTGCTTGGGCTCTCTCTCCCTCAAAATAAATAAATAAACTTAAAAAAACAAAAGGAGTCTGCCGCTTAACTGACTGAGCCACCCAGACACCCTGCCATATTTTTTATTCTTTTACTTCTAGTGGGTAGTTTAAAATAAGGTATGGGGACCGTGAGTTGAACCCACGATAGCACCTAAAAAAATTTTTTTTTCCGCTTGCCAAATGTGCACCGATCAGTCTAAGAACCCTGGACCTCAAGACATTTTCTGGGGCACGACTGGGATTTTTTTCCTCCTTTTGAAACACATTAAGAATCCTGGAAATGAGACATTTGGGAAATGGAAAATTTATGAGAAGCTTTTTGAGAATACCTGCCCCTCCCGTAACTGATTTACACCCCCCCAAACCCCTCAAGGTCTCCCACTCTTGGATGGTGTTCATAAGAGTCAGGTTTCCCTCCCTCCCCAACACTTACATCTCTGCTTATAGTATTTGGTGATTTTTTTTTTTTTTTACTGTTACAGTTTTGGGCTTTGCTACCCTGGATGTGACCTCATGACATGGTTTTCTGGTCTTCAGCCCGCAAAACAGCGTAGAACAGAAATTCTTAAGGAAAGACTTAATAACATGCATAGATATAAATGTTTTTAACCTGAAATGAACTTTTAAAATAGCTTCTTGGGGTACACATTCCATAAAGAAAAAAAAAAATGTTTTCATTATTTTTTTCTGATGGTTCTCAAATCCAGTAATCTGGAATTATTGTAAATTCTTTTCTCTGGGAGGTAATAATAACCACACACCATTGACTGCAGTTGCAAACAGAGGCGTCCCGGCTTTCAATACTGTGGTTAGTGCAGCGCGTTGGAGCAGACGGGTTGAACGGGACAGGCTGAGGTGGCCCGGGGTGTCCTCACCTGGTACCTGGGCTGGGAGGCTGGAACCCCAGGGCGGCCCAGATCATTCTTCTCTCTCCAGGTGTGTGGGAGGCTGAGGCAGGTGGCATCACAGCTGATGCTTCATGCTCCGGAAGGGAGTTTTCTGGGGGACCGGAAGCACAGACTGCCGGGGCATCGCTTCTGCCTTCTTCTCGGGGTCAGAGTAGCCTTGGAGCCCACCCAGACTCGAGGGGAAGTGGGAGAGGACCGAGGTTTCTCCGCTGCCTCCAGCCTGCCATGCTGACCCACCCGGATGCCTGGGAGCCTTCCTTGAGACCGTCTCGGGAAACGCTGATGCCCAGGCCCAGAAACGCTGACTTCCTCGGTCCAGGGTGTGGCCTGTAAACATGTTGTGTTTTTTAAGTTTATTTCTTTATTTTGCGAGAGACAGAGAGCATGAGTGGGGGAAGAACGGAGAGAAGAGAGAGAGAATCCCAAGCAGGCTCCACACTGCCAGCGCAGAGCCCCACGTGGAGCTCAAACCCATGAAGCCGTGAGATCTTGACCTGAGCCGAAACCAAGAGTTGGATGCTTAACTGACTGAGCCACCCAGGCGCCCCAGAGCAGGTGTACTTTCAGTGGTTCTAAAGTACGGCCAAGGTTAGGAGCTGCTGTTCGGACTGAATAGAAGTTAAGTGTTTGGTATAGAAGCTGATGCACATAGTAGGGCGTCCCTAAATCCTTTGGGGGGTAGCCAGCTGCTGGCCAGGGCACGAATTGTTGGTGATGACCTTCAGGCCCAGATGGTCTTTATGCCACAGGGGCTGCAGAGGGACATTCGTTTAGGGACCGTTGCTGCCCGGGCTCTGCGGCAGCGCCGGGGGTGGGGGGTTGGGGGGGTGGGCTGCACACTCGCACTGAGCGTGTCATACACGTGCGCACGTGGCTTCGCCGTGACCATGACCATGAGTCCTGATTGGGCGGGCTGGGTAAGCCACGCCCCGGGAAGTTCCGGCTCTTGCAGTGAGGAGGGGGGGTGCCGAACAGCCTCTGTGCAGCCCCCAGATCCTGTGGGGTGTCGGGGCGAGGCGGGGTGCCGTCCCGCGTCATCACTACAGTTGGACACAGGAGACCTGGTTCAGAATGTTCTTAGCGCTGCACGAAAATGAGCCTTGGATCCGTGGGCGGGGACGGTCTACACACGCCAGGGCGGCGGGGGCGCTCCTGCCGCATCGTGGGCGAATCTCTCGGGCGGGTGTCTAACCAGAGACCGCAGGCGCAGGTGCGGGATTGCAGCCTGCAGAACTGCTTTCCGCTCGGCCGACGATGTAGGCAGTCGACGTCTATAGAGAAGTGGGGAAGCCGTGACCACAGAAGCATTTTGGTTGTGTTCAGAGGGGATTGGGACCCTGAGCGGGAAGGACGCACGGAGACGTCGCTGGAGAGTACTTTTCAGTGTCTCCTTGAGGAGGACCTCGCAGGGTGATCTTTCCAGGCCAGGGGAGGGGCCGGCTTTGCCTCCCCGGGTCAGCCCCTGGCCTCCCAAGCTGTGTCCTGCCCTCTCCCACGGTGACAGGTACACCCCTGTGTTCAGGCCTTTCCTGGCCTTTCTGCAGGGACTTTGTGCACCGTTTTTTCAGGAATCTTCTGGAAAGAACGTCCAGTGCCCCTGGCACAGGTGCACCAGAGGAAGAGCGGGTTATCTTCCCTAGTAGGCGAAGGGGGAGGCCAGGAATGAGGCCCGGGATCCTGGAGAGGCCCGTTCTGACGTGCATCGAACCCAAAGCCTGCCGGGGCAGCCCAGGGTTCGGGACCTGCTTATTTGGCTGAGCTGTAGCTGCTGTTTTGGAATAGGGGCTGGGGGCAGGGTGGTGGGTGCGTGGAGAGAGCGAAGGAGCCCGTAACCAAGGCCTCGATCCCAGCGAGTTGCCGAGGAAGCGTGGAATTGGAATGCCTTACGAAGACCGGACACGGCTGCCTCTCCTGCACCGTTGGTACGTGAGGCACATCTCAGCGTTCATCAGCGAGCGGCTGGGTTGGTAAAGGACACTGGCAGGAAAGGAGGGAGGTGGCTCGCGGGCCCCCTCCCATTCCTGCTGCTTCCAGACCGGCCGGGCCGTGGTCCGCAGGGTCCCCGTCGGGCGTCGACGCGGCCTCTGGCCCGCTGCCCCTGGCCCACCCGTCCGCAGTGACGTCTACGCTCCCAGACACGAGGCCGGGCGCATTCTTGTGCTGGGGTGGAAAAGCAATCATTCCCTGGCAGAGGGCTTGGCCAGGTTATAAAGCGGCCTCCCGTGAGCAGAGCCCGCGCTATCGGGTTTTATTAGGGCTGTGCTTGTCTTGAGCCCCGCGGGAGTCAGAGCCGAGGCTTGAGTGAAACCTTTAGGTAAACTTCAGAGCCACGCCTTCCTTCGATTCAGGATTCGACAAACGTTTGTCTCAGCTTTAAAATCGCAAGGGCTTCCACTTGGGGATCTGTACCCTTTGAGGAGGCTTTAAAAACTTGGTTCCACTTCAGGTTTTTGCCTTTGGAATTTTAAGGGGCGCCTGGGTGGCTCAGCCGGTTAAGCGTCCGACTTGGGCTCAGGGCATGATCTCACAGTGCGTGGGTTCCAGCCCCGCGTCGGGCTCTGTGCTGACGGCTCGGAGCCCGGAGCCTGCTTCGGATTCTGTGTCTCCCTCTCTCTCTGCCCCTCCTGTGCTCACGCTCTGTCTCTCAAAAATAAGTAAACATTAAAAAAAAATTACTTTGGAATTTTAAGCGTTTGGGTAGATGGGTCCGTTACCTGGTGATGTTGGTTTGGCGCTAGAATGTAAATCGCGCTGACCTTGGCTTTGAGTGGCCCTGGAAAGACTGGCTGGGTGTTGGGGGCTGTTCTCTCCCTGTTAACTCCTCTGGGAGGCTGGTTGAGCGGATCTCCTGCCTCGGCCGGAGTTAGAAGTACCGAAAATTCACACAGCACACGCCGGGCCAAGTCCAGAATTCATGTTTGCTCAGCGCCTGGATTGAAAAAAGAAACCACAGAGCACAGTGGCCCTTCAAGCAGGGCTGGCTGGAAGAGCCAGCAGCCGTGCGGGGCCGCAGGTTTGAAGGTGGGAAGCTGGTCCCAGTGATCCTAGGCCTGTCCCTGCTCCTCGGCCTGTCCCCCACGCCCAGGGTGTGCCTTTTTCTTTTTCTCTGGGTAACAGGATTTACTGCTCTTTGTCATGGAAATCAATTTGCAACCTGAGCCACATTTTTGCTTTCCCTTCTGCCAGCTGGCAGGGAACTTGGATGAGCTTTACAGCCCAGCAGGGGAGGGGGGGAGGGGGAGTGGGGGGGAAGGGGGGAGGGCCAGCCCTCCTTGCCCTCCTGCACCGCCCCTGACCTCAGCCAGCAGTGCTGGCGGCTGGGGGGCAAGACCCCTAGAAGATACCATGTTGCTCACAAATGCTTTGGGTTTTCCCCGAAAGCTGGGCTGGGAAAAAGCCGATCTAATCGGTGCATTCAAGCGGATGCTTGGGGCAGGAGCTCCTTCTCCTGTGTGAGGAGGAGGGAAGGCAGGGTCTAGGAGGTGGACCACGGGAAAGCCGGCAGGACACGGGTCACCGAGGGTGTTTGGGTGCTTGCTGGTCAAGTCACATGAGGTCCACAGACTGGGCTGGGTCTTGGGTTGTTTCAGTTGGGGGTGGGGAGGCACCGGGAGGTAGGTGGTGCAGGGAACTGCGGTCTGTGGGTGCCATGGAGGGACTAGAGATGTTGTGCACTCAGAGGATGGGGCTGTTATGTCCTGTGGGTGCGGGAGTGGCTGGGCAGGGCTGGGGACCCTTGGTGCCTGTGCCTCGTTTGGCTCTCTCTGTTCCTTGAACCTGTTCTGCAAGGTCGGCTTTGCCGTGACCTGCCAGGATCAGCTGGCGAGGCCCAGCAGGGCAGGAGACCCGTGTCCGGCCCGATGTGTGGCATATTGGGTGAGGAGTCCCAATCAGGACGCCCCTTCTTGACTCTGAGTTACTGGTAATAGTCTGGTGTCTCTTTTTCCAACCTTTTTTCCCCATACATTAAAGAAAAAAAAAATTGGGGTGCCTGGGTGGCTCAGTCGGTTAAGCGGCTGACCTCGGGTTCAGGTCATGATCTCGTGGTTCGTGGGTTCGAGCCCCGCGTCGGGCTCTGTAATGACAGCTCGGAGCCTGGAGCCTGCTTCGGATTCTGTGTCTCCCTCTCTTTGCCCCTCCCCTGCTCACTCTTTGTCTCTGTCTCTCAAAAATAAATAAACATTAAAAAAAATAAATAAAATCTTAAGGAAGAGGAAATACATTTATAGTACTGTATCAAAAAAAATCCTGTGTAAAAGTGGACGGAAGCAGTTCAAACCCGTGTTGTTCAAGCATCAGCTGTATGTGCTTTGTGAAGAAATCAGTGTAAAGACAACTCAGTAGATTTTTACTCCAAGAAAGGTCCTGGGCTCTATCTACACCAGTAGATTGATTAATGATGGCTCCTTTGTGTGTTTTAGGTTAAAATAAAATATTTATCGTAGGTGTATGTCATTTTTTTACGACTTCCCCGCTCCATGTGGCTGGCTTCCATTAATCAGCCATCTGCAAATCCCGGTCACTTTGGGACGAAGGTGTCCGTTGGGCTTACACTCCAGGATACGGCCGTGCCTTCATTTGATCACTCCCCGTTCTGATTGTTTAAAATTCTTCTCTCTCTGGTGGTTCCAGGGATGTGGAAATACAGATTACACCTGCCCTGGATGTCCGCGGTTAAGCGCCGACGCGTGACAAAGTGTGGCCACGCGTTTGGGGGAGAACGGCATTGTGTTCATTCATTTTGTCTCTCTGAATGCACTCCAGGGAGGTGACTGCTCGTGCCGTGTCAGAGGTGTGGCAGAGCGATAGTGACCGCCGATGTGTATTTAAGCTCTACCATGAGGTCACTTGAAAATGGAATTCTCCCTCGTTCTCAGCTGGTGTTTACTTTCTGGCGTCTGTAACCATTTAGACGTTGTAAACAGGGAGATTATGAGATCCCCAAACAGGCTTTTAAGAAAATTAATCACACGTTTCTCGTTTTTAAAAGCCGTAGGAAACGAGAGATAGAAAAGATAACTTTTTATAATGTTAATTAATATCTATGCCAAAGTAGAAACCAACATGAATGGTGTAGCCTAGATGATCCTATTAATACCAGGCCAATTAAAGAAGCCTTACGTGACGTTTGGTAAGGGGAGGTTGAATGGGTTGTGTAAGATATGGTGACTGTTTATAGAGACTGTGTACTTTAGAAACCTGGGTAAATAGACTAAAAACTTTCAGAATTAGTGAAATCATGAATATATTTGGGAAAAATCCATTGGAAAACCTTTTCTAGACACCATTGATGATCAGAAACTGTCTAGGGGAAACATTTCACTGCACAAAGCAGAACCAGTTAAACCACACCTTTACCAAAGGGTATGAACGTGTGTTAGAATGATGAAAATTTTTAAAAGGACAACAATTTAGGCATGGTCTGGATTCCATTTTCTTTCTTTCTCTTTATAATGTTTATTTTATTTATTTTGAGAGAGAGAGACAGAGCATGAGCAGGGCAAGGGCAGAGAGAGAGGGAGACGCAGAATCCGAAACAGGTTCCAGGCTCTGAGCTGTCAGCACAGAGCCCGACACGGGGCTCGAACTCACGAGCTGTCAGATCATGACCTGAGCCGAAGTCGGACACTCAAGCAACTGAGCCACCCAGGCACCCCTGGATTCAATTTTCAAGTAGTCTCTACACCCAGCGTGGGGCTCAAACTCAAGACCCTGAGACCCCAGAGTCACATGCTCTTCCTGACTGATCCAGCCGGCCGCCCCAGGAAGGTTAAATGCTTTAAAGGTGTCCATTCCCCCCAGGGTAACAAACATCAGAAATAATCTCAATCCATATCCCAATAGGGCTTTTGGGTGACACTGGACAAAATGACCCAACAGCCCATCTTGAAGAATAAAGAATTGGTTAAGTGGCTACAAAAATTTTTGAGTAAGAAAAGTGCTTAAAGCAGATCATTGCTATGTTTAAAATACATTATAAAACTGTAGTCTCTAACACAGTATGATTCTGCCTCAAATGATGACTAATGAATGATAGGAGAATAGGCAAATGATACAAGTAACTTTGCAGAAGAAAAACCTAATGGGCATCACAGAAATGTACAAAGGCCTCAACATCCTTCAAAATACGCAAATAAAAATTAACCTGAATGATGGACTGCTTTTTAGTTGTTGAATCATGAAGCTTTCAAAAAGTATATTCTTTTTATTTTTAGTTTTTATTTTTTGAGAGAGAGAGAGAACATGCATGCTTGCTCATGAGCGGAGAAGGGGCAGAGGGAGAGAGAGAGAATCTCAAGCAGGCTCCAAACCCAGTGCAGAGCCCAACTCGGGTACCAGTCCCACGACCCTGGGATTGTGACCAGAGCCAAAATCAAGAGTCGGACACTTGACTGACTAAGCTAGCCAGGTGCCCCCAAAATTATATTCTTTTTTTTTTTTTTAAGTTTATTCATTTGTTGTTTCTGGGATAGAGAGGGAGACACAGAATTGGAAGCATGCTCCAGGCTCTGAGCTATCAGCACAGAGCCTGATGTGGGGCTCGATCTCACCCACTGGGAGATCATGACCTGAGCTGACGTCAGGTGCTTAAGCGACTGAGCCACCCAGGTGCCCCAGTATTCTTACATATATCATAAGCAAATGTGTGGATAGGAGCAGACCTTGTGTCTATTACTTACACTTTTAGGAATCCATCTTGGGAATATGGGGAGAGATAAAGAATTATAGACAGGGATGTATATTACAGCTTCGTTTGGTACAGTTAATTATTAGAAAGAGGCTGAGTGTTCCGCAGCAGGAGACTGGTTAAATAAACTTGACATACTCCATTTTGTATTTTGTAGGCATTTAAAAAATTACATTTTCAAAGAATAACTGATGATACAGCAAAATCTTCATAACACAATGATACCTATGATGATAGGGGGAAAATGTTACAATATAATATTCATTTGTTCAACTAAGGCATATTGAGTGCTTCACGTGTCTCAGACAGTGCTCCAGACTCCCAGGATCTGTTTGAACTATGAAGAATTCCCTTCCTTATGGAGCATAGAGCCCAGGGAGGAATTATGACTGTACTGTTAATGATCGTCTAACAATATAAAGCTTAATTTAAGAAATGACTCTCCTCTGGTAACAAAAAGTGTTTTTATCACTACGTAAGCATGTATGGTCTGGGGAGTCAAAAAGAAACGCACACCAAAATGTTAATACTGGTTTTGTTTGGCTCAAAGTCTGATAGGTTTTTTTGTCTTGTTTTTGTTTCTTCCCTGTGCTTTCTAGTATTTCCCAAATTTTCCGTAAAATCTGACTTCTATTTCAGTGATCAGAACAAAGCTAAGAACAAAGTTAAGAAAGGAAGGGAACTTACAGTGTTCCCTTCTCAAAATGTGAACACAAGAGTAATTAAACACAGAGTCATTTATATACACAGTAATTGTTGCCTATTCGCATTGACAAAAGATCGTCTGCTTAACCCATGAATTAACTACTGGATTTGTAGTTACCTTGTACAACTGCAGGGTCAAGGAATTTAACCACAACACGTGGGGTTTCTAGGAGAACACTTTGGTTGTAACACAAAGAAAGATGTCAAGGATAAAAAAAAGTATGTCAAGGATAAAAGGACCACGCAGAAGAAGCAAGATCTGGAGTGTGTGAGAAGACACATGCATGGGGGCACCTGGGTGGCTCAGTGAGTTAAGCGTCTGACTTCTGCTCAGGTCATGATCTTGTGGTTTATGAGTTCAAGCCCCGAGTCAGGCTCTGTGCTGACAGCTCAGCCTGGAGCCTGCTTTGGATTCTGTGTCTCCCTCTCTCTCTGCCCTTCCCCAACTCGTGCTGTCTCTCTCTCTCTCTCTTTCATAAATAAACATCTAAAAAAACTGAAAGGAAAAGAAAGACACATATAAAAATGAACTACCACCGTAAGCACGGGTGGGATGCTCGATGTATCATGCTGTGTCTACACTTCTGTGCATTTCATCCTGTGAACCAGGAGAGCATCTTCCTTGGGGACATCCTTGGCCTGTCTAGGACTTGGCCGAAAACTATAGGACATCTGCAACGCTGTCAGAACAGACCCCAGGAAAAGTGGTTACTCCCCTGCGAGTCAGAACTGCCACGTGGGCCTTCCCGTCTTCCCACCCGGTTAGATTTTCATAGAAGCCAGGAACGTGTGGACCTGAAAGCCGGTGTCCCTTGGGCCTGTGGATCACGGCTGACTTAATGAGCCCTGAGGCCTTTCGTCGGTGCCTCTGCTGAATTCAGGAGGACTTTGTCTTGCTGAAAATCAGAGTGTTTGCCCGAGTCAGCAGTTTGTGGCCACGGAGAAAATCTGAGGATTCTCTCTGCGGCTTTGCTAAATTGATGCTTTTCCTTTGATGGCCCAATTCTGAGCTGATTCAAAAGTCCTGTGATTTATAAAACCGTAACACGTGACTCGTGTCCCGTCCCTTGGGCGTCCCAGAAGATGGGAGTCGGGAGGCGTCCTCAGAGCCACCTTCTCCCCTCCCGGGTGTCAGGCTGGATATCCCCCCCCCCCAATTTTTTTTTTTTGATATTAATTTTCGAGAGTGAGAGACAGAGCGCAAGCAGGGGAGGGGCAGAGAGAGAGGGAGACGCAGAATCTGAAGCAGGCTCCAGACTCTGAGCTGTCAGCACAGCTCGTGGGCTCGAACCCACGAACCGTGAGATCATGACCTGAGCCGAAGTCAGATGCTGTGCCCCAGGCCAGATAGTCCTATAGGAATCGTTGTAAGTAATTGGGCAATGGCAGCTCTCCAGCTCTCTCAGGGGCAGGGTCTCAGGATGGCTTCTCAGATGTTTTGCTCGGTTTCAGTTTTCACCCCAGCGTGATTACAGATGAATTAAACGTGAGCGGGACGTACTAGTCACCCGCACACCGGCTCTCCAGGGTGGGGGTGTCCCCGGGCCCGTCCCGTGCACCTCCCCTCCGCCCCTCCCTGCTGGCCATCTCACACCACACAGCACTGGCCCCTGTGTGGGGCATGCCAGCGGTGGAAACAGATGTGTGTGTTTTTCGGATCGTCCCCTAAGTCTGAGAGACACATGTTATTTGACACTGGCTTCCAGAAGGCCGTAAAGAAATATTCAGGGGCTTGGCCGTGTGGCCCGTCTGACTTGGACACATATCTGCAGCCCAGAGCTCCCTGTCCTCCGTTTCCCACAGGCCAGAGGACCGGGGCGCCCTGTGAGCAGTGCCGTTCGCTGGGTTTAGGGGGCATTGTTTTGGCAGCTGGCAGGAGGCTTTGCTGGGCCCTCCCCTCCTGCCAGGCCGCCTCCTGATTGCAAACATATGGGTGAGTTCCAGAACTCGGGGACCGGTTGTGTGTCCGCCTGCTGAGAGCTGTGCGTGTCCCGCCCCTGATGCCCTGTTTCTCCTCGAGGAGGCAGGGCCATCCCTCCCTTACCAGGGACAGAGGACACCTGCCTCAGCTCAGGTGCGCCTCCCGGACGCGCCCGTCACAAACGTCCTGGGGCAGGTTGCTGAGCGCTGGGATCTGGTTGCGTTTGGGGCACCGTCTGCAGCTCCGGGAAATGGTTTCCAGTCTTTCTGCCTCTCCTTTCTCTTCCTGTGAATGTGTTTGCCTTGTGTCCCGCAGAGGGGACGCTGATGCCGCCCGAGGGGCCTAACCTGGAGTGGGGAGGGCCTGCGTGCACAGCAGCGTGAGTGAGTCATGGGCTTGTGTCCCACTGGCCACTTCCCTGTGGCCCCGAGCATCCGCTGACCCCCCTGAAGTCCGTTCTTTTTTTCTTTTTTAATTTTTTGATGTTTATTTTTGAGAGAGAGAGAAACAGCACGAGCAGGGGAGGGGCAGAGAGAGGGAGGGAGACACAGAATCCGAGCTGTCAGCACAGAGCCCGACGTGGGGCTCGAACCCACAAACCAGGTGATGGTGACCTGAGCCGTAGTCTGACGCTTAACCGACTGAGCCACCCGGGCGCCCCCTGAAGTCCCTTCTCCATGTAGAGGGGCCAGCAGCCATCTCTCCCCTGCGGGGGGGGGGGGGGGGGGGGCGTCACGATGAGCACCAGGGACGCAGGAAGTGGTGTCCCGCAAATGCACGGTCAGCAGACCTCATTCTTTCCTCCCCGAGAGAGAGACCATGTGTCTTGAGCAGGGCGTGCGTTCTAAGGGCTCGAGAACCCAAGGGAGGTGGGGGCGGGGAGGGGGGAAGAGCGGCTACCAATTGGGGATCTCAGAGGAGCCACCCAAATCCAGCAGGACTGCGTGCGACGACTTTGGGGGGCGGCGTATCGGGCTTCCCCGGGAACCTAACCGAACATAACCCTGTGGACTCATCGTCACCCTGCCCGTGTGCCTCCCTCCTTATGTCCCTCACGTCCTGATGATGCACATTCTCCAGTGTGCAGAAGTGTGAAAGACAGTACAGCAGGGGGCGCCTGGGAGGCTCAGTCGGGTAATCGGCAGACTCCAGAGTCACGATCTCGCGGTTCACGGGTTCGAGCCCCGTCTCGCGCTCTGCGCTGGAGGTGCAGAGCCTGCTTGGGGTTCTCGCTCTCTCTGTCAACTCCCTCCCCCTGCTCATGCTCCCTCTCTCTTTCTCAAGATAAATAAACTTCAAAAATAAAAAAGAAAACGTATTGGTAGGGCAGAGACGCACAGACTCCCCCCCCCCGCACTCACGTTTTGCAAACCTCCTTCGCCGAGCTGTTTGAAACTAAGCTGTTGACGTTGTGGCCTGTCCCCGGACCTCGCACATGAGCATCTCCTGAGAATTACGGCTTCCTTGTACATCCCGGCGACACCGTTCCTACACGGAGGAAGAGCGGCCACTGTCCCGGGATGTCAGTGGCTGCTGATTTGTGGGCCGCATGCTCCCTTCTCCGGGTCTCCCCAAGCGTGTGTCCTTCCTATCTCCCCGCCCCCCCAAACCAGGGTCCCCAAACACTCATCGGTTTGGTGGTTATAACCAGTTGGCCTCTTTCTATCCAGAAAGTCTCCTCCCCCTTTCTTCCTATCTCTGTGACGTTGGCCGTGTGGTACAGCGAGCTGGTTAGCCTGTGGGATGTTGCCCGCCCCGAATGCCGGACCCTTTCCCGCTGGCGCCCCTATCCCTCGTGCACACTCTTGGGACGGTATTTGAGCGTTTGTGGCCCGAACGCTGGGTGGGTGAGCTGTGTGCTTCCTACTGCGTCGCATACGGAGGGTCCCAGCTCCCCCACAGCCCTCTCTGCACAGTGTTCTGCCTCCCGGGACGAGCCTTGTCCCAACCAGTTGCAAGGCGGCAGGTGGCGAGACGATGACGTTCTCATTTAGTCGTTAATACCGCAAGGCTTCCTTCCACCCCAGTTTTTGGGACTCGTTAGGACTGCAGGTTTAAAAAAAGGAGGAAAAAAAAAAAACCCTCAATGTGTTAGAATTAAAGGCATCTTTAGTTTGGCTGATGCTCACGTTTAGTCAGTGGAGTGCTTTAGGCTGGCACCTGTGTCCTTCGACTTGACCCTGTTAGTGTTCGAGGGCGCGTTCTTGCTGCCCGGCTCCCCTCAGCGTCCCCCTGACCCAGACAGACAAGCAGCCCTTTTCCCAGGGAGCCCGGTCCTTGCTAGCGATGTGGAGACCCCAGGTATGGGTGCCGCTGGCCTCCTGGTTACGGGGCCCTCATTGCTTCCAGGCCCTTTCTGTGGCTAGCTGCATGTTTTTAAAAAGCGTGACTTCTGGGCGCCTGGGTGGCTTGCTCCGTTGAGCGTTCAACTCTTGATTTCGGCTCCGGTCCTGGTCCCCAGGTTGTGGGATCGAGCCGCGTGTTGGGCTCTGCACCGAGCCTGCTTAAGAATCTTTCTCGGTCTTTCCCTCTTCTCCTCTCCCCAGCTCGCTCGCTCTCTCTCTGTCTCAAAAAAAAAAAAAAAAAAAAAAAATTATGATTTTGTCCAGATTGTTGTGATTCAAATTAGAATCGGAATGCACGCCTCTACGTTTTCCTCACTTTCCTGAATTCCCCGCATCCCAACCTCGGTTCGCTGTCCATCTGCCGCTCCTTGAAGGGTCTTTTCTTGCTCTTTGTTTGGTGGTGAGTTTGTAACGCTGTCTCCTCCCGTGTCGTCTCTGCCTGTGTTCACCCTTCACCACGTGCACCTCAAGTATCAATTTTACGTGACCTGCCCAGGAAGCAGAAAGCCTTGGGAGATGGGGCCCCTGGAACCTGACCCCAGGCACCGTTTGCGTCATGCTCCCCAACCTGTTTCTACTCCTGGTCCCTTAGAGAAACACATGTTTCTGGGGGAGGGGAGGCGCCCTCCCTCCCTCACCCCCCTGCCTTCAGAATATCACATACGCTCTTTACGTCGAAGGCCCACTGGCCCCACTGCCTCAGGGCCTCGTGTGGAGGAGACCGTGAAGCAAGGTGATAACCTTGCAAGGTGCCCAGCGGCTGAAGGGATCGGAAGCTTAGAGACGGGATGGAGGCATCCATTCCGCTCCTGGCCCCTTGCCCGCCCTCCCCGGGCCACAGGGGATCCGGCCAGCCTGTCCCCCAGACGCTCACCCTGGCCTAGTTGCTTGCCCAGCAGTGGTCTCTTCCCCGAAGCTGGACCATCAGGCTCCTCGATGCGGTTGAGGCGGGGAAGGAGGGGTGACTTCCCCAGGGTCTGCCCGGGTGGAGCAGCGGGGAGCAGAGAGAGGGGCGCCGTGCTTGTAGAACAGAGGCAAATGAGGTGACCCGTGGAGAGGAGACGGTAGGAGGGTGGAGAAGGTCTGATGCCCCCGCAGGTCACAGGTAGGGAGATTTCAGGGTCCAGAGGTCAGAGTTCACCGGAGTTGACGTTCGTGCCATTGGCCGTGTCTGTTCCAGCGGGGAGAGAGACCCAAGTTCATGCTCCCGGTGCCGTGGGCGGGCCAGTTGGCCTCTGGCTGGTGTTTTGTGTTTCCAAGCTGTCTCGGTCCATCCAGGCTGCTGTGAAGAAACACCACAGACCAGATGGCTTAGAAAAACAAGGTTTCTCAGAGTTCTGGAGACCAGAAGTGTGGGATCAGGGTGCTCACGGGGTCTGCCGAGAGCCTTCTTCCGGATGGCAGGCGGTTGCCTCTTCCCTGCATCCTACGTGGAGGAAGGGGTGGGGAGCTCTCCGAGGCCTCTCCTAAGGGCGCTAATCCCATTCGTGAGGGCCCCCCCTCCGGGACCTGCTCACGTCCCAAAGCCCCCCCACTAACGCCACCATACAGGAATTCCGACCGTAGCACAAGTGCCCTGGGGCAGTGGCTGAGTGCTCCTGACCTCTGCCCGTTCTTTTCTGTGTTCTCCTGTATGAAAGGGTTAGATTTCTGTGCGGCCTGGAACATTTGTTCCCGTGTCTTCTGCAGAAAGCCACGGGGGCTGCTTTTGTGACAGATTCTTCCTCTCTCCACACCGGAGGGCTCTGTTAGGACCGATCAGGCTTCCAGAGACGCGGTGACCATGCAGCTGAGGGGTGGCTCCACGGGAGGGTTGACATGGCCAGGTAGGGGGGGTAGGGGCCATGATGGGCTGGAGGCGGAGGGCTGCCGGGGACGTGTGGCCTTCTGTTCCCGTTACACATGTTACAAGAGGCACCAGCGGCCGCCTGGTGGGTGCTGTTGGGAAAGCTTGAGTGTCTCTGCCGGCTTGAATGAAAGATGCTCAGCTGTGCACATCAAAGAGTGGAAATCTGTCATCTCAGAAGTCACTAATGTACAGTTATGTGACACAGATTTGAGTAATTAGAGGGTTTGATCACCAGGCATGTGAAGCCTGTACAAATGTTGGTCGACGTTCCTGGAAGGAAGTCAAACTTGGAGACTGTTGGAGCGAGTCACGACTCTTTAAAGGTTGCCACAAGCTGGATTGATTTAGTTTGGCAGAAACTACAAAAACAAACATGTAGCTCAGAAAAGCAAAGGCTCATGGGACCCCATCTCTGGCCCTGGAGAAGAGGAAATGCTTCATAAATTGCCCCGTGGACCAGCGCACCGAGGCTCCCTCTCCCCCACCTGATAATTTTCAGATCGTCTGGAACAGCCATAAACAAACGCGGGAGACACCGAGAGGCCTGGCCGGCCCCTCCTCCGCGCCCTCCTCCCGCCTTCTCCCCTCTCCCGTTAACAACCCCCCGGCCTTGTGGTTTCTTTCTGCTTTTACTCCCTAAGTAAATCTGCATCATGGTGGTTAAGCCCAGCTTTGACTTCTTCCGTTCCCATGGTTACCAGATGGGGCCTCGGCTTGGCGAGATGGACGCAGGACTGCCCGGCTGCAGGGGGACCGTGGTGCTGTGTTCCCGGGCGTCATCACCCGGACCAGCGGGCACCAAGGGAGGCCCCTTCTTGGGGCCTGCCAGATGTGGGAAGACGAGGTGACAGCCTTCCGGACACAGACCCCCTTCTCTGGCTCCTGGTGGTAGACGTTCTCTTCTCAGATGCATATACACCCTGAGGCCACAGTTACAAGCTCCTGACGTGGCCTCGCTCATTGACCGTGACCATGTGATCCATCGGTTGCCCTTCAGGGCAGCCGTGGTCCTGTGGGTCTGGGCGGCCACCGGGATCCCTGGACGCCGTGGAAAGCCTCCCACCAGTTGGAAGCAGGAATGACCTTGGGGAGATGGGGGGGACGCACCCACCCAGGTCTGTCCCACAGCTGGGTGCAAACCTCCCTTCCCCCCAAGCTCTACCCCAGATGTGATGTTGGCCACGACCGAAGCCAGGGGCCTCCCCAGCACCAAGCTTCCAGAACGTGTTGCCGAAAGTCGTTGAAGCGGGGGTGGTCCGTTAAACTACACTTTGTCACAGTTTTGGGCGAGTTGAGATAATGTCGACTTAAAATAGCACAACTTGCTAGCGACTGATTATGAGTCTTTCACAAGTCACGTTTATAAGTGTCCTTTCTTTTTGAAGTTGGGCTCAAAGCCAGTAATGCGTGGTAAATGAAGGTCTTCCCCTACTGGCCTGCGCCCTTGATTTGTTATCTCATGTTTAAAGCCTCTGTGGATTATCATATAATTTCCTCTGAAATACGAAGAGCCCACCAGTTCTGGAAAACGGGGGAGACAGTAACCCACTAAAGGGTAAACGAAGGGATTGGGGATAGAGGTAACGGCAATGCAGCCGGCAGTGCGAGGGGATGTTGGGGGGGGTGCAAGCATGTGGATTATGATGGGCGAATGTGGAGGTGGAGAGCCTGAGTGAAGGCCGCATTGTGGCACCAGAACAAATATGGCGGAGGCTGGTCTTTGGGTTGGGGCAGGGGAGGCTGGGAAAAGAAACTTGCTTCGGGACCTGCTCTGGGGTGGAACTGACTCCTGACCCACTGGCTGCCAGAAGCAAGATGGCGGATGGTGTTTGCCTTGAACACCTGGACCAAAGACGGGGCTGTTTACCATTGATTGAGAAGGGTTTTCTGAGAGGAGGAAGCCATGGGCTCTGGGAGTTCTACAGGGCTGTCCGTTATCAGTTGCCCGTGACCGTGAGCATACTCCGAGAACCAGCTCTGGAAAGCAGATTCAAGGGCAGCGCGCCCCCACCCCCTCCCGCCCCGCCACCCCTGCCCCTTGCCCTGGGTGATTGTTGCTTTTGCATTGTTTTTATTGTTGGGTGTTTGAAGCACAGGCACCTTCCAGCCCTCTGGGTGTTGCTTAGGGATTTCGGGCTTTCCTCCTCATCGATTACAAAGGTCCCCCAGAGCTACCCGGCATGGCGAAGCGGCCCCTTTTGATTCCTTTGGCATCCCTTCGAATAGTTTTGGTTGGTAAGGAATTTACAGGAAGACCATCAGTTTCTGGAAGGCTGACAGTGAAGGTGCTGTCACAGTTTCCATCAAGAATACCCCCTCGAGGGGCGCCTGGGTGGCGCAGTCGGTTAAGCGTCCGACTTCAGCCAGGTCACGATCTCGCGGTCCGTGAGTTCGAGCCCCGCGTCGGGCTCTGGGCTGATGGCTCAGAGCCTGGAGCCTGTTTCCGATTCTGTGTCTCCCTCTCTCTCTGCCCCTCCCCCGTTCATGCTCTGTCTCTCTCTGTCCCAAAAAAAAATAAACGTTGAAAAAAAAAAAAAATACCCCCTCGACGGCCAGCCAGCAACTTCTGAGCTAAGAACAGTATTTACACTGTTTATTCGAGGATTAGTGAAAATCCTGTAATTCTCAGGAGCCTGTCAAATGTAAGGGGAGCTTGATTTAACGCCTCAGTCTTTTTACCTGCAGAATTGTGAATGTTCTCTTTTAAGCACCTTTTCTGACCCGTGTATTCTAATTGCCTTAAGGTTTATTTTTCAAGCCACGTGACAACTTTTATTATGACTGAGAACGCTGGTGGTTTCTTTGCTCCTGAGAGGGAGCTAGAGTGCTCTCTCATACCGGCTGGTCAGAGAAAAATCATTTTATATACACCATGAATCTGTAATACGGCCCGTTGGAAGCCATAGGTCGTTTACAAAATGTAATGCGTATCATTTATTATGGGAAAGGGTGGTTGACGTGATTGGATTTCCTTCTTGACACATAATCTGTGTAACGGTGAACTCTTTCCTAAACCCACACATACCTTCACAATTCAGTAGGAGGATTAAATGGCTTGCCTTCACGGACCCTGACGTAGAAGTGCTACCATGTTTTGGACCCTGGATTTTGAGCGGATCGTGAGGGCAAACCTTGCTGGACGGCACAGTGCCTTGACCAGGCACTTCTCAGGAACGGTTCATTTCCCACCCTTGCCCCGGGCTTGTCACGGGTTGTGTCGGCCCGTTGGGCAGAGGGGGGGTGCAGCTAGTGGGTTTGAACTCCGTGTTCTTTGTTTTGCTTTCTAAATCACGAAGCCTATGTTCCCGTCTCACGGTATTGATCCGTACAAACCCTGTCTCCTCTTCCTGGGAGGCTGTGGTTGTCCCTCCATCGTCCAGACCCTTGAGAGGCAGGAAGGAACCCCGTTGCTTTACTCTTGCAGACAGTGGAGCACGAGCGGAGTTCCTAAACCTCAGGGAACAGAAGTTAACTTTCTTTTTAAGTTTATTTCTTTATTTTGAGAGAGAGAGAGAGGGAGAGAGACAACGAGCATGGGCGGGGCAGAGAGAGGGAGAGAGAGAATCCCAAGCGGACTCCGCACTCTCAGCGCAGAACCCGACGCGGGGCTCCAACTCATGAACCGTGAGGTCAGGACCTGAGCCGAAATCAAGGGTCGGACGCTTAGCCGACTGAGTCCCCCAGGAGCCCCAATTATTGTTACTGTTTCTAGCGTGGTCCAAAGTGCAGTCCCGAGCCACCGGTCTGCTTTCGCAGTATTGCTTATGGTGACGTTGTATTTTTGTCTTGTGTTCGGAAGTCACGGGTTGGTGGCAACCCTGCAGTCACTGAGCGAGGACCCAGCCAGCGACCAGGATCTAGGGTGCCTGTCATGCCACGGCCCTGGGGCAGCCACCTGCTGTGATGTTCTGCCCTCGTCCCAGAGAGGTCTTACCCGCAGCCCTGAGTGTCCCCTGTCCTCACCAGAACGTGCACAGGGCTGTGCTAAAGGCCGGAGATAGGCGTGCATGCCTTGGGCATGGTTTTCGGCTCTCTGAGCCGCTGACCCCTCAGAAATGGAGGATAGGAATATGCCAGACTTAATTTTGCTTGGGCTTTTTCCTCCTTTCTTGGCAGAATTATGTCGCGCTTTCTCCTCGTAGAGAGAAAATGCAGCAGTATTCAGGGTCATCACGAGTGCCCGTGGTGCCCAGCGGGTCCCCAGCTCTCTTGTTCTGCCCTCTTGACGTTTTCCCCGTGGAGTTTGCTCATTTCCAGTGTCCGAAGGCCTTCTCTTCTCTTGCATGGGCTTCGTGATTTCGATGGGGCATCCGTGAAGGGAGAGTCGGAAAGGCCTCTTCAGGGCACTTTCTAGAGTGGGCCCCGACTTCCTCCTGAGTGGCCCAGGGCAGCCCAGGGGGCGGGGCACGACAGAATCTTCTAGAAGGCTGCGCTGGGCTCTGGGACAGGGACCGGTGTGGGGCTTCTGTGGTGGAATGTTTCTCGCCGTGTGTTTCACCGAGGATCCAGAAAGCAGGCCCTACAACGTACCCCTGTTTACAACCCACAACGGTCTCTTCACACATCATAATCTCCCGCTGCCCGCTTATTTGGCTCCTGTAAGCGTGCGGGTCCTGAGCGGCGGCCCACAGACGGCAGACCCGCCCCGACCCAGACGCGCCAGCCCCAAACAATCTGGTTACTGTTTAAACAACCGGTGTAAATAATGAGCCCCTCCATTACCGAGAGCATAAATACATTTCGACAAGTAAGAGGTCTGCCGAGTGAAAGTTTAGATTATGTGAAAACTTCCACAGCTGTAATTTGTACGCCACGGAGACGGAGGGGTGTGAGTGATGTAAGCCGGAGAAAGCCCACCTTTTCGCTTATGTGTGTTTTGTCATCGTGCCAGGAGGCCAACGCCGTTCTGTTTCCTTCGCGGGGAATTAATCACGAGGGGGCAGGCGGCACCTGCCAGAAAGAAAAAAAAAAATGTCTTTGGCAAAAGTCGACCCCGCATAGGTGGCTGGTGTTAACAAGGCTGGCTTGGGCGGGCTGACCGTGAACTCCGCACCGGGGCCTGCTGTCACCTGTGGCGGCTCTTTTCCCGGTACTGAAACAGAACGAGAGACAAGCCACAAAGACTTGTGATTGAGGTGACTCGGACGCTAAGTGGACAGAAGGACGCGTGAGGAACCGCAGTGTCGCCTCCAAGTCCCCGGCCTCAAGCTCCACCGCTGGGGCACGGAGGGCGGGGCCTCTCTTGTGGGAGGACAGAGCGGAGGCTCCCTCTCTATTTCTTGGCCAACGTGGGAACTACAGGACGTCCCATAAAATTAAGTAGTTTTCTTTATGAGGAGAAACGGGACAGGCAGAGAGCCGCCCGGGTGGGAGGGACCACTGGGGTTTCTCCCCAGCGACGGCGGGTTTCCAGCATCCCTGCTTCCCACCCAAGGCCTGTTGGAGAGGGTCCCCGGGGTGTCAGGCGGCCACACACCTGGGGGTGCCTGACCCCTGGACGTGCTGATCCCGCCCCGTGTTTGGAGGTCACCCTTGCGTCGACTTTCAGTCATTGCAACTCGGGGGTCGGCTTCTGAGGCCTCCCTGATGCCCCCTCCTCCCCAAATGCTCAGCCCAGCCTGGAGGTTTGAGGCCATATTTGTTTTAAGATTACCTACTTGGGGGGGGGGGGGGCGTGCGGCGCCTGCGTGGCTCAGTCCGTTGAGCGTCTGACTTCAGCTCAGGTCGTGATCTTGTGGTCTGTGTGTTCGAGCCCCGCGACGGGCTCTGTGCTGACAGCTCGGAGCCTGGAGCCTGCTTCGGATTCTGTGTCTCCCTCTCTCTCGGCCACCCCCTGCTCATGCTCTCAAAATAAATAAACATTAAAAAAATTAAAAAGACAAGCTTACCTACTTGGGAAAGTACATGGGTCAGTCATCTTGACTAGCTGTTTGCTAAATCTACTTACGTTCTACCGCATCTCCCCTTCCAGGAGACGAGAACTGTGGGTTACACGCGTGCGTGCACACACACACGCACCCACAGGAGCTGAAGGAGGGATTGTGTGTGTTTGAGCGCAAAGGCAGACGCAGGTGAACTGAACAGCAGGGCGGGCCTCAGCAGAGCCCCGAGTGAGAGGCAGGCAGGTGCTGGAAGTGTGCATGGGAATCCCCCCGACAGCAAGGCTCCGTTCCCAGATGTGCCTGAGATTTGCTTTAACCAGGCGTGATACACAGCAGACATGGAAAACGACTTTTCTGAAGAGAGAAGCTTTATCCTCACGGATCCCGGGATGCACGCAGGGCCGTGCGGGGTAGCTCGGGGGTCAGTCCGGAGGCACAGGGGAGTCTGGGCCAGGAGCCTCGACGGTAGTTTCCACAGGAAGAAATGGGTGAGACAGCTTGAGCAGGCCAAGCAGGTTGGGGCGTGGGGGTTGGCCCTGGGGGTGATGAGGGCAGGGGGTGATGGTCTGAGAGTTTGGTTGGTTTGTGTTTTTGGCTAGCCCCACGGGTGGGGGCCGGTGTCTTCAGGGTCCAAAAGGCCCTGAATGTCAAAACACCAGAACTGCAGAAAATACAAAGGAGTGGTTAATATAACCCTTCCCTCAGGGAGGCCTCACGTGGGCCCCAGCCACACCCAGGAGCATTTCTTTTGGAGAAAAGGGTGGAAGGATGCTCACCAGGTTACCTGGAATGAAGATGTGCCCCAGAGACGAGGCAAAGCGAGGTGTGCAGAGGGAGCGGTTCTAAAAACATCTTTGACTCTCTCTGTGTCTTAGGATGTCTATATTATCATGGGAATTCATTTTATTTGGGTTTCTTGGGGTTATTTTAATCGGATCACAGAAATGCATTATCGTACATTTACGATAGTATCAGTTCATTTACTTTACAAGCCTGTGATATTTACATGAAGAAAAAACAATCTAAATCCTCATAAGAGAGAAGCCATGAGAAGGGTTTCAGGCCGCACGCGTGTGCCTGGCTTGACCGAAGCGAGGCAGAGACACATTCCGACTAATCATTGGATTGCGACAGCTCTTTCCTGCGTGTTTTTTCCACACGTCTTTGTGTATCATCTTACCGTTTCCACTAACACGGTGCCGGAAAAACAAGTCATCTGGGCATGCTGTGCTTTTTCGTTTCTCCTCTTGACCCCGAGGTGTGATGGGCTCACGTTTCCGAGTGCTGGAATCCAGCTCCGTTTGAAAGGGGGCCCGAGGCGTCCGCTTGGGGGAGACCTGTTCATGCTCCGCCGTTTGCTTCCCGAGGGCCACGCTTTTGGAGTCCCCCAGGCTGGCGAGAACCGAATATGCGGGTCCTGTTTGGAAATCTGCTTCGTGATTCACGTTCCGCTGTGCAAATAGCTTCGATGCCGCTGTCACTAAAGATCGTGGATTTCCTCTTAATTGCTCCTTTCAAGGATATGTAAGGGTTCTAACTGGACCTCAGAAATTTACCACCCAGTGGGGCCTCGCAGTTCACTGACTGGCTCCCACCCTCGTCTCAAGAAGGAGCCGATGGCCGTGGCATTGGAGAGTTGGGGCTCTCGGTTCTGCGTCTTCGCAGACTGCAGACTGGCCCAAAGGCTATTCTTGTTGACTTTTTAAAAGATAGCCGTGGTGCGCATGGCTGCTGGGGGCTGGCTTCACCCAGAACCCCCGCCACCTATCGCCTTTCCTGCGGACTTCTGCCCCATCTGGGTGGGCCCCAGCCTCCCCGCTGGCCTCCTGCCCATCCACGTCCACGCCTGCAGCCCACCAGCACCTCACCTCCCCGGCTCCCCCCCCCCGTCGTCTCGCTGCTCCTGGGGTCCCCGCGGGCGTCTCCTGGGCCCCACCCAACCTCAGGTTCTTCCCCTCAGCCCTGCCCATCCCCGCAGAAGGCCGGCCATCTTCAGTGACACGATTGTGGCTTCTTGGTGGCAGGTGTGAGCTGCAGGAGGCCAGGGGCTCGTGGGGCCACGGTGGTGCCCGAGGACCTAGGTGGTGCAGGCACGTGGGATCGGCTGAGTGAACGGAGCACGGGCTCCTGTCACTGCAGGTGGGGTCTCATGTGACTGTTTGGAGCCTGTCCTTGGAGGTTTCTGTGAGTTCTCCTCCCCTGTGGGGGGGGGGGCGGGGAGGGCACTGTGTCTACGCAGGTGGCCACACCCCTTCCAGCAGGTGTGTGGAGGGTGGAGGTCCGGCTCTGATGCTGGGGATGAGGACCCCGTTGGCTTTCTTCCTCTACTTGAAGTGCCCCCTTTATATCCACAGTCATGACCAAGAGCAGATTATAAACGGAAACAGAAACAACAGCCCGGGGCCGGGGCCGCGGAGGCAGGAGACCGCCAGCCCGCTCTCGGCCCCCCGGGCAGGTGTCGAGCACTTCCAGGCCGCTGCCGTGGCCTTCTGTCCTCGCCTCCAGCCTGTTAGCCCCCAGCGGCTGCTCGTTCTGGAAGGTGCTGTGTCCGTCTGCTGGGGCCGCAGTGATAAAGCACGACGGCCCCGGGTGGCTTAGCAACAGGTACTTACTGTCTCCCGGTCCTGGAGGCATCTCCCCTTCTTTCCAGGGCACCAACCCTATGGGCTTAGGACTCACCCCAGTGACCTCATAGTATTTTCCTCACCTCTGTCCGTGCTCCACCCCCAAATACAGTGCCATTCTGAGGTGCTGGGGTTAGGACTCCAACTCACGGGTCGTGGGGGCCACAATTCAGCCCATAACAGATACGCCGACCTGAGAAAGCAGGACAGGGAGCCCCTCTGGCATCGTCTTCTGTCGCCCCCGTCACCGGCACCCTGGAGGGGGCTCCGGCCGAGGTGGGGGGCTGCCCTCCTCCCCGTGCAAAGCGTGCAGGCCCCTGTGGACGTAGGTGGCTCTGCCCAGCCCCAGCGCAGCTGGAACACAGCCCCACAGGGCCCCCTGTGCTGAGGTCATCACCAAGGCCAGCCTCAGTACCCAGGCTTCTTGGACACCCTCCGCCCGGCTGTGCCCTCTGTCACCTCCTACGTCGGGACTGTGAGTGCAGACAGTGCGGTCCCCGCCGTCCGTGGGAAGCACGCGGCAGCCTGTATTCCTGAGCCGCCGGGCTTCCGTGGGGAGAGCCTGGAGGCGCCCCGTGTTTACGGCCTGTTTCGGGTCCAGTTTATCCCAGTGTTAGAGGCACGTGGCTGCAGGGCGTCCCCTGCCGTGTCCCGTGTCTTCCCGACGAAGCCACACAAGCGGCCCCGGGGGCCGGGCACACTTGCACGGACACCCAGCCCGACGGCAGGAGGCAGGAGCGGGCTCCGAGTGTGGCAGTCCCCGTGGGCCTGCACGGGCGCGTGGCACGGGTAGGTGATTCCTGTGGAAACAGCTGCTTACGCGTCCTGCCACGCCACCCCGGTCTGTCCCGCAGGCCCTTGGGTCCCGCCAGTCGCTCCCTGGCCGCCTCTCTCTTCTGTGCCCGGTTCCCTCGCACAGGAAGGCTTAGAACGAGCTCCCTGTTCCCCGTGCCACAGACGAGGTGGCCGCGAAGGCGTTCCCAGCGCGAGCGGCGGCGTCGGGAAATCGCGGTGGCCCGTCCGGGGGCTGGGGCGGCCCCAGGCGGGGTGGCAGGTGTCCCGGGCCAGCGGCGCCCTCTGGGTGGTGTGGGAGCCTGCCCCGTGATGCTCACTCCTGCTTCGTCCTTTCCTTCCACGGGCGGGCCCGCTGCCTCCCTTCGTAGCTGGGGGTGCCGGGGCTCACCGGCACAGCTCGGCCAGCTTTGTTCTTGCGGGTGCGTCCCGCCCGTTTCACCAAATTGCCACAAACTGTGTCCGAGACAGGCCCTCCCTGTGGGTCACAGCTGACTGTTCCTTTAGATGCCGTTACGGGTGTGGATGGATGTGTTACAGCCTTTCCTGGCGATGGGGTCCCATCCGTTAAGGGTTAACTTCAGCCCTTACGGCACCCACGGTGGGGTGCGTGGGGGCTCCTGGGTCTGGTCTGTGGGCGCGTGGGCGCTTGGACACGCGCAGCAGTGAGGGCGCCCGCTACGTGTACCCTCCCTTGCTGCCCCCCCGGTCCCCGAAACCCACAGTATGTGGCCACGTGGGAGTGAATTGCTGAATGTGAATCATGCTGGCGAGCGCTGCGGGCTGCTGACCGGGTTTGCTTTTGGCCCAGGACCTTCCCGGTTAGTACAAGCTGCAGACAGCCGTGAGGCAGGCCTGGCCTTTCCCTGCCTTGGTCTTCCCGACCCTCTCTTCCCACCCCCTCCTCCCCCTTCCTCCCCCTCCTCCCCTACCCTTCCTCCCTTCCTCCCTCTCCTCCCCCCTCCTGCCCCATCCCTCCTCCCATCCTCCCCTCCTCCCTTCCTCCCCTCCTCCCTCTCCTCCCCCTCCTCGCCTGCCCCTCCTTCCCCTCCTCCCTTCCCCTCCTCACCCGCCCTTCCTCCCCTCCTCCCTTCCCGTCCTTCCCCCCACCTTCTCTCCCCTCATCCCCCTCTTCCCTCTCCTCCTCCTCCTGCTTCCCATCCTGCCCCTCCTTCCTCTCTTCCTATTCCCCACCTCCTCCTCCCCTCCTTCCCCCACCTGTCTTCCCTCTCTCCTCTTCCTCCTCCTCTTTGTCTCTCTCAGCGTCTCTTAGGTATGTGTGTGTGTCAGGGAGAGTCAGTGGTTTGTCCAAAGGGATTCAGACAATTGTGGAGCCAAATCATTGCTTCTGCCAGAAGAGTGGCCGGGAAGGCATGTGGTTACTTGCAGAGAAGCAGAAGCCGCAGGGAGCGGAGGAAAGCTGGCACGCTGTTATCGCTGGGAGGTCAGTGAGCATCAGAGTCTCAGATCCTCTCAGGGGACGCTCAGATGACGCCACGTGGGTGGACCGTCCAGGGCAGCTGTCATCCGCATGCTGTCCCTGAGCCTGCAGCATCACTCGCTGGGACCTTGTTGGACGTGCAGGTTCCCGGGCCCTTCCCGCACCTGCTGAGCCCCTCGGGACTCTTCCCAAGGCTCCCAGGTGACTGATGCCCACACGGGTTTCAGAGGCACTGGGCCAGCAAGGTTGAGTGGGGACGGACAGCGGTGCTCCCTGGTCTATGCAGGAATCATCCGGGGAGCTTGGCAGGTTTGGGTGCAGCCTGGGCATGGGGTTTACAAAGCCCCTGTGGTCCCGGTGTATACCAGGGTTGAAAGCCGGCTCTTCCCGGTCTTGGGGGCCCTCTAACTGCCGGGGGACCTCTCCTGAAGACGCGTGGGTCAAAACGTGAAGCAGCTGCGGGCAGGTGGTCCTCCTGGCTGTTTCTCGAGCTCCGCTTTCTTCCTGTGACACGGGGAAGGGGACACGCACGGCACACGCAAGCGACCGACTCCCCAGTCAGGCGTGTCGCTGTCCTGAAAAGCTGTCCACGGGCACAACCACTGGGCGTGTCTTTCCAGGGAAGAAGACGTGAAGCCCTCTCCTCAGTGACCATGTCTCTGTCCTTGGTGGCCGTGTCTTGTACAAACTTGGAAAGTGTCCTTCTGTGTCGCATAGCCCAGCAGCCGAGCCACGTGCGTGCTGGTTCTGGGACGGGTGACCTCAGGTGCTCTGTCTGCGTGGGTCATGTTAGGAACAGCTGCAACAGAGTTCTTCGTGGGCCCCCGACGTGGTGCTGCCTGGCCACTGAGGCCACGGACTGTGTCCTGTCTTCTTTCTCGAGTGGAGTTTTGTCTAATTTCTGTTGCATTGCCCCCGAAACGTGCTGGGTATTTTGTGGCACGGCCCCCTCCCCCCCACCCCCAGGCTCTGTCCTGTGTTCTCCCGCTCGGTTAGGAGGCCGGTGTGCACGTTTTTGGTGTCTCTGAAGCTGCTGCCACGTCTGGCCACGAGCTGGTTGCCGGGGGTGAAGGGTCCGTAAGTGAGGGCTTCAGTGGTTGAAACTCACTCGTCGGGCGTGCGTGGAAGTTTCCAGTTTTTAAAAGAGAATTGCTTGTAAAACGTTGCTGTGGCTTAGCGTACGTGTCCCCGTTCACTTTCTCTGTTGGCAGCTCTCTTTTCACGAGAACAGCTTCAGCGGATGTTGCCGACACTTCCCGCGATGGGCCCCGCAGGCCAGCGAGGTCTCCACAGCGGCTGTCGGGCAGGAAGATGGCTCGAGACCCCTGCACGGCCCCATGTGCATTTGGTTAAATTGCTCGGTTGCTCTTTTCCTCAGTTGACTCATCCGCAGGATGGGTAGGATAGTGGTTGCTTCACTGGGTCGTTGAAAGGAACACGGGAGGTAAGATTGCAAAATGCTCGGCACAGCGAAAACGTTGAGCAGAGGGAAGCTTGGAGGCCGCCGATGGCGTGAACGGTCCCCACGTTTGGTGCCGCGAGACTGTCAGCTGGGGGAGGTTGGGTCGGGAAGCACAAAGATGTGTCCTCTCCACACGTTTTGTTTTAACTCCCAGCGTGCGTTGCTGTGCTGGGATTTTAGCTGAGGCCTTTGAACCACAGCATCATTCTCACACCGGCCACACCCAGAGCACATTTTCAGAGACCTTCATGTTTCCATTTCTTTTTTTTTTTTTTTATTTTTTTAAACTTTATTTATTTATTTAATTTTGTTTTTAATGTTTTTATTTATTTTTGAGACAGAGAGAGACAGTTATGAGCGGGGGAGGGGCAGAGAGAGAGAGGGAGACCCAGAATCCGAAGCAGGCTCCAGGCTCCGAGCCATCAGCACAGAGCCCGACGCAGGGCTCGGACCCACGGACTGTGAGATCACGACCTGAGCCGAAGTCGGATGCTTAACCGACCGAGCCCCCCAGGCGCCCCATCCACTGCTTTAAAATGGAAAGAAACCTCCGTGGGGGAGCGCCTGGGTGGCTCAGTATGTCGAGCATCTATCTGACTCTTGATTTCGGCTCCGGTTGTGATCTCAGGGTTTGTGAGCGTTAGCCCCGCGTCGGGCTCCGCACTGACGGTGCAGAGCCTGCTTGGGATTCTCTCTCTCCTCTCTCTGCTCCTCCCCTGCTGGCTCCCTGTCTATCTCTAACTGAATAAAAACCTAAAAAACAAAACAAAAGAAAAAGAAAAAGAAAAAAAAGACACAGCATGCGGGCCTCCGTTCCTCCCAGTGTTTACTGCTGTCATGTGCGCACGGGGTGGAGTGTTGCCAGGGAACCCACTTTCATTCCTCTTCCGGAAGCGTTCACCTTTGCTTCTCTAGCAGTAACGTCCGACTCGCCAGCGGCCCCGTGCAAGTAGCACACGGCTGCCGGGAGCAGGTTTGGGTCGACGGCTGCCCCTCGAAGGCACAGGGCTCAGCGATGCGGTCGGGGCGTGGAGGGGACCAGGACACCCGCCAGGGGAGGCCAGACGGCCTGTCCCAGTGGGTCCGCCAGCTGGTTTGGAAACCGTCTGTCACGTTCCCGTAGTTTGCAGTTATCTCATCCGCCTCCCCCAACGAGCCCCGCATGGAATGCCTTTTCGCGTCCCAAACCACCGCTTACGTGTTTTCCCTGGTTCTGTTAATAATCCGCCCTGGGCCCCTTTCTCTCGCCTTCCCCACCCAGGAGTCAGGAGCAGCTGGTCCTACCGCTGAAACGCACGTCACACGCAGCTGTCTTTCCAAGTAAAGCTGAACTTGGTGCTGAATTCAGTATCCGCGTCGTGGGGTGATGTGCACCCCGCCCCCTCCCGTGCTTACGTGTTGGGCTCTCCTGGCAGTTACGCCCCGGGAAGAATGCCGGCTGAGGATAATAGTCCCTTTATCCTTTTGGAAGGGATGATGTTGATGATGGAATGCAATTCCTTTGAAAGTTTGAGTGGGCTCTCATCATCCTGTCCCTGGTCCCTCTTTTAAAAAATGTTTATCTACTGATGAGAGAGAGAAGGAGGGGAGAGTGGGGAAGGAGCAGACAGAGGGGGAGACTGAGGATCCCAAGCAGGCTCCTTGCTGTCTGTACAGAGCCCAACGCAGGGCTTGATCCCGTGAACTGTGAGATCATGACCTGAGCCGAGATCAAGAGTCGACGCTTAACGGACTGAGGCCCCAGGAGCCCCTTCCGTCCCTGTTCTTTCTTCGTTCAACCCAGGGCGTGTCGTGAGATGCTTCCCAACGAGGTGTTGTGAAAAGTGTAGTTGTGTGTGCATGTGTTGTCTATATGTGTGTTCATGTGCACGTGTGTGGGTGTGCATGTGTGTGCATAGATGTATGCGTGTGCCCATGACAGCATGTGTGTGCCTGTGAGTGACCCTGTGCACGTGTATGGGAATCTGCACGCGCGTGCATGTGTGTGTGTGTGCGTGGGTGCATATACGTACGTGTGTGCACGCAACAGCATGTGTGCGAATGTGAGTGAACATATGTGCACGTGTGTGGGGATCTGCACATGTGCGTGCATGTGTGCATATGTGTGTGCACGTGTACGTGCGTGCACGCGACAGCGTGGGTGTACGTGTGAGTTAACGTGTGCGTGCGTGTGTGCATATACGTATGCGTGTGCACACGAAAGCATGAGTGAACGTGTGTGCACATGTGTGAACACGTGCATCTGTGAGTGTGGCTTCCCTCTCATGACACACCCAGAGCACGTTGGCATTTCTTCCTGTCCTGCTCCCTTTGTTTGTAAGTGTCTGCATTTTGACTTTTCAGCTCGTGTGCTGGGAGTGTGGGACTGTTGAGCCAGAGGTGCCCCTACTCTAGGCTTCTTGCTCTAGGCAAGAGTGCAGCGTCTTTAATTCAGGACAGAGGGGGAGTGGGGCCGTGTTTGGAGGGTGAGGGGCGGGTTGGAGGAGGCAGGACCTCAGGGCTGTTCTGGCTTTGCCTCCGGCCGGTCTGCCTGTCGCTGACTTGGGGTCCTTGCCTGTGTAACTGGGTCCCAAGCGGGCAGCTAATGCCAGAGGAGGGGCTCTCAGGTTCCCTGTTCCTTCCTGAACTCAGCGCCTGGGGAGGGAGTGGGTAAAAAGCAAGTGGCCCGTGACTGTTGCTGGCCCAGTGTGGGTGTCCAGAGGCCCGTGTCGGCCCTGTGTGACGATCTCTGTGCTCTGTGCGTGTGTGTGTGCGAGGGACACTGAGGCACAGAGAGGGGGATACGGAGGAGATTGGAGACTTGAGCATAGTCCTGTGGCTTTTGAAGGCCAGAAGCTGTTGAATACAGTTGTACTCATTGAACACTTAGTATGGGAGTGTTAACGTAAAGTGCTTTGGGTAAGTCTGGAGGATTAAGGGCATCTGCCTCATTCCTGCTGAGCGTCTCGCTTAAAGCTTTTAAACCATAAAAAAAAGGAAGAGGAATGTTCCTCGGGGGAAATGCTAATAGAGATGACTGGAGAAGACAAATGAAGCTTTCCAATGATCCAGTTAATTAAAATAGAGGAAAATGACGCAAAAGCCGTGTCCTGAAGGAATGTCCCAACGATCTGCATTCAGACTTCTGGTCTGCAGAGCTCAGGACCGCTGCCGTGCTTCGTCCCTGAAGGTTTGCTCTTGGGGACGCCTGGATGGCTCAGTCGGTTGAGCGTCCCATTCGGCTCAGGTCACGATCTCGCGATTCCTGGGTTCAAGCCCCGCGTCGGGCTCTCTGCTGTTAGTGCGGAGCCTGCTTCGGATCCTCTGTCCCCCCCTCTCTCTCTCTCTCTCTCTCTCTCTGCCCTTCCCCTGCTTGCACTCTCTCTCTCAAAGTTAAATAAACATTAAAAAGAAAAAAAAAAGGATTTGCTCTTAACGGAGTCCAGAGCTTAGGTGGCCGGGGAAGGGCAGTGGCATCTTGGGCAAGGACCGGCCATGACGCAGGGCAGTCACGCTTGGAGGGCACGCTGGGATGGCAGTAGGTTCTTGCCAACCTGCCAAGTCCTGACCCGCAGTGGGCTTGCCCGGGCTGGTCCTGTGTGCCCGTTACCTTCTGGCCACCACGCGGAGCCTGTGGGCCGGGACGCCAGGGAGTGAGCCCCCCGCCCTGGGAGGCCCCCAGCGGCACAGGACCTCAGGTGAAGAGGCTGCCAAGCCAAGGCTCCTCCGGGGGCAGCCAGGTGGTGGCCTTGCCGCTGTGGGGACAGGCACGGGGTCTAGCGATGCGTACGTTGGCTCGGCGTGGGAAATCGGGGGCTGCTGGGGCACGGCGGGGAGACGCGGACGGCATGCGATGCTCCCACCGTGTGCTCCGCGTTGGGTGCCGCTGCAGTGGGCCAGCCCCGAGCCCCCATGAGCCCGGTGCTGTGCTGATAGGCGGCTCTCACGGGTGGGCGCTGTTCGTATTGCTCCCATTTGCAGACGGGAGACAGAGCCACGCGTTTATTTTTTTGCTTTTTTTTAATGCTTATTTATTTTTGAGAGACAGAGTGAGAGCAGGGGGGTGCCGAGAGAGAGGGAGACACAGAATCCAACGCAGCTCCTGGCTCCGAGCCGTCAGCACGAGAGCCGGACGCGGGCTCGAACCCACAAACCCACGAACGCTTAACGGCCTGAGCCACCCCCAGGCGCCCAACCCAGAGCCACAGATTGCTCTCGTTGTGTCAGACATTCAGAAACGAGCGTGTTTCTGGTGACGACGGCCTCCCCGAGGTCCCGGTACATGAAAAATGTAAAATGCTTTCACCCAGAGACGACGTAATCCTACGCGATGTGGGCCTTGACGTCCACACCCCGACTCCGTGAGATTCTAAAGGCGGCGGTCGCCAGGCAGAACCTGTGGAGTAGGAGGAGTTCCTTCCAGTGACCGAGGTTCCGTGGAAAGCATAGACCACGCCGCTTTTGTGCAGGGCTCCAGCCGGTCCGGAGAGAACATGTGTCCGTGTTTGTCCGTGTGTGGCCGTGGTCCCACCGGGGGCGTGTTTGTGGTTCTGCCTGAGACCGTCGGGCGCCTCTCTGCTTGGAACGTTGTACGTGGGTGTCTTGAGGCCAGACTGTGTGTCCTTGTTGCCTTTTTTTTTTTAAGTTGGTTTATTTATTTGGGGGTGGGGGAGGGGCAGAGAAATCTAGAGCGAGAGAATCCCAGGCAGGTTCCGTGTTGTCAATGCAGAGCCTGATGGCAGGGCTCGATCCCACGAACCATGATCGCGAGCTGAGCCAAAACCAAGAGTCGGACATTCAACCAGCTGAGCCACCCACGCGCCCCACCTGTGCGTCTTTCTGTGCGCCCACCCAGCGTGCACAGATTTATTTTTCAATTGTGGTTAAAAACAACAACAACAACAACAACAAAAAACCCAACCGCATAAAATTTGCCATCTTAGCCGTTCCTAAGCGTGCAGTTCAGTAGTCGTAGGTACATTTACGATGTCGCGCAACCTCTAGAACTTTCCCACCGTGCAAGACTGAAACTGTATACCCGTTAAACCGCTACTCCCCAGCCCTGGCCTCTGGCAACCGCCATTCTTTATTCTGTGCCCGTGGGGTTGACTATTCTAGACGCTTCATAGGACTCCTAGAGTATTTGTCTTTTGGTGACTGGCTTATTTCACTCAGCAGAACATCTTCAGGTTCATCCATGCCGCAGCGCACGTTAGATTTTCGTTGTTAAGACTCAACACTACGGCGTTGTCGTATACACCACACTTAGCTTGTCCGTTCATCCCCGGGTGGACCCTTGGGCTGCTTCCATGTTTCAGCTGCTGTGACTAACGCCGCTGTGAACATGAGTGTGCGGCCGTCTCTTCAGGACCCTGCTTTCAGGTGTTTTGGGTACATGCTCGGAAGTGCGGTTGCTGCGTCGTGTCGTAATTATATTCTTAATTTTGGGGGGAACTGCCATACCGTTTCCCAGCAGGTGACCATCTTGCATTGCGACCAGAAGCACACAAGGGCTCTGGCTTGGTGACATCCTCTCCCACGCTCGTCATTTTCTGTTAATGGATGCAAAGTATTTCATTGCGGTGGCTCGTGGGTCTTGCCAGTGATTGCGATGTCTTTGTAATCTCTCTGATGATCGGTGATCTTTTCATGTGCTTTTATTTTTAAGTCTGTTTATTTTGAGGGGGGTATGAGTGGGGAAGGGACAGAGAGAGAGAGAGGGAGAGAGAGAATCCCAGGCAGGCTCCGTGTTGTCAGCGCAGAGCCCTGCGCGGGGCTCGATCTCGCGAACCGTGGCCTGAGCCGAAACCGAGAGTCAGATGCTTCACCGACTGGGCCACCCAGGTGCCCCTTTGCATGTGCTTGTCGGACGTTTGCATTTCCTCTTTGGAGAAATGTCTCTTTGGGCCCTTTGCCCACTTTTTGGTCAGTCCCCTCGGCTTTTCATGAGGCGGCATCCCTGCGTGGCCCTCCGACGCCCTGCACTTTCTCCTTGGAGTAATGGTGTGGTGGTTCCTGCCCCTCCCCATGGTTGGAAAGCCAGAAGAACCTCACATCCTTCCTAACTCGGCTCTCCCTGCACACATGGCCCCGCGGGGCTGGATTCAGTCCATTTCCCGTGGGCAAGAGGGGCGGTGATCTGGAGCTCTTTCACGGGCTCTCTGCACACCTCCCCTCCCCGCTGCCCTGGCCTCTTCTGTGTCTCTCTTTGCTGAGCCCTGCAGGTGAACTTGCCCCCGTTTCAGTGCCTTGGAAGATGCTTTGCGGCACAGAGGAAGTACAGCCCTGACATCTAGGGTCTACAGACAGCTGTGCTCACGGTTCCTCCTGCTCGCAGATGAGACTCAGCAGGGTCTCAGACCCAGACGCCCGCAGGGCTCGGTGGTGAATACAAGTGCCAAGAGCGTCCTTCACCTACAACCTTCCAGATTGAGCAAAGGTTTATTTGTGACGGGTGTCATTGACCAATCAAAGGGCCTGGTGATGGCTGCCAGTCTTAACTCACGCCCACTTGAAAGCGTGTGACTGTCTGCCCAGAAGCCAAGACCGTTCACGATAGTCCCCGGACCAGCAGCATGGCTTTGCGTGGGGGCCGTTAGGAATGCAGAATCCCAGGTCACAGCCAGCCGAGTCAGAATCCAAAGGGGTCACCTCAAAGCAGACACTCCCCGCTCCTGGCCTGTACCCCGAGAATGGGAACTTACTCCCACCAAACCTGTCCGCGAATATTCTTAGCAGCTCTATTTGGAATGGCCCCAAACTGGTGCAGTGCAGCTGTCCTTCAGTGAAAGAATGGATAAGTAAACTGTGGCCCATCCATACCATGGAATACTGTTTTATCAAAAAAAAAAAAGGAAGTGAATTCTTTCCACAGACACCAAATTAGACGGCCCCTCAAAGACATTATGTTGAGAGGAAACAGCCAGTATCAAAGGTCACGTAGGGGAGGAAAAAAGCTTCCTCTGCTCCCTTAGGTTCTGTGAGTAAGGCCTGGGAATTAAACTGACAGACTGCTTCACAGTAGGAAAGGTGCACGGATTTAGTCGATGTTGATTTTCTCACGCGGATGAGTGCTTCGTGGAAAAAAACCCGTGAAAACCCAAAGAACTGCTTAGGCTCGCTGCGTAAACGAAGGGCGAAACATCGCGGAGACAAGATGAAGCAAAGGGAAAGAGTTTGGGCTTCCAAGGGTGGTGGATTGTGACAAAGGGACCCGGAAGTATGTGCGGGGGAGCCGTGGTAGGTAAGGGTGATTTCCTGGGATTTACTCACGTGGACTCCTCTTGGTGCTGCGTCTACCTGCCACGATCAGGACCGTTCTTCCCTCCTGGTACAGAAGAGGGGGACGCCTTCACAAAGGGAGATGTATGCCCTGCTTTTAGGCGGATGCAGAGAGCAGAGAGCAGAGAGCTCCCCTCTCTTTGCTGTTTCTTAGCTGTCTTCAATTCAGAATAATCCTTCTGCCAAAGTAGCGTCTTTTGGGGTGGCATGATCTGATCTCCATCAGTTACATTTTATGTGATTCCATTTTTCTCAAAAAAGCCAATGGAGAAAAAAGTGCGTGGTGTGTGTGTGTGTAAAGGGAGAGTGTGGGAAGAGTTTTTTGGGTGATGAGTCTGTTCTCCATATCGGTTGTGGTTGTGGTGAAATGAATTTGTTCCTGCGTTACAATCCGTTACGTCTGGACACCGAGAGACAAAATAAAAGCCCACGGAAATGCAAACAAAAGCAGAAATGCAATGCTTCGGTTACCGTGGGCGCGTAGCATTTCGTGGGTGCGTGAGTTCGTTTTGCGAGATGCGTTTCCTGGAGGTGGAACGGGCAGGTGGCGGGTGTGAAGGTCGCAGAGGAAGGTGGCCGTCCCGTGTGGCCTTTCCCCCAGATACACGCCCGTCGCCGTGTCCGCACCTGCCTCAGCCTGACCTGGGGATCTTTGCCAGCTGATGGGACGGGGGGCGGGGGGCGGGGACCATCAGTTTTGAAAGGCCAGGTAAACTCTGGTCCGGGGCAGCTCGTGGGCCAGAGTCACCCAGGTGGGCCTGCGCACGTGGGATGGTTCCCCACCCCTCCCCCCACACATTCGGCTGTCTCCAGTGTTAAATTGAAAGCACAAACTCCTTTTGGCAGCCTGCCAGTGGTAGTTTTGTTCCGCGTGTGCGCTTGTCATTCAGGACTTGGTGACGGAGCCGCCGCAAGGCTTCTCACTTGGGACCCGGCCCCAGCCTACCTGTCGACAGGTAAGATGGCCTCAGGGATGTTGGATAGATCACAGCAGCCCTCGAGTTCTAGTTCCTTTTAGAGCCCGCTGTTTTCCAATCTTCCCGTGCACAGCTGCTGCCTCGGGCCCTCAGGGACCCTCATCGGTGACAGGCTCCTCAGGTGTGGACCTGTCTGCCCCTCCCGAGGGTCCCCCTGCGTGGACGCTGCCTCTCGTCACCGTGCCGGGCCGCAGTGTGGCGTGCTGAAGGCACGTTTCTGTTCCCACTGAGGACAGTGTATTCCTGCTGGAGGTGATCCCTTGTCCTCTTTCCCTCTTGAAAACTGCCACCGAGGTATCTTTGGGCTCTTCCCTTTTTACTCCCTGCTTTTAGCACAAGGCCCGGGGGTCAGCGAGGTCCAAAGAAAGCCCTGGAAGAGAGTAACTGCCCAGCACCCTGCCCTGCGGATCTCACGTCGTGGCCATTCCCGTGTTCAGAGGACAGCTTAGCCTCCTCTGATGGGTACGTCCGTGTCCGTGCTGCAAAGTCTTTTTTTTTTTTAAGTTTACTTATTTTTTGGACGGGGGCGGGGGGTGGCGCGGTGCAGAGAGGGAATCCCAAGCAGGCTGCACCCTGTCCGTGCAGGGCCCGACACAGGGCTCGAACCCAGAAACTGCGAGATCACGACCTGAGCCGAAGCCAAGAGTCGGAGGCTTAACTGACTGAGCCCCCCAGGGGCCCCCATGCTGTAAACTCCTTACACATAAAGGTGATGGTGGGAAGGAAGGCGGAGTGGCCTGGGGGTACGATCCGGCCTCCTTTGTAGGAACTAGGCGCTACTGGAGTGCCTTGGTCTGACGTCCCCATTTCTGCAAAACCTCCCCCTCCAGCGCGGAGGCTTTCCCGGCCTTCGCGCCCCGCGACGTTTACGTGCTGTTACCCTTGGCATCTGTTTTGGTAGATATTTGAAGCAGGGCCGTGAACTTCACCGTGGCCTGGTCACGAAGCGCGGAGCCAAGTACGAGAGGGTGTGCGTCCGCACGGCCTGTGGGCGCTGGAAGCCGCAGTCCCCGTGTCCTTCCCGAGACGGCCTGGGCCGCTGGCCGCCCTCCCCTCTCTTGTTTGCGCTTTTATGGCGGTGAGAAGCCACGGGTGGGTGAGAGCCCGCGTCCCTCTCACCCTGGTCAGAGGGCGCGTGTTTCCTCCAGTAGTTTAGCGGTCTGGGCGACCCCAGTCCCTCCATGGCCAATGACAGCGGGCCGCCTTCTGTGCAGCCCCAGCCAGCGGCTGGCCTGCGGGCACCCTGGGACACACGCAGGACGTCCGCGGTGACGGGGTGTCACAGAAGCAAACATAGGCGTGGCTGGTGTTTCCGCTGGTCCTGCCCGGTCCTTCACGGCTGAGTTGCGGCCGCTGCCCTGGGCCGGTGTTCGTGGGGGGTCCCCGCCTCACTGGCAGCCGTGGTGGCAGAGGAGGAAAGCTTAGACAAAGGGGACAGATGGAGAACAAGAACACACACTTACCGGCGTCGGTGGGAGGGATGTAAAGCCCAGTCCAAGAAGTTCCGTGTGACTTCCCGGGACCGTCACGGCTCTGTAAGCTTGTCTCCCCGGGGTACGAGTCAGAGAGGCCGAGAAGCCATTGTCTTGCCCCACCTCAGAGCTGGTAAGAGGCAGAGGCAGGGGGACCTCTGTCCGACTGTAAAAGTTGGGCTCGTCCAACATGCCAGAGCCTTCCGGGGCTTAGATTGCGTGTGACATTGGAAAAGGATGAGCCCAGAGCCCCGATGGCTGGATGAGGTTATATCTGAGTTTTATTCCCACTCTCAGGCTTGCGGACCCTCAACTAAGAACACGCAGCGAAATAGAAAGTAGGACAGACCCAAGCAGGGTTTCTCAACCGCACAGTGTTGACATTTGGGACCCGATAATTCTGTGCGATGGGGGCTTTTCTGCATGGTGAGTGTGCATTACAGTGTCCCTGGCCTTGGGCCACAAGGGGCCACTGGTGTCCCCACCCCAGTCTGACAATCAGAAACATCTCCAGGCATTGCTGGACATCAGTGGGGGTGGAGGGGGGAGGGTGCAAAATCCCTCTGCCCATTGAGAACCAGTGGAGCGAAGGAAGGGTACCCTCTGGGAGTCTGGAAGGAGAACCTGACCAAGAGACAGAGAAATGGTCCCATTACAGCTTCCTCTACCCCTACACGTACGGACCCTCAAAACGAAAAGGAAAAACACAGAATTAAAATGGGAGAGGGGGAGGAGAGGAAGGGAGGCAAGAATAGAGAGAGAGAGAGAGAGACTCATTTCCATTAACCTGTTTGTTCTCTTTGAAAATTCTTCACAAGCAGCTCTCCAAAAGGGTTGTATTGTCCTTGTAAAATTGCCTGCAGATGAGCAGGGAGGGGATTTTCTCTGGCTGGTGGCCATTCTCTCTCCCCCTGCTTCCCTCACCCCGAGGTCTATTCAGCCTCACAGATGTATTAGGAGCAGAAATGGTGTTTTCCCTGAATTCTCTGCTGGGAAAGAAGGTTTCGGGAAGGTACAGTACAGTGCTGACAGATTGCGTAGAATGTATCTGAGATGCTACCATTTTCATGGACAAGGAGGGAGAGCCCATGGATGCCAGCCCCCTATGCCTGTACCTAGAGATGTCAGCCCCCTGTCCCTGTGCCCAGGATGCCAGCCCCCTGCCCGTGTGCCCGGGGATGCCAGCCCTTATTGTTCTTTTCATCTGGTCGCATTTTCTTCCAAATCTGTCTAAGATCCTGAAAGCTTAAAGTCATGAGGAGGAAGTTGCAGGGACCCTCTGAGTCACAGGCACATGCATCTTTGTGTGTGTGTGTGTGTGTGTGTGTGTGTGTGTGTGTGTGTGTTTCCTGGGTGTCCCAACAACTGAGAGAGAGAGCTCCCATGGTGCCCTTTGGTTGTTAAAACAAATGTGCTTTAAAATATGAAGCTGAGAATACACCTTGAGAGACAGAACAGGCAAGTCCTGCCCGTGGTAATTGCCCATGACATTACTCCATGATTGATTAGTTTAGGGCTTCTGGCTGTGAAAATAAAGAAAGCCTCAAAGAAAATCTTGAAGCAACCATGATTTATGAGTTTAAGAGTCTCACTTAGGTAAAACAATGTACTGAAAAATGTCCTTTTTTTATTGGAGCATGAGGAAATAGGCAGTGTCTGGTGATAGGATTGCCAACTTCATGCTTTCAGTAAATTAGTTTAAAAGGAGAAGCTTAGAAGAGACAACGACATTCACTTATAGAAAAAATGATAATTGGCAATTACCTGCATTTTTATGGTAACCACTTGCACTGGTTTGTATTGTAAAAAATTTTTTTTAATGTTTATTTATTTTTTGAGAGAGAGGGAGAGAGCGTGAGCGGGGTAGGGGCAGAGAGAGAGGGAGACACAGAAACTGAAGCAGGCTCCAGGCTCCGAGCCATCAGCACAGAGCCCGATGCGGGGCTCGAACTCACGAACCGTGAGATCGTGACCTGAGCCAAAGTCGCCGCTTAACCGACTGAGCCACTGAGGTGCCCCTGTATTGCTTTAATATAGTCAATGTTAATGGTCCCAAATCATAACTGACAGAGTGCAAATATTCGTGTTGCTATTGCAAATCCTTGCTCTTTGCATTGAACGGATCAGATACTCTCCAGGGGATCAGGTATTTGGGAAACAGAATATAAAGACTGTTTTCGGGTTGTTTAAAACTCCTGGGGCGTGCAGGGGACTCTCACTATGACTGCATCTCTCTTTGTGCAGTAGATATTTTAAGTTACGTAGTTTCATTAAATTGTTGACATTCTTTAAAAAAAACTAGAATATCTCATTAGTTTTTTTTTTTAATATATACATATTTTTTAATGTTTCTTCACTTTTTTGAGAGACAGAGACAGAGTGTGAGCAGGGCAGGGGCACAGAGAGAGGGAGACAAAGAATCCAAAGCAGGCTCCAGGCTCTGAGCTGTCAGCACAGAGCCCGACGCGGGGCTCGAACCCACGGACCGTGAGATCATGACCTGAGCCGAAGTCAGACGCTCAACCAACTGAGCCACCCAGATCCCCCTAGAAAATCTCGTTAGTTATAGAATTTCCAAGATGAGTTATTTTGTTCTACCTAAAAAATTTAGCTAGGTTTGTTTTTTTTTTAGTGGAAAAGGACATGTCTAAATTTGCTAACATGACTCAGACATGGTGCATCCTTTTTCCTGCGTAAGTCTCTGCAGGGTTGTGTTTCCTGCCTAGCTTCCACGACTCTAGGTCACCTGCCTTTCTGTGTCTGGGATTGGCCTAGGGGGACACAGGGTACACTTGGCTCTCACCTTGCTCTGCTCACTCAGGAGTCTTGACATTGCAATTTTCTGCACTTTGTATACAGATTTACTTTGTTCAGATTTACCATGACGTGCTTTCGGTATCAGGGCAATACCGGCCTTATCAAATATGTCGGAAAGTATTCCATTTTTCATTTTTTGAAGTGTCTGTGAAGTTATAGGTGTTAATTCGTCTCTAAACATTTGGTAGCATTCACCAGAAAAGCCATCCGGCCCTGGGCTTTTCTTTCTGTGCAGTTTTCTTATTGTAAATCCAATGTCTTTACTTGTTCTAGACCCGTTCAGATTTTCTATTTCTTCTGACATCAGTGTCAGTCGCTGCGTTTCTGTAGGAATGTGTCCATTTCATCCATATTATTAACTTGTTGGCACACGATGACTTATAGTATTCTTTTCTAGACCTTTCTGTTTCTTGTAATTCAATAGTAATGCCCCCATATTTCATTTCTGATTTTAATAATTTGAGCCTCCTCTCTTTTTCTCTTGGTCACCCTAGACAAAGCTTTCTCAATTCCGTTCATCTTTTCAAAGAACCAGCTTTGATTTTCTCTGTTATTTTTATTCTTTTCTTTCTTCTGTTAGCTTTGGGTTAAGTTTGCTCTTCTTTTTATAAGGCCTTAACGTGTAAAGCGAGGTTATTGGTTTGACATCGTTTTTAGTATGGACATTGAAGACTGTAACTTTCCCTCTAAGCATTACTTTAGTTGCACACTTAAGTTCTGTTATTTTGGGCATCACTCTCATTCCTCTCAGAGTATTTTATAATCTTCCTGTGATTTTTTTTTTCCTGTGGCTCATTGGTTATTTAGAAATGTTGTGTTTCATTTCCACATATTTGTGAATTTCCCAAATTTTCTCCTGTTACTGATTTCTAATTCCATTCTGTTGCAGAGAACGTACTTTGCATGACTTTATTCCTTTTAAATCTATCAAATTTTATTTTATTGCCTAGAATATTATCTGTCCTAGAATAGTTTCTGTGTAAGTTTGAGAAGAATGTGTATCCTGTGGTTGGCGTGGAATGTTCTTTCGTGTTAGGCATAGTGTATAGTGTTGTTTAAGTTTTCTGTTCCCCTGCTGATCTATTTAGTACTTATGTCCATTATTGAAGGTGGGTTATTGAAATCTCCAGTTATTATTGCTGACTTAGCTATTTTCCCCTTCATTTCTGTAAGTTTTTGCTTTGTGTTTTTGGGGCTTTGTTTTTAGGTGCATATGTGTTTAAAATAGATTGGATTGACCATCTTGTCATTATAAAATGTCCTTTGTTTCTAGTAATGATTTATATCCTGCAGGTTATTTTGTTAGGTACTAATATAGCCCTTACAGCTTTCTTATGATTATTGTGTGTGTGATACCCCTTTCCAGCTACTTGTGTTCTTGAGTACAAAGTATCTTTTATAGACAACATAAAGTTGGATAATTTAAAAAATCCTTTTGGCCAATCTCTGCTGTTTTGATTTGTCCTTTCAACCCATTTGCTTTTAATTAATTAATTATGAGGTAGGTTTTACTTCTGTCATTTTGCTACTTATTTTCTATATATCACTTCTTTTTTGTTCCTCTGTTCCTTGATTCCTTCCTTTTTTTTTTTTTTTTTTTTTTTTGTATTAAGTAGATAGCTCCTGGTGTGATTTAAAAATTTCTTTATTTTGTCTCTCATATATGTCATTTTTAAAAATCATTTTCTCACTGGTTGCATGAAGATTACTATTATCATCTTATTTAAAAAAAATCTAGCTCACTCATGGTTCATGGGATTGAGCCCAGTGTGGGACTCTGCACTGACAGTGTGGAGGCTGGTTGGGATCCTCTCTCTCCCTCCTCCCTCCCTGCCCCCCCCAAATAAATAAATGAACATTTAAAAAATATAGTTCAGATTAATACTAACTTAATACTAATAGTAAATACTTTGCTCCAATATGTTGCTATTCCTTCCCCTTCCCTCTGAACTATTAGTGCCATACAATTTACATCTTTATATGTTTTAAGTTCACCAACACAATTTTATAGTTATGGTTTTATGCAGTGGTTTTTTTTAAAAGAAATAGAAAAAAAGAGCTACAGACAAAAATACGTTTATATAACTTTCATAGTACCTATGTACGTACCTTACTGGTACTATTTTACTTCTCTGTGTGGATTCGGATTCATTCCAATGTCCTTTCATCTTCCCTCAAATAACTCCCTTTACTATGTCTTGTAGAGAAGTTTGCTAATGACAGATTTTCCCCATTTGTTGTTCATCTGGAAGTGGCCTAACTTACTCATTTTTGAAAAAGAGTTTAGCTGGGTATAGAATTCTGGACTGACAGTCTTTTTCTTCCCCCCAAAACTTTTAATACATCATCCCACTTGGTTTCTGATGAGAAACCAACTCTTTAATCTTACTGAGGACCCCCACTACATGACGAGTCCCTTCTCTTGCTGCTTTTAAGATTCTGCTTTCGTTTTTAAGGTTTGTTTATGGTGCGTCCAGTTGTAGGTCTGCTTTCGAGATTCTGCTTTGTTTTTCAAGTTTGTGGTGCGTCCAGTTGTAGGTCTCTTAGAGGTTGTCCTACTTAGAGTTTCTTGATTTTCTAAGTGTTTAAATGAATACTTTTTCTCCGGTTTGGTAAGTTTTTCGCCATCATTTCTTCATATATTTTTTTCTGCCTTTTTCATCTCTTTCTGGACTCCCATTATGTCTGTGTTGGTGTTCTTGGTCATGTCCCACGGGTGCCTTAGATTCTGCTGCTTTTCTTCATTCTTTTCATTTTCTTCTCTTCAGAGTAGATAATCTCTATTCCAGGAAAGATAGCAAAGTGTCTTCTAGTTCACTGAATCTTCTGCCAGCTCACATCTGCTGTGGAGCCCACCTGGTGAATTTCAGCTATTGTTCTTTCCACTGTAGAATTTCTGTTTGATTCTTTTGATTTCTGTCACTTTATTGATATTCCCTGTTTGGTGAGAAAAAGTTGTAATTTCCTTTGATTCTATACAATTTTTTTGAGGGTTTATTTATTTTTGAGGGTGAGCAGGGGAGGAGCAGAGAGAAAGGGAGACACAGAATCCAAAGTGGGCTCCAGGCTGTGAACTGGCAGCACAGAGCCCGATGGGAGGCTCAAACCCACATACTGCGAGATCATGACCTGAGCTGGAGTCAGACACGTAACTGACTGAGCCACCCAGGTGCCCCTCCTTTGATTCTTTAGATGTGGTTTTCTTTCTTTTTTTAAACATATTTATAATATGTTTAAGACTATATTTATAATGGTCTCAGTCTCCTCAGGGACATTTTCTGTTGGGTGTTTTTTTTTCTTCCTGTGTATGTGGCATGCTGTCTGATTTTTTTTTTTTTCTGAATGTCTTTGTACTCTTTGTTAAAACTGGACATTTTGGTTTTTTTTTTTATTAAAAATGTTTTAAAATTTATTTATTTATTTTGAGAGAGAGAGCACGCACAAGCTGCGGAGGGGCAGAGAGAAGGAGAGACAGGATCCCAAGCAGACTCCATGCCATCAGCACAGAGCCCGATGTGGGGCTCGAACTCAAAAATCTTGAGGTCATGACCTGAGCTGAGATCAAGAGTCAGACAGACGCTTAACCAACTGAGCCACCCAAGCACCCCCAAAATTGGACATTTTAAATAATATTTTAGCAACTCTAGTAACAAACCCCTCTACCCATCAAGGTTTGTTTTTGCTGCTGTGGTTTTGTTTTTGTTTTTCATTTCGGTTTTGGGGGGTGTTTTTCTTGTTACCGTTTGTTTGTGTAGTGGCTTTCCTTTACTAATTCTGTGGGTTCTCTCTTTCCTATGATGTGTGACCGCTGAGTTGTCTGCTATTCTTAAGTTCTCTTTGTTTTGTTTTTAAATTTTTTTTTTTTCAACGTTTATTTATTTTTTTGGGGACAGAGAGAGACAGAGCATGAACGGGGGAGGGGCAGAGAGAGAGGGAGACACAGAATCGGAAGCAGGCTCCAGGCTCCGAGTTGTCAACACAGAGCCCGATGTGGGGCTCGAACCTGTGAACAGTGAGATCATGACCTGAGCCGAAGTCGGACGCTTAACTGACCGAGCCACCCAGGCGCCCCTGTTTTGCCCTTTTAAAGCCAAGCCCTCTCTCTCCTCAAGGGTGGAAAGAGGGAGGAGCTTTGCAGGTGCAGCCTTCGGAGGAGCAGGGAGGGGAAGACAGTCGCACGGAAGATGAGGACAGGAGGAGAAGGTCCAGACGCGGAGGTCATGGGAAGGGGCTATGAGGACGACGTGGGTAAACTGAGGCACCATGTAAACGTTGACCAGCGCCCCCCTCCCTGCGGGCCTCCCTGCCGCCCAGCGGGGACAGTGGCGCTGATGTGAGTGAGCGCCGTGAGCGGAGGGACCTGGCAGGTGCGGGCTCGGAAGGTGTCACAGCTGCTGCTGGAAATCGCGGGTGCATGGAGCTCGGAGAACCCCTGTCCTGACTCACGTCTGGGGGGGCGCAGCCACGGGGTGTACTTCGTACAAGAGAGAAGGTGTCTGAGGCAGCAGCCAGGGCGCTAGAATCATCAGTGGGCTGTGGGCGGGTCCCCCAGACGCACCTCTGTACCTGGTCCAAACCCCTGCCTCCTGTCTCGTTGAGGCCTGTCTGTCTGTCTGCACCCCGCGCTCGCAAAAGCCGCTTTCAACATCCGCATTCTTTCTAAAGAGGCAATGAGGGCAAATGAACGCTACCTGTTGTCGGTTGAATCGTGCTCCCCCAGAATAGACGCGCTGCAGTCCTAGCCCCCCGGTATCTCAGAGGGGGACCTCGTTTGGACATACTGTCTTTACAGAAGTAATTAAATTGAGATGCGGTCATTAGGGTGGGCTCGAAGCCAACGCGACTGGCGTCCTTGTAAGGAGAGATTAGGACACAGAGGGGACGCAGAGGGGCCGGCCGTCCGCACGCCTGGGAGAGGGGCCATGAAGAAACCAGCCCTGCTCGCATCGGGATCTCGAATTCGGCCTCCAAAATTTGGCCAACCAGGCTGTGGTGCATTGTTGCTGGCAAGCTCATACGGAAGGTACCTTTAAACAAAATCATCACTGGGGCGCCTGGGTGGCTCAGTCGGTGAAGCTTCCGACATCAGCCAGGTCACCATCTCGCGGTCCGTGAGTTCGAGCCCCGCGTCGGGCTCTGGGCTGATGGCTCAGAGCCTGGAGCCTGTTTCGGATTCCGTGTCTCCCTCTCTCTCTTCCCCTCCCCCGTTCATGCTCTGTCTCTCTCTGTCCCAAAAATAAATAAACGTTGAAAAAAAATTTTTTTTTAAAATCATCACTGTCACCACCTGGATTGTAGCAGACATTGACCCCCATATTGTTGCTTATTTCCATGAACTTGAGGCGATCGCATGTCCCACTTTCAAAAGAACAATTGGATGATGCCTCTGGGGACGAGAGCAGCATCTGGCCACACAGGCCAGACGTAGATTCTTGGTTGACGCAGGCCTCTTCCGACCCTCAGACCCCGTTGTCTCCAATCCCGCTCACGCCAGCCTATGGGTCTCGCAGGCCTGGGTCCCAGGGCTGCAGCGCTTGTGGCCGAGGCCTTTAAATCCCTTCCTTAAACAGTTAGAAGGTCACTTCCCCTGTTTCTGTGGGTTACTGCACAACTGGATTCTTTTCCCAGTAAGGGTTGTTTTATTTGTTTGTTTGTTTTAAGGTATCTTTCCTTCTTTTTACCTTTAATGAAATCTAGGGATTCGAGGTAAGAAACGACTCCTCGTGTGCAGGGGGACAACCGACATTCAAGACTCGTCCGTGAAACCCAATGGCAACAGGGCACATACCCAGCATGTCTGTTGGCTCCTTTTCTGCGGGGGGGCTCTAGGTATTGGGGCAGACAGAAGACCCCAATTCAGCCTTCCGAGCGGCCCCTCCCCCTCGGCCAGATCCTCACTGGACCCTGACAGCGGGGCCTCTGTTGGGGGTCCGGGGGACCCACCGGGGACCCAGGGTGGAAAAGCCCTCACTTCAGGGGGTGCCGGGGCGGCAGCTGGGTCTGGGCTCCCACTCACCTGCGGCCTTGACGGGGTTTTTTTTGCCGCAGAAGTGGAATCAAAGCGGAGTGTAAGTTGGTGAGGGACCCTGGTGACTCCGTTTCAGGTTGGTGGGCTTTACTCTGTGTTTCCAAAGCAGGGTTAGGCCAGCCCTTGAGGGAGAACACCACCAACGTTTACTCAACCCCGAGGTAGCAATAGTGAGAATAAAGACGGCCAGCGATTAGGCACCCTGACCGCTGTGCGCTTTTCTGGCTGGAGACACACAGCGTGCGACGTCTTAACCAGTGTGTTCCCAGAGACGTGGAATCTTCTTACTGTTGGACGTACCTTCTCCGGCCGAACGCCCAGGCTAACGGGCGCACCTTTTAGGACCATAAACCGCGCTCCCTCTCGGTTGTTAGTTTCTTTCCCTCCATTCTTGCTTTTCCAGCATCACGGATGGCTTTGGTTGCACGTGTTGCTCAGCTGAGGGGTTGCCCTGGGTGCATGGCCAACGTTGCCCGTCGAAAACGGGTGTGCTGAGTTTTCATCGTAAGATCCGGGCCTGTCCTTCCAGAGGCTCCTGTTCTGCTACAGATATCCCAGAGACTACATCTAATTCAATCACAGCACGTGTACCGATTCAGATCAACAGGTAGGGAGTAAGGATGAAAACAGTGTGAATAACAAAACACTTTTTAAGAGACGCAAATCGCAAACAAAATAGCACCAAGGACCCAAATCCGAGGGCGTGGGTTGAACTTCATTAGTAAATTCTTGCTTCGTAGCGTCTCTGCTGCTAATGAGAAAGCTGGGGTTTTAATAGGACAGAAAGAGCCTGGAAATCAGCACAGACCCATTTGCTGCTTTGCAGACGTAAACGTCTCTTACGGACGCCCTAAATCAGGACGTCACGCTGGAGGCCCGTGTTGAGAGAAGGTCTGTGGAGGATTCTGTGTGTGTGTGACTGGTGCCTGGTTCCTAATCGCTCTGCATTTTCCCACGTGTGGGCAGCGTGTGTGCCATGAAATATCAGCATCAAATCTTTTCATCAGGCCATTCTGACGCCGGTCAGTTCAGCCCTGAATGTGCGGGACACTGATCAGTGCTGCCCAGAATATGCCCTAAGTTCCTGAGTAACAGCTGACGTCACCACGCCTGATGAATAACGTAGGATTCAGGTCCGAACCTAACTCACTTAACTTCTGAGTAGTCACTGGCCTGCTGTGGACTCTTTGAACACCTGACACTGAATCTACCGTTCATGCCTGGCTTTGGGGCCGTATCCAGTGATCCAGAATGCGAGGTGTTTGGAGATAGGATCTTTCCTACAGCCCTTCTCTACCCGTGAGCCTTGGTTGTGGGCTTAAGCCATGTGATGGGATGTGTAAGTGTTTTTGAGTAAGCTCTTCGGTGAGGACAGTTTTAGATTTGTAGAAAGGATGTGAAGGTCGTATCGAGTTCCTCTGCACCATGCACCTGTTTCCTCTAATGTTAAATCTGACACGTTAGTGTGGGACATTTGTCACAGCAAATGTGCCTCGATTGACTGATTCTTTTGGAAAAAAATGTTTATTTATTTATTTTAAAAGAGAGAGAGGGCATGTGGTGGGGGGAGGGAAAGAGAGAGGGAGAGATTTTTTTTTTTAATTTTTGAGAGAGAGAGAGAGACAGAGAGAGAGAGAGCATGAGCGGGGGAAGGGCAGAGAAAGGTGGGGACAGAGAATCCGAAGCAGGCTCCACGCTGTCAGCCTGGAGCCGGACATGGGGCTCGATCCCACGAACTTCGAGATCACAACCTGAGCTTAAATCAAGAGTCGGACACCCAGCCGATTGAGCCACCCGGGTGCCCCGGCCACTCACTATTCTTAACCAAAATCCATATCGTTCCTCTTCGCTTAGACTTTACCTAATGTATTTTTTTCTGTTCCAGAATCCCATGTTCCAGAAGGGTTATTATCACGTTGTGTTCAGCCTTTGCTTCTAGGCATTAAAGTATAATTTTGACTATAGTTTTGACTAAAGTATAATTTTGACTATAATAGTTTGACTATCAAACTATACAATTAATGTGTCTTTGCACTAAAGCAGCCACATTTCAATTGGTTTCAAATTAAATGTTCTCTCTTCTTCAAACATCAAACAAACAATTAAGGAGCTAATAAACCCCTTACTTGATTGAGGCCATCGATGGTTTGTGTTCCGGTGGCCTTACGTGTCTCCCTGCGTGGCTTTTCACAGTGAAAGTCCCCCACGTCTGGTGCAGGAGAGTTAGAGCATCAGAAATTCCACGCCCTTGATGGACACGTGTGGCCTTCATAGCACGCCCTGTAGCCTTCTACCAAAATGAAAGACATGTGATTTGCTCCATTTCAGAAGAGGATTAAGTCCCGAGGCGTTGGGGCAGCCGGGGCTCCTCCCTTAGGTTGTTCCCTGTTCGGGTCTCCTCGTCTGTCGGATGGCCAGCGGAGGCGAGGGCAGCAGCACCAGGCAAGCCCGAAGCGGGACTTTGTGTGAGGAGGTGCTGGGCAGACCATCAGGGAGATGTCACGGGGCTCACACTGCCGGGGACTGTCACCGGCCAGCTGGGCTGGCAGGGATCACCAAGGCAGTGTGCGGGGTTAGGAAGGTGGGTGCAGGTCGGTTGCAGGAGAACCCGCTAGTCAGGGCGCAAGCAGGAGAGACCAGCTCCAGTGCTGGCGGTGCTGAACCCCGACTTGGTCCCCTGTGTCCAGAGCCCCGGAGCCCCGCCTTTCCCGTGGCAGCGTGTGGACATGTGCTGGTGTCCTGGCAGGTGACTTTCAGACCCGTCTTGGCGTCCATAATCCCGGTGACTCCAGCCTCCTGTCCTGTACTCACCTCGGGTCTTGTGTGCACGTTCACGCATAATATCAAAAAGCAAAAAGAGTCATACAATTGGTGTTTGTTCAAAAGGCCACATGTTGTGTGATTTCATTTATATAACATGCCCAAAACATAAAGCCCTAGAGACAGAGAGCAGACTGGTGGTTGCAGGGCCTGGGGGAGGTGGGAATGGGGAGGGCTGCCGATGAGAACAAGATTTCTCTTGGGGGCGATGGAATATTCTGGAATTACATAGTGGAGACAGTTGCACAATCTTGTGCATATCCCCAAACCAGCTGGAGCTAGAAAGTAGACTTTATTTTTAGTTTTTTTGAGATTTTTTTTAGATACTTTTTAAAGTTTATTTTGGAGAGAGAGAGAGAGAGAAAATGTGCAGGGGAGGGCAGAGAGGGAGGCAGACAGGATCTCTGTGCTGACAGCGCAGAGCTTGATGTGAGGCTTGAACTCACAAACTGTGAGATCATGACCTGAGCAGAAACCAAAAGCCTGGCACTGAACCCAGGCGCCCGTGGGCTGTAGACTTTAAAGTGGCAAATTTTGTGGTATGTGAATTACATCGATTAATAATCCGATGCTTTTTCATCGTAGAGGTGTTTAAAAATAAAATAAAAGAAGAAATTTTAAATTACCTTTATAATTCTGGCTATGCAACAGTGACATTTGGATGTGTGTGTGTGTGTGTGTGTGTGTGGTAGTTTTTGCAATTGTTTTGTTGGTTTTGGCCTGTGTTTTGTGTTTTTCCTCTGGGGTGTTTCCAACCCTTTGGGGGGCCGGGAGAGATTCTGTTGGCATCTGCTGAAATGCTGGACCCACTGGTCTCCTTTCCCCGAGTTCATATTTGCACCTGTTCCATTTGGCTTTTAAATTTTCGGACGTGCAGCATCTTGAGTGAGGACGACCATTCTGTGTCCGACTTCATGCTCTGTAGGAGAATGACAGTTTCTAATATCAGGCTATCAGTGGGGTCCTCCTTTCTCAGGAAGCAACAACGGGGCCCCGTTCTGTGGAAACTTAGGGTGTCAGCTCTAAGGACCACGGTAATGGGCCATATTCTGCCTTTATTCACATATGTGACCCTTGCTGTTATTTTTTATTTAAAACACTTTTTTAAATGTTTATTTTTGAGAGACACACAGAGTGTGAGCGGGGGAAGGGTAGAGAGAGAGGGAGACACAGAATCCGAAGCACGCTCCGGGCTCCGAGCTGTCGGCACAGAGCCCCACGCGGGGCTCGAACTCACTCACCGCGAGATCATGACCCAAACCGAAGTCGGATGCTTAGCCGACTGAGCCACCCAGGCGCCCCTACTAAATTATTTTTTAAGGCAAAGCTTGAGGCCGAAAGAGATGAAAAGTCAAGTCGCAGCCTCCGTGCTGACCATCACAACCTGCTCAAACAGAGTCTTAGCATTTGTGCAGTGAACAGCGACTTTGCAGGTCTGGGTGGGTGGGTGGGTGAGGTTGACCCGAGAGTCAGCAGAAGCATCGGGGCCGCCTCCGGCTCCTTCGCACGGGACACCGTGACTCAGACGCGCCGGGAAACCTTGTGCCACAAAACGGGAAGCTACCTTGGAAGAGCTGGGAATCTGTTCCGCGGTAGAATTGGGCTAATAGTGCTTATTTTTCTTCAGGGTGTATATTTATTTGACTGTTTCACACCATTTGTCAATTTCTAAGCAGTTAATAATTTTTATGCCTCTTTCAGATGTGTGTATATAGTACAAGTGTGTTTGATTTCCTGTGGTCTCTCTGCATTTACACAGCGCTGAGTGATGGCATGTATAACATGCCAATTGAAAATTTCCAACCCAACTCAAGTTTAATTCTTTAGCACACATCCGTGGACTGCCTTGCCCGGTTTCTGCCTGTGTCTGTGCTGCCGGGGCCCCGGATTCTGTCTAGGTTCTAATGCTGGGATGGCCTAACCGCTGTTTACAGTCCCCTGGGGAACATTGAGCGATACGGGGAATTGGAGAATAAGGACGCGTGATCGATGGGAAGCCGGCATGGAGCGTGGCGTCTGTTGTGTGGTTGAGTTTGGACTAGAAGCGATAGAAAGAGGGGACCTTCCTTAACTGGGTGTGAGAAGCCCCGGCCCGGGCAGAAACACCCTCCCGCTGGCCACATGGGTGCTGCGGCTCAACGCCAAGGGCGCTGAAGGCTGATGTGTTCCCTGGCGCATCCTGGGGTTTCGGACCTGGCGGTGCAGACAGGTTTAGCTTAGAGACGCCGGTGCCCTCATGAATCAGCTGGCCAGTCGGTGTTTATTCAGCGAAAGAATTTGAAGACTCTTGCGTGAAAACCGCTCTGTCTGAAAACCGCTTGCACCCTGTTCGCAGGCCCCAGCTTCCTCGAGCAAGGCTTCTCATCGCAAGAGCGGCCTCGAGTGTCTGGGTGCTTTGTTGGTTCCTGTGTCTCGTGTAAGAGAGGCAAGCGGGGTGGCCCCGTTTGTAACTGAGTTATAAACCGTCTTCCGGAGACTTTCAAGGAAATTGTAATAAATGCACATAACCTAAAAGTTTGCCGTGTTAGCCATTTTTTTAATAGGAAACTTATTGTCAAATTGGTTTCCATACAGCACCCAGGGCTCCTCCCAACAGGTGCCCTCCTCATGCCCATCACCCACTTTCTGCCCCCCCCCCATCAACCCTCAGTTTATTCTCAGATTTTTTTTTTTTAATTATTTTTTTTCAACGTTTATTTATTTTTTTGGGACAGAGAGAGGCAGAGCATGAACAGGGGAGGGGCAGAGAGAGAGGGAGACACAGAATCGGAAACAGGCTCCAGGCTCTGAGCCATCAGCCCAGAGCCCGACGCGGGGCTCGAACTCACGGACCGCGAGATCGTGACCTGGCTGAAGTCGGACGCTTAACCGACTGCGCCACCCAGGCGCCCCTATTCTCAGATTTTAAGAGTCTCTTAGGGTTTGGCTCCTTCCCTCTCTGTAACTTTTTTTCCCCCCTCCCCCTCCCCCCTGGTCTTCTGTTAAGTTTCTCAGGATCCACATAAGCGTGAAAACATCTGGTATCTGTCTTTCTCTGCCTGACTTATTTCACTTAGCATAACATCCTCCAGTTCATCCATGTTGCTAGAAAAGGCCAGATTGCATTCTTTCTCATTGCCGAGTAGTATTCCATTGTATTTATAAACCACATCTTCTTTATCCATTCATCAATTGATGGACATTTAGGCTCTTTCCATAATTTGGCTATCGTTGAAAGCACTGCTATAAACGTTGGGGTACAAGTGCCCCTGTGCATCAGCACTCCCGTATCCCTTGGCTGAATTCCTAGCAGTGCTATTGCTGGGTCATAGGGTAGATCTATTTTTAATTTTTTGAGGAACCTCCACACGTCTTAGCCATTTTTTTTTTAAATGTTTATTTATTTTTGAGAGAGAGACAGACAGAGTGTGAGCAGGGGAGGTGCAGAGAGAGAAGGAGACACAGAATCCGAAGCAGGCTCCAGGCTCCGAGCTGTCGGCACAGAGCCCGACGCGGGGCTTGAACTCATGGATCGTAAGATCATGACCTGAGCTGAAGTCGGACACTCAACCGACTGAGCCACCCAGGCGCCCCACGTCTTAGCCATTTTTAAGTACGGGGTTCAGTGGCGTTAACGGCACTCACATTATTGTACTCCTGCCATCACCACGCATCTCCAGAACCTGTCCCCATCAAACCACCAACTCCTGCCTCCCCCCCCCCCCCCGCCACCGCCCCCCTGTCTGCTTTCTGCCTATGAATTGGACACCTCTGGGGACCTCACTGGTCAGACACTGTTTGTCTTTCTGTGTCTGGCTCTTTCCCTCAGCATAATGTCCCCCAGGTTCATCCACGTGTAGCAGGGCAAGATTTCCTTCTAAGCCGCGTGACGTTCGGCACGTGTGTCCCATTCCATCCTAGGCTTTGATGTCACAGACCCAGATCCATCCGGATGTGTCGTCAGAGCCACCATTTCTACCCCACCCTCCCGGCCGGACTGGTGGGACCCAGGAACAGGGGCCCACGGCTCTGTGTGGTTTTCCGGGTTAGGCGGACCAGATCTGCTCCCGCGCTGGGTGGGGGTGAGCCTGGGAGTGGTTGCGCCTGCTGTGACCCCATCTCTACAGGGTGGGTTGCTAGAGCTGTAGGACGAGATACCTCTGTCCTCACAGCTGTAGGTAGGTCCGTCCTTAGCTGCTGGCTGCCAGTGGATCGGGGGAGGGGGCCCAGAAGGGGAATGCCCTGCCTGAAACACCCCGGTTCCGAATTTATTCACAATCTCCAGGGCCTGCCTCCAGAGGGCCACCTGCAGACTCTGGCGACCGAGGTGTTCTCTTTCGCCAGCCCGTGTTCGAATCTCTGTCCCTCCCTGAATGGCGCTCAGGGCTTCGGTCACACGTGCGCTTCGTCTGTGTGTTGTATCACCCTGGGGGTCAACGTGAAGAATCCCTTCTGCTGCAATGCCAGATCAGAGCCTTCCAGAAGCTCCCACAGCGCCTTGTCCTCCTAGGTTTTCTGTACACAGTGGATGGTTTTTGCTAGAATACTGCTGTTCTTGCACGAGAAGCAGAGTACAGGGCGTGCAGTAAACCTCACGGATGTGTGTGCTGTGCTCTTTCTTTCGTCCAGGGGAAATGGATGTTCCGGACCCGAATGACCCTCTGGGAGAGCTGGATGGACAGGACGGCCCTATTCCAACTCTGAAAGGTAAAGAGTGAGGAGCTCTTGGAAGCAGGTGTTCGGAAGCATTCTCGGGGGCCCGCGTGGAGAAGCGTGGGGTGCCTTCTGTACGGGGCGTGGCTGCTGGGATGGGTGGCGGGTGCCCGTGGCCCGGCGCTGCCCCATTGGTGGGTGTGGCGATGTGCCTGCCTCGGCAGCCGTGGGGGCATCGAGGGCTGGTCCGAGCCGGTCGGAAGGTGGCGGCTGGCAGGTGGCGGGCAGATGGTCGCGGGAGGGGGGGAAGGGGCCTTGTGGGGAGCCCCGTGGGGCTGAGCAGATCCTTAGGAGCCGCACTCTTGGCTGGGCCGCTGTCACCTGCTGACGGGTGGCGGTCTCCTGGGGTCCTCCCTGAAATCGTCCGGAGCCGGTGGGCGTCCCGCCTGAGCGGGTGGCTCACGGAGGAGCCGGTGGTCTGTCTCGTGCCTCAGCCTCCCCCACAGGTCACCGTCTGACTCGCTGCTCCTGCGGTGCACTCTGCAGGCATCTTGGGTTGGTAGCGTGAGTGGATGGGACACATTTCTTCCGATACAGCCCGATTCCTCGGGGAGGTGGCCTCCCTCCCGCTCAGCCCTTTGTCACCCTGTCGCCTTGATCGCCATCCCAGCCCAGCTGCTGTAAGGAAGCACCACGTGCGGGCGGCGTCATCCGCAGGAATGCACTCCCCAGCGTCCTGGCGGCTGGGGGGCGAGGGTGAGAGTGCCAGCAGGCCAGTTTGGGTGAGGCCTCCCTTCCTGGCTTGCAGACGGCGCCCTCTCTGGCCTCACGTGGCGGAGAGAGCACTCCGGCTCCTCTTCCCCTTAGGGCACCGACCCCCTCGTGGGGACCCCTCGAGACCTCATCTAACCTAACCCCTCCCGAAGGCCCACCTTCAAACGCTGTCGCGCTGGGCGCCGAGCTTCGACGTGTGCATTTCGGGGGAGACGCAATTCAATGCCCGACGATTGCCTGTTAAAGCGACCGCTCTGGGCGCCCGGGTGGCTCAGTCTGCTGAGCATCTGGCTTTCGGTTTTTGGCTCAGGTCATGATCTCCAGGTGGATGGGATTGAGCTCCGCGTCGGGCTCTGTGCTGACGGCACACAGCCTGCTTGGGGTTCTCTCTCTCTCTCTCTCTCTCTCTGTGCCCCTCCCCTGCTCACAGTGGCTCTCTCTCTCCCGTAAAATAAAATGAGTAAACTTTAAAAAAAAATGGGAATGCTAAAAAAAAAATCCTCTCTACTTCTGCCTGATTTCTTCCTAATTATTCAAAGACCAGGAATCCATAATCATTTCTTAGCCCGCTGTGTGTTGAGGGTCCTGCGTCCCCTCAGGAAGGTCGCCCCTCCGCGTGTCCGCAGCTGGGTCTCCTGGGCATTGAGCAGCCAGGACCCAAGTCTGCTGGCCTCAGTCTAAGGGCTGGCTTGTCCCCGTAGGTCCCGAGAGATTTCCCGGGGTCCTGCGGGGTGCTGAGCTCCCTCCGTGTCCCAGAATGCTCACCAGTGTGTGCTGTTTGCTTACAGGCCAGTCATTTCAGTCAAGGGCGTGTGGAGTCGTGACTGCCCTTGGTGGGGCCTGGTGTGTGGACCTCGATGGGACCTCACAGGGACACGGGCTGCTTGCAGGGGTCAGACCTCCAACAGGATAAGGATGTGTCCCCAGGGGGCAAGGCCTGTGCTCTGGATGCTGGGCCTGGTGAAACATTTCTCAGAAGGCTGACTTAGCCTGCAGTCCGGATGGTCCACACACATTCCCTGACTGTCTCTTTGTGCCCCTGCTGTGTGAAGCCCAGGTACATGCTGGTGACCCAAACAGCACGACACCATCCCGTGTGGTCTCTGTTTCATGACGTTTCCCCGTACTGGGGAGTCAGAATCCTGAATGCTCGACAGAGTAGCTGGAAGGAAGAGACAGGGCTGTGTTGATCTGGAAGGAAGGGAAGGGCGTCTTGGCATAGGACGAGATGTTACACTGAGATCCGAAGAGCTGACAAAGATGGGGGAGTCCTGATGCATGGCAGTGCCTGTGCAAAGGCCCTGAGGCAGCTGAGAGAAAGGGTTGGGTAGCTGAGGTCAGAAGGGTCAGGGGACTAAACCAACATGACCTAGTTCCAAGGCCATCAGCCATGCATGGGTCTTCAAATTTAAATCAATTAAAATTAAGTAAAATCAAGAATCCAGTTCCTTAGTTCTCAGAGCTACATTTTAAGTGGTCAGTGGCCATGTGCGCTAAAGGCCACCACGATGGACAGCACAGATCTAGAACATTCCATCACCACGGAAAGTTATATTGGGCAGCCCTGGGTAGAACATATACAGCTTTTTAGGTGGCAGGAGAATGTTCTGTTTTATTCTGAGCGCCGTCTTCCACTGTGCAAGGTTCTGGCCTGGGACACGGTGTAGCCTGATGGCTGTGCAAAGATTGCCTTGGTAGTCTGGAGGGTGATGGGGGGGAAATGGGAGGGGCGGTGGGAGGGAGGTGAGGGGCAGATAAGAGAGAGGTGAGGGGGCGGTGGGCGGGAGGTGGGGCTGGCTGGGGAGAAGTGGACAGCCACAGTCAGAGTCGAACTCTGACCTGCACTCCCCTCGTAGACTCCAGACTCCCCAGGGGGCAACGTGTTTACAGCAGACCTGTCCCCCACGTGCAGGGTGCGGGGTCTCCAGGGGCCAGAAGGGCCTGTCACAGCTGCAAGATGAAAGGTCCTTCGTTCGGGCCCGCCTGGATGCGAGACGCGTTTGCTGACCAAGGCTCGGAAGCGACCGTAGGCTGAACGTTCACAGAAACTTTTATTCGCATCCAGCCACAAGCTCCAAACATGAATAAGTCAGATCCTGTGCCTTGGGTGGGATTCCAGGCCCTCCTTCTTGGTCTGGGAGCAATTTCTCGAGCCCACAGCCACATGCTTTGTAAGGCCCTCTGCTTGGTTGGGATTCGACTGCCTCCTGACTGCTTTTGTTAACCCACATGTGATTGTGTGAAAACGGAGCGTGCTTTTGTGTCTGCAGTGCTGAGGCTTCTGGAAGCTTGCCTTGACTTCTCCAGGGCACAGAAACACCAGCCGCAGATGCTCACTGGCAAAGCGGGCGTGTGTGCACACGTGTGGGCCTGTGTGTGCACGCCGTGCCTGGGCCGTGGGAAAGAAGCAGGAGCTGGGCCCCTCTCCCCGTGGGGGCCGCCTGGGTGCTGCCACCTGCCCAGAGCAGCCGTGTGAGCCTGGTGTGGCTGGAGGACACCCCGGGATCGGATGCGGCCCCAGCATCCCGCTGTGGCCGGCGCACCCCCAGCTGTCGGGGGGACAGGAGGGCTCAGCGCACGGCACTCACCCAGGAAGCAGTGGCAGGAGGCCTATGCTGTTTGTTATTCTTCCCGGGTGTGACCATCCGCGCGTGCCTCAGTTCCAGACGTCCAGACCTCAGCAGCCCCTTGGGGACAGGATCCGAGCGAATGGCCCCAGCCAGTCATCGCAGCCCAATTCTCTGGTTCTGTAGTGCGATTTTCTTCCAAAAGGGGACTCACTCTACCCTTCCTTTCTGCTCCCCCGGCCTCCTCGTCACGCGCTCGTGACGGAAGGAATTGGCCTGGCCCTGCCACACTCGTTGTTCCGTGTGCTTTTTTTGCTGAACTCCAGGGAGTGTCACTATTTGGCCGCATGTGGCTTAAATCATACAAAAAAAAGTGTTGGTAGCCGAATGGACTCTATGAGCTCTTTCTTTTAATCCGGTTAGCATTTATGACGCCCCAGCATCTATAAAATCACCAGCAGGGGGAAGTGGCTGGCAGGCCAGTCCTCCGGTGAGAGAACCGCTTCGTCTCTTCCGAGCAAACCGGGACCTGGGAATTAGGCACACGTGTAGACAGCATTTGTGTTCGGATATACATTGCCATCTGCCAGTAGTCGGTTTTTAACAGATACATAGTTGGTGGTGGGTATCGACAGAGAAAGACCCCCAAGCGAAAAGCCTACGTAGGAGAGAAAACACAGAAGACGTGATTTACACCAGGAAAGTTCGCCTGAAGTTTTCGCATGCCAAACGGCCGTCAGGGTTCGGACGGAAGCCGGCCTAGGACTCCTGGGTGACGGTGCTGGGCTAACCCAGGAGTGGATATATACCAGGATCTTAGATTCCTTGCCGTGTGAGACACACTACTTCTTACTGGCGAGGTCACTAGCATTTTTGTCATTGTCCCTGTTATTGTCGTGACATTTACAAAAGCATACGTTTGCCCCAGAAACCCTTTGGTCTTGTGCTCCAAGGCTGTATTTGAAGTGGAGAGGTAACACGTCTGGGGGTTTGTCAAATCAGTACTTTGGAATGTGTGTGGGAAGCGGATAATTTCTGAGGGCCCAGGAGGAGAATTCCAAGCTCTCCCCGCTTGAGGATACGTTGCAGTTGTAGGTGATCTCAAGGGCATCCTAAATCACAGGGCAGGAGTCCAGGCTGCCCCCTGCTCTTTGCAGGTGCTGCGCTCCGGTGCCGACCCGAAGTCTCCCGGGACAGAGGGAACAGAACAATCAGCAGAGCTCGCAGATCACGGTGTTGGCCTGGCCCTGAGCCCTGTTGTCTCTGTCTCCTGAGCTTTCGGCTCCTGAGTCCTGTAGGGCATGTGGATTGATTAGTGTATGCGTTGGGTACGTTTCTGGAACTTCTGGTGTATGTATGTGTGTGTGTGTGTGTGTGTGTTCGTGTTCATGCCCCTGACCCTTTGTGAGTCCGTGGGTGTCGCCCGGTGCAGATGTAGGCTTGTGGGGCCAGCTCCTTCCTTCCTCAGTCCCTCTACCCTTCTGCAGTAGCTTCCGAGGGCTGTCCTACCAAAGGATCACAGGCTAGGTGTCTCAAATGACAGAAACCGGCTCCCAGTTCCGGAGTCAGATGTCCCAAATCAGGGTGTCTATAGGGGCAGGGGGTGGGGTGGGGTTGTTCCTTTGGGGTCTCTGAAGGAGAGAGTGTCCCGGGCTTCTCTCCCAGCCGCTGGTGGCGCCCGGCAGCCCGCGGACTTCCTAGGCTTGTGGCCGCGTCTCTCCCATCCCTGCCTCTTGTCGTGTGGTCTTCTCTGCGCATCCGTGTCCACATGTCCCTCTTCTGATAAGGACAAGAGCCATTGGACTAGGGCCCACCCATGTGATCCCCTCTTAACCTGATTGCATCGGCAGTGACCCTATTTCCAAATAAGGGCACAGTCACAGGTTCCAACCCGTGTCGTTGGGGCCACCGTTCACCCTCCTCCAAATGTGCAGAAACGCTCACATCCTTTTCTGCATTTCTCAGGCCCTTCGGGTTCCTTTGCTCCTGTTTCCCGTGTTCTCTGACTCCCACCTTTGCCCATCTCACCACCCCCCATCCTGTCCCTGTGGCTCCTCTGCTTAGCCATCCTCCCTCCCCCCCCCCCCACCCCAACCTGCAGCTGGCGCTGTGCAGACTGCTAGACAGCTCAGCGGGAGCGTCTGAGCGGAGTGACCCCTCGCCCCTGCCCCCGGCTGATTTATGGAGCTGTAAATACTTCCCCCGAGAAGAGCGGCTTTATGTCATCCGTATGCTCCTCAGGGTCCCCTCCTCACCTGCCCTGCCAGGCAGCTTGTCTGTTGTATTTCCCACCAGTCAAAGCCCTGTGACCTTGTGACCCCTGGTGCATAAGGCTTTCCTTATCTCCTTCCCAGACCAGTCAGCGTGGCCTGGTAAACAGGCCGCTTCTCAAACACCTAAGTAATTTGACCGAGTGGGAAAACGTGGGGACGGTCAGTTGGGAGAAAAAGGCCATCCATCACTGATCCGACTGTGAGGTGGGAGTGCTGGCCCATAGTAACGGGCTCTCCTGTTACCTCTGCCCTTGGCGTGTCGTTCCTGCTTGGACTCGGGTCCGGTGTCCGGAGTTAGGGGTGAGCAGAGAGCTGGCCCCGGGAACAGGGGCGCGGAATCCATTAGCATCGTTGTTAAAGTTCCCCTGCTGTGCAGAGGGGAAACCCTCTTGGATAATTAGAAGGGAAGACTTCTGTTCTGCCTCTAACACTGTGGGGTGCTGACTGATCCAAGTTAGCCAGATTCTCAGTCGCCGGGGTCTGGCCCCTCCTGGCCTGTTCTGTCGTGTCCAGAGTGGTTTGGAATGGTCCTAAAAGGAAGCCTTGTGAGCTGGAGGAAAGCTGAGCAAAGATTAGTACAAACCCCGTAGTTTGCACAAAAGGGAAGTGAAGCCAGGAGTTTAAATGGGAGCCTGTGAACTAACCCCAGGGGCCAACACAACACTGTGCTTCCTCTTCAGAGAACTTTCTTTCTGGCTTGGATCTTGGCCTCCAGAGCATTAATGATGGTTACGATGGTGGACCAAACTAACTTGCCCCCTCCCCCCCCTGCTTAAATTACATACAAGCGCTCAATAAAAGTTAGTAGAAGATGTAATTGCTTACGTGCACTTGCGAAGAGAGATGGAGACATGACCAGGAGCCAGGAATAGGGAGGAAGCTGAGTTGTGGCCGCCCTGGGCTGCCAGGGCACGAGCCGCTTGAGGTGGTCCTACTCTGTTTGCAGCCTCGGAGAATGTCCCCATGGTTTAGTTTATCTGAGACAAAGTGGTGGTTTGCAGGTGTCATGCACTTGTGATGCGGGCTCCCCAACACGTGTCCCCATGTGGCTATGGACACATCCGTGGGCTCCAGAGGAGAAGGAACACCCGTAAGGCGTGCACACACGTTGGCAAATGCTGGAGACAGGCAGAAGGCTTCTGCAGATGCCTCAAATCCTCCAAGCACTGAGGCTGGAGGAGTATCCCCAGACGCAAACGCGACACTGGAGAGAATAGCCAAGAGAGGGAAAATGCTGATTGCGATCATGTGAATCAATTCCTTAGCTTTACTGACAGCACTTGGAATTGGAGGTATGACATTTCCTTCCATCAGGAGAAATAAGAGGTTGAGACAGAAATCGAATTTGGCTTCAGGAAAGTGAAAGAATTTACATTTCTTGTGCCCTATGTAAGGCCTCTGAACGGTCATCAAGGCTCAGCCACAGCAGGAACCTTGGGTTTCAGCGTCAAACCAGGAAGGAACCTGTGGGGTCCAGGGAACTGAGTGACCATGGTAGGTAAGCGATTGGCAGCAGGCGAGGAGACCTAGGGGCTACAGTCCTCGCCTCAGCCCTGGCCCGAGGGGGCGAACACGGGAGGCGCTACCATGGAAAACAAGACGTGGACCCACCCCCCAGGAAACCCGGTTTACATGCTGGGAATGTCGTGGGGGGGAATCCCAGGCCCAAGAGTTAACGTGAAGACTTGGCATTGACTGTTGCAGGCACCTAGTCCCCAAGGGGTTCCCACAGAAAACCCACCCTATAGTGGAAAATTACAAGGCACACTCGGAGAGGCTTGGGAGGAGTGGTGAGCTAGTAAACAAGGAAGCCAGAAGGATTAAAAATAAAGGAAGAAAAGGCAGTGGTGGATTTGAAAACCAAAGAGGCTGTCTAGAAATAAAAAATTGTAGTCGGAGAAATGAGAAACTTAACGGGCAGATCAAGGAGCAAGAGGGTGCCCAGCTGGAGATTAAAAGGAGCTAGGGAATATCAAAGCAGTGAAACACACGGAGAAACTACATATGGGAGGAAATGTGGCATCTACGCAGAAGCAGATTTCAGAGGAGGAATAAAGGGAAATGGAGGAACGATATTTCACGAGGTATTGGTGGAGAATTTTACAGAATCGGCGGAATCGGGAATGGTACTGAGGCCCATTAAGTCTATATACAGATAAATTCACAGCTAGAGATACGTGGGAGTGGCAAAGATAGAGGGGAAACATGAAAAGCAGCCTAAGAGGGGAAACATCAGATTACGCACAAATGAACAAGAACCAGCCTGATTTCTGCAGTAAACTCAGAAGCCACAAGATGGCAGTGTAAGTGTCAGGCCAGAATTCCATACCCAGCTAAATTATTACTCAAGTGTGAAAGTCATGGGTAACTCTTAGACCAAGACCAAGGGTGTTTACAACCTCAGTCCTTTACCCAAAGACCAAGTACGATTCTCAGCTGAGCCCAGAGGAAGGGTGAAGTACAAGCCACATAAGCAAGGAAAAGCACTTGGTTAACAGGTCAGCAAGTCTAAATAAACTCTGAGAGTAAAAATCATAAATAATAATGACCGCTGGGCTTAGATATCCAGTATAACTGAACACTGGGAAGCAGTAACTCAAAACTGGTGGGTGGGCATGTGGTTACATCTCTGAGCATTTCATGGCACTTGTATTTGGTTGCATTTGGAGGAAACTTTGCCAAATTAGGTCTGCCTGTAAAAAATAGGTAAGTTAGCTGCCTACTACATGTTTTAGACAAGTAAAGGGGAAAAAGAAAATTTTTTAAAATCAATCAAGTAGAAAACAGGAAAGGCAGATTAAAATGAAAATGAAATGAGAAATAAAATACAAAACGGAAACATTCAAAATAAAACTTGCCAGTTAAAAAACTCATGGTTCATATGTAAACATTCATCAATTAACATGTTAAATTATATGCTGTTTACAGGATTCGTTTCTAAGGTATAATCATAAAAATCGTTTTAAAAATTAAAAATACAGGGGCGCCTGGGTGGCGCAGTCGGTTAAAGCGTCTGACTTCAGCCAGGTCACGATCTCGCGGTCCGTGAGTTCGAGCCCCGCGTCAGGCTCTGGGCTGACGGCTCGGAGCCTGGAGCCTGCTTCCGATTCTGTGTCTCCCTCTCTCTCTGCCCCTCCCCCGTTCATGCTCTGTCTCTCTCTGTCCCAAAAATAAATAAACGTTGGAAAGAAATTAAAAAAAAAAAAAATTAAAAATACAGTGCAGGACTATGTTAATCAAGAGTACCCTACATCAGGGGTGCCTGGGTGGCTCAGTCGGTTGAGCGTCCGACTCCGGCTCAGGTCGTGATCTCACGGTTGGTGAGTTTGAGCCCCGTGTCGGGCTCTGTGCTGACAGCTCAGAGCCTGGAGCCTGCTTCGGGTTCTGTGTCTCCCTCCTCGGCTTGCACTCTGTCTCTCTCGTCCTCAAAATAAATAATTAAAATTAAAAAAAAAAAAAAAGAGTACCCTACCTCAAAATCAGACAAAATGGGCTTTTAGACAAAAGCATTAGACAGTATATCAAGACTAGCTGATGCCATAAACCTGAAGTTTATTGCACCCAGTAACATAGTTCAATATGTAAACACACCTTCACAGAGTTACTAATAGCCATTTGACAAATACAGAGTCCGTGAACACACCTGTCATCGAAAGTAATAGATGAGCATATTAACACTTTGAAAAACTTAACAAGTTTAATCTAATGCACGTATGTAAATCCCTGCACTGAGCAGTTAGAGAAAACACATTCTTATTGGTAAAATGTGGAATGCTACTTTAGGTATTGAGTCCGTGCTAGGCCGTAAAGCAAATATCAGTGGTGTCAAAGAATCATCATCACGTAGACCGGGTTCTATGACAACAGTGTGGTAGGCACACTTTCAATAACTTGGAGCTAAAAGAAAATATTATAATGTAAGTTGGAAGATATGTGGGTCTGGCCGACCAACCGTATGGAGATTAAATAACTTATTAGATGGCTGAAGAAGAAGTGGAAGGGAATCTGCACACTGAATGCTTATATTAGAGATGGAAAAAGAAAGGGGCGTCTGGGTGGCTCAGTCGGTTGAGCGTCCGACTTCAGCTCAGGTCACGATCTCGCGGTCCGTGAGTTCGAGCCCCGCGTCGGGCTCTGGGCCGATGGCTCAGAGCCTGGAGCCTGTTTCCGATTCTGCGTCTCCCTCTCTCTCTGCCCCTCCCCCGTTCATGCTCTGTCTCTCTCTGTGTCAAAAATAAATAAATTAAAAAAAAATGGAAAAAGAAAATTTAAGAATGGCAGTAGTTAGAGCAACAGTGTAAAGGTTTGAACAGACAGCTGCAGAAGGAGAGGCCAGGGGCCAGTAACCTTTCCAAGAGACTCCAGCTCATGGTACATTCTTACTTTTTTTTTTTTTGAATGTGTATTTATGTTTGAGAGAAAAGGCAAACATATGCTATTCGGGGAGGAGCCGACAAATGGGGGGAGACAGAGGATCCAAAATGGGCTCTGCACTGACTGCAGAGAGCCCAGCTAGGGCTCAAACTCCTGGGCCGTGAGATCATGACCTGAGCCAAAGCCGGTCGCTTAACTGACAGAGCCACCCAGGAACCCCATCTCAGGACACATTCTTAAGATGGAGAGTGAAACAGCCCTATTTCAGATTCATCAGGTTGGCAAACGTTTTTTGGCCCCTAAACACAAATGTTGACATAGTTGAAGGGGAAACAATTCGATTGACGTTGATGGTGAACGCGGGTGGTTTCGGGCACCCTTGAGACTTACATAAATTTGAGATTTCAAAGCCCCGTGACATCACTCTTGCATCCGGGTGGACACTTTCAAGGAATTCTTGTATGTGTGCACAATGAGACGTGTGTACAGGTGGTGATTAAGCCCTAACAAAAATGTGGGAACAGTTTACTGCCCTGCATTTGAGAAAAGGATAAAGACACTATGGTTGGTTTGTACAGTGAAATATTACACAGTCATTAAAGTGAATGAGCATCAACAAAAATAAATCCCAAGCTGACTTTGAACGGGGAAAAAAAACTAACAAAGTGATCTTTCAGGGAACATTTCTAAAAATATGAAACAGTAGAAATGTGCATTGGCCTGGTGCATAACCAGTTTTCAAGAAACAGGGAAATGTGGGTTTTAGATGCATTCTAGAATGTGTAGGTTTTTTTTAACAGTGTTCTAAATCAAATATGGCAAAATGTTAGCATAAATGTTAATGTTGTGTACACAGGTATCTATTGTATTCATATTTGTAGTTTTGTGTGTTTGTACCATTTCAGTATTTAAAATTGTTAAATTAAAAAGAACTAATATTGGGGGGTGCCTGGGTGGCTCAGTCAGTTAAGCATCTGACTCTTGGTTTCAGCTTAGGTCACGATCTCATGGGTTCATGAGTTCGAGCCCCAAGTCGGGTCCCGTGATGACAGCATGGAGCTTGCTTGGGATTCTCTCTCTCTCCCTCTCTCTCTACCCCTCCCTCGGGTGTGCTCTCTCTCTTTCGCTCTCCTTCTCCCTCAAAATAAATAAGGTTTAAAAAATTATTTTAAAAAATAATATTGAGCAAAACAACTAGGCAAAAGGAGATGTGAGTGGTATGAATTTTGAAAGCAAAAAGGCCACACTATTGCTATTTGAAGACGAAGAGATTTGCATGGAAAAGATTTGCACGGACAGCCGACTCAGAAACTGTTAGAACTAGTAAGATAGTTCAGTAAAGGGGCAAGATAAAAGCAAAATATACACAGTGGACAGAAGAGAAAGATGCCCCTGGAACCTGTGACGTGTTGTTACTTTTCACGGTGCAGGGATTTGCAGATGGGATTAAGTTAAGGATTTTGAGATGGGAAATGATCCTGGATGATCCAGGTGATTATACTCGCAGAGGTCCTGAGAAAGGCAGGCCGGCCGGTGACCATTACTAGTTGGAGATGTGGTGATGGGGGCAGAGGTGGGGCTAAACGCAAGGGAAGTGCCACGAGCCAGGGCATGTGTCGCCTCCAGACGCTGCAAAAGCAAGGACAGAGACTCCCAGAGCCTGCAGAAGGAACAAAGCCCTGTCACTACCTGGATGTTAGGACTTCTGACTTCCAGAACTGTGAAACAATAAATTGGCGCTGGTTTACCCCACTAAGTCTGTGCTAACTTGTTACAGCAGCGGTGGGAAGTCGATGTAGAAATCTAGGAGTTGTCCTCCACGCCTTCTTAACCCACTAAGCCTCCTTTAAACTACTTAGATAGAAATGAAAACAATTCACACCCCAGTGCCAAGAATTACAGGTTACCTAAAAAACTACCTAAAAATACACGTGAAGGTCTGTAGGAAGAAAATGACAAAGAGATGTCCTAAATGAGTGAGAAGGCCCGAGACTGAGACATAGAGCATGCTTTCTCCCTATTGTCTAGAGGGCGGCTTTATACAAATCATCTCTAAATGCAGCGCTTTTCTACATCAACACCCCAGGCTTGAAATCAAACTTACCACGGTGATTCTAAATTGAATCTGGACAAGAAGTAGCCATGAAGTTGAGAAACATGCCCCCCAAAAGTCACATTTTGTTATTCTTGATGTCAAAACTTACTAACTTATTTCAGTTACCGTAATTTAACCATTATGTGACTCTGCCATAGCATCAGGCCAAGATCGGTGCTGTGGGGAGCAAGGTTAGAAACGAATAGAGGCTGTTTTAGATGGGGCGGCCAGGGGAACACCGTCCGTGGACATGACCTTTTGGCAGAGACTTGATCCTGGAGAAACAGCAGAGATCTGGGGACAGGGTGTTCTGGTTGACTGCAAGATGAGGGACTAGCTGGGTGTGTTTCCGGAAGAGTAAAGGACCCCCCCCTCCCCCGCTTCCAGTGGAGGAAGAGTATGGGAAGGTTAGAGAAAATTCCAGAAGCATCGATACCACGGATATCAGCTGTTCACCATGACGTCTTAATTTCTTCCCAAAGGCTGTTTTAGGCACTCACCTAGGGAGGGTACTATGAGTTTAGTAAGTTACCATGGTATCTACCTATGGTTTTGGTCTCTCTAAGCTTCTGGTAGAGACAGATATAAGACCCATGTCAAGGCAAGGGTGCCGTCCGTGGAGATTCTGCCCTGTCCGTTCCCAGCTAGATGAGGCTTTCGTATGCCTTTGCATCCAGAACCTCCAGGGGTTGGTGCTGGACATACAGACATGTTCTTTCCAGTCCTGATGCTCTCCTCCAACAATGCTTCATCTTGGGGTTGTCTCTGGTCTGTGCTGACTTTGTTCTTGGATGGGTTTGGTTCATCCCAAGAGAAACCATAGCTTCTCTTTGTCCTCTGCATTTGTAAGCAGGTGTCCCTGGTCCTGACTACACACTTAGAACTTTTGACGAATGCCATTGTCCAGACCCTTCCTGGGTCCTGGTTACCGTGGGTCTTCTTGTAAGCTCCCAGGTGGCTCCAGTGTGAAGACAGAGCTGAGCTCCCTGGTTTAGATGGTGGAGGGTCAAGAAGAATTGGTTGAGAACTCCACATGCGGGCTGGATCACTGCACCGGATTCTCCTTTGCTGTCTGCAAACTGAGGAGGGTGTGGCTTCAGGGGTGAGTGTTCATCTGTTTCCAGTGAAGGGGATCTGGAAAAATCGGACACCTCAGGCCCAGAAGAAATCAGTGGCGGCCTCACCCCAGGATTCCAGCAAATCTGAGGGTGGTTGCTGGCACCTGGGGAAGGATGCTTTCGACAGAGTCGCCCCTCCCCCACACCTGACATTTCCATCAACCCCACCGTACCCCCCACTTTTACCTGGTTTGTCCGACCTGGTCTCACCTTCCCCGTCCCTCCTCAGGAGCATTTGCTGACCCAGGACCACACTTGTGGTGTCGTGCGACCATCAGCACACTTCCGTTCCAAACATTTTTAGCACCCCATGGGGAGACCCCATACCCGTTAAGAGTCACTCTCTGTAAGTTCCCCATCCCCAGCCTCTGGCAAGCATTCGTCTGCTTTCTGCTTCTATAGGTTCACCTGATCTGAATATTTCATAGAAACAGACAGAGCCAAGAGTGCTTGAGTGGTTAAGTCAATGGCGTAAGGTGTTTGCTTCCAGCACATACGCGTCTCTTCAGGCCACGTTAGCTATTATGGCTGAAGCATCTAAAAAGGAAATACTGGCACCATCTCTGAATTAAGCCTTGTTCTGACTCCGGTAGATGGTTTCACGGCACCTTGCCGGATGGGGTGGGGTTACACCCCGCTCTCCATGTCCTTGCACGGGGCAGGAGAGGCAGGAGTTCATGTTCCCTACTCTGACTTCTCAGAAAGGAGCCTTCTTGGGGAACACCGAAAGACTAATTGTCAATCAACAGTGCAGGAGAAGCTATTGGTGGGCAGGGTGAAGAATTATTCCATGTTTCCGCACCTATTCGATGGAACAAAAAGATATTCTGGAGAAGCAGATACTGGGTCTGTTGGTGGTAATTGTGCAGCAATTACCAGCTGGCTTCTCCTCAAGTCTCCGCGGTGGTTCAAAAGGAACGATCCCCTTGACCTTCCTCTCTGACGTCTTCCCCCACTTCCGTCCCTTTCTAGATGAATGTATCCGTGTGGAAGAAGATCCTCCTGTATCTTTCAGGAGACGCAGCCCCGGCTGGTGGAGCTGTCCCAGGTGGATGTGTGCGAACGTCCTAACAGTGGAGGGAGGCCGTGGGAGAAGTACCATCAACCTGATTCCCCTAGAGGGAGGAGATGAGAGCCAGTCGTGACCATCATGTCCCGGCCCCCAGATCCCCAGGGCCTGCTCCTTGTAGATGTTTTTGCTGATCAGCCCAGAGACGCCAATGCTCCCGTTCTACCCGAATACAGACCCGTTGCCCGTGCCTGCTGGGAAGCTGCGGTTTGTCACCGGGCTTTGGAGAAACTGTCATCAGTTTCTCCCATCAGGGGAGATGGGAGTCCAGCTCGCGCCCACAAGAGAGCATTGTGATTTTAATGTGTCATTTGCTATCTCCCATTCTGGCTTGATGACCACTTTATATGCCCTCCTGGTGCATTCATGTTAGGCAAACCTTGACGAAGCATTTGAATATCAAGCAACTTGGAAGTTTCCTTCCTATGAAACCCCCCGATTAAGCTGGGCTCTGGCCAGAACACCGTGACGTGGTGTCTTTATCCTAATCAGGGCGGTCCAGATTGTGTCGAAGTGACCGCTGCAGACTGTCAGATCGCATCGGGTTTAGTGTCCAAAGACTCAGGGTCTAAGGTGGGAGCCGCGGGAACCAGGGTTCCCCCAGCCCAGCTTGTGCAGTTGCATTTATGAAGAGTGTACGTCCAGAATGCCACCCTGCTTGGTCCGGCCTGTCTTTTCAGGGGGTTGTTCCACATTCCAGCTTTGTGTCCCTCCACGAGAATTCTCACCTGCAACTTACTTGAGTGCACTGAGGAAAGGGTTGGCTAGGAGAGAATCAAGGTAGAAGCTAAGGATGTGGTTAATGATGATTACTGCTGGGGCGCCTGGGTGGCACAGTCGGTTAAGCGTCCGACTTCAGCCAGGTCACGATCTCGCGGTCCGTGAGATCGAGCCCTGCGTCAGGCTCTGGGCTGATGGCTCAGAGCCTGGAGCCTGTTTCCGATTCTGTGTCTCCCTCTCTCTCTGCCCCTCCCCCGTTCATGCTCTGTCTCTCTCTGTCCCAAAAATAAATAAACGTTGAAAAAAAATGATGATTACTGCTAATTAGTGACACCTTTACAAACAGCTATGCATCCACTCTCCCTTGTGAAGTAAGACCATCCCTTCGTCTTAAAACCCACAGCCTCCCCACCCCCTGCTGCCCCCTGCCACACAACATCTAGGGGCCACCATCCATCCTGTGAAATGTACCCCAAGGGCCCACTAGAAATCCTGTCATTTGCCATCCAATCAAGGCAGTCCTAACAGATTTGTGCCGTCTTTCAGTCTTTCAAACTCACTGCTTAAAAAAAGCGTAGGAACCCAAAGATTCAGAACGTGAATGTATTTTGTGGTCATTTTCAGAGTGCTCAGTTATATTCCTTTGGTCTGAAGCGAGTTCATCTCATGATTGACCGTCTTGTCTGTCGAGCCTTAGTTGTTTTTTTTTTTTTTTTTTTACGCGTTGATGGAATTTAGCAGCGCACGTCCATCTCGAGTAATCTCTCAGTTCTTGACCCACACCAGGCATGTACACGCGCACACACACACACACACACACACACACACACACACACCTCTGCCATCTGTTTCACTTCCTGTTGTTCACCAGCTGAGAATCCCGTCCCTGGATGGGTTGAGCCCAACTGTCCAGCCCCACTCGTGCTGCACCCCAGGCACTGTCAGGCCTGCTCTCGCTCCCGCGTGGGGCTGTGCCCGGGTCCCCTGCTCCTGCCCGGGGTGCCGTGGGACAGAGCCTTCGGCAGCACTCGGCCTAGACACCTTTGTTCTGTCCCGGCCAGGGATTAGCTCATTTTTCAGCGTGTGTCTGTTTTGTGACGGATTTTTCCTCATCGAGGCTTTGAGGTGCTGTGGCCGGAAGGGGGGATGGCCTTTCCGAGTGCGAATTACATCACGAGTCCCTGAGGTTGGATTAAGATCTAGGGTTTGCAGAGAGAAACACGGCTGGTCTTCATTTTCGGGTTCCATATTTTCGAGTTCACCCACTGCCTAACGTGTACGTGTAACCCCAAATCAGTACTCCTGGTGCACTGGGGGCATTTAGGCGTGCCCAGAGCCATGAACACTTAGAGTTGCCCGATGCACACGTTCCTAGCTGAGGCCCAAGAAGGCGACACCCGTCTAATTGTCCCAGCTTATACTGTAAACAAGGGTACTTTTTGGGGTCTGTATAGTCTTTTTTTCCCCTGTACTTCTGTGCTTTGTTTTGGTGATTTCGCAGCTTAGTTTTTTTAAACGTTTATTCATTTTAAGAGACAGAGAGAGAGAGAGAGAGAGAGAGAGAGTGCAAGTAGGGGAGGGGCAGAGATGGAGGGAGCCACAGAATCCGAAGCAGGCTCCAGGCTCTGAGCTGTCAGCACAGAGCCTGACGTGTGGCTCGAACCCATGAACTGTGAGATCATGACCCGAGCCGAAACAGGACGCTCAACCGACTGAGCCACCCAGGCGCCCTGGTGATTTTGCAGTTCAAAATCCCCCCGGGGACAGTGCTGAAGGGCGGCCTAGCGTTCCTAAACACCAGAAGGCTGTGTTGTGCCTCGTGGTAGGAAACCACGTGTTAGATAAGCTTCTTTCAGGCATGAGTTAACAGCAGCGTCAGCCGTGGGCTCGATGTCAGTGAATCAACAATACGTGTTAATAAGGCGTCTTTCAGCGGAAACACACAGAAAATGAGGTTATGCCGTGATTGATGAAAATACTGCGACCAGAGGCCCGAAGGAACCTGACGCTGTATTTCCCTGGGAGCGGTGGTTCAGTGTTTGCTGATGCATGTCTCTCAGAACATTCTAGAATGTAATCCTAGACGTCCGTGACAGGAACGGACTGTATCCATGAGAGAAAATGGAAGGCTTCCTCGCAGGCAGCCCTTCCTTCCAGCCCTCGCTCAGCTTTGCTGTTTTGTGACCGCTCTCTCCCCTGCAGGCTACTTTCTGAATTTTCTGGAGCCGGTGAACAACATCACCATAGTGCAAGGCCAGACGGCCATCCTGCACTGCAAGGTGGCCGGAAACCCGCCCCCCACCGTGCGGTGGCTGAAGAACGATGCCCCGGTCGTGCAGGAGCCGAGGCGCGTCATCATCCGCAAGACGGAGTACGGTTCTCGGCTGCGCATCCAAGATCTGGACACGACAGACACGGGCTATTACCAGTGCGTGGCCACCAACGGGGTGAAGACCGTTACCGCCACCGGCGTCCTGTTCGTGCGGCTCGGTGAGTCGGGGCGGCCCAGGCGTGTGCTTATCAGCCAGCAGCGCTCCCAGCCACGGAACGGGAGATTACTTTGCAGCCTGAAACCGAGCACGCACGAGCCAACAGAGAGGAAATCCATAAAACCATTTCCCCGGGGCCTTTCCCATTGTGCACGAGGTCCCGGCTTAACCTGTTAGCCATTTACTAGCCATAAAGGAAAACAGACACAGATGGAATGGTCTGTAAACCTGGAGTGCAGAAAATAACCCCAGACACAAAGGTGAGCTTCGAGGCGTAGGGGGAAGGCCGAGCGCCGGGTGGGGGAGGCCGGCCTCGCGCGCCGAGACGGGGACACGGACACCCGCAGAAGCCCGGGCCCGGCTGAGAGGCAGAACCCAGAGCGGAGCGCATTGATGGTTGCACACACTTGTGCCCGTCAGAGGTGGCGGGGAAATCACACGACCGGAGGGGACGCTTCCTCTCTCATCCCAGTTGTGAGATGGTCCCACGGTGCCCCAGCCCTGTCATACAGGCTCCAGACCATCTGGGCCCCTGTTAGTAACCAGATCTTGTGAGTCAAGGTTGGATGAGCTGAGAGAGAGAGAGAGAGAGAGGGAAGACAGCGAAAATCCCAAAAATCCCTCTAGACGTTTCTGCACACACAGAGAGCGTCTCTTCCATATTTTGTGGTTTTTCATCGTCCCTGCCGTATAATCTTGGGCAGCAGCAAAGCCCGGGGCCCGAGGACGGCTCACCACAAATGAGTGCATTGGGCTGTGGCTGCCTTTACCATTGGCTGGTTTGGAAAAAAGTTTTATTCCAAATTATAAAGCATTAATAGCCTATCTTTTTTTTTTTTTTTTTTTTTTTTCCTTTTTAGGTCCAACACACAGCCCAAATCATAACTTTCAGTAAGTATCTGTTTTCCTCGAACCATTTTCTCATTCCCTGAGGGTTTCCGTTATGTAAGAATCCGGGTTCTGTAATCCAACAAGCACATGTCTTTGCCGAATTTGCTGGACTCTGGCTGGACTTCACACAAGGATGGTGACGTGCTGGCCTCGGGCCGGAACACTTCTGTTTTCCGTGGCTCAGGGTGAGGGAGGAATGTCTCAGAGCAACGGTTGCTCGTTCCTTTCCGTGACCGTGACCCTACAAGGCTGGAGGGCGTGTGTGGGAGTACAGGACAGGTTGCTGGGGCCACCCAGGACCCGGGCGTCCCGAGCACATTGGGAAACGGGGAGGCCGTTCCCACGGAAATCCCAGCACCGCCCCCAACCACGTCACCTGCTGTGGTGTTTGATGCGTGTGGCCATCGTCCGGGGCACAGCTGTGAGTCTTTGGAGATAATGTCTGTGATTTCAAAGTGGACTTATTTTTTTATACTTGTAAACTTTATATAAACATTATATAACGCAAACAGACACTATTGGGAAATAAGATACAAAATATAATTTATATGTAATCATAATGTAATTCTTAAACATGTAAATATCAACTATAGTCACATTTTATATAAAAATTTCAGCAATATTTTTGCATTTATTTTTTTCTCATTTTTTTTTTTAATTTTTTTTTTTAATTTTTTTTTTCAACGTTTTATTTATTTATTTTTTGGGACAGAGAGAGACAGAGCATGAACGGGGGAGGGGCAGAGAGAGAGGGAGACACAGAATCGGAAACAGGCTCCAGGCTCTGAGCCATCAGCCCAGAGCCCGACGCGGGGCTCGAACTCACGGACCGCGAGATCGTGACCTGGCTGAAGTCAGACGCTTAACCGACTGCGCCACCCAGGCGCCCCATTTTTTTCTCATTTTTAATTAAGGATCCATTTTAACTAAGGATCCATTTAATGAAGGATCAACCATTCAGGCCATTCTGGTCCAGTGAAAGTTTCCCCGGCCCACCCCCAGCCCTGCCCCCAGGATCATCTCTCCCACTGGGTGGGTGCCAGATAAGGCCTCTCTGAGCGTTTAGCACACGCGTGTATCTGGAGAGTGGCTTCCTCTGGCTGCCGTGCACTTTTTTACCTAAAGGATATTACACTGGACATGTTTGATCCCCAGGACGTCAGTATATTTTAAACTTCCCGGGTTGTCCTTCTCCCTCTCTCTGTCCCGGGAGAAGCGTGTGATATTCCCACAGTGATGAGAATTTCCCTTGACTCACATCCACCGCGGCCTCCCTGTGTGAGTCCCGAGGCTGGCTGGTGTTTCTCTGGGGGACATTCTGAAGTGTAGACACGCAGGGGCACAGGATCACCTTTGATCGGTGATCTTGCCGAGTAGGTGTGCGCGGGTTCCTTCCCTGCCACGAAGGGAGGACCCGTTTCTCCCTAACTTCCAAGGTGATTCCCATAAATCTCTTCGTTGTTGCTACTTTGAAGGAGGAAGACTGCTATCGACCACTTATTTTCCCTGCCACCAATGACGTTTGCTCGCTGTTTCTGGACACTCATGTTTCCACTCTGTCACCTGTCTCCTTGTCTTTGGCCACTGCCCTCACATTGTTCCTTCGTGATTTTTAGTTGATCACATAGAAATTAAAATTTTTCTGTCACTTACCAGTAGTCACCAGTAATTTTAAGGTGTTTGTATCAGGTCTTAAAGAACACCCCAATTTCCTTGAAGAATTCCGATGGTGTTTTTGATTGGAATTACAATGAACTGTAGGATAAAGTTGGTGGAAATTAACATCTAAATTGAACTGTTGTGTCAAGGACCATTTTCTTCATGCTTTGAGATGCTCTTTTCTTCCCTGACATTGTATTAGGAAAAATTTCAAGCATATGGAAAAGCAGAAAGGATCTGACGATGAACATGGGATCCATATACCCACCAACCAGACCCTGCCGTTTACATACACTTCACTGTGCTAACCTTATCACCCGTCTCTCCATCATCAATCCAACTTATTTGTTTAATGTGTTTCATGACCAGTTATAGGTATTTGTGTATCTGTACGTAAATATTGCAGCGGGGAAATCATTGACAAGAGTTCAGTGACTGTGTCCTAGTCTTGTTTCTTCTTTTGGAGTTAAAACTTATGGGGCGCCTCGGTGGCTCAGTCGGTTAAACGTCCGACTTCAGCTCTCGGTTTGTGAGTTCGAGCCCCGTGTCAGGCTCTGTGCTGACGGCTCAGAACCTGGAGCCTGCTTCAGATTCTGTGTCTCCCCTCTCTCTCTCTCTGACCCTTCCCCACTCACACTCTGTCTCTGTCTGTCTCTCTCTTGAGAATAAATAGACATTAAAAAAAAAAACTTACATACAATGAAACACGCAGATCTTAAGTATCCCATTAATAAGGTCCAGCAAATGCCAAAAAATCTCTGTGGTGCAAACCCCATGCCAGGCACAGAACATTCCTATCACTCTAGAAAGTTCCATCATGCAGCTTCTTAGGCAACTCACTTCCTCCTCGGGCAACCACTGTTCTGTTTTGTTTTGTTTTGTTTTTTTCTTTTTTCTACCATGGACTTGTTTTATGTGTTCTGGAACTTCATAGAAATGAAATCCTACAGCACATAGCCACTTAAGGCTGGCTTCTTTCACTTAGCATAACGTTTTTGAGATTTATTTGTGCTGTGCCTGTATCAATAGACCACTGTGCTTTTTTGCTGAAGAATGTTCCCCAGTATAACCATACCGGTTGGTTTACCCACTCTTCTGTTGATGGATGCCTACGTAGTTTGCATCTTTTGACTGTTTGGAGAAAGGTCCTAAGGATATTCTCATCCACGTTTTGGTGGACATACATTTTAATTTGTGTTAGGTGAATACCTGGGAAGAGTGTGGCTCACAGGGTATTTGTGTGCTGAGTTTTGTAAGAAATACCAGACTTCTCCTTACAAGAAGAGAAAGACACATCAGAACTCTCTCTGCCGTGTGAGGACACAACGACAAGGCGGCCATCTGCAAGCCAGGGGCTGAAGAGGCCAGCACTTTGATACTGAACGTGTCAGCCTCCAGAACTATGAGAAGTCAGGTTACCCCATCTGGGCCATTTGTCACAGCAGCCTAAGCTGACACATACATCCGCCTTATTCCCGGACCGTGTCTTTTAGATCTCCTGGCCATTGTCTTTTTATTCTTCCATCCGGACTTTTGTCAGTTTGTGTTTTATTAGAGTTGCATAGAAATCCAGTTTTTGCCGTTACTTTTTCAGACACAGAGGTGACTGTGTAGTTTCTCTCCTTTGAACATACTATGTTGCATAGTAGAACTCCTTGAGTTGGGAGCTTTACAGTTCGGGCCCGAAATCCCTCGGTCGGGGGGAGTTATTCTTTCAGGAGGCTGCTGAATTGATCTGCTGCGTTGTGGTGGCAGATGACCTTCTGTAATCGGGCACCTGGTGGTCGGGGGTACCCACGCTTGACCATGATCACGGGTCTCTAGACTAACCTCCATCTCCTTGTGGCATCTCTGAAGTTAACCAAAACCAGGACAGAAAGAGGGGGAAATCAGTGGGCTTAAGCCAGATGTGTCCACACGTCCTCCATTTTCGTCCCTGGAGTGTCACCTGCTCTTCCCACCTGTGACTCCTCTCTTGGGCCATTTCCCGAGGCTCTTTCCTTGTTGGACAAGCGGGGTGCTGGGGCCTCCAAATGGGGAGCTGAGCGGTGAGTAATAGCGGAGCCTTGGCCGATCCCCGAGTGCCGCGGGTCAGCGTTGGGACGTGCTGCTGTCCGGAAACACGAGCAGGGACGGCCGCAGTGACTCCCATCCAAGGTCACGCCCCCAGCTGCTGCCTGCACGCACCCACACGCCCAGACTCTGGCGGTTCGCTGGACAGCGGTTCATGTGTGTCGGGGGAGGTAGAGGGATTTACTACCGTTAAAACATTGCTCTTCCTTTCATCTTTTTGGAGGGAGGGTGTGGAGGGTGTGTATATGGGGAACAAAGCCTTTCAGAACAGGCTGTTAGCCCACAGACGCAGGTTCAAAGACAGGGTTATTATAGCTTACTCAGGTAGCAGCCTGGGGAACGTGAGGGGATTAATGCAACACTTGCGTGTCTCACGTTTCATATGTGGGTTTCATTTTTATCTGCTCTCTTAAAAAGTGGCTCGTGTTCATGACTACAGACCCGTATGCACACCACGGGGTAGCCCGGTGGCATGGCCGCACGGTGGCGGGGTGGCCCCCGAAACCTGCACGTGAGAGCTTCCGTGTTTCCTGCGTTGCTGTCCCGGGCCGAGTTCATGGGCCACAAAGTGTGTGCATGCATAATGGGCTTCAACAAACACTGCTTAATGGAAGATGTGTTGTTGTTCTGGACAAATACCATTTACGTTCGTTATTGGCCCCTTGGAAACCGTCTTCCTTGGGGCTGCGTCCTGAGCCCCTTTATTTTCTTACTTCGCAAACTGCAGGTGACTCTGAGGCTTCGGCTACTCACCACCCAAATGCTCGTGGCCCTGGAATCTCTACTTCTAGGCCCCCAACCTCAGCCATGGGCATCTCCAGGCGGGTGACTCAGAGGCACCCCACGGTTGGCGTGTCTAAACAGAACTCGGCTGTCTGCTCCCTCCAATTGCTTCCACTGGTATTTTTAGGGAACTGTCATAACCGAGTTCAAACTTTATCCTAATTACGGGAAAATAGCACTATGAAAAAAACACAAAACCTGAGACTGCCAAGCCAGTGATTAAAAATGACTTCAGGAGAAACCAAGCTGCCTTAACCGTTGGTAAGTAAACTAGCTCAGGCAGAAGGCTGACGCAGAGCATTTGATGTTAAAGCCATTAAACCACCGACCTAATCAAACTGAGTTGTTGGGAGGAGAGAAGCCAGCCTGATTTGTTGTTTTTTTTTTTTTCTCCGTGACTTCTCATTAACGATAGGTTCCATTTCTTGGAAAACGTAACTCCCGGAATCCCACAGCGCGGAACTTGAATAAAAGATAGAAAGGTAGTTCATTTTAAGAGTGGACGATGTGGGTAACAAGTGACTGAAGAGATCATCGTGGGTAAAGTAGTTAGAGAACACGCACACTCTCCTTCATTCAGACCACGCAGGCGACACAGGCGAAGATGTTTGCGCTTTAGCAGCAACGAGAGTATTAGCACTGGACGTGTAGTAACACATGTAATGCTCCCACTTAGTCTTTTGTTTTCGCTTAAGCCCATGCATTGGCTGGTATGCCCTATGATGCGTGGATGAATGCTTTTTACACACCGACCTCCGAAGTCATCCAAGGAAATACCAACCTTCCAAGGTTTGCCCGGGAGGGGCCAGCCCCGTGAACACAGTAGAGGAGAATTACACTTAACTTCTCGGTAAACCGGTAACGCCAGAGCCGCCGTTTCTCCGCCTCTGGACGCCACGTGTGATCCTGGCCTTAGAGATGGCCATGGCAGAAGTGAGTATTTCTAAGAGGTGCTGCAGACTTGAGTTTGTATGACATGAATTTGGGTGTTGGGCGTGCTCGTTTGGATCATGCGGACGCTTTTGCCACATCTAATACGACGTCAGTATAATTGGAGGCTAGGAGCATTTCGTCTTGGATTCAGAAATATAAAACACAGTGTTGCATTTTTAAGGAAATCATTCATTCTTTTAACAGATTTATATTGAGGGCCTAGGATGTGCCAGGCCTTACTCAAGGTGTTGGGGATACGACAATGAAGGAAACAGACAAACACTAAAAATTCCTGCCATGGGGTGCTTACATCCTCTGGGGAGACCCTTGGTTCTGGCTTCTTTCATGGAATGTAATATCCGAATGATTGTTCCTGTGGTTTATTCCTGTTTATTGGTGATAACTATTCTGTTTTATGAAGATACTACAGTACGTTTATTCACCTATTGATGGAAGTTTGGGTTCCACTTCGGGGCAGTTACAGTTAAGGCTGCTATGAACGTTCGTGTTCGAGTATTTTTGTGAGCATGTTTTCATCTCTCTAGAATGCATCCTGGCCGTGCGATTACTGGGTCAGATGATAATGTGTACCTAAGTCATAAGGAATCGCCAGACTCTTCCCCAGAGTGGTCTTCCCATTTTCACACTGCCACCAGCAGTGTGTGAACGTTCCAATTATTCCACATCCATGCTGACGTGTGGCCTCGTACGATTTTAGCCATTCATCATCTTGTGTTGTGATGATTCACGGTGGTTTAACTTATATTTTCCCATCACCAAAAGTGGGCCGTCTTTTCAGGCCACACTTTTGTGAGTGTCTGTTAGGCTTTTGTCCAGTTTTACTGTGGTATCTTCCTAATTAGGTATAGGAGTTCTTTATATATTCTGTATATGATTCCTTTGTCAAATATGTAAAATGTCTTCTCCCAGTCTGTGGTTTGCTTTTTTATTTTTGTAGTGCTGTCTTTTGATGAGCAGGAAGATTTAATTCTGGTAAGTCTGTCATTTTTTTTTTCTTTTATGCGTCTTGTCTGAGAAATCTTTGCCTTTCCTTGTCTCAATACTATAAAGACATTCTCCGGTGTTTTCTTCTATAAATGCTATAGTTTTAGCTTTTATGGTTAGGTCTGTGATCTATCTCAAAAGCCATTTTTGTGTACATTAAGAGTTATGGGTTCAGGTTTATTTTTCCGTACAAATATCCAGTTCTTCCAGTATTGTTTTTGAAACGATTGTATGGTCCTCCTCAAATGCCTTAGTGCCTTCATTGAAAATCAGTTGACCACAGGTGAGCGTCTATTTTGAGATTCTGTATCGCGTCCTATTGCCCTGTCCTTATATCTCAACATGACATTGTCTCGATAGTTACAACGCGGTAAATCATACAATCAGATGGTGTAAATGCACCCTCATTCTTCCTCTCTTTCATGATTGTTGTGGCCATTCTAGTACCTTTGCATTTGCAAGTAAATTCTAGAATCAGTTCATCAATTTCTACAAAAGTCTGTGCTGGGATTTTTTTTTTAACTTTTCATTTTGAAATTACTTCAAATGTACAGAAAAGTTCCACGAAGAGTAATACGTAGTCCCAGATCTCTTTCCCCAGGCTTATCCCTTCTCATTTGATTTATCACTTGCCCGTGCATGTTTGTAAGTGTTACTTTTCCTGGGCCAGTTGAGAAGTGGTTGCATTCATCACACCCTTTTCCCCTTAATACTTCTGTGCGTATTCCCTAAGATCAACCGTATTTCCTTACAGAACAGCAGCTTCAAATTCAGGGTGTATGTCAGATTGCCATCACTCTCCAGTTGCCTTCATGGCCTCAGTGATTCTGTGGAGACCCCCTCCCTGGGACAGAATGCCCTCCGTATTGCTTTAGTGAGGAACAGTTCCTCAGCCTTTCACGACATCGAAATGTTTGACACGTGTAAGGCAGTTATTGTACAGAACGCCCCTGGATTGGGATTTGGCTGATGTTTATGATGTTATGACTATGATGTTAGATTCTGGCCATGCATTTTTTTACTGAAAAGCAGATCAAGTGATGTTTCCTTTTCAGGGTCTTGTATCTGGAGGTACATGATGTCAGTCTGCCCCTTACTGGTGCTGTTAATTGTGCCCACTTGGTTCTTTTCTTTTTTAAAAAAAAATTCTCATTAGAGTTATTTTTCACTGCATAAGTGAAACTAATTTGTAAGAAAATCCTGCTAGGATTTCGATGGGTGGGATTGCACGTTGGGAGAATGGACTCCTTAAAGCCATTGAATGGTCCACCCTGTGAATAGGGTAGATATTTCTATTTCTGTCCCTTTTCTTTCTCTCTACAGTGTTTTGAAGTTTTAAGTGTGGAGGTCTTCCGTGTATCTTATTAGGTTTTACTCCTAAGTATCTTACCATTTTGAAGTGTATAATCCAATGGTGTTAAGTACATTCACACTCTTACGTGGCTGTCTGTCCTCACCATCCATTTTCAGAACTTTTTCGTCTTTCCAAACTGAAACTCTGTATCCATTAAACAATGACTTCCCATTTTCCCTTCCCGCTAATTCTTAGCAACCACAATTCTACTTTCTGTCTCTATGAATCTGACTACTCTCTTCTGTGCTTTTAACATGATTGTAAATGACATTTTAAAAAACTTTCATTTGCTAATTGTTAAGTATAGGAAAACGATTGTATATTGATTTAGTCCTACGGTTTTACTAAATCTGTACTAGTTTTAGTAATTTAATTTTTTTTTTTTTAATGTTTAGTTATCTTTGAGAGAGAGAGAGAGTACAGGTGGGGGAGAGGTAGAGAGAGAGAGGGAGACACAGAATCCGAAGCAGGCTCCAGACTCTGAGCTGTCAGCACAGAGCCCGATGTGGGGCTCAAACCCACGAACTGCGAGATCATGACCTGAGCCAAAGTTGGACGCTTAACCCACTGAGCCACCCAGGCGCCCCTATTTTTAGTAGTTTAAAAATATATTCCTCACAGGGGCACCTGGGTGGCTCAGTCGGTTGGGCGTCTCACTTCGGCTCAGGTCATGATCTCGCAATTCGTGGGTTCGAGCCCCGCATCGGGCTCTGTGCTGAGAGCTCAGAGCCTGGAGCCTGCTTCGGATTCTGTGTCTCCCTCTCTCTCTCTGCCCCTTCCCCGCTTGTGCGCTCTCTCTCTCTCTCTAAAAAATGAATAAACGTTATATAAAAATTTAAAAAATATATATATGTATACATATTACTTAGCATCTCCTATGTAAATTACGATATCAGCTGTGAGTGAAAGCAGTTTTATTTCTTTCTAATCTGTAAGTCATTTATCCAAATACCATTTACGTGTCTGTTTATCAGTGGATGGATGGATTGATTATCTCCTGATCATAATGGTTAAGATTTCCACAGCAATTTGGATAGAATTGGTAAGAACAGACAGGTTTGTCTTTTTTGATGTCTGTGGGGAAAGTGTTCTGTATTTCACCATTAAGTAGCATATTCACTGTAGGCTCCTGATAGACGCCCTTTTTATTAGATTACGAAAGCAACTGTTGAGACTTTGGGTAATGAACGAGGGTTGACTTTTGTCAACTGCCCTTTCCCTATCAACCGAGATTATCACATGGTTTCCCTCTTTGTCTCTGTGCTTTTGGTGACTGGTTTTTAAGTGTTGAAATAACCTTGTATTCTTGGTTAGCGCAGTTCGTTCATTACCCAAGTCTCTGTTATCAAAAAGAAAATAAATAAAATATAAAAAATAAAAAACTTTGCTGGGTCCAATTTGTTTTGGTTTTGTGAAGCATGGTGCCCATTTGGTCAAGGGCATTTTGGTCTATAACGTCCTTGGGCATCCTTGTCAGGCATTAGTATCATTTTACCTTGTAAAGTAAATTAGGAAGTATCTTCCTCCTTTATGTTCTGAACGAGTTTGTGTAAAATTGCCGTTTCTTTCTTTTTTTTTTTAATTTTTTTTTTCAACGTTTATTTTTTTTTATTTTGGGGACAGAGAGAGACAGAGCATGAACGGGGGAGGGGCAGAGAGAGAGGGAGACACAGAATCGGAAACAGGCTCCAGGCTCTGAGCCATCAGCCCAGAGCCTGACGCGGGGCTCGAACTCACGGACCGCGAGATCGTGACCTGGCTGAAGTCGGACGCCTAACCGACTGCGCCACCCAGGCGCCCCCCGTTTCTTTCTTAAATGTTTAACAGAAGTTACCAGTTTCTATTGTTTGGGGCTGGGGTTTTAATCTTGGGGAGGTTTTTTAATTATAATTTCAAATTTCCTTAAGACATTTAGGTCTATTCTGAGTTTTTATTTCCGTTTCCATTAATTTTAGTGTATTGTGTTTTTCAAGGAGTTTGCCATATTTTTCTAAGTTATTGGATCTGTGTTCACATATTTGTTCATAATATTTCTTATTATCTTTTAACATCTGTAGCGTCTTTAGTGATGCCCCCCTTTAGCAATCATGATGTCGGTAATGTGTGTTTTTCTCTTTTTCTTGATCAGTTTTTCTAGGTATGAGCAATTCCGTTACTTTGTTTGGAGAACCATCTTTTGGCTTTATTGATTTTTCTATTGTTTCTTTTCTATCTTGTTAATTTCTGCTCTCATCGTTAGTATTTTCTAGTTACTTCAGGCTTAACGTGGTATTCTTTTTCCAACTTGTTAAGATGCAAAAGCTTGTCTAAGCATTTAAAGCTATAAATTTCTCTTTAATTACTGTTTTAGCTGCATTTCACAATTTTTAGTAGCCTGTTTTCATTTTTCATATTTTATATTTTCATATTTCATTTAAAATCCCATTTAATTTTCCTGGGTTCCTGGGTGGCTCAGTCAGTTAAGCATCCCAATTCTTGATGTTGGCTCAGATCAAGGTTTCATGGAACCATGAGATTGAGCCCAGCATCTGCACAGAGCCTGGATGGGATTCTGTCTCTCTCTCTCTCGGCCCCTCCCCCTCTCGTTCTCTCTCTCTAAATAAATAAACAAATAAATAAACAAACTTTAAAAAATAAAATAAAATACCATTTAATTTTTCTTGTATTTTATTTTTTGAGCCCAAGGATTATTTAGAAATGGGCTCTTCAATTTTAAAATATTTGCAGAGTTTCTAAATAGCTTCTTGTTACTGAGTTCTAATTTAACTCAACGTGATCTGAGATTTGTGGCTCCAGTTCTATTAACTTTATTGTGATTGATTTTACGGCAAGAATATGGTCGGTCTGGGTGAATGTGTCGTGCGCACTGAAGCACCCATGCTGTCTCATTGAGTATATTGTTCTCCAAACGTCCATTAGGTCAAGGGGGGTGGCCAGCGTTTCCACCGTTGTTTCTTCACTGATTTTTTGTCTAGTTTGATTAACTACTGACAGACAGGTGTTAATATTTCAACTATAATTGTGCATTTTTCTGTTTTGTCCTCTAGTCCTGTCAATTCTCGTTTATGTTTTGTTGTGTTGTTTTAGATGTTTATTTTGGGAGCCAGAGCGAGTGGGAGACAGAGAGAGAGAGAAAGAAAAAGCATGATCAGGGGAGGTGCAGAGAGAGAGAGAGAGAGAGAGAGAGAGAATCCCCAGCAGGCTCCACAGTGTCAGCAAAGGGCCCCACGCGGGACTTGATCTTATGAACCATGAGATCATGACCTGAGCCGAAATCAAGAGTCAGACGCTTGACCGACTGAGCCCCCCAGGCATCCCTTGCTCATATATTTTGAAGCTCTGAAATTAGATGTATTCGTATTTACATCTTTTTGGTTAACAGACCCTTCTGTTTGAAAGATGTTTCTGCTGAGTGTCTAATTGCAGGTTCACGATTTATTTTCTGTGCTGGTGCATGGAAGCTGTCACCCTGTTTTGTGTTGTTTCCGATGAGGGGCCAGCCATTATTTGTCGTGTTGCTCTGCCTCTATTTATCTTCGGTTTTGCGCAGGTTGACTGTGATGTGAGCAGGTGTGATTTCCTCGGTGTTATCCCGCTCGCTCTTCCCTGACATTGCTTAGTCTGTTACTGTTTTTTTAATCAGCTCTGGAAAAATGTTGGGGATTATTTCTTCAAACCTTTTTCCTGACCCCTTGCATCTGTCTTCTCCTGGGGCTTGATGGCACATCAGTTAGACCCATTGTATTTGCCCACAGCTCACTGAGGCTCTGGTTATTGTTTGTAAATCTTTTGGTCTGTCTCTGTTTCAGGTTGGAATTTTTTTTAAGTTTCTTTATTTATTCTGAGAGAAAGAGTGTGGGTAAGGGCAGAGAGGGAGGGAGAGAGAGAGAGAGAGACAGAGACAGAGAGAGAATCCCCAAGCAGGCTCTGCACTGTCAGCACTGAGCCCGATATGGGGCTCGAACTCACGAGCTCTGAGATCATGACCTGAGCCGCAGTCAGGCGCTCAACCGACTGAGCCACCCAGGCGCCCCAAGTGTCCGTGTCTTCTGAAACTACCTGTATCTTCATTACACTTTGTTCCTTGCACTGTTTACCGCACTTAGAGCTCCTTAAAGCCCTGGTCTGCCAAGTCTAACATCTGGATCGTCCTTGGGTTTGTTTCTCTTGACCCTGGGTTATAAGCTTTCCTGTTTCTCCACGTGTTTGGTAATTTTTCTTTGTATACCAGACATTGTAGTTTGTACTCTAGATTTTGTTACCTTCCTCCGAAGAGTGTTTTGTTACTGCAGCCTATTAGGTTGTTGTCGGGTCACCTGAAACTTAGGGAGTTTCAGGCTTTGTTAAAGCGATTTATCTCCATTTATTCTTTGTGCTTTTGCGCTTTTCTGCTCTCCCCCCGTTCCACTATGCCGGAGAGATAGCCTCCTCTGCTTCACTCCATCAGACAGCCCATTTAATGCAGGCTGACCCTTTCATAATAAGAACAACAATTAGGAAAACGGTGTTACCACAGTTTTAGCAAAAAACTGTTTGGGGGGGGGGAAGTTACCTTCCTACATAATGTGTAACTACATTGGAATTTTGACACTGATTACCTTTCAATTTCAAGGGAGCCTACGTCCTTTTAAAGGTCATTAATTGAGGGTGCCTGGGTGACTCAATCAGTTAAGCATCCAACTCTTGATCTAAGTTCAGGTCTTGATTTCAGGGTTGTGAGTTCAAGCCCTGCAGCAGGCTCCACGCGGGGCATGCAGCTTACTGGGGCGGGGGGGGGGGGGGGGAGAAAAGGTCATTCATTTCTTATATCCAGGAATTTTTCCATGTTTTTCTTCAGCCTAATTTTTACGTGTGTACCATTGAGGGGAAGGTACCTGCCATCAGCCCATCATCTTCTCTGCCTTTTGCGGAAAACACTTTCTGTCCTTCCTCTGTTTCTTCTCAATCGCCTACTCCTTCCCTTGCTTTTTGTTTTTTTAATCCAATATTGTAGTTACTCATGTCTCCCTTCCTTGACCATGAATCTGCAGGTGTGTAAGTTTCTTCTTCATCTGTGTCATTAGGCCTTAGATTAGTGCCTGGGACATTAGGAATGTAGGAGATCCCCAAAATTGCATTTCCGTAACATTGAGGTTCTGCGATTTGGTACTCGGGTCTGTTTCCCTTGCGTGGTTTCAGGGATTTTACAGATGACGGCGTCTGTCTCAGTGCTTCTCTTTGGTCTTTGAGTGGCCAGTTGTACACACTTTTCCAGCTCTGTCACTCTTCAGAGGTCCCCAACTCTGCCCCGTAAAGATAAGATAGAACTGTGCTTGGCACTAGAAAGTAATTCCCGCTTGTTGTACCAGAATTCAGAAAGCCGAAGCATGTCATTTTCCAACCACTTCTGTTTGTGTTTTCGGACATTCTCTGCAGTTCAGATTAGACGCCCCCTGAGCTGAGTTAGCAGTGGATGGGACACAGTGGCCTCGAGCCCCTTCTCAGCGTATCTTGCCCGCCTGCTGCTCCTTCCCTCATTCTGGGGGCACCTGACAGGGGCCAGGAAGAAGCCCAAGGCAGAGGACCACGCTCTCTATGCCTTGACTCTTGAAGCGGAGGAAAGAAAGTGCTCGCTTTGTGGGGTCGCCCCCAGGGACCGGCTGCATCAAGTCCCCTAACCTGGGAGTAGGTGACAGTAAACAGAGCACGCGCCTCTCAGCGATTTTCCCCGGCACAGTGTGCGAGCGCCCCGAACCGAGCTGCGGCGACTCATAGCGCACACCCCGGGGCAGAGTTGACCTGCCCTTCGGCGCGTTTGGTGAGCGTGGGCATTGGCTTTAATTTCATCAGCAGTTAACTCGGCTCACGGGGCTGGGGCTGGGGCGTGTGTGCTGGTGTGTATGGCCAGCACGCGTGCTGGGCCATTTAAACTATATTTGAGGAATCCTGGACCCGAAGAAATGATGGCTGAGCGAGCTTACGAGAAAGGGCATCCCGCTGTGGTTGGCATCGCAGTCTCTTTGTTTAGATTATTTATGGCTCCAGCTTCCTTTCTTTGAGAGAAAAAGAGCTTCTGCAGGTGACGAGGGGGGAGAGAGCCAGAGGCGGCTGAAGAGAGGGTGTACCGCCAGGTCCTTTGTCTCCGCTGTTAGGAGCGTCCAGAGTTTACATCTGGGAGGGAGCTAAGATAGGGATTTTTAAGTCCTTTTGGCGGAATTGGACAACACAGAATTTCAACGGGCGGTGGTCAGCATCAGCGTAGGGTGAGATGACGAGGCTCAGGGGCAGGTTACAGGTTTGCTGGAAAACAACTGATGTAATTACAGGCCTAAGGCGTTTGCTAGAAGCTTGCCCTGGGAGCCCCAGGCCCCTGTCCTTTGCTCCCCAGCAGGTGGGCAGTCCTCATGTATCTGCTGTGGTAGCTTCCACTGTCTCCTGGGAGCATCCTCAGGGCCCCTTGAGAAGCGTCTGGGTCCTCAGAATGCCTGATCCCGTGGGCTGAAGGCAGGACTGACAGGTTCTGCAGGGAAGAATGTGACACAGACTCCAGCGGTGGCAGGGGGTGGGGGCGTGCGCATGGTGGGCGTGTGCAGGCTGTTCCCCTTGGGCCCCGGGGCAGGAGTCAGACTGGGGGACCCAGCGGGAGGGCCGTGCCTTTGCCCAGCACCCCCACCTGTCCCCCATGTTCCTACGTGTGGTCTGTGCCACCTGCAGCACCCACACATCCACGGTCTCCCCGTTAGTTGCATCTTGCGTTAGCGTGGTGCATTTGTTACGATCGATGAGCCAGTTTCAATACATGATGATCGACTCAAGTCCGTAGTATTCGTTAGCATTCACTCCTGGTGATGGACATTCTGCAGATTTGGACAGATGTTCAGTTGACTCTCGAACAACACGGAGATTGGGACACTGACCCCCCGCATGGTTGAAAGTCAGTGTACAACTTCTGACTCCCCCACCAGAACCTGACTACTAATAGCCCGCTGTTGACCGGAAGCCTTGTTGATAACGTAAATGGTCAATGACCACATAGTTTGTATGTCGTATGTATTATATACTGAACTCTTACCATAAAGTAAGCTACAGAAAAGAAAATGTTACCAAGAAAATCCTAAGGGAGGGGCACCTGTGTGGCTCAGTCTGTTGAGCATCGACTCTTCATTTCAGCTCGGGTCATGATCTTGGGGTTCGTGGGTTCGAGCCCCAAGTCGGGCTCTGTGCTGACAGCACGGAGTCTGCTTGGGATTCTCCCTCTCTCTCTGCCCCTCTCCCTCTCACATTCTCTTTTTCAAAATAAATACACTTTTAGAACATCACAGGGGAGAGAAAATACGTTTTCAGCACTTTGTTTCTGGCACTGAATAACATTCCTCTGTCTGGATGGACCACAATTTATTTGTCCATTCACCTACTGAAGGATAGCTCGGTTACTTCTGAGTTTTTGGCAGTTATAAATACAACTGCAATCAACATTTGTGGGCAGATTTTCGTGTGGTCCTTTTCAGTCCATTTGGGTAAATACCGGGGAACGAGATGGCTAGATCATAAGGTATGGATTTTCAAGGGAAAAAAAAAATCTTGAAAGATACCCGAGATCTTCTGGTGTGGTCACAGACTGTGTCTTTCCCAGAGACGACTACCACGAGGACGGATTCTGCCAGCCTTACCGGGGGATCGCCTGTGCGCGCTTCATCGGGAACCGGACCATTTATGTGGACTCCCTCCAGATGCAGGGAGAGATTGAAAATCGAATCACAGGTAGGAGCCCGACATCTTTGCGGTGAGACAGTGAGCACCCGCTTGTGTTTGCCAGTTACTCGCTCGGACAGTCAGTCCCTGTTCTGTGGTCTTGGCGATGGAAAGGCGGAGACATTTTTAGAAGCATTTGGAGTCGCCATTGTGGTTTGATCCAGAATGTCCGCATTGGTGCGCTCAGATAACCAAGGGCAGGTTGCTTAGAATATACGTCTGATTCGTCAAATCGGGCCAACCGGATGGGTCCCAAGTCTTGCCTTGTCCTGTCCTCACTGCGTCGTCAGGGCCTCCTGTCCCTGGGCTGGCCACACCGCAGCCGGGCCGGTGCCCACGGCGTTCCATCACTTGACTTCTTTGTTCCGCCTTTCCTGACTCTTGCACCGTCTTGGACTTGTGCTTGGTTACTAGGGCCACAACTGCGCTGTTCGGGAGAGAGGTTTGCAGGTTGGCGGTGGTGCGTGGGGACGCTGCACCATCAGACCGAATCAGCCTTCGGGTTTTCAGGTGCCTCTTCGCAGCACGAACAGCGTAGCCGATCATTCAGCATGAAGCGGCCGGCTCTCTGTCTCTTTGGGAGTTAGCATTTCTGGTGGGCGGTTAGCCCTCAACGCACTGACTTTTACATGTTGATGTGAAGGTCATCTTAGGGGAAATCCTCTGAGAAGTAGGAAAATGAATTAGACCAAAGCCCCGCAAAGCCCTGTTCCTCCTGTCTCTGCTGTCCCTCCAGACACACGCTGCAGCCACCGGCCAGCCTCTGAGGCCGGGCTCCCCGGGAGACGTGGTGGGGTTGGCAGAGGGCCTGGCAAAGAAAGCGGTGTCCTGGTAAGGGGCAAGAGTGAGGGTCCTAGGTGTACGCTCCTGGGGGTGTCATTGACACGCCCTTCTAAATTCGGGTGCGCCGTGGCCTTGCCTTTCACCCCAGCCTGGAGGGGCTGAGGTCACGGTCACGCATAGACCTGCCTGGCCCATGGTGACTGAGCCCTCTGAGGACAGGGCCAGGTGTCCAGGGAGAAGTGGAAAGGGCAGTGGGGGGCCCAGCAGGAGAACGTTTTGAAAACATTGGTATCTCTCCTCGGAAAAGCTTTTCATGCCATTGGAAGCAGAACTTCTCAAACCTTTTCGGGGACCACATCCAGCGAGCTATGTTCTTTACATTAGGACTTGGTGTATGCGTGCATGTATCTCACAGACGGGAAACGGGTCGCAGGAAACAAAATGCACCCTTAACAAAAGCAGTGGTTTTTCTCTTTGGTTTTATTTCATTAAGGGAGAAGAGCGGGTTACCGCCTTATCGCGAACCCTGCATTCTGACGTCCTCTCGGGTGTTCTAACCCTCTTTTAGAATGCTAGCCACAGACTCTGGAATTTTACATCCCACTAATTGGCAAGCCCTGATTCCAGGCACAAGATTGCCCCTCAGTGATTTCTTTAGGAATTGTCTGAAGCGTTAAACAACTCAGATACCTAAGCAGACTGATACAGCCGTGTTTGGGGAAAAGGGTCAAACGAGGATCTCTAGATTTGTGAATTGAAGTGGAATTTGCTCTAGACGGACCGGCTTGGGGTTTAGAGACTAGCTGTGGAGATGTTCTGTTTGGAGAGCATGCTTGTCCCAGGACTCTGGAAGCTTCCAAGGAGTCTTCAGAGTGATGTGGGGAGCGGGGGAAGGTGAGGACGTGAGTTGTTGGATCTTCTGGGCGATCGGAAGTCAGCCCTCATGCGATATGTTCTGAGGGAGAGAGGGAAGAGGAGAGACCCTTACAGGGTCAGCTGTGACACCCTCTTGGTTGATCACCCCAAAAGAAATGCCGGGTTTGGCTTTCTTAGACAATCTTTCTCTGCCTGGCGGTCAAGGTGTACATCATGACCGCATTCCTGATGGTCACCAGCTCTGCCATGAGGGGACAGAACTGGGTTCACACCTGGTTCTTGAGCCGTCTCCGAGAGACCCTGCACCCACACCCGGTCCTCAATTTTAATATAGACCAGAAGGGACCAGGCAGGACCCTGAATGCACCTCATGTGCTCATACAGGCTCTGTGCAGCCATCCATTCCACAGTGTTTGGCTTCAACAGCCTCAACAAATCACTTGGCAGAGAAAGACACAGGACCAGAAAGGGACTGAGTGACCCACTGACCTATAGTAAATAACAGGGCAGGGGGCTCCCACACCAGCTCACCTATTCCTGGGGCTGCTGCGGGTGCCCGCAGCGCCACCTGCTGGTCACACTGGGCACCGCACCACAAGTCCTGGGTAGAGCTGGGGCGTCCCAGGGACTGAATCCCAGCCTGTCCCATTTTCTCCCCATCTCTGCAAGGTGTGCCAGCAAAGGGACCTCTTTTTCTTCAGCTTCCTCGGATCAAATTGTTACAAGCAGGTCCTTCGCAGGTCAAAGGGGATGGGCCTCCTGGCAGTGGGCATGTGGCCGATGCCTTCCTTTGGGCCCCGATGGCCGAGAGGGGGCGAGTAAGGGCTCTGTTCATCCTGCTCACCCTGCAGCTCCCACCCGGGATCCTCTCCCCAGACCAGGGGTCAGGTTCATTTCCGGCACACTCCGTCCTGCGTGCTACCTCTAAACAGCAAACCAGCCCATCCTGGCTCCGGAACCCCCTCCCCTACCTGCCTCTGCTCTCTTTGTCACAAAGCCTCCCCGCCCTTCCCACGCTGAGCACCTTCCAGCTGTTTCCTGGCTCTCCCTCTCGCCTCTGCCTCCGCCACTGTCTTCTTACTCCTCCTCCTGCGGTGCATTTCACGGGGCTGGCCGCCTGTCCATCTGTCCGGCACAGCCTTCACCCTCTGGGGTGCCCTCTCACCTCCCCAGGCTGCGGCGTCGGCCTGCAGGCCCACAGGACGGGGATGCCGGAAGACGGTGGCTCCCTCCCGGGTCCCTATGCTTTTTTCCAATCTCTGCCTCTAGAAGTCACTGCTCTACCCACACGAGTCACAGGAGGGCCCTAGCAAGTGGCTTTTGGGTCGGAAATCCGGATCTTCCTTGGATGGAAAAAGCATCCAGCTGGATGAGTCCCTTGTTTTCCTTGTTCCCCTTTGGATTGTGTTAAGTGAGGCGTGGGGACCAGGGCCTTTCTGTGTCTGGTGCCGATCGGGGCGGCTCTTGCGCGGCCCGGGGCCTGCTCGTGTGAGCGCCTTTCCGGGTGTGCGCAGGACAGCGTGGAGGGTTGGGGGGCCCCGGTGCGGGGAAGGAGAGAGGGGGCCGGGGGCCGCGGGCAGGCGGGGAACACCTGGCTAGAGCAGGGGCCGGGCGCGCCAGGTGGGGCGGGGTTCGGGGGCCCCCACAGCTAACGCCAGTCTCCCCGCCCTCGCAGCGGCCTTCACCATGATCGGCACGTCCACGCACCTGTCGGACCAGTGCTCGCAGTTCGCCATCCCCTCCTTCTGCCACTTCGTGTTCCCGCTGTGCGACGCGCGCTCCCGGGCGCCCAAGCCCCGCGAGCTGTGCCGGGACGAGTGCGAGGTGCTGGAGAGCGACCTGTGCCGCCAGGAATACACCATCGCGCGCTCCAACCCTCTCATCCTCATGCGGCTGCAGCTGCCCAAGTGCGAGGCGCTGCCCCTGCCCGAGAGCCCGGACGCCGCCAACTGCATGCGCATCGGCATCCCTGCGGAGAGGCTGGGCCGCTGTGAGTCCGGCGGGCGCGGGGCGGGGCGGGGTGTCTGTTAGAGCCCCGGGGTCCCCACCGGCCCGGCGCAGCCACCGGGAGTCCTTCCGCCGCAGGCTGACAGCACCGAGGGAGGCAGACTTGCCCTGGGATCCCCGAGCGCCTCAGCCCTGACCAGGTCAGGTGCGCTGCCCCTTGAAGGGGGCGGGGACCCAGGGAAGAGACCACCTTCTCCCCCAACCCCCCTTCCCCAGGCTTGGGACTGGATTCACTTCTTTGGCGAGGCTGGGGGGGTCCCAGAGCCGGGCGGAGCTCCTCACCAAGGGCAGTTCAGAGCCTGGTCCCTGGGCTCACCGCTCACGCCCCGATCCTGGCTGTAGGGCTTCCTCAGGTGTGCCCTTGGACAGTTTAAATACCGGTTTCTTCCCCTTGCTCGGGGATAAGAACCACTAACCTCCGATGCTGGGAGGCAGATCGAGTGAGCTCATCTTTAGAAAGTGCTGAGAACGGTGCCCGTGCCCTGCAAGCTCTGTATTTCAACGCCCACACCCCAGGTCTGGCTCAGAGAGCTCTCTGGGTCTCCTCCTGGGCTGCAGAGATGCACGTGGTGTCCTCGCTGGGCAGCAAAGAGGGTCTCCGAGGCTGTGGGCCTGGGGGTTTACCCGCCCCCCCAACCCCACCCCGTTCACTTCTGCTTTGCCTCTGCTGCAAGTGAACATGAGGTGGGGGTTGACGTCCTCATTCTGGAATGCAGGCTCCTGGTGGGTCCCAGAGGTGGTTTCAGGATCGTGGTATAACGCCGGGTGGGGTTTTCTTCCCCACCTGTGTGTCCCTGATATACCCCCAATTTTTAAGACAAATTTTTGAATGGTTAGTTTTGAGAGAGAGAGACAGAGAGGGTGGGCAGGGGAGGGGCAGAGAGAGAGGGAGACACAGAATCCGAAGCAGGCTCCAGGCTCCCAGCTGTCCGCACAGAGCTCGACCCGGGGCTCGAACCCCCAAACTGGGAGATCATGACCTGAGCCGAAGTCGGACGCTCAACTGACTGAGCCACCCAGGCGCCCCAGATGCACCCCCAGTTTAACTCGTGGGCTCAGGGCTTTATGAAGTCATGACTTTTAGTGGTGCTTTTCTGGGAAGCCATGCACGTACAATCTTTTGGTCTGGAAATTTCCAGTGTGGGAGACGTGGGCGCGGTGGTTTCGTTGCTTCCGTTTGTGGGGTAGTTGAAGAAGGGTGCTGTCTGTCCCCCCCCCCCCCGGGGGTGGGCCGCTGCCCGTTGCCCTCGGGCCTCCTAACGCATCCTCCCTCGCAGACCATCAGTGCTACAACGGTTCCGGCACGGATTACCGGGGGACCGCCACCACCACCAAGTCCGGGCACCAGTGCCAGCCGTGGGCCCTGCAGCTCCCGCACAGCCACCACCTGAGCAGCACGGACTTCCCCGAGCTCGGAGGGGGCCACGCGTACTGCCGGAACCCCGGGGGGCAGATGGAGGGCCCCTGGTGCTTCACGCAGAATAAAAACGTACGCATGGAACTGTGTGGCGTACCCCCTTGTAGTATGTATTCTCTCTCTCTCTTTTTTTTTTTAACGTGTTGACTGTTGCGTGCGCCCTCGTGGCGACGTGGGGCCAGGAGGCTGGTGGGGCTGCCGCCGCCCCCACGTCACCACCGTGATTGTCGGTTTTAAGTAAAGCCGTTGGCGGTTAGGGAAGTAATACCTGGTCATTCTAGGACGTTTTAAGTTAGAGACAGGTCTGAGGAGGCGTGGGCTGGTCACCCCTAATTGCACTGCTCCGTGGACTGCTGTTTACGTTTTGGGGGCCCTCTGTCGCCTGTGTGTGGTGCTGGGATGCTCGGTTAGGCCCCTCGTCTCTCCACGAGCATCGTCACGGAACGTGTGCCAGTACGATAAAACCTTGATTTGCAAGCGTAATTCGTCCCGGAAACATGCTTGTGACCCAAAGCGAATTTCAGGAACCCTTGGCTCGGGGCTGATCAAGTGACGTCCGGCGTCACATACGACTCGTATCGCCAGACCTCACTCATCGATCAAGTTAAAATTTATTAGAAATGTTTGCTCGTCTTGCAGAACACTCGCAGAACAAGTTACTCCCAATCCAAGGTTTTGCTGTATTGATAGGGTGCTTCCTGGCGTCTGTCGCTAGGGGGCGCAACACCGCCTGCCCCCCACCCTTGCCTCCCGCTGTGCCAGCTTTCATAGGTGGGCTCGGCAGAGTTGGGAAGAACAGGACTTAAGTCTTGTAACCAGTTTCCCTGCAATTTCTCTGTTACATTATGAACAGGAAGAGAGAGAGTGACTAAGGGCTGCAGACGGTACAAACTACAAACGTTATTTCTCTGTTGCAACCATTTATTTACGTGTTGCCGGCTCCCATCCGCCCGGATACCCCGAGAGAAGAGCCTTCTGAGTCTTATATTTTGGACCCCGGAGGCAGTGGGTTGGTGGAACGTTACTGAGAAGACATGGATGAGGAGAGATGAACAGGGAAGCAAAACCAGGCTCACTGTGCCCGTTGGCCCCGGGCCGGGCATGTCTCCACCTGCAGTCACCAGGAGTGAAAACTAGCATCCATCACCTTCTGGAAGTATAATTGGGCAGTTCCAAATTTGCCACTCTTTACTCAGCACAGATCTTTCTTTTTCTTTTCTTTCATTTCCTTTCCTTTTGTTTCCTTTCCTTTCGTTCCCTTTCGTTTCGTTTCCTTTCCCTTTCCTTTTTCCTTTCCTTTCCTTTCCTTCCTTTCTTTCCTTTCTTTCCCTTTCCCTTTCCCTTCCCTTCCCTTCCCTTTCTCTTTCTTTCTTTCTTTCTTTCTTTCTTTCGAGAGAATGAGAGCAGGGGAGGGGCAGAGGGAGAAGAGTGAGAATCTCAAGCAGAACTCGACGAGGGGCTCAATCTCTGTGAGATCATGACTCGAGTTGAAATCAAGAGCCAGCTACGGGGCTGACTGAGCCAGTCAGGCACCTCTCACCACAGATCTTAACACTGGCCTTCAAGACTGTGTGATCGCTGCAGGAATAAACTTTAGGAATGAAAATGCCAGTAGTTAGATTATCGTAAAGCTACTTTGTGGAATGCTACAGTTGTCTAAAACAATTTCCTGCAAGGGAGGATGTCCATGGTGTCCTGTTGAGGGAAAGAGGGAAATTGTAGGGCAATAGCTGTGTTATTTCTTTGCTCTTCCTCCCCGCAACTCCCCTCTCTGCATCCCTCCCTCCTTCCCCTTCTCTGTCTCTTTCTTCATGGAAGAAAGGGTTGTGTGTGTGGGTGTGTGTGTGAGCACACATAGGCACCTACATTTTTGGGGTGAAGCTTTGGAACACTGCACACCAAACTTTTAGCGGTGATTTCCCACGGCTTACAGAAATGTTAAAATGTAAGACGTTTTTACAACGAGCAGTGATTACTTTTGTAGTTAAAAATAAACCAAAACCTAAAAATCTGTATGTCGTTTGATTTGGCAATTCTAAGAATACCTAACATCGCAAAAATACCTGCACTCAAGAGGGCAGAAATGCTAAGGATATTTATTGCAGTGTCACTTTTAGTAGCTAAATAAGAAACAGGCTGCTTGTTTACCAGTAGGGGGTTGGATGGTGATCGAACCACATCCGTACCATGGAATTGTGTGCGGCCATTGAAGAATGCGTAGGGCTGTCTGTTTCTCATGAAGCCTTGTCTGAGATGTGTTATTCTGCCACCAAACCAGGAACAGGAAAATATGGGTGATATGATTTCTATTTGAAAAGAATTCTACTGATAATTCTATTTTTTTTTCAACGTTTTTATTTTATTTATTTTTGGGACAGAGAGAGACAGAGCATGAGCGGGGGAGGGGCAGAGAGAGAGGGAGACACAGAATCGGAAACAGGCTCCAGGCTCTGAGCCATCAGCCCAGAGCCTGACGCGGGGCTCGAACTCACGGACTGCGAGATCGTGACCTGGCTGAAGTTGGACGCTTAACCGACTGCGCCACCCAGGCGCCCCTGATAATTCTATTTTTAAAAAACATGTCAAATTGTTGCTTCTGTGTGCTGAAATAGCTGAATATCGTTTATTTCAGGGTCACCTTAAAACACACATAGAGAATCAGGTGAACACCCACCTGTTGACAGTGGGATAGCCTTTGGTGAATGTGCTGTTGGGAATACCCACTTTCCTGTAATACTAGAGTCCTTAATAAGCATGTTATCTGTTGGTGATTTTGAAAAGATGGATGGTCGCACAGGTGTTTGGATTGAGCTCACATCACTGACCTTGGCCTGAGGGGCACGTGGAATCTCCCCCAGCCCTCCTGATGGCAAATGACGATGACCCGGAATCTCCACTGCCCCTGAGGCTTCTAGAACATCTGCCTCGAGGGTGGGGCCAGGAGAGTTTTGATTTTATGTGTGGGGGTGGGGGGCATGGGACTGACGGGAGGGACAGACAGACCCTGGTCTGGGACAGTGCTTCAGTCCAGCGTGCCCCCTGTGCGTCTCCGTAAATCCTGTAGAGGGAGACAGCGTTGCTTCTCCTTATGGAGAAAGGTAAATCCTCACGGAGGCCTTCCACATCCCACCATGCTTTCTTCAAGAATGCTCGAGCCCCAGTTGCATGCCATATAGGGTCAAACTCACTGGCTGCCTGTGCCCTTCAAATCAAACGCGTTTTTCATTATTATCTTAAAAGAATATGTGTCCGCTATACAGAAAATGTGGAAAATCCTCAAATGTTGCAGACAAGGGTCACTGCTCATCCCAGTACCTTGGTTATTACTCCTGTAAGACCCTTTGAGTTCACTTGTCTTCTGTGCTGGCTGGGTATTCCCATTTGATTCCTTGGTGGCAGTTTGGGATCGTGTCTCATACACGTATCCACTTGTGTTTGACTCTTATAGTGGAGTCGGGGGCGGGAGGGGCTGGTGGAGAACGTCGGGTGGGAAGGGGGATATTTCTTAAAAACTCGTGACCCTTGCTGTTCACAGGCCCCCAGGACAGCAGCAGGATGGGAATTCTGTACATCCTGGTTCCCAGCATCGCGATTCCCCTGGTCATCGCGTGCCTTTTCTTCCTGGTCTGCATGTGTCGGAATAAGCAGAAGGCCTCTGCGTCCACACCACAGCGGCGGCAGCTGATGGCCTCTCCCAGCCAGGACGTGGAGATGCCTCTCATCAACCAGCATAAGCAGGTCTCCCGCCCCTCCAGGCGTAGCCTCTACCTGGAGACCGCTGGGCTTCGCGATTTGCTCGAAACTCAACACGTAGCTATGCTGTTCTATTCCATTCTAGTCTAGTCTAGTCTAGTCTATTCTTACTCTGTCCTATTCTTTTATTCTACTCTGTTCTATTTTTACTTTATTTTCACTTTTAATTTGTTTTATTTTTATTTTACTTTATTTTATTTTTACTTTCGTTTGTTTTATTTTTCTTTTTACTTTCTTTTCTCTTTACTTTTTAATTTCCATTTTGCTTTCTTTTCTTTTTCCTTTATTTTGTTTTACTTTGTTATTTTATTTTTTATATTCTAAGAGCGCGAGAGCACAGGCTGGGGAGAGGGGCAGAGGGAGAGGGAATCTCAAGCAGGCTCCACACTCAGCATAAAGCCCAATGCGGGACTCGATCCCACGACCTTGGGATCACGCCCTGTGCCAAAACCCGGGCGGGGGGGGGGGGGTCCGACACCCAGCCAACTGAGCCACCTGGGCACCCTGACACGTAACTATTTTAAACCGCCCTTGATTTTGCTGTATGTTCTCTAAGACATATCAGGACATTCGTGTGCTTAGGAAGTAAGCTGTAGGCATGTTTGGGATCGGCGGCCCCACCCTCTACGGCTCCCCCCTCCGCCTAGACCTGCGCGCTAACGAGGGAGCCCGAGGGAGCCATCCTGGTCCTGAACCTGCAGGGCTTCCGCGCTCCCCACAGGAGAACAAAAGGAAAAGGGTTTGGATCGGCCCACGACCCGAGGGCCAGGCTGGCTCTTCCAAGGGGCTGGGGTGTGTTTTCTGGTCCGTGTGGAGTTGGGTCGCAGCAGACTCCTTGTGGGGGTAGGACAGAGCGCTGCTGAAGGCCCCTCCCCTCCCCGAGAGCTCCTAGGACAGCGAGAGCACCCCAAAATACAGCACAAGAGAAAGTCATCACCCGCCTGCCTTACGTGAGGGGACGTTTCTGTTACTTGCAGGCATGGGGGGAAGCTCATTCCCATCTGGGCTCTGAAGGAGGTAGAGTGTAGCCGTTCAGCTGTGTAGCCGGCAGTCACTGTGTGTTTGCTGGGGGGCTCTGGGGATGGATGGTGAGGAGACGCAGAACCTCGTTTGAGGGCGGGCACGTTTCCAGAGCAGCAGGAAAGGCCGGGTGGGGGCGTGGCTGGGAGAGTCCAGGGGTGCCCCCGGGACAGTGGAGCCCAGCTTGGCTCGGGGGGGGGGGGGGGCGGTGTGTGCTTGAGTGTGAACAGGTGCTCGCGCACTGCGACGGCGTCCCCGGAGTATTTGAGGGGACGTCATCTGCGGGCTGCTTGGGAGCCGTTCAAGGTTTTCAGGGCAGCCTCACGGCTTCAGAGCGTGTTGGAGAGCAGAGAGTGGTGGGCAGGGCCGGGGGGCTTTGCTGGGACTGCCCCCTAAGCCTCCCCCCCGCCCCCCCCCCGTTCCCAGCTGCTCCGCTCGTCCCCCTCCTGTGTTTCACTGGGCCTCTTCTCCTCGGCAGGCCAAGCTCAAGGAGATCAGCCTGTCCTCGGTGAGGTTCATGGAGGAGCTCGGGGAGGACCGGTTCGGGAAGGTCTACAAAGGCCACCTGTTCGGCCCGACGCCGGGGGAGCAGAGCCAGGCCGTGGCCATCAAAACGCTGAAGGACAAAGCGGAGGGGCCGCTCCGGGAGGAGTTCCGGCACGAGGCCATGCTGCGGGCGCGGCTGCAGCACCCCAACATCGTGTGCCTGCTGGGCGTGGTGACCAAGGACCAGCCGCTCAGCATGGTGTTCAGCTACTGCTCGCACGGGGACCTCCACGAGTTCCTGGTCATGCGCTCGCCACACTCGGACGTGGGCAGCACCGACGACGACCGCACGGTGAAGTCTACCCTGGAGCCCCCCGACTTCGTGCACGTCGCGGCGCAGATCGCCTCGGGCATGGAGTACCTGTCCAGCCACCACGTGGTCCACAAGGACCTGGCCACCCGCAACGTGCTCGTGTACGACAAGCTGAGCGTGAAGATCTCGGACCTGGGGCTGTTCCGCGAAGTGTATTCGGCCGACTACTACAAGCTGATGGGGAGCGCGCTCCTGCCCGTACGCTGGATGTCTCCCGAGGCCATCGTGTACGGCAAGTTCTCCGTGGACTCGGACATCTGGTCCTACGGCGTGGTCCTGTGGGAGGTCTTCAGCTACGGCCTGCAGCCCTACTGCGGGCACGCCAACCAGGACGTGGTGGAGATGATACGCAGCCGGCAGATGCTGCCTTGCCCCGACGACTGCCCGGCCTGGGTGTATGCCCTGATGCTCGAGTGCTGGAACGAGTTCCCCAGCCGGCGGCCCCGCTTCAAGGACATCCACGGCCGGCTCCGGGCCTGGGGCAACCTGTCCGCCTACAACAGCTCGGCGCAGACCTCGGGGGCCAGCAATGCCACGCAGACCAGCTCCCTGAGCACCAGCCCGGTCAGCAACGTCAGCAACGCCCGCTACGGGGGGCCCAAGCCGAAGGCCCAGCCCTTCCCGCAGCCCCCGTTCATGCCCATGAAGGGCCAGATCAGGCCCATGGTGCCCCCTCCCCAGCTCTACATCCCCGTCAACGGGTACCAGCCCGTGCCAGCCTACGGGGCCTACCTGCCCAACTTCTACCCGGTCCAGATCCCGATGCAGATGGCCCCGCAGCAGGTGCCCGCCCAGGTGGTCCCCAAGCCTGGCTCCCACCACAGCGGCAGCGGCTCCACCAGCACGGGCTACGTCACCACCGCGCCCTCCAACACGTCCATGGCGGACAGGGTGGCCCTGCTCTCCGAGGCCACTGAGGACGCACAGAACACCCCGGAGGACGCGGCCCAGAGCCCTGTGCCGGAAGCCGAGGAGGAGGACGGCTCTGTCCCGGAGACCGAGCTGCTGGGGGACAATGACACTCTGCAGATGGATGAGGCCGAGGGCCAGCTGGAAGCTTGAGGGGCACGGGGCCGCCGGGCACCCGGGGAGGCTTGGGCAACCCCCACCGGGCTGGTTTGCGGTGTCACCGTGCGAAACCTGTTCCTCCGTCGTCCTCTTGTGCACAGAGCTGCCGCGGTGGCCACTCGTGGTTGGAGGGTGTGGGTGCTCGTGGCACCCAGCCGGGCGGGGGCGGGGGCCCGGGAAAATGGGTGGCACCCACCTGCACGGCCTGCATTCCCTGAGGTCAGACCGGCGGTGCTCTCTGCCCGTGCTCGGCAGGAACGTAGGTGGCGTCTTCCCTCCACGTTGGCATATGGATCGAATGTGATGAAACTTTAGGAAAACAGGCCCCGGGGGGCGGCGAGGTGCGACCTCGGGCTTTGAGATTCCCGGCGGCTGGCCTGTGTGAGGACAGGGGAGGCCTGCCTTCTCCCCACCGCCCCCTGCCAGGGTCGGTCTCCCTTCAGCCACCCAGGATCGGCGGGAACAGGATGCTGCCACCGACCAGCGTCCCACGAGCCTGGGGCTCCTGCAGTGGGAGTTCTGTGTGCCTTCAATGAAAATGTGCCTTAAAAAAGAGAAACCCACCGAGGGGATTTTGTATCTTTGTGAAATGGTTTGAATTCTCCCGCATGTGTATCTTGCCCACTTTTCTGGAAAGCGTTTCTTGGGTTTGGAGACACGAGGAGCGACGTCGTACAGAGCACGGTGTTGTTCTTTTGTGTCTTGAGAATCATGTACGGGCCCGAAAACTGTAACTTATGTGGTTTCTGCACCATTTCCCTTGACGTATTGTGTGCTTTAGTAATTTAACCGTTTGCGCCACCCGCGCCGGGATGCCACCGGATCTTGCCCTTGCGTTCGTTTGCTTGCGCTCCTGCCGCGTGGAGGCGAGGTCCGCTCATGTCCGAGCTGGCGGGACGGCGCCACCCCCGCATCCCGGTGGCTCTCACTTGTAACTCCCATACCTGGCGTATCCAATAAAGCGAAACAGAACTTTTGGTCGGCTCTCTGCGGGTTGCGAGGACGTGGGGCAGTGGAGGTGCTGCGTGACCCCACGGCGATGCCTGGGGCTGAGTGCTTGCCGTGGGTCGGGGGGGGGGGGGGCGGTCTCATCCAGGACCGGCAACTCCGTCCGCGTGTGGACTTACGTTGCCACGTGACAGATGCAAACCCATGCCGTCGCTCTTCTGCTAGGGTCTCTCGGAGGTGATTTCCTGGCCGATGACGTGAAGTTGGTCTGGGGTTTTAGCCTGTCTCCTCCTGAGGTCCCATGGCCCCTGACAGCTGGGGACCTGGAGCCCGGCACTTCCCAGGGCCCTGGAGCAGGGCGGGGGTGGGGGCGAGGCGGTGAGTTGGGAATGGGCTGACCGCACCACCGCCTAGGGCCGCCTGTGCCTCTGCTCGCTGGGCAGTTCAGCCCGAATGAACCGCCCCCCCCGGGGGGGTTCCAGGGCTTCCAGTCGGGAGAGGGGCCACTGTAGCAGCACAGCTGTGGGGGGGGGACCGGCAGGCAGCCTGGCCCCAGTGCCAGCCTGGGAGGAGGCCGTCGGAGCTGGTGGCAGTGGGTCCATGGCACTGGGGCCGGCCGGGCTCAGCGGGGAATTTGCATCACGTGTGCTGGAGAACTGCCCTCTCTGCTCCCCGGCGGGTCCGGACGGGACCAAGAACGCGCCTGTACAAGCGGCCGGAGAGGGGGTGGCGGTCAGGGCCCCCGGGAGAGCCACGGAGCCACAGACCGGACGGACCACGGTCTGTGATGGTGATGGTGCAGCCCCTGGGGCCATCTTGAGCTTCAGGGCTGTCGTGTGCAGCCCTCACCCGCTGCTTTGGCAGAGTGCTGCTGACACACGAACTAGGATGTCGGAATGTATATCCTGAAACCGGAGGGCCTCCCTGCTTGGCAGAGGAAGCGGCATGATTGGGCGGTTGGGACTGCGACACCACCCCCGCCCCCGGAGCCCCCCCCCCCCGCCCCCCCGGAGCCCCCTGCTCCTGGCGAGTGTGGTCTGAGGTGCGGAGGAAAAGAACTCAGGATCGGATAGGGCTGCTTCCCGTTTCCATTGACCTGATGCTTTAACCGTTGAGTTGACACCTGAGAGTGGAAAATGGGAACTGTCACCTGGCCGCGGGCACCGGCGGGCAGCAGCTGCCGCTTCGGCTCCCCAGCCCTCGGGGCCCAGCCGGGGACAGCGGCCCAGGCCGCCGACGCCTTGGAGCCCCCAGCAGAGGCTCTGCAGAAAAGTCGGCAGGGCTTTTTTTGAGGAGCGGGAGAGGCTTTGAATTGGGGGATTTTGTTTGTTGGGTAAACACAGCATCTTTTGTTACGGCTCTAACCGTAAAGCCTCTCACATCCTCAGGAAAGTGACGGAGTTTCTGGAGTCCACTGGACAACAGGTACTTGGTGGGGAGGTTCTGGAACCACTGACATTAGAGCCAAGTTGCAGGATTCAGATAAACGTCCCGCGCGCGCCGTGCGCGGGCCGCACGCCCGTCCCCGTCCATCCCACGGCGGGAGACGGCCGCAGCTGCTGAGTAACTGGTGTACGTGTGATTGGTTTCGTCAAGCCGTGCAAAGCCCCAAATAGCTTTTTCAGTTCTTCTGTTTTTTTGACGAACGGCCTTTGTTGGAACAGCGTGTCAGAGCGATGGCTGATTTTTCTGTACTAATTTTAGAGGGTTGGACCAAACACCACCGTATGCGGTAGCTCCCCCTCTAAATCAAGAACACCTCTTGCTTCTCTCAACACGGAAACATGTTTTAAATAGGCTCCCTTGACATTCGGTTCCTCCTCGGAAATTCGGCGTCGGTACCTACGTGGGGGGACTTGGTGCTTTTACACCTTTGTTTGAAACGGATCTTACACAGATGTTGGTTCTGTGTGGGATTCTTACGGGAACATTTAAACCGTTTTTTGGGGGGTGGGGGGAGGTTTGAGGTTAACTTTTAAGAGGTTAACTCTTAAGAGTAAATGGAGCTCAGAGTACTGTCTGGAAACCTTGCCACCATGAGCCAAGGTGACCTACGGAAGGTCTGTCCCCCTCCCACCACGCCCCCGCCTCCCTCCTCATCAGTCCCCAAAGTACTAGAGACTAAGTACTTCCTGGCATGATACTTGGTGAGCACACAGCCATTGGCTCTTGAAATAGGAGTGAGGTTTTATTTAGGTGGGGAAGCCTGGGTTTAGCCTCCCTGGCACTGGCCCTCAAGGACATGAGCCCCGGGGTCGGGTGTTGAAACCAGAATAGCGCTGTTATAATTCTGTATTTCTGTTTCACTTAAGTACTGCATAGTGAATTCCCTCCTGCAGGTCAGAGACACGGCCCATCCCGTCCGCCCCGTGTCCCTCCAGGTAAACTCCCGTCATTGGCTTGTTACGGGTCCACCCAGTTGTTAGTACATGCGTGAGGAAACATACCTGTATGTTCTCATCTGTAACCCTTTATTTTAATGCGTACGCGGTCCCCTTCTCTACAGATTGTTTCCTGCCTTGCTTTTTTTCATGGTGACCATGTATCTTGGGGCTCTGTGCCCTCCCTCCGGTGGGTAGGGAGCTAGTCTGCTGGAGGAATTTCTCGCAGTGCCCCTCAGTGATGTCTCAGGGCCAGTCCCGAGCCCCCGGGCCTGGAACGCTGTTCGCCTGCAGGCGTAGGTGGGGATAAAGCTGAGCAGGACTGAGGAGCCTTGGCTTGGTGCTCATACATGTTTTTAAAAGGACCGGACGGGACGGGGGGTCCTGGGTGGCTCAGCAGGTTAGGCATCCGAGTCTTTATTTTAGCTCAGGTCATGATTGTGGGTTTGAGCCCCGCATCGGGGCGTGGAGCCTGCCTAAGATCCTCTCTCTCTCTCCCCTTCTCCCTCTACCCCTCCCCTGCTGCCCTCTCTCTCTCTCTCTCGAGAAAAAAGAGCAAGTTAGCATTTTTAACTCCCTGGTATTGCTTTTTCTGGAATTTGTCCTGTTCACTTTTTCCCACTCTGCAGAGCTGAAGCCTTAGTGGGAAATGTTGCCCAGAGGCAGAGAAGCAGATTGATAAACCATCCCTTGTGTGTTGGAAGGCCTTAGGGGCATGTGCAGCTACCCGGGGAGACACAGGACCAAGTGAGAAAACTCCAGAAGGCAGCTGTACGGATACCCGCCAGCCCAGGATGGGTATTACCGCCCCTGCACCCCGGCTCTAGGTAGTAAAGTGCAGGTGTCATTCGCTATCACATCCACCAGGGGGCTGAGTTCAGGCGAGTGGTGTTACCTGCTTCCCGATCTTTCTTAGTGGAGGGGAGGCGGTGTGCAGGCAGGTTAAAGGGAACTGGGGGGAGGAAAGGCAGCCTGGTCCCTCCCTGTGCTGCTGCCCCAACTCATGCCAGTTCCGCGTTGAAGCTTCTCCTTTTTCTCGGAAGGAGGGATGTACGTATAGGTAGGACAGAGTCCGGCCCGAGGAGGTCTTCGTTTGACATGGGCACGTAACAAGGCCTGACTCTGCAATGCCTGATTCCCTTTCTTTTTGCTTAAAGATAAATTGTAGACATGCCCAGAAGAGCCCTCTTCATTCCTTACTAGAAAGTGTCTCCTCACTACGGTGTCTTTAATGGAAACCTGCACCAAAGCCACCTCTCTGGGGGAACGCCAGTCTAAACCGATCCCAAGAACGTGCAACCATGGGGCGCCTGGGTGGCTCAGTCGGTTGAGTGTCTGACTCTTGATTTCGGCTCAGGTCGTGATCCTGCCAGGGTCGTGGGATTGAACCCCACCTCAGGCTCTGCACGGAGCACTGAGCATGGAACCTGCTCAAGATTCTCTCTCTCTCTCTCTCTCTCTCTCTCTCTCTCTCTCTGCCCCTCTCCCCCACTCACACTTTCTGTCTCTCCAAAAAAATTTTTTTTTCTTCAATTAAAAAAAATCCATGCCACCGTAGAATTTTAAGAAGATTCGCCGTCACTTTGAGATGCACAAATTAGGCTTTGAGAGCCCGGAAAGAGAGTGAAGAAACTAACGTGCAAGTTGGCTGAAAGGTGGTTTTTAGTGTTCAGGACCCTTCCTCCTGCTACTGGTGTCCACACAGAGCCTTCCCCGTGGGTAGCACAAGGGTGTACTTTGGCCACGGCACTAAATCCGACGTGACTGGGTGTCTGCATGACTGTTGCAGGTGAGGAATGGCCCAGCCTTCCCACTTGTAGATACGACACTTCCAAGTCTGGCTTTTACCTCGTTTCCAGGCTCTGAGGTACCGTATCTCCACACTGCTCACCCCGGGAGACCCACGGCATTTTGTAACAGGGAGTTCCTTCTGGGCTCCGGAGGAGGCGTTTCCCTTTCCTTCAGGTCGAGGCCTCCAGGACCTTTCAGACTCCACTGGCCTGACCATCACTCTTTTCTCAACAGCTGAACTGTGCTGTAATTGACTCCCGTAAAATTCACCCATTCTGGGTGTACAATTCAGTGACGTTTAGTAAATGTGCTAAGCGTGCGGGCTTCACCCGAATCTAACTTCGGAACATTTCTATCCCCTCGCAAAGATCCTTCCTGCACGTCAGCCCTGGGCTCTCTGGTTTTTGTCTCCACGGATTCGCCTTGGCCGGACATTTAGACGGAATTAGACAGTATGTGGCATTTTGCTTCTGGCTTCTTTCGCCGAACAATGTTCTTGCGGTCCATCCGTGTCGTGGGGCGTGTCAGAAGTTCGCTTTATGGCTGCGTAGGATTCCACCGTACGGATAGGCCACGTTGGTTTAGCCACTCCTCTGTCGGTGGGTGTTTAGATTTCTCCAGCTTCTGGGTATTATGAATAGTGCTGCTGTGAACATTTGTACATGTTCCTATGTGGACATAGGTTTTCACTTCTGTCAGGTAGACTCCTAGGGGTGGAATTGCTGGGTCGTACGGTCAATCAGCGATCTTTCTAAGAAATTTCCCAAACTGTTCTCAGAAGCAGTGGCACCATTTTGCTTCCCCGCCAGCAATGATAGAGGACTCCAGTTTCTTTCTTTCTTTTTTTTTTTTAATTGTTTTAAATCTTTATTTATCTTTGAGATAGAGACAGAGTGGGAGGTGGGGGCAGAGAGAGAGGGAGACCCAGAACCCGAAACAGGCTCCAGGCTCTGAGCGGTCAGCACAGAGCCCGACGCGGGGCTCGAACTCACCGACCGCGAGATCACGGCCTGAGCCGAAGTCGGGCGCTCCACCGACGGAGCCACCCAGGCGCCCCGACAAATGCTTCTTGAGTGTGTGCAGTTGGCTGGATTCCGTGATGAACAAGACAGGGAACGTTCCCACTTTCTCAAGAGGAAGGTTATTGTGCCAGAAATACTGTGAAAACAGGCTGTTTCCCCCCACCCTCACCCCCACCCCCACCCCCGCCGGGGTAGCACAATTGCCATTCAGTGATGCCTTGGGCAGAAGCCAGCTGTGGCCACCGGAGGAGGGTCCCTCAGGTGTAATTAGATCAGGTCCCTGCCTTTGCCAGCGACAAAGGACAGAAACTTGCCTCACTGTCATGAGCACACTGGCGACTTGGTGCCCACTGTTTTCAGGGCTTGTGAGGACTATAGATTCCTGGGGTCTTTCTGTGGACGACCCGCTTTCATCTAGAGACCCCAGCGTTTCCTGGATCTCAGAAGACATTGGCAGGGCCCTGGAGCCCTGCAGGTCCCCCGCCTCCAGACCTGCCTGTGAACGTGGTGGGGAAACCACATGTTTATTTTCACTAACCTCTGAGTGAAATGTAGCGTTTCCTCTTATCATAAACGTAGGGAAAACCCAAAGAGGTGTTCATCGCTCTCAGGGCTGGCTGCTGGTGGAAATCGCTTATTCTTCTGAACCCCTGTGGTTGTGACAGATGGCCCCGCGTTTGGTTTCGATCCTCAGTCCTCCAAGATCGTACCCCTGATCAGAACTGCTGCAAAATCTTGTTCCCGAGTGAATACAGGAGCACACACACCACATCCTAACTTTGCTTTTAAAAATACTGCATAGCGGCGCCTGGGGGGGCTCAGCCGGTTAAGCGTCCGACTTGGGCTCAGGTCATGATCTCACGGTTTGTGGGTTTGAGCCCTGCATCAGGCTCTGTGCTGACGGCTTGAGCCCCGTGTTGGGGTCTGTGCTGTCCGCGCGGAGCCCGCTTCGGTTCCTGTCTCCCTTTCTCTCTGCTCCTCCCCCGCTCGTGCTTTCTGTCTGAAAAATAAATAAAAACATCCAAAGCAAAGGTTTTTTTTTTTTTTTTTTTCAACGTTTATTTATTTTTGGGACAGAGAGAGACAGAGCATGAACAGGGGAGGGGCAGAGAGAGAGAGAGGGAGACACAGAATCGGAAACAGGCTCCAGGCTCTGAGCCATCCGCCCAGAGCCCGACGCGGGGCTCGAACTCACGGACCGCGAGATCGTGACCTGGCTGAAGTCGGACGCTTAACCGACTGCGCCACCCAGGCGCCCCTCAAAATTGTTGCTTTTTCACATCTCCTGTGCTCACAGGCCCCTACAATACACTAGGTGTTCTCTCTGTGCCCCACCGTCCCCAGAGGGAGCAGAGGGGCCTCGGGCTCCTGGAGGCTCTGGGAGCAAGGCCATCATCTCACCCGGAGAACCAGGCCCTCCCTTTCCTTCCGGGGACATGTTCTTCGAGTTTTAATGATTATCCAATAAGGCTGAGTTTCTAGCGACTTCAGATTGCTCTCAGGGTGGATTTCATTAGCATAAGAGAAATGTCCCATGCCTTTCTTACAAGCTTACGGCGCTCCCTTCATGAAGTGCAGGGAGCGGTCTGATGAGAGCTGGTGATGATGCAGGTCCTATCAATATGCGTGTCCATCACACTAGGTGTGTTCTCTTAATAAATTTCATTAGCTTGGTTATACCTTGGGGGCATTTTTTTGCAGAAACAGTTGCGTAGAAACCTGATATGTGCAAGGAAATGAGAGTGCTTAGTGGCAAACTCCGCTCTTGACACGCTGGAGGGAACACTGTTCCCTGGAACAGCAGGCGCGGATCTCATTGTGAGTGAAACGTTCCGTCCGATGTCCGTCCAATGGATTGGGCCACAGAAACCACACAAGACCCTCTCCAAACTGACCCCAGGCGAGATCATTAGATTAGCGTGGTGACCAATGCTGGTGGCAGCCTGCCGTGCTGGGGGTCGTGCGAAGAACCAGGGAGATCCAGCAGATGGGTTCAGAAGCAAAGTACATTCTCGAATGCCCATGGTATTCCGTTGTCTGAGGAAAACCCAGCAGCACGAGGGGAGACCCCTTGGCGACAGTGGGCAGTTTACACGATCTGGTCTTTACTCGCCGAATGTGCCTCTAAGATACACTGTGACCAAGAATTCTCTGAAAAGGTTTGTGCTCAAAGTTCCTTTCCTTGTGACCCGCGGTGGCTTTTTCACTCACTTTAACTGGAAACAAAACCATGCGGGTATAGCAACCGGGCGCCCGCTAATACAAGACGGAATAACCAGAATAACAGAAACTGAGAAATGTGCCGTATTAACTACATCTATCCCTACAAACCGTGAATTTCTAATTCACAAGGTTGGGGTTTTGGAATCATAGGGAGTGGCAAAGAGAAACCGGTGGTAAGCAGTTTTGATTTTTTTAATGGGGACGAGAAGCCAGGCTTACCCCACAGGGTTAGCTGCCTAGGAGTGTGGTGTATTTTCAGCTGAGCCGGAACTAGTTTTGGGGGGGGGGGGGAGGGAAGGAGAGGCTGGGGGCGGGGAGGGTGTCCTCAGCCTTTTGGGGCAGTCAGGGGTCTCCAAAGCACTGACTGAGATGCAGTTCTGACAAATGCCACTAGAGGCCACTAGAAAATAAACTTGAATTAATTCGCTGAGCTCCCTCTCTGTCTCTTTTCCTAGAAATAATTTTAGTTCACAGCCAGAAAAAAAGGGCAGGGTGGCTGTTTGATGCACCATCAAGTGTGCTGGGGCATAAATAGAAGTCAGTGGAGAGAAGTGTGTTCCAGGCGCCTTTCCATCCAGAGGTCAGTTCCCTCCTGCAGAGGTGGGTTGACAAGAGTTGAAAGTCCCCAAGACAGAAGCCTCCCCCAGGGCTGGGGTGACACCTGGGCTTTGCTGGGCAGATTCTGTACATTTGGAGCCAGAAGGGGATCTCCGGAGGGAGCACGTTCCTCCTAAGAGGTTGCCCAAGAGAAATTAAAAGATGGGTCTGCCTGCAGCATCGTGCAGGAATGTGCATAGTGGCTTTAGTCCTAGTGTCCAAGCATGGGAAACCTCCCAGTGTCCATCGGCAGGTGAATGGAAAACCAGCTATGGCACACCCAAGGAAGGGAACACTACTCGGCCATAAAAGTAACACACACACATACACACACACACGCACACACACTGGTGGGTCTCGAAAACATCAGAGAGAAGGAGACCACACAGAAAACGTTGCCTACGGTACGACTCCGTGTCAAGTTCTGGAACAGGAAACGGGAATCTGTAGTGGTAAGAGGCATCTCCAGGGTTGTCTGAGACTTCCAGGAGGGACGGAAATATCTTGCAGTTTGAACGTGGAGATGGTTACAAGAGTACACAGTTTTCAAAATTCACCACGTTAGACACTTTAAGTGGGTGCAAATTATACACTTCAAGTGACACCTTGAAAAGGTAGTGCTTTTTATTTTAAAATACAAAGCACCCTTCTCATGTTCTTAAATGCAGATGCCAATGCCTGCCAATCACAGAATTTCAAAAGGCCGGTCTGTTTACATTCTCACGTAATCAAAAAATTTTTTTTGCTCCGTCGTGTAGATGGAAAGACCGTTTCCGCCTCAGGCTTGGAGAGAGGAGTGAGAGTCGGGTCGCGAGGGGCAGGCCAGCCTCTGGACATAGGAGGTGGTGACCCCGGCTTCAACCACCACGTGACTGCAAGTGGATGAGACTCCCAAGGCCAGTCTGCCCCTAATTTAGGGCAACACGGGCGAGTATGGCGGCTGCAACCACTATGGGACAGCATCGGAGGATGAAAATGACCAGATGAGGTGTTTGGCTTTGGCCAGGCTGGGCTTGCTCTTGACTGACGTGGGAGGGGCGGCAGGGTGCCCCGTTCCACCCCTTGGGACCCTCCGTGTGGGTCTGCTGCAGGGCCATACCACGTGCCCTGGGGACCCGCTCCGGAGACTCCCTGTCTCTGTTGAGGTGACCACACACAGGCCGCCCACATGAGCAGGGGCGCCGGGCTGAGACCGTGAGCCGGGGAGGTTGGAGCTGGTGGGTTGACCCCCTGCAGATCGACTCTCCCCAGGTCCTACAACTCACCCATGTGTGACGACAGTCCCCTGATTGTGCACGGGCCCAGCAGTGCCCCCTCGGTCTCTCACTCTGTCACACTGGCTCTCCCTCAGTCCTGGTCTCCCCAGTTTGTCCCACTCTGCTTTCTAGGGCACCCAGTGTAGATAGACGCCCGTAGGATGTTCAGCCAGAGATGCTGACCAAGGCCAGCAGGTGTGCAAGCTTGGAATTCTGGGTAAGTTTGGGAGCCTTCAGCACCTTGTTAGCATTCCAAGCCCTGACACTGGACGAGATGTCACCCAAGGAGTGAGCGTTGATTAAAAGCAGAAGAAGCAAGAGACGAGAGCTGGGGAGCCCTCTGCTGGTGGGGCCTGGAGGCGAGGTACGTCCAGGGAGGCTGGAGGAGGGCTGAGAGAACAGCCATGGCCACGCTCTTGCTGAGGTCACCAGCGGTCCTCAGCACCTGCATGCACTTCACGAGGGACAGCCATTCAGGTCTCTACAAGAGACACCTGGGTGGGGAGACAGAGGGCTCCAGAGCAAAGGGGAAGAGAGAAATGAATGACAACCATTGTGGGCCACCCTTGAAAAAGTGTCACTGTCCTGGGAGCCAAGTTCAATGCCGCTCTGATTCTCTTGTTACATTATAACCATCTGGTGTTTTCTGTCTTTTCGTTTAGGATTTGTGTCCTTCTTCTAATTCAGCAATTTCATCAGGCTGTTGCCAAGTGTATTGGCTTGCTAGAGCAGTCATGACAAAGGCCCACAGATGGGCCGGCTTCCCCAACCTGGAGGCTGCGAGTCTGAGGTCAAGGACAGTCAGTAAGGTTGGTTCTTTCTGAAGGCCGTGAGGGAGGGATCTGTGCCAGGCTCTCTCCTCGGCTTGGACAGGTATCTTCAGGAGTCCTCACATTTTCTTGCCTCTACTTGTGTCTGTCTCTATGTCCAAATTTCCCCTTTTTATTAGGACACCAGTCATCTTGGATTAGGACCACCCCCCGCCCCAACACCCGCACTCCTTGTCTTAACTAATTACATCTGTGACAGCCTTATTCCCTAACAAGGTCACATTCTGAGACTGAGGGAGTTAAGACTTTAGCAAATTTGGGGAGGGGGAGCGCAATTCAACCCATGACCCCAAGCACGTGTCCCTTTAAATATACTCGATTGGCCAGTCTGCGGGTCTGATTCTTCACGTAGATCATGTCGGTTGTGTTTGCTTACGGATCTCTTCTCTGTGCTTCTATGGCTACGCGTCCCGTCTGCTTGGGTCTGTGCTCGAGGGCTCCTATCTTTCTCCTTGTGGTTTCCCTCTTTGTGTCGTTGCTCTGCATTCCAAGGTTTTCTTCTACTTGGTCTCCCGGAGACAATCTGAACAAAGACCATCCTGTTGTTCGTTTCACGTATTGAAGTTTGAAAAGCATGTATTTACTTCTACAAAGTCATTTTATGCTTTTGGTGCAGCTCCTTGAGAATTCTTACTAGTGCTTGGATAACATTCTCATCTAAGTCTTCCAGTCCCATCTGCCCCCGTGGGAGGCACCGATTTGACGTTTGCCATCTGGGCCTTCCTTCCTCTGGTGGCTGGGACGTTTGCGGTGAGCCTCTCCTATCTCCCCTCTTGTACGTCCATGGCTCTGCGCATCATCAATCATCAGCAAAAGCTACAAAACCTCTTAAGTACCGATAAACCCGAGTGGGGTGGGAAGCAAAGAGGTTTCTGGTCTCGTTGGATGACGGCTGACAAACCCAGAGAGGTGAGCGGCGTGCTGGCGATGGTTATGTGGGCGTCAAGGTCTGCGGCCGCCAGACAAAACCAGTTCTCAGCTTGGACACCCTCACGGTGGGAGACTTGTCTTCCCTTCAAGGCTTTGTCTCTGGGGCTTGTACAGCTTCACACGCCCCTGAATGGATGTGGAACGAGACATAGGTTCAAGGTTGACCAGGTCGTCTGTGACAGTGAAATACACGCTCCCTGGGCAGATCTTTCTCCGAGCACGTTTCCAGACACGGGGACTTCAGGAAGACATCGAGGTGTGATTAGAGCAGGGATAACGTGCTAATAAATTTCGTGGCCCTCAGTGAGGCCAGGTCAGCTCGTTCCTCTGGTCACGGATGGCTGTGCATACCACCTGGACAAACACCGAACTGCTTTCTGCCCGGGGTGGCTCCTCTGTGACCCACCTGCATCGCTGTCAGAGGTGTGGGCGAAGCCCTTTGCCTTCGAGTCAGAGCCTTTCTGGCCAGGTCTCCTTCCACAGCAGCTCCTCAAACTGCCACAGAGGCTCTCCCGAATCTGCTCTCTGCTCCCCAGCCAGCCCTGTGTCACCTGCACGCAGGCGATCCCCTGGAGGAGAGAAAATGGTGATGAGCCTCCCGGGACCCGGGGTCCTGCCGTCAGGTGGCTCCTTGCTCAGACGTGCTGTAGACCCCAAAGGGCACGGGGCTGCTGGATGTATGGTTTTTATTTTTAGTTTTTAATTTTTTCTAAGTGTATTTATCTATTTTGAGAGAGCGAGAGCACAAGCAGGGGAGGGGTAGAGAGAGAGAGGAGAGAGAGAGAATCTCAAGCAGGCTCCACGCTGTCAGCACAGAGCCCGACACGGGGTTTGAACCCACAAGCCACGGGCTCGTGACCGGAGCCGAAATCAAGACTCGGACGCCTAACCGACTGAGCCACCTGGGCGCCCCTGGACGTGTGGCTTTTAAAACAGTGGCAGATATCATGGCAACGGAGAAACGAGAACCTGCTGTGAAACCACGAGTTGGCTTTTCGAATAGAGTGGCTGACGCGAGCCTCTCGTGTCTTCTTCTTAGAATTAGAGGGCCCCGGGGCTGCTTCCTGAAGTCCTTCTCCAGAGTGAATGCCGTACCTTTCTGCAGCCCACGGGGGCTCTGGTCTGTGTGCTGTGCATGAGAAAATGTATGGCTTAACTGCTTCTTGTCCTTCAACTTTGTCTGACCGCCAGCCCAGAGCCGGAGAACTCAGTCAATGAAAACAAAGCCAAACAAGGGGAGAAGTAAACGAGCACTGAGCTCTCTGAGGGTCCCCCAGCGGGGAGAGTCAGGTCTCTAGGCCACTCCCTGGCCAGCCGGGCAGGGGAGCGGCCCCCATGCAGGTCCCTCCCGGGACCGGGCAGTTGCTGAGATGTGACCCTCCCCGTGCTGTCCTCTGCTGGCTGAGCTCCCAGGGCTGTGGATTCCTGGCCTCGGCCTCGGGTCTCAAGGCAAGGCAAGCTCCCTCCTCTGTGCTGCTGGTTCCCCAGCCGCCATCCCACCTCGTACCGGCTTTCTCCTGATCGGACCCACGGCCCCAGATCCCCCCAGCTCCTTGCTCTGCAGTGTCTGAGCCCCGAGAGAGCTGAGACAGTGAAGTCAGAGAAGAGCTCAACTGGCCAGCTTCCTTGAACAGTTTCAGGGGACAGTTGCTGGCTGTCACCATGGCACCTGTTTCCCCCGTCGCCTTTCTGACGTCCCCGAGTTTCAGTTTGGGAATGCCTATGGCCTTAGCAGGGGCTGGCTCTGCGCTTGACTTCGGGTCCGGGCACAGTGGTGGCGGTGGAATCAGCTGGGGACCAGTCAGCTGAAGGGCTTACCAGAAGTGCTGGACAAAGTCTCTGCCTCTGTTCCCTTCTCTGGGCGTGATCTGTGAAATGTGGGGCTCCCGCGGCTGCTGGCCAGAATTTGGGGATCACAGTAGAAGCCGTTTTAGGTTGACTTCGCAGCGTGAAGACAGAGCTAAACCCCAAAGGAAGCGGCTCTTGGTGAACTGGTAAGCCCAGATCCAATGTTTCATGCCCATACTCACACATCCGAGTGCCTTCTGGATGTTTCCGCCTGCACGGCGCACTGGCTCATCAAACTCACAAATCTTTCACGGAAAGACATATCTTTTTACCTAAAACTCATTTTCCTCCCGGTTTCCTGTTTCAGAGAAACCCAGTTCTGCTCCCTCCATGCAAGCCACGTCACCTCTTACAAGGGGGACACCAGCAGCCTCCGAGCCCCCTGCCCCCAACCCTGCAGGACCGAGCTTCTCATCCATTCTAGAGGTCCGACTCAATTTCCTAAACTGTACATTGGATTACCTCCCCTTCTCTGTGTAAGGCCCTTGGGATACAGGCAAACACCCCAGCCTATCTTACACCAAGACCGCACCTAAGCTGATATCTCTTGGGGTGCCAAGAGCCTTGTCTCGAAATGACCTCAAGGTTTCCCTCTGGGTCACTGGCTGGACCTCTGGGTGAGCTAGGTGGGATCAAGGCCTCCCCGTCTCCCAGCAGGACCGCCTAGACCTTCACTGGCTCCAAGATTCCCAGGTGGGGCAGCCGGCTTTCCCAGAAAAGTTCCAGGGAGCAAGGTTCCTCCCCAGGATGAGAGCCCACGGAGGGCCCTGGCCCCATGTCTCTCCCTGGGGCCGGACCAGGGCCTTCTCACCTCTTTTGGATCCCTGCATTTCCCCCTCTGTATCTTGGGCTTTAGAGGAACACACGGCACTGTCTCGGCATCCGGAGAAATCAGTCCGTCACACAGACAGTGTCATTTTGTGCTGGACTGCAGGCCACAACTTTGGCCACCAACCCACGTGGGTGAAATGGTATCTTGCTAACGGTTTTCATTTGCACTTTTAATTTGGTTCTAATTTGCGTTTCCCTGATTACTAGAGAGGTTGAACGCCTTTTCATATTTCCCGGCCACCTGGTTTTCTTTTTCGTGGAGTCTTTTCTAGCTCTTGACTGTTTCTGTTGAGCGGCTTGCCATTTTCTTACCGTCTTATAGGGGTTCTTTACGTATTTTTGGATATTAATCCTTAGTTGGCCAGATAAATGAAATATATATTTTCCAATAGATCTCTGGCTTTGACTTTGTTTATAGTCTCTGCCTCACAAAACTTTTTATTCTTAACACAGTCAAGTTTTTTATATTTTTAACATAATTTAAAATATAACATTACATCTATAACATAATCAAGTTTTTTATATATTTAACCCAATCAACATTTACACTATGCATTGTGTCTTGCTCAGCAGTTTCTTCCTTATCCTGGTGTTCCACAAGGAGCTGCCTGTATTTCCTTCCAAAAATTTCAGTTTGCTTTCACAGATAGGTCTTTAATCCATTTAGAATACACCGTGGTGTGTGTGTGTGTGTGTGTGTGTGTGTGTGTGTGTGCATGCGTGGTGTAAGGTAGGAAAACAAAGGTGCGATTTTTCTGTAGGACAGTCAATTGTCCTTGAGTGGATGGTTCTCTACTAATGAAATGCCACTTCTGGGAGCGGCTGGGTGGCTCAGTCGGTTGAGCGTCCGACTTTGGCTCAGGTCATGATCTCGCGTTCCGTGAGTTCGAGCCCCGCGTCGGGCTCTGTGCTGACAGCTCAGAGCCTGGAGCCTGTTTCCGATTCTGTGTCTCCCTCTCTCTCTCTCTGACCCTCCCCCGTTCATGCTCTGTCTCTCTCTGTCTCAAAAATAAATAAACGTTAAAAAAGAAAACAGAAAAAAAAAAAGAAATGCCACTTCTGGATAACATATGAAGTCTGTTTCTAGACTATTTTCTCCACTGGTTCATTTGTCTAGCCATATTTTAAAAACAAATGCTTCTAAGGATGCCTGGGTGGCTCAGTCGGTTAAGCGTCCGACTCTTGGTTTCTATTCAGGTCATGATCTTACGGTTTAGTGAGTTCGAGTCCTGCATCGGGCTCTGCACCGACAGTGTGGAGTCTGCTTGGGATTCTCTCTCTCTCCCTCTCTCTGTGCCCCTCTCCCACTGGTACTGTCTCTGTCTCTCAAAATAAATAAAAACTTTTAAAAAATGCTTCGTTAAAACCAATAATACTCTGTTTTTAAGGTTCCATTTGCATGTTGAATGCCGCCCACACATGACAGCAGGTTGGGAAATTACACTCTTGTGCCACAATCAATTAGCTCTCATTTCTCAGTCTCGTTCATCTGGGTTGTGGAGAGGAGCAGGGACATCATCTTTTGGTGAGGCTCTGAGTTGCTTGTGAGGTCACAGGACCACAGGACCAGCGCCGTTTTCCCTCACCACCGACAGTGATCCCAGGAGGCACCGGATGCTCGGAAGTGGCCCTTCTAGGCAATCAGTCAGCGACTATTTGATTGATCAGCAGTTTACTTTTATCTGCCAAATGAGATTTTTTTCTTCCTTAAAACCTAAAGGGTGGCAACGCCAGTCTTAAGGAATTTTGTCGTCCCGTTACCTGTTCATTTCCTTTTCTTTCAGAAACCCTCAGCATTTTCTTAGTCCTGAAACTTAAGCTTGCAAGCTCCTGGACCGTTGAGAAGTATTCCCCTTCTCCAGAATTGTCGTGGGAATCATTGCCGCGAGGTATATGGCACATCTTGGATCCCTTCTCTTTTCTTTTCTTTCTTTTTCTTTTTTTAGAGCTGTTTTATTTTCTGAAATCAGATGTACTTGGCAAACAGTTGCTGCTTCTCCTTTTCCTACTTGGTATGCTTTGGGAACGAGGTGTGGACAGACCCTCAGGCGTCTGCCCGCCTGTGCTCATACCTCCGAAGGGTCCCCTCTTTCAGAGTGTGGCTTGCTTATGCCGATGCAAATGGTCAAGGGGTTGGCCTGTTACTCTGTGGTCAGAGCGTGTTATTAAAGACTCTGTTGCCGGCAGGCTTGCCCTCCTGTCTCCGCTGCTGGCCTTGGAGAAGGAGACTGCCATGAATCCTACGGCCGCAGGAGCACCCCCAACCAAGCCTCTGACGGGAACCCAACCCCGGTGGGCACCCCTGTTACCGCCTCTCTGACCTCAGACAAGGACCCAGCTCAGAGCGCCTGGACTTCTGGCCCAGAGACACTGGGAGGTAATAAGTGTGTGTCATTTTAAGCCTGTCTGTAGTGACGTGGTGATTGTTATGTAGCAACAGAAACTAATACATTAACCTGCAGATAATTTCTGAAAGTCACTCCCTGGCTAATGCGTATGCTGTCGGTTGGAATGTTCCAACCAATTCCACTGAGTTTGTATTTACCCAGATAAGAGATACGAGAGTGTTTATATGAACTCTCTCCCAGCATAACAGTGCTTCAGAATCACGTAACGTTTTCCAAATTTCCCCGCCTGTGAGTCGGGGCTCCGGAGCCGGTGGCTTTGCAGAGGGAAGGGGCCAGCGAGCGCCTGGTGCCCAGTAGGCCCCAGAAATCCTTGTGGAATCAGTAGGTAAATGAACAGAGGGCTGTCACCACCTTCTTCTTATTACTGTAATTCTCCGTCTCGGGCTCTGTGATGTGTCCTGTGCGTCATCTTCTGAATCACTGAAATAGTCTCGTCAGGCAAGGGGAGTCACTCCCTTTTTACGAGCGGGGAAGCAGAGGTTCCGAGAGGCTGGTGATCGCCCCAGATCAAACATTGAGTGGCAGATCGAGCTCGGGGTCAAGGCTTCCCCACTGGAAACACCGGAACACGCACACATGCACACGCGCGCGCGCACACACACACACACACGTCTATGTCCGTGTATAAATTTTGAGTACAACTCTCTTTTATCTATCCCGATCACTCCCCTGGGAAGGGACTCGGGTTTGGGAGCTGGGCGAGCCCCGCCGCCTGTGACGGCCGCCGCGGCCTGTAGGTGGCGCTCGAGGGCTTGTCACCCGCGGCTTCAGCGCTGTTCCTTAGAAATGTGTATTGACTCCCGGCATCCTTGGCTCTTGGGAGAGCTGATTTTCTCACAATTCATAGAGATGGGTGGGCCCATTATGGCCGATTCTTCATCTGTGAATTATTTAGTGCGAAGAGAAGTGCTTGCACACGCTTAATTTCCAATCACGATCGGATGCCTCCGTGCAAACCGCTAGGAGGGAGCGAGGGGAGCAGAAAGGTCCTTCACAAATCTGCAGTTTTCCTCCCGAGCGAAGGTAACCAGGGACGGGGTTCGCATTTACAGAGTGCTTACTCTGTGACTTCAAATGACTTGCCTCGCCTCGTTAATCTCGCGGCATCCTTAGGAGGCAGGTACTGGTATTAGTCCTCTCACAAAGAAGAGGGAGCAGATCGAGAGAGTGGAAATATCCTAAGGGAAGGGAAGGACGGGGTAGCGCGTGGTCCCAGACTGGCCGCGTCCCCACACCTAGTCCTCAAAGGCTACGAGGAGCCAAAGACCCCCTTGGATGACCTCCCCCACCTTGTTTCTGCGTGTTTCCTTTTCATTGTGGACAAGAGCCAGCCACAGAGTCATGGACGTGAGCTCAAGCCTCATTTTGGACAGTGTGATCTAAGCAACACTGTGTCGCGGGGTCCCTGTGGCACAGATGTCCACACCCTGTGGCCACATCTCTCCCTGTTGTAGGAGGAAGGTGGGTGCAGAGCAGGGGTGAGGGGCACCTGGGAGGCAGGTGCTGGTGCCCTTGGGGGACCACGCGATACGTTAGGTGGGCATGGGGGAAGACAGGGACCGGGAAGGCGTCACGGAGATCCCTGCTGTTGAAAATAATTTCTATGCCATTTAAAGGATCACCCTTGGAAATATTAGACGAAACAGGATCCAACTGAACAGCACGAGCCAATAGGATGTGAGATGTGAGTTGCTCTATTTTAGGTCAAGGCCACCATAAAAAGACGGGAACTCTGGCTTTCATAGAGCTCCATGAAAAAGGGTTGGATAGGAGGAGGAGAGCCAAAGACCAATCCTTCCTGCAAAGTTCAGGGGACAGAGACCGCCTCTCCTAATTCATCCACTTCGGTAAGTTCGGGCTGCCGGCAAGGCTGGGCCGGCCAGCCTTCCCCAGGGAGTCTCAGAAGTCCTGTCAGTCAGCGCTGGCACGTTCAGAAATGCACCAGGGTTTCTCATGGAGTCTTTCTCATTAAATCCACGTGTTTGCCAGAGCTAATACAGGTCACACTGAAATGATGAGACAAACGCTACGCATTGAATTACGCTAATTTAGTTGTCACAAAACCATAAGCTGTCATTTGCAGGATGAAGAAACCCGTATTGAGGCAGCGAGGACTTGGCGATTAGCTCGTTAGGCGTGGGGCCAGAGGCCTGACCCTGAAGTCTTCGTCAAGTGTCTGGATCTGATGTGTTGTGTCCCAGGCCCGAGCATTCTCCTGTGAAACCTCGGACTGTCGATCACATACCCCGAAGAGTCTAAGTGACACTGTCGAGTTGGCTTCAAACCCAGAGTTCGTGGACTGACTCAACCAGGAGGATGCTTTTTTAGCCTCACAGATGTGGCTCCCAAAGGGACTTCCAGGGACTTTTCCAGAACGGGTGCCTTAGCACTGCTTTCTCCCAGAGCCCTTCCACATGTTTTTGTCTCCATAACACATGACGGGGGCCGACACCCATCGTTTATCTAGCAGATGGGAGGCGAGGACTGTGTCACCGGTGTTCGGTTCGCATTTAGAGAGTGCTCAATCAGTGCGGATGAGTGAAAATTTGAGATGAGTTTGATAACGTGGCCCAAAGGATAAATGGACCTCATTTTCTTCTGTTCCTGGGCCTGGAGGGCTCTTCCATATGTTTATTAGGATATAGGAGGCAGTGACTTATTGAAACTCACGAATGGAATGGTACAAACATAGGAGAATCTTTAAGACCCTTTATTCTGCTGATTTTCTGGAAGCACACAGAAACTTCTAGACTTTTTTTTTATTACTCATCAAATATCTTGTGGGTGTACGTGTAATAATGAGCCAGGCAGCTGTGCTCAGGGCTGGGAATGCAGCAATCAAGGGACCAGGGACTGTGTTTTCTGGAGCCCATCAACCCCACAGGGAGGCAGCGACTTAACCAACACTGAGTGGAGGGAAACCAAGAGTAGAAGAAGGCAGCAGGAGGTAGACCAGTAGTCTGGAGTGGGAACAGGCCTCTCCAGAAGGATCAAGACTTACCCAGGTGGCTTTGGGCCAGCCCCAGGTGGAGATTCCCAGGAAGGAATGAGAAAGGCGGGGTGGGGGGGGGCGGGGAGGGAGATCTGAAAAAAGATGAACAAGGCCAAGGGGAGCACAGCCCAGAAGGCAGGTCTGGTGAGGGGGGCGGAGAGACTCGGAAGGCCTCCAGAGCCCCTGCCAGCCCCGCCAGCATCACTCTCAGCAGCAGGAAGCGTCTGGTAAGCTTAGAGGCTCCCTAACGCAGCATGACCTGGGCACACGCTCGTGCCCGCAGGAGCTAGGAGGTTTGCAGCCTTATATTGTCCACGAGAGCATGCCCGGGGAAGGGCGCCTTCTCTATCTGCCTCATCTCAGGTTCACAAATGACTCGCTTCGCGTTCTATTGTTTGTCTATAATTTAAATTCATAGAAACAAACTTTCCACAGCTTCACCGCTGAGGTGGCGTAACACCATGTGTCACTTTGCTAGGGACGCCACAACGAAGTGCCACCGACTGGCGGCTTACACGACAGAAATGTATTTCCTGCAGTGACAGAGGCTGGAGGTCCGAGATCAAGGTGTCGTTTCTCCTGAGGCCCCTCTCCTGGGCTGCCGACGGCCACCTTCTCCCATGTCCTCACGTGGTCGTCCCATGGTGCCCATTTGTGTCTTAGTCTCCTGTTCTCATAAGGACAGCAGTCATCCTGGATGACGGCCCACCACGTGGCCTCCTTTTAACCTAATTACCTCAGGAAAGATCCAATCTCCAAATATAATCACATTCCAAGGTCCTAAGGGTTAGGGCGTCAACATAGGAATTTGAGGGCCAGGGATAATTCAGCCTGTAACACCCCACTTAAGTAAAATGCTTCTTCCAAGATGTTACCGCCAAAGAATTTTAAGAAGCAAAGAAGCTAACGAATTTTCTCTTGGGACACTGGAAGCTCAACCAGTCAAATTTAATTAAATTCATTTGCCAGTAAGTGAGTGCCTCATACACAATGTACTTCCTCTAGAGGAAAGCCTATTGTCACCTAATCTTCGTAATTGAATCACAAAGCATTCCTCTTCCTCCCCCCTCCCCCCTCCCCCCCCCCCCCCCCCCCCATCAAGTCCTTTTATCCCTTTTGAGTAAGGAAAGAAGAGGGCTCTTCTGGGCCTGTCTACAATTTATCTTTACACAAAAAGAAATGGAATCAGGCATCGTAGAGTCAGGCCTTGTTACATGACAATGTCAAACGAAGACCTTCTCGGGCCGACTCTGCCCTACCTGTGTACACATCCTGCCACGTTCTCGGTGTCCCCGAAATGGAACGTGTGTTTCGAGACAAGGAGAAGTTAGGGGAGCCATCATAGTATATTTGTGAGGATAAGGGTGTTGTTACTTAAAAAGCCTTCAGTGATTGTTATTGAATTTAAAAGGCCCACTTTGTCTTAACTACCGCTTTTTCCGATTTCGCTGTGATTTGCCTCATACTCGCTTACATAAAAATTACTCTCCAGACCAGAAATTCTTTATTCCGACATCTGTCCAAAAATGTTCCTTCTGCAACTTGCAGTCGTAACTCCTTGTTTTAATACCACCACCTCCTTCTTCCTGCTGTCACATTCTTGCAGAAATGGCAAGTGAAAAGAAAACATTCCCTCCTGGGAGCCCAGGAAATGCAATGTAATTCTCTGTCGAGTGATTTGCTATATTTATATAACCAGGAGAAAACAAACACAGACATGTACTACACTCAGGAAACTCCTGTTTGCTCTATTTTTAAAATTTTTGGTCTGCTTTCTCGAGGAGAGCCAGCTAAAGCCAGGGTTTATAGATTCTTTATCAACATGGACAGGCCAGGCAATGGTTGTCTTAAAGATTTCTCATTTAAAAGCAGCGACATAAGCTAGTAGACCAAACGCCCAGTTAGCGTGGTACATCCTGTAGGAGTTCATAGCCCTACCACTAGGGTGGAAACCTGGGAAAAGCTGAATTTTTATAATAGAGTAGCGTGATGTGCTAGAAAAACAGAAGTCACTGAAGAGGACAGACCTGTTGAGGCAGAACTTTATGATCAACCGGTTACATGTGAAGTGAAACTCTTCTGATCTTGGAACCTTCATTAAGTATACAGGGCTGATATGTGAACCTAAGATTTTCAGGCATTCTGATATGAGACCCTGGATTATTTACGATTTAGTTACTGAATATTCTACACGCCTGGGTCACAGAGTCACCTTACATTTAATCTAATCCCAATGGGGATTTTAAGAGAGAAGTCAACAAGTTTATCCCAAATAGTCTCTGAAAGAGCAAAACATAATAGCCAATATAATTTTGAAAAATAAAGATGAGGAGTGCCTGGGTGGCTCAGTCGGTTGAGCGTCCGACTTCGGCTCAGGTCATGATCTCGCAGTTCGTGGGTTCCAGCCCCGCATCGGGCTCTGTGCTGACAGCCTGGCGCCTGAAGCCTGCTTCAGATTCTGTGTCTCCCTCTCTCTCTGCTCCTCCCCCGCTCACACTCTCTCTCTCATTAAAAATAAATACACATTAGAAAAAAGAAAAAAAAAAAAGAAAAAGAAAGATGAATGGAGATTGCTTTTCTTTAACAGAAGGAGAACATGCTGTAGTGACTTGTGCTGGGGAAATGAAGAAGGTGTGCATTTCCCTACACTTCCCAATAAATACAACTAAAAACCTTAGAACTTATATATAAAACAACTATAGGATATATATACTCTGATTGGCAGACAGCAGAAGCAGACTGTTTAGGGACCTTGGAACCCGAGAATGACATGATGGTGAATTCCCTGGGTTTTCTCTTTGGCCTCGTATACCTCAGACTGGATAATGGAGAAGCCAGCAACCTAAAAACGCCCATGTGCACAAGACAGAAAAACGTTCCCAGAAACGTCTCCTTCCTACAGAGGACCAGGAAAGGAGCAGCACAGCAAGACAGAACTGTCAGATAGTAACCACTTTGTTCAGACCAAGCACCACAGGAAAGGCTGTGGCCCCAGAGCCATACTCACAGCTGGCAGAGAGGGGAGCCTAGATGTCCACTGTTGACAGGTCAACAAGACGCTCCAACTTCCCACTGGGACGGGGTCAGAGAAGGCAGAGTGAGGAACCGGGACTTTCATTCACACTGGGTGGCCATGAGCCCGTCTCCCACATCCTGTGGTGGCAGTGCAGATCAGATGGGGAGGTTAGACTTCCACCCCCACTCAGGGTGCCCCTACGTCTTCTCACAGGAGTGACATCAGAAGAGGCCTAGTGGAGAATTGGGGTGTTCACCACCAATCAGTAGTCAGAAGGTCACCTTCCCTGCAGAATCAATGGAGGCCTCTTCTCAGCCAGGAGGGTACCATGAGAGGCCTAATTGGGATCATGAAATCCTGCCCCTGCCCAACAGTAACAAGGAACCCCTCCCTTCCCAGAGTCCATGGAGATCAAGAAAAAAAACCTGGAATTCCGTCCCACCTGGTGGTAATGTGATACTGCATCCTTTACTTCACCCACCAGAGTGGTGTCAGAAGAAGCCTTCTAAAACGCTGGTTTCAACAAGATGTCTTATAACATCAAGGTCCAGGTCTCAATCAAAACCTCTTGGCAAACAAGAAGCAGGAGGATCTGAACTTAAATGACAAAAGACAATCAATAGACACCAACACCAAAGGGCACGTGTGTGGAATTGGATGACAAAGATTTTAAAGCAGACATCATAAGAGTGTTCCAACAAGCAATCACCAACACTCTTGAAGTGAATGGAAAAGTAGGAGTCTCAGCGAAGAAATGGATGATATGGAGAACCAAATGGAAATTTCAGAACTAAACATACAATGACCAAAATAAGACACTCACCTGATGGGCTTACCAAAAGAATAGAGAGGAAAGAGGAAAGAGACTCGAAGATAAAATGATAGGAGTTAGCTAGCCTCAACAACAGAGAGAAAGCAGACTAAGAATAACAATGAAAGGAGACTTACAGACATGTGGGGCTTTAACAAAATATCTAACACTCATGTCATTTGATCCCAGAAGAGGAGAAAGACAGTGGGATTGAAAAAGTATTCAGATAAATAATGGCTTAAAAAAAATACCCATATTTAGCAAAAAGCATAAACCTACAGATTAACAAAACTAAGTGAACGTTAAGTCTGATAAACTCAAAAGAAGTCCACTCAAGAACATGTAACAGTCATATGTCCCAAAATGAAAGACAATGAAAGAATCTTAATGGTAGCCAGGGAGAAATGACACATTACCTATTAGGGAAAACAATTTAAATGATGGTGGATTTCTCACCTGACAACATGGAGTCCAGGAAGAAGGGGCAAATTGTTTGATGTGCTGAAAAGAAAAAAAAGTCTAAACCCAAGAATTCTATATCCAGCAAAAATATCCTTCAGTAATAAAGATGAAATAAAGGTAGTCTTAGGTGAAAGATTGGAAGTTATTTCTCCCATTCTTACCTGAAAATAATGGCTAAAGGAAGTACTCTAAACAGAAAAAAATAATAAGAGAAAAAATCTCAGGACATCAAGAAGGAAGGGAAAACACAGTAGAGCAAAATAATGGATAAAGACAGTAGACTTTCCTTCTCTTTTTGGGTTTTCTAAATTATATTTGATGGCCAAAGCAAAAATTACAGGGTTCTCAAAGTATGTAGAGGAAATATTTTAATCAACTGTATTATTCACTATGAAGGGTAAAGGGGTATAAAAGGAGGTAATTTTTCCTCACCTTGCTTGAACTGGTAAAATGTCAACACCAACAGACTTTATAAGTTTCGAATATATAATATAATGCCTAGAGCAACCACTAAAAAAGCAATAGAGACAGTCAAAATTGTTGTAAACAAAGAGAGATGAATTCTAGGAAAGGTCAAGAAACCCAAGAAAGGCAGGAAAAAGAAAACAGAGAAATTTAAAAAGGGAAGAAAAGCTTGAAAAATAAAATGGCTGACTTAAGTCTTAATGTGTCAATAGTTAATTTAATGAAAATGTCCTAGATGTACCAATTAAAAGACAGAGATCAGCAGAATGGATTAAAAAAACATGACTCAAGTTTATCTATTGCCTACAAAAACTCATTTCGAATATAATGATACTCATTGGTTGAAAGTAAAAGGATGGAAAAGATATACCATACAAATATTGATCAGAAGAAAGCTGGAGTGGCCATATTAATATCAGATAAAATAGACCGTAGAGCAAAGAAAATTGCCAGGGCTAGAAAGAAACATTACATACGATGACAGAGTCACCTCACAAAGAAACAGCAATTCCAAAGGTGAGTGAACCAGAGCGCTGCCAAATATGTTGAGCAGAAATGGATAAGACTGGAAGGAGAAAGACAAATCCACACTGGGGACTTCCACACTGGTCTCTCAATAGCAGAGAACACTCCACTGAATGATGGCAGGATTGCTTCTTTTCAAGAGCCCACAGAACAGACACCAAGACAGATGGACGGCAACCTGGGCTATAACGTAAACTCCACAAACGTAAAAGAATTGAAGTGTGTTTTCTGACCACGGTAAGATTAAAGTGGAAACAACCGGAAGATAACTAGAAAATTCTCTCTTGGAGATACTTTTCTCCAAGTGTTTCTCCAAACACTTGGAATCTAAACAGCTCGCTTCCAAATAATCCGCGGGTCAAAAAGGGAGTCTCAGAGGAATAAAGAAACAAAAACAGAAACACCGAACTAAATGAAAATGAAACACATCTTGCCGACATGTGTGGGACACGACTGTCCCGCTAAATGTCTGCAGCGAAAGAGAGTAAAATTCTCCAGTGAGTAATAGAAACCAGAAAATGAAGAGCAAAAACTAACCGAAACAAGAAGGAAGGAAATGATACAGAGAAGGGCAGAAATAGAGGACATTGTGGACAGAGAAACAATACAGAAAATCAATGCAACAAAAGGCTGGTTCTTTGAAAAGGTCAATGAGATTGACAAATCTCTGGCAAGACTGACAAAGAAAAAAAGAGAAGACACAAATTACTGATATCAGGAGTGAAACAGAGGATACCGTGACAGACCCTACAGACATGAGAAGGGTAATAAGGAAATACCGTGAACAATTGTGCCCACATAAGTTTGACAACTTACATGAAATGGACCAATTCCTTAGGAAATAAGCTGCCACAGTTCACCTAATGTGAAATAGATCATCTGCAGCCATTTAACGATGAAAACAATTAAAAGTGTCATTAAAAAGCTCCTGAAAAAGAAATCTCCAGACCCAGATGGTTTCACCGGAGAGTTATTCGAGTATTTAAAGAAGAATGATCACTAATTCTACAGAATATCTTCCAGAAAATAAAAGCAAAGGAAACATTTTCACCTCGTCCTATGAAGCAAATATTACGCTGATAGCAAAACAAGACAAAGATAGTACAAAAGAGAAAGAAAATCTAGAGTAGTATCTTCATAAAGATGCAAAAGCTCTTAATATTAGCAAATAGAATTCACCAACGTGTGACAAGAACTACCCATCATGTCCAAAATAGGCAAGAATGCTAGAAAACTAAAAATCAATCCATGTAATCCATGATATTCCCATGCTCAAGAAAGGTCACACGACTCCATCAATCGATAAAGAAAAGAAGCGTTTGAAAAATTCAGCACTAATTTATGAGAAAAATCTCTGAAGAAAACTGGGAGTGGTGGGGAACCTCCTTAGCTTGACAAAAGATATGTAGAAAAAACCCCACAGCGAAAACCATCGACAACAGTGGGTGTTTTCACAATGATCGGGAACGATGCAGTTGCAAGAGATAGTTTTTTCAACAGGTGATGTTGAATTGGGTATCCACGGGCAAAACACTCAAAAAAGAACCTCCACCTATATTTCACCCTTCATGCCAAAACGGACACAAAATTGAGCATCGATTTAAAAACGAAACCGTGTTTAGAAAAACGGAATAGGAAAATACATCTTTTGGGACCTAGGGCTGGGTGAAGCATTTTTAGTTATGACATCAAAAACATGTTGTATGTTAAAAAAAAAATTCAAGAAGTAGACTTCCTCGAAAATGAAAACTTTTGTTCTACAACGTACCCTGTTAAGAACATGGAAAGACAAAGGGATGAAGAAATACTTGCAAGCCACATATCTGACACAGGACTCATATTTAAAATGATAAATTCTCGTGCTCGCTTCGGCAGCACGTATAGTAAAATGATAAATTCTCAGAAATCAAAGCTGAAAAAAATAATCGGGTCACAAAATGGGCCAAAGGCATGAAGACAATATATGGAGAGTGAACAAGTTCTTAAAAAGATATTGAATACCATTAGCTTAATTCTCATTGGGGAAATGCAAATTAAGACCTTGACGGGATATCATTATACATCTATTAGAACGAAAATGTAAAAAATAGTGATAATCCCAAATTCTGATGCGGAAGCAGAGACACGGGATCTCTCACATATTGCTGGTGGGGATGTGACACGTGACAGCCACTCTGGCAGAGAGTTGCAGTTTCGCAAAAAACGAAATCGTACGTGTACCAAAGAAACTCAGCAGTTGTACTCTTGAACATTTATCTCAGATCAATGCAAACTTATGTTCCCATAAAAACCCGTAAATAATTGTTTCCAGCAGCTGTACTTGTAATAGCCCCAAAGTGGAAACAACCGCGGTGTCCCTAAACAGATGAACGGTCAAGCAAAGTGTGATACGTTGAACGTGGAGTAGACTGTTGATACACACAGCGGCTGGGCTGGGTCTCAAGGGCGTTACGCCGAGCAGTAAAAGCCAATACCAAAGGTCACGTACTGTATGATTCCATTTATACACCATTCTTGGAAAAACAAAATTATAGAGATAGAAAACAGATTAGTGGTTGCCAGGAACCAGTTAAGGATGATGGGGACAGGTGTGTGTGTGCGGGGGAGGGAGGGAGGGGGATGCATAACTACAAAGGGTGTCACAGGCAAGATCTGTGTGATGATGGGCTATTTTTGTATCCCGGTTGTAGTTGTTGTGACACAAATTTGCACCTGTGATAACATGGCATGGAACCATACACACACAGGGTACGATGTCAACTTCCTAGTTTTGAAGTTGCGTTATAATCATGTAAGATGGAACTACCGGGAGAAATGGGAAGGAAACACAGGCTCTCTCTCTACTGTCTTTGATCTATAATTGTATTTTTTTTTAAAGTTCCCCAAATGACAGAATCCAAAGTTATACCAATTAAAACCATGTGGTAGGGACCAAAGGATCAACAGAAGGGAGTCCAGCAACTCAAACACGTAAATATGGACATTTGGTACATGATAAGCGTCGCATTTCAAATCAGTTTGGAAAATATGGATTATTTGAGAAAATTGGCAATCTAAAACAAAACAAGTGAGATCTCTATGCCAAGTCGTAAGTCAATTCCAGAAAGCTTCAAGAACTAAAATCTAATTCTCAGTGGCAGAAAACATAGATACTTTTTATAATATTCTGTTGGAAGAGTCTTTCAGAGCACGATGTCGAATTGGAAGCCCGGAGGACCACAGACTTCATACTTAGTAAGCCATACCGTAAAGAAACCAGCAAGACCTGTGTGAATACTTTTGGAATGACAATGAGTAACAAATCAAATACTCCTATTAACAGGAAAGAGCTCGTGTAACTGAAACACAGACCAAGGAAATGAACAGAGAAGAGGAAAACCAAGATGTTCAACAATATCTGGAAAGAAACGCAGCCTTACCAATAACCGACGAAACACAAGTTAAATTAAAATTTAATTTAAATTTAAGTTTAAATTAAAGATTAACCGGATTAATTGATTGAAGCTAGTGACGGAGCCCTCCGTTCTGAGGATATGAGGACGCGGACGCTCATGCACACAGTTCACAGGCTGGGTCACTATTTGTGTAGAAATGCAAATATGACCCTTGGATCCAGCGGGCTAGATTGTAGAAATCGACCTCATAGAAGTACCCAGGCAGGAAGCGTCAACGTACGTGAAGGGAAGTTATTCGAAGCATTGTTTATAATTGTCCAAAATGTGAACCACGTTCCTATCTTTAACTCAGTAGTAAATTGGTTAAGTAAAGTACGGTACTTCCCTATATTGGAACATTGAGCAGATTTAAAAAACAGTGAACCAGAACTGTATGTGCTATAAACACTTAAAAATGTGGAAGGGTAGCCGTTCAAATGAAATTTGAATATTAGACAACAAAGGGTAAAGAGCTTTATTATATATAGCTTCTACTATATATATTGGCAATCATATATGCTTATATCCATACATATCTATGTCAATATATAAAAAATACTTTTGTATATTCATAGAAGATTTATAAAAGGATACACAAGAAATTGATAAAACTTCCTAGAAAGAACAGTGGAATGGGGGAATTGGAGGGAGATGATTTCTTACTAAAGTGATACGGTTGTCTTTCTAAACAATGTCAAACGACCCTACAGATTCGTAACGAACACCAGGCTTATGTGTGTGTTAAAGGTCTCCAGTTAAAGGCAATTTAAAAAGGAGAAACCACCGCTGAAGAAACAAAACGAAAGGGAAGAAAGCATGGATTAGCCAACTCAAGTAGCCACATAAGCACAGACATACTTACCTTCCTCGTTTGTGATTCTTATGAACACAATACCGTAGACCTTTCATGATATTTCCAAGGTAATAGACCATCTGTGCTGACTTAGGGGACAGCAGGCCAGGTTCTGGGGGACTGCCCAGCATGCAGCCTTTGTCAGTACTTTGGGTATCTCTCTTTCACGTTAACAAGCAGCGGTGTTTTCTTTGTGGAATTAAACTCCGCGAAAATCTCTTTGCAAGCAGATTTGCGTCTTGATGACAATCTGTGGATGACTTGGGCTGAGGCACGCCGATGGAGTGTGTGGATCTCCGGGGAAACTTCCAGCAGATACGCATCAGTGCAGCCACATTCTTCCAGCCTTCACAGCCGTCAGGGCGGTGTCTGACCGTCCTGACAGCCGCCTGCCTCCAGCTGAAGGCGCACGGCGCCTGCGTGTGCCTTTCGCGGCAGTTCATGGGTTACGATCACGCTCCCGCCTGCCTCAGTTTCTCTGGTGGGTTCCTGAAGACACAGGAACTTTACCTCTTCTTGTAAAAATGTTTTAAATAGTTTTTTTTAAGTTTATTTATTTTGAAAAGAGAGTGCAAGCAGGGTAGAGGCTGAGAGAGAGAGAAGAGAGAGAAGAGAGAGAATCCCAAGCAGGCTCTGAGCTGTCTGCCCAGAGACCTGAGCCCAAGGCAGGTCAGGTGGCTTAACCGACTGAGCCACCCAGGCGCCCCAGGAAGTTTGCTTCTGAGGGATGCGGGGCTTATTCTGTTCGCCCTCCTTTCTCCAAAGATCCTTCCTGGCTTTGTCCAAGGGGGATCATAATGGGCAGAAGAAGGAAGCAGTCTAACCTATGGTAGAGAACACAGCATTTGGAGTTAGAGCTCCATCTAAATCCCGGTGCTACTCTTTACAAGTACTGTGTAACCTGCACATCTGTTTCTGTGTCAAATGGGGCAACACTATTTTAATAGGAGAGTGTTTTCATAATAATAGAACTAGTAGGACGTGTATATGAATAGACACACACACACACACACACACACAATGGGGTTATTATAAGGAATTGGATCACATAATTATGGAAGCTGACAAGTCCCAAGATCTGCAGGATGAGTTAGCAGCTAGAGACCCAGAAAAGCCAATGGTTTGGATCTAGTCCAAAGGCCTGCTGGCTCAAGACCTGGGAAGAGGTGATGTTTCAGTTCAAATGTGAAAATGACAAAGGGCTGATGTTTCAATTTAAAAGCGGTCAGGCGGGAAGAACTCCCTCTTCCTTGGGAGTGGGTCAGCTTTTTTGTTCTATTCATGCCTTCTACTGATTAGACAAGGCCCATCCACACTGGGGAGGGAGATCTACTTTACTCTGTCCTACTGATTTGAATGTTAAACTCATCCAAAACACTCTCACGGCCACACCCAGAATAATGTTTGGCCACATATCTGGGCACACCGTGGTCCAGTCAAGTTAATATGTAAAATGAGACATCATAGAGACTTTTGAGAATCAGAAGTTAATGTTTGGGAAATGCTTTGGTACAGGGACATGGAATATGGGATTTTGGAAGTTCTTAAATGATTATTTAAATTAGAAAACGTTTTATTTATTGAATCATTTGATCCCCATAACAACCCAAGGAGGGGGGAAGGGGAGAGGTATTCACCTCCTTTTAGAGAGGAAGAAATCAAGGCATCAGTCAGTTGTACAGCTTGGTCAGGGCTTTCCAGAACCTACCAATCCTTTACCTTCGGGGTGGGGTGGGGCAGATGCGGAGGAGTGTGGGAGTGTGGGACGTGTACCAAGGCCAGTGGAGCTTTCGAGACTCTGGAGCCTTTGAGGGATGGGGGACTGGAGTCACTGGGGTAGCCAGAGGACTCTTGAACGCCCCTTGCCTTTTTGTAAGTCTGAGAATCGATGACTGTTGTAAATCCTCTTGTTACCAGAAGTGGCCACACTGCCGGGATCCAGCATCCGTGCGTGGCGAGCAGATGGTAACAGAAAAGACACACGCACGGGGACTGTTTAATTCCATATCTTGGAATATGTCATAATTCTCCCTGTGGGGGCTGCAATTTAACTTTGCCCTGTCCTGTAAATCATAGACTCTGGAGATTGAAAGGGACCTTAAATTTAAGTTAATCGGTACAACTGCCCATGATTCCATAGTCAGATAACAATACCTGCGTTGTAGTGTCTAGATACGTGTGGACCACTTTCAGATACATCCTTCCCGATGACCCGGACACACAGCATGACAGGAGATGTAAATGATGTGCCCAAGGTCTTACAGTGTTTAGAGAAGAGCTGGGACAGAGGCTCCAATGACTCTGGCTACACACCCCCCCTGGAGAGGGGGAGGACCAGGTCCAAGGAGTATAACACACTGTAACACATATCTCCTTGGGTTGAAACTGTTTCCGCTCATTTCTCGTCCACTGGCTGTCAGTTCTTTATTTGAACTATATGTTTGTATAACTCCTGTTGGTGACTCATCAAACAGGACAGAATTCCCCCTCCAGAAGACAGCTCTTCACACGTTAAAGACAACGTCCATGTGTCCTGTGTGCCCTTGTTTGAACTCGTCTCTTCCAGGCTACAGCCCTCGTTCCATGTGGCCCCACCGTCCAGTTGCTTTCCTTGAGATGCGCCCCAGTAAAGGCCTTTATAAAGTGTGTCTCAACAACCGCCATGGTGCCCTGGCATGGTCTTGACCTTCAGAGTAGAATGTGTTTGTCCCCTTACCTCCGAGCCCCAGATCCTGGCAAACAATTAGCAGCAGCACCTAACACGGGTGGGGACGTTCAGCCCATCTCCACCTGAATTTTCTCAACCTCCGAGGCTTCACTGTTGGTTTGGCCCCCGGCTTGGCGGCTGCTGAACCCTAGACTTGTTCTCTTCTATTTCGCTTCTCTCTTCCCTCTGCTTGGTAGGCGGGTTTGGGCGTCACCCTCATCTCCTTGGATTCCTGGGACCCTACAGAGAGGGCAGACACACAGGTGGAGGGACCTCGGCCATCTTTATTCTACATACGGTCACCTTATTAATGTATTCATGGCCACATCAATTCTGTTGAAGGGCTATTGATACTGAGTTTATACTCAGTTGAGACTGAGTTCAGCTATGCCCACTTTGTTTACATACTCAGTTTTTTTTTTTTCCAACGTTTATTTATTTTTGGGACAGAGAGAGACAGAGCATGAACGGGGGAGTGGCAGAGAGAGAGGGAGACACAGAATCGGAAACAGGCTCCAGGCTCCGAGCCATCAGCCCAGAGCCCGACGTGGGGCTCGAACTCACGGACCGCGAGATCGTGACCTGGCTGAAGTCGGACGCTTAACCGACTGCGCCACCCAGGCGCCCCTACATATTCAGTTTTGTATTGTGTTAATTTCTTGGATCCAAGTACAGGACTCCACACTCACTCCTGTCACACTTTCCTTGGTCATGTCTACTCTTTGCCTTGTGATTTAAGGCATTTTAATCTTGTTATCATTAGAGCTTACCTTTCTTCTTCTCTTTTTAACGTTTATTTCTTTATTTTGAGTGTGTGTGTGTGTGTGTGTGTGTGTGTGTGCGTGTGTAAGTGGGTAAGGGACAAAGAGAAAGGGAGAGAGAGAATCCCAAGCAGGCTCCATGCTGCCAGCGCAGAGCCCGACTCAGGACTTGACCCCACGAGCTGCGAGATCACGACCTGCGGTGAAACCAAGGGTTGGACGCTTAACCGACTGAGCCACCCAGGCGCCCCACCTTTCTTCAAAGCTTCCAATCACTCATTAAGCTGAACTCAATTTTATTTTGCTTTTTTCAATTCAAAAAGTTTTTTTTAAAATGTTTATTTTTGAGAGAGAGGGAAAGAGAGAGAGAGAGAGAGAGAGACAGAGAGAGAGAGACAGAGCATGAGTGGGGGAGGGGCAGAGAGAGAGGAAGACACAGAATCCAAAGCAGGCTCCAGGCTCTGAGCTGTCAGCACAGAACGCGACAGGGGGCTCGAACTGCGGAACCACAAGATCATGACCTGAGCTGAAGTCAGACACTTAACTTGAGTGAGCCACCCAGGTGCCCCAAGCTGAACTCAATTTTAAAAGCCGTCCCGTGGGTCCTTTCTCCTTTTTAATTTCTGAGAGCTTTTCTGATTTCTTCCTGTGTGTCCACATGGTCATAAGCATCTCCCTTTACTTCTCCTACAAGTGCACACACACATGCACACGCACTTTCTTCACCTGGGATCGTAAGAGGCAATGCTGAGGGAGAACCACGAGTGACCAGCCCGAATTATCCCCAGGAAATTCAGCTGCTATATGAGGATTGTGCAGCCTGCTGGACACCCACCCAGACTCACAGCCCTTCAAGATGTGGACCCGTGGGAAATCTCTGGGGAAGAAGAAAGAGCTGGGGAACTCTGCCACATGAAACCAACATCCCGAAATCAAGGAAGCCTGCTGCGTGCCAATCCATCGGGAATATGATGGAAAGGATGGCGAAGTGGAAAGTTTCCACTAAGTGGCAAGGACGCTGTGTGTGAGATCGAGCAGAGCAATTATCTTCTGAGTTGCTGAGAGATCCAAGCAAGGAGGCAATGTAGGCACAGGCTCTGCGGGGAGCGTGTCTGGAACTTGGGATGTGCACAGCGACTTCTGTCACAAAGGATCCCCCAGAGGAGAATGGGGCTCACTCGAGACCCAGGACAGAATGTCTGCCGTCTCTAATAGGAGAGGAGAGCAGATTGAGCGAGCATTTCCACATCCGCTTTTGAACGGATTTACATTCAATGTCAATGTTTTGACGATTTCACAGATGTATTTTCTCTCGGTTATTATTCGCCATTTCAAATGCCTCCTGGAGGTCCCTGCTGCACGTCGAGGAAAACTGAGCACCCCCTCTGGGTCATTCAATCCATGTATATGAAATGTTTCTAATATATAGTACGCATTCATAGTTTACCGCATCCAGTGTATAAGGAAGTGTGATATGTGACATGAAATGCATCCGAGATTGGCAAACCACGATCATGGGCTAGCCACCTATTGTGTCAAACAGATTTGTTTTTATTTGGACGTGGCCACATGCATTCATTTACAGATTGCCTATGGCTCCTTTTGCTACAACGGCAGAAGTGAGTAGTGACAACACCGTCCCTGTGTCCCACAAGCCTAAACTTTTTACGATCTCTCCCCTTAAGGTAAAATTTGCCCAATCCAGTAACATACGATATAGTATTTAATATATAACATACTACATAATATATAATGTGACGTACCAACATAGAATATACCATACACACTATATGTAAATATAACATATAATATATGACAGCATACATGATCATAATTTGTAAGCAGTCATTATATTTGTCCAAAGTGTGGGGATAAGGTATTTGATGGTTTGTACAATTAAACCATTAAAGCATTTCACTAATTTAGAGCGTTTGTTCTGTTGGAAAATCTGCAAAATTGTCCCTTGGGGCTGGTTAGCCTACACAGAAACCGTTCTGCAAAAATAATGATTGATACAGCAATTAACAAACACGGCTTTAGTTGAGGTTTTCCTGTTTTCCAAATAAATTGCTAACAGATGTAGTAACTTCTAAGGCTGGTCCACATCAAGGACAGCGGTTCCAATTGGGGTTGAGCGATTGATTCTCTGGGCCCTGCAGGGACTACACACGCTGGCACAAAATCAGTAGACTTGAGTATCGTGGCCCAGATGGAGATACAGCTTTGGGGTCTAGAGCATTCAAGAGCTAATTTCGAGGGGTACGCCATAACCGTCTAAATGTGCGGAACAGATGTATGGAGACTTGCGTACGTGTCTCGGACCCATTCGGTCTTGCCCAGTTTGCTCTTCGGCCGCCGTTAGCGCAAAGCGGCAGGGTGAGGTCGATTGGGTGCAGGCTTTATCCCCCAAGGTGGCATAAGACGGCAGGTCACCTAGGTTGCACGGGGCCCTGTGTGCGCTACGCCTCGTTTTCTGCCCTCTCAGTACAGCAGACAGGTGTGCCCGGGCATCAGGGTCACCACGCGGCCGGTTTGCTCTGCTCCGCGCGGTCGAGGCAGGGGCCCCGGTTAACATGCACTGACCCAGGTATATAAACTCGGCCGACGTGCACGTCTGTCTCTGTTGACAAAGAGGTATAGCGTAGGCTTCCTAGAGCCCAACAGTTCTCATCTGCTCCACATGAATTTTCACTGAGTGCGCAGGAATTAAATTATAGAGGCACCTGTGGCACTGAGGGACCTAACCGCTACGTTGGCCCTTCCTGTCTGGAACATCCACGGAGAACCTTTTGTCCGAGTAAGACAATAAACCTCTCACTGTACGTCTGCTAAACTCAGACCGTCAGGTTCCACTGGCGTGGCAGTGGGCATCTCGGGCCACCTGTGAGTCCCCTCGGGACAGAGGCCCCACATCAGACGTTGGTGGTGTTTCCTTATGGTTCCTGCTCACCTGCTTATGTTCCTTGCCTTCCTCTTCCCTTATGACCTTGATTCTTTTAAGGCATTTGTTTGTATCACAGAGGGTTGGAGACTGGCTTCGGCGGCCCCGGGAATCTGCCTGTGACCAGAGGGGCAGTGTTAGGAAGCTTTCGCCAACAGGGCGCCGGGTGGCTCAGTCCGTTAAGTATCTGACTTCAACTCAGGTCATGATCTCGCGGTTCATGAGTGCGAGCCCCTGTGGGGCCCCGTGCTGACAGCTCAGAGCCTGGAGCCTGCTTCGGATTCTGTGTCTCTTCCTCTCTCTGCCCCTGCCCCACTCACACTCTGTCTCTCTCTCCCTCTGTCAAAAATAAACATTAAACACAAATTTTGAAAGAAAGCTTTCACCAGGAAGGGCTTCTCTGGGCTCCTCTGCTTTTCCACAGCACGTGCAGGAATGTCTGTGTCCGCTCCACCTCGTGTCCCTTAGGCAGCGGCTTCCAAAACACCTCTCCTAGGACCCTTGCCGCTGGCCCGCCACCCTCGTGGTTCCACAAGGTGGGTTGCCCGTCAGCCTCATCCCTGGTTATGCCCTCCGGGAATCTGTAAGCACGAACAGCTACTGATCTACTGATCGGACGCCCTCACTCCCTACCCGTGGCACCATGGGCACTGGGACCCCCACGGGTCTATCTGAGGAGGGGATGGGGGCCAGGAGAGGAAATGCCAGAGGCGGCCTGACCGTGTGGATGCTGCGGCCGCCGCCTCGTTAGTGGGGGGACAGGCCGCGACGGACAGGGGGAGAAGGATTCTCTCATTACCTGCGGACTTTTCTCTCCATTCCTAATTAATTGTGCTCCCGAGGGGGCAGCACCCGGCTCTCGTTGAGAGAAGAGATAACGATCTGCCCTCCCCGAGTAGCATGCCCTCGCACCGTTGGCTCCGGCATCAGAGAGGTGGCGCAGGCCCGGGCACCAGCCCCACAGAGTGGTTCTGGCCCAGCCTGTCTACCTCGTGAAGCTTATAAAGCCACCGACGTTTCGAAATCGTCTTGAGCTTTGTTGTTCTGCTGTTATCCCCTCATCCCTTGGGGGCAGTGTGTGTCATCCGCTAATTATTCTCGAACGCTTATTATGCTCATCCCGCTGTGATGTAAGGAGGAAAGGGGGGGGGGCGGTGCCTCTCTGCCTGGACGTGGCCCAGGACGCCAGCTACGCGGAGTCCTGAGTGATCCAACCTGTTGGCCACTTTGTTTTCATACCCGGTGGGCTGTTTGTTTATCGACTCAGAAGATTTGGAAACTGCTCTTCCTTCTACGGGTGCTGACGGTCCCGGCTGCGTAGACGTGAGCATCTCGTGCGTGGGGAATTCATCTCTGGTCTCCCAAAGCTGGAGCACGAACTGAGCTTTTCCAAGACGAGAGGGAGGCTGGGGTTGACAGGCAGCCTTTGTTAGGATGGTTCCTACAAGTTGGAGCCGCGTCTGTCTGGGTTCATCCGGACGGTCGTGGTTCGCGCCCGTCGTCCCACGTGCTCACTGACTATACTTCTCCCACTCTCAAGGGGGCCCCGGTTTGAACGCCAAATCCTGTGGTTATCCTGGCTTGCGGTCTTCAGTGGTTCCAGTAGGTGAGCGTCTACACGGTGAGACACGAGGGGAACCAAACACTGTATGTACCCATTCCAGCACTAACTGCCAGCTCTAAGTTCCAGCACTAAGCTCCAGCACTAACCTTCCAGCACTAAGCTCCAGCACTAACCTTCTAGCACTAAGTTCCAGCACTAACCTCCCAGCAGTAACCATCCAGCACTAACCTTCCAGCACTAACCTTCCAGCACTAACCGTCCAGCACTAAGCATCCAGCACTAACTTCCAGCACTAAATTCCCTCCTGTGTGGAGATACTTTAGATCTTAAAGTTTCTGTGTTCAAAGGGGCAGGAGAAGGAGCTAGACCAGTGAGCCACTGGCTTCCAGCTGTCTACACAGTACAATTCAGGGCTCGAACTCATGACCCTGAGATCAAGACCTGAGCTGAGATCAAGAATTAGACACTTCACTGACTGAGGCACGCAGGTGCCCCAGACATACTAAAAAATACCTCTATTAAAAAGAAGAAAAAGCAAGTTAGAAAATTCGCGATCTAAGCTTCCGCTAACACAGGTAGTATTGCCACCCCCAGTGTACCTTTGGGAAAAGAGGTTAAGAGGTTCTCCCAAAGGTGCAAAGTGAGTGGTAAGACAGGGGTTTGAGCTCAGGTGCGTCTGCTTTGAAGCAGGGCTGTGTCCATGCGCTGGGAAGACGGTTGTACATGTAAGCCGGCATCAGTTGAACCTTTGAGGGTCGTCACAGGAAAGCGAGCAAAGCACTCCTTCTAGTATCCAAGCATTGTGGGGAGCGACAGGGATGGAGGAGGGCCAGGGACAAGGGACCAGAAGTTCAGAGGACAGTCGGTGATAGAGGTTCAGAGGTACAGCAGAGACTACCTGCTCAGGGTGTTCTCGGGCCCACGCTGCTAGGTGGGACGTGGAAGTCACTGTGGGGAACTTGGCGAGGGACCACAGGGACAGGGGAGGAGTGGTACAGGTTTCCGGCTGCAGGGCCAAAGGCGCGGGTTGAGGACGAGACCACGCTCCCTGCCGAGCATGAATGTGGCAGGGTTATGCTCTTGCGTGGAATGGAGACGGGGAAGGGGGAAGGAAAAACTGATGTTGGGAAAGTGGACCCTGATGTCAGGAAGGGGAAACTGAGGAAGGGGCTACCGAGGTCAGAGAAGGGGAAACTGATGTTGAAATGGGGAAATTAATGATAGGAAGCCCTACGGCATTCACCGTATGCTTCGAAACAGGAAGCCTCAAGAGTTCTTGGCTCCGGGGGCCTCGGTCAGCCCCTCAGCGTGGGCCCCTCCAGCCAAGCGGGTCATGCCGTCTCGGGGTCCTACAAGGCTTTGCACTAATGGTCACGCCCATGGTCAGGCAGGGGCGGTAGGTCAAGGGCGTTCTCTCTACATGCCTGGGCACTGCGCTAAGTAGATAACAAAGTACTGCTGAAACTCCCCAGTTAGTCTTTGGTTCATGGAGTCATGAAAGTCCCGAGATGCCCTGCAATTGGAAGAAAGCAAGGCCTTGTGCGGAAGGCAGTGATAGCCCTAAGTGTCCTAGCTTGTGACTTCCTGTTCCGGAGCCCCACGCTCTGCTGGCAGGCAGTGTTGCCTCCAGTGAGTTGGCTTCCTCAGACTCCGAGAGCCTTTGCTTTTAGATTTAAAAAACCAAAAAACAAAATTGCGTTGAAATGATACTCTCGACCACATTGCAGACCTTACTTGGATTCCTCAGTTGTTAGACATGCACTCCTTATTAAAACGTGTGGAAGAACCCACCAGTGAAACTCTTTGGGCCTACTGATTTCTTTGTGTAGGTTTTAAATTACTAATCGACTTATTGAATAGTTACGGGACTCTTCCCACGGTTTAATCTCAGGTGAGTGTTAGTATGTGTGATTTTTGAGGACTTGGTCGATCTCGTCTAAGTTACTAAGCTTAGGTGTGTAGAGTTGTCCATAGTTTCCCTTATCCTTTTAATGTCTGTGGAATTTTAGTGACACTTCCCTTTCCTTCCTAACATGTGTAATTTTGGGGTCTTCTCCTTGTTAATTTGTCATTCTTGCTAGAGGTGAATCAATTTTATTGATTATTTCAAAAATCAGCTTTTGAGTGAATTTTATCTATGATTTTTCTGTTTTCAATTTCATTAATTTTTCTGCTCTTTATTATTTACTTCCATCTGCTTGCTTTGGGTTTATTTTGTTCTTTTTATGGTTTGTTGAAGTGAACGCTTAGATCATTAATTTTCTAACGTGCTTTTTTTTTTTTCCTATAGAAGTATTTATTTAGTATTTCTGGGGCACCTGGGTGGCTTAGTTGGTTGAGCATCTCACTCTTGATCTCAGCTCAGGGCTTGATCTCAGGGTTGTGAGTTCAAGCCCTACATGGGGCTCCATGCTGGATGTGTAGCCTACTAAAAAAAAAAAAAAAAAAAAAAAAGAAGAATAAGTATTTAGTGTTACTAATAGAAGTATTTATATAATAGAAGTATTTATAGAAGTGTATCTATATAATAGAAGTATTTTGTGTTACTAATAGAAGTATTTATATAATAGGAGTATTTAGTGCTATAAATTTCCCCAGATGTGCTGCTTTGGCTGCATCCCACAGATTTTTCATGTTGTAATTTTATTTTCATTCAGTTCAATGTGTTTTCCAATGTTCCATGAGATTTTCTCTTTGGATTATTTAGAAGTACATTATTTAATCTTTAAAGTTTGGAGATTTTCCTTTTTTAAAGTAAGGAAATGATCTTTCTGCTGTTCGTTTCTACTTTAATTCCATTATTGTCAGAGAACATTAATTTGTTAAATTTTGTTTTATGAGCCAGAATATGGTCCATTTAAGTGGATGTTCCATGTGTGCTTAAAAAGAATATGTACTCTGCTAATGTTGGGGAAATCATTTTATAAATGTTAATTAGACCCCCTTGGTTAATGGTATTATTCAGTTCATCTGTGGCCTTGTCAATCTTCTGTCTAGGTATTGTTTTTATTATTGAGATTGGGGTTTTGAGGTCCATAATCATCATTGTGCATTTGTCTATCTTTTTAGGTCTGTCAGTTTTCACTTCATGTATATTGAAGCTGTTTTTGGTGCATACACATTTAGAATTGTTACATTTTTTGGTGAATTAATTCTTTTATCATTATGTAACGTTTCTCTTTATCCATGGTAATTTTCTTTGCTTTGAAGGTTACTTAGTCTGATATTAATATGGACACTCCTTCTTTCTTTCTATCAGTATTTGAATGTTCTACATTTTCCATCCTTTAACTTTGAACATACTATATAACTATATTTGAAGTGAGTTTCCTGAAGACACCATATAGTGAGCTCAAGTCTTTTTTAGAAAGTTCCTTCTGGGGCCACCTGGATGGCTCAGTCAGTAGAGCATGTGACTCTTTATCTCAAGACTGTGAGTTCAAGCCCCACATTGGGCATGGGGCTTATTTAAAAAACAAACAAACAAACAAACAAACAAAAACAAAACAAAAAAAAAACCCATTCTGCTTCTAATCGAGATGTTTAGAACGTTTACCTTTAATGTAATTGTTGCTATGCTAGTTTTCAGGTTGCACATTTTATTATTTTTTTCTGTTTTTTTTTGTTTGTTTGTTTTTCTTTACTCTGTTTATCTTTTTCCGACTTCCTGTGGATCACTTGGGGATCTTTTAGGATTCTCTTATTATTCATTGATAGTTTTGAGTATTTATTTTTGTATAGTGTGTGTGTGAGATGTGTGTGCATATGTGTGCAGTCTAGAAATTTAAAATCCATCTTAATGTATTACAGTGTCCTGGTATCAGTATTTTACTACTTTCAATGAATTTAGAAAGTGACCACTATTTAGGCTCTCCTACCCACCTTCCTTTTCATAATTTTCTTAAATATTGCCCTACACACATTCAGAACAATACTGGACAATGTTACAACTTATTGCTTTGTATGACAATACACGATCTTGAAAAATTTTTTAATTTTTTTAACGTTTATTTGTTTTTGAGAGAGAGAGACAGAGTACAAACAGGGGAAGGGCAGAGAGAGGAAGACACAGAATCCGCAGCAGGCTCCAGGCTCTGAGCTGTCAGCACAGAGCCCGATGTGGGGCTCGAACTCGTGAACCGTGAGATCGTGACCTGAGCTGAAGTTGGCCGCTTAACCGACGGAGCCACCCAAGTGCCCCAACTCATTATTTCCTTTCCTTTCTGTCCGAAGGACTTCCTATAGCAATTCTTTTTTTTTTTTTAAGTGTTTATTTATTTTTGAGAGACAGAGCGCGAGTGGGGGAGGGGCGGGGAGAGAGGGAGAGACAGAATCTGAAGCAGGCTCCAGCACAGAGCCCGACGCGGGGCTCGAACCTATGAGCCATGAGATCATGACCCGAGCCGACGTCGGAAGCTTAACCGACTGAGCCACCGAGGCGCTCCCTCCTATCGCAATTCTTCTAAAGCAAGTCTGTGCTATGGATTCTCCTGGGAGTGTGTTTGTTTTACTTTCATTCCTAAGAAATATTTTTGATGAATATGGAATTTTGAGTTGACATTTCTTTTCACACTTGAAGTATATTGTGCCGCCACCTGCATGGCTTTTCATGATTTATCCAGACTTATTTGAATCATTGTTCTCCTGCAAGTCGCGTTTCCTTTCTTTCTGGCTGCTTTCATTTTTTTGTTTGTTTTTGTTTTTAAAGACAGTGGATCAAAATATATTTAGGTTCTTTGGATTTTTCCTACCGAGGATTCTCTCAACTTCTTGAATTTGTGGGTTTATGTGTTCAACCAAGTTTTGCACATTTTCCTCTTATTTGGAGAAACCTATTATTTCTCCAAATATTTTTTTCACCCTACAATCTTTCTCTCCTTCTTCTGGAACTACCATGATATGCATGTGAACTCTTTTATTGTTGGTGCACAACCCTGACACTCCGTTCAATTTTTCAATCTATCTTCTTACTGTAGTTTATTTAAATTAGATGATTTCCGCTGAAATATATTTAATTTTATTCACTGGTTCCTCTGTCATTTTCCCATCCAGCAAGTTTTACCATTTTGGTTATTGTATTTTTCAGTTTTAAAATTTTCATTGGTTCTTCCTTATATTTTGTATTTGCTGAGATTTTCTATTTTTCTATTTATTTGAGGGGTGTAATTCCTTGTTGGGGCATTTTTGTGATCACTGCTTTAAAATCCTTGCCTATTCATTTTCACATCTGTGTTACCCTGGCATTTGTATCTGTTGGTTCTCTTTTCTTATTCAAGTTGAGATATTTCTGGGTGTGGGGATGATGAGTAAATTTGGATCAGTCCTGGATGTGTTGGGTATTATGTCACGAGACATATTTCCTATTTAAGTATTGTACTTTTTGTCAGGCGGTCAGTCAACCTGCTACCTTTGGAATGCACATCCTGGCTCAATTGTGTGCGCTTAGGTTCAGAGGTCAACTCAGTTTCAAGTGTTTGCAGTGGTATTCTGGATTACTCCGTGGTGTGTTACCCGGAGGCAATCTGGAACATGGGCAGCATTTCGTGGCGTAGTTCAGTTCTCAGAGTCATTTCACACGTTGGCTTCGCAGGCCCAGTGTGGGTAAGAGGGGTGTGACTTCCTTCGTGGTGTTTGGTACAGTCTATGTGGTCTCATTCTACTGAGATGACATACTTCTAGCCTCTGGGTGGAGATAGCAGGTTTGCTTCTTTGTTTGTTTGTTTATTGGTCTGGGCCAAGTAACGACTGTGGATTGTGGCTGGTGTATAACCCGGACCAGGATTAGTGGAAGGGAAAAAATTCCAAGGAACTCAATATCAAGTTGTTCCGGGAGTCCTAAGGTCCCCGGCCGGTCTCCTTCTTCCCTTTCAGCGTCCTGATAGTTGCCTTACGCACTTGATCCAGAGTTCGTTGGTTCTAATTAGCAGGAGGGATGGGGTGCACCCTACCTACTCCGTTTTGTCTGGAACGAGAAATTCCTCCTTTGCTTTTGTGGATCAAATCTTAGTGCACCTTGAACCTGAGGCCATATCAGTTTTCACTGATGTTCCTCTCCCTTGAGCTCTTAAGTTCCTTTACTAATGGCGTGTAATTCAGCACATAATTATGTACGACCTGTAGTTTTTGCTGGTGCATTCGTGTGACATGGGATGCCTTCCCTAGTGACCCCGTAGTGCATGTCACAGTTCAGGGTCGGGTTTGGACTTCCTGTTTCTTGGATTAATTAAATGGAACTCTAGAACCAATGTGCTTCTGAGGCCAAACTGACCTGCATTCAAACCTGTCTCTACCTAGTGCTACTTGTAGAATCTTGAGTAAGTTCATCTCTTCGAGGTCTGATTTCCTCATCTGTAACTTTATCACAGAAGGTAATGGAAGCATTAAATGTAAAAATGTGCCTTAATTGGGGCACCTGGCCGGCTCAGCGAGTTAAGCGTCCCACTGTCGATTTCGGCTCAGGTCATGATCTCACGGCCGTGGGACTGAGCCCCACGTTGGGCTCTGCGCTAAGCACGGAGCCTGCTTGGGACTCTCTCTCCCCCGCTCTGCCCCTCCCCAGCTCTCTCTCAAAATAAATAAATAAACACGAAACTATATACGTTAATTAATTACCAACTGCAGTGACAGACTGCATAACGTTTTTTCCTTTTTCTTCCATTCTTCTCCGTTTTGTGACAACCCTACCTTCCTTTCATAAAAAGAAAGCGAGAGAAGTTGGAAGACAAAAAAGGAACTTGGGGGGAGCCCCCCAATACATCCTTTTTCTCTTTCGTTGGGCTAAGTTGGGTCCAAAACATTGATCTCTCTTTAGCCTGTGCCCTGGCCTAAGCTCTTTTTCCTTTACTCCTGGTTGGACCTCCCATACGGAGAGTCTTCAGGAGATTGCTACACGTGGCAGGTGCCTCGAACAAACCAGCGCGATGCACCCACCCTTTTCCCACACATTCCAGCCTTTCCACTGACTTTGTAAGCACAGGGGACACCAGATGAGGCAGAGAATGGGAAAGAACCAGAACTGTGAGCCAAGAGAGCTGCTCAAGTCACCTGCTGGAGTCTGGCAGGCCCTCCACGTCCCTCCTGGGAACCAGCACTCAGCAAGTGCCATGCAGCGCCATCCCCCAGCCTATGCCCCTGGAAGGCGTGGTTTTTCTACGCTGCTGGAAAGGGAAGGGGGTCAGGCCTAGCAGGGGTATTGGCCTCAGGTCACTGATGAGACATTTGGGGCAGACGCTTATAATTCAGGAAAATAAAACTGGGGAAGGGAGGAGAATCAATACACCTGGTTAATCAATTTCATCAAGAATAGCAAGAAAGGGGCCCTTCGTCCGTGAGAGGTGATGTTAATCTGGAAAGCTTTCAAGGAGACTGAGGACCTGGGGGTCGGTAGCACGGGGGGTTCTCGTCTAAGGGCAATAGCCTCAAATCGTCGACGAGAAAAATCAAAGGGGTGTGTTTGCAGAATGGGGGGGGGCAGGCAGAGTGGGGGTGCAGTGACTCACGGGGTTAAACCCCCGGCATAACATGGTAGGTGGGTCGACGCCGGTTGACGGAGTGGAGGCAGCGCCCTCTGCTGATGTCGCGGGATGTTGCTGGCGGTGCAACTTTCTCCGCTAGGTCTCAAGGACACGCTTGTATTTAGGCTTTGCCTTGACCTGTGTGGGAGGTGAGGCGAGAGCAAGCTCAGCCCCCCTTCACCCGGGAGGTGCACGTGGCTTTGCAGAGACTGAGCGGGTCCTGAAAGCTGGGGTTTGGGTCTCCAGAATGGTTCATTGCCAGTTCTCACAATTCAGTGTCTTGATCCCAGAGAGAAAAACACTGCCTTCCCTGGGAATCCCCACAGCCCCACCTCTGACGCACACACACACACACACACACACGCCCATGCACACACAAACGCACAAGCACACGCCACAGGAAACGTGAAGCAGTGGTTCCCGGGGCTGTTACGACTGTCACGTTTTAGAGTCAGCTCACATGTGTGTGTGAGAGCTGACGGAGAGCAGACGCCGTGCGTTTTAACGTCGCTGCGCAAGCGTGCAAGGCGTGTGGCTCATTGATGACCGCCGGGGGGGCTCCCGATTTGCTCTTTGCGGGCATCTATGATTCTGGTAGCAAGGCTGATGGGATGCAATTCTCTCTGCTTAATTTCCCCAGTGTGCTTGTAATTATTGATTTGCCAAATGAGAGAATTCTCATTTCAGCACGCAGTCATGACTGCAGCGAATCCCCTCTTGGCTCTGAACCCAACGCGCACCTTCAAAGGCCTGTCAAGATTTTCGGGGTCGCGTTCCTTCGTCCCGGGGCCCCTCCCCCAGGGAGCGGCGATGTTTATTTGCCCGCTTACGGGCCTATTCCTGCGCGCGGAGCACGGGATCTATCTGAGCGCTTTCTGCAGAATTGTAATTAATCTCCACTTTCGCCGCGGAGGTACCACACCGTGCACCGCGATGTTTGACCTCAGATGGTGTGATCCCCGGGCACGGGATGCGCGGCTTTGCGGCCACACCACACTGCGGGCGGCGTCTGTTCCTCAGCGGTTCTCAAAGTGGGGTCCCCGGCCCGAGGGCTTTAACCTCATCTGGGGAGTTTTCGACATGCGAGTTCCCCAGCCCGCCCCACGTAGCAGTTAGAACGGCAGAGATCTAGGGGCGCCTGGGGGGCTCAGTCGGTTGAGCGTCCGACTTCGGCTCGGGTCGTGATCTCGCGGTCCGTGAGTTCGAGCCCCGCATCGGGCTCTGGGCCGACGGCTCGGAGCCTGGAGCCTGCTTCGGATTCTGTGTCTCCCTCTCTCTCTGCCCCTCCCCCGTTCATGCTCTGTCTCTCTCTGTCTCAAAAATAAATAATCTCTGCTTGTCCACAGCAGAGATCTGTGTTTGACCAGGTGGCCAGGGTTTACTTCTCCAGCTTCTCTGAACCTGGTGTTGAGGCCAGGTGGTCATGTGCTCCCTCAAAGGCCCCCCCAGCTCTCGGAGCCTCATCCCCTCCTCCCAGGCAGGCTTCCTGAGAAGCACTGGCCTGGCCGACACCTCCCTGTCAACTAATATCGCTTCCTCTCTAGTGCCTTCTTCTTGCCAGAGAGCCTCTTGGCTCTTTTTCTCAGAAAGGCGTCTGTCTAGCCGGTCAGCTCTTCAGAGCCACCCGTGTCCACTCGCCACATGGCCCGCACGTGGAAGTCCCTGAGGCTGTGGCCAGCCCCTGTGACCAGCATGCACAGCCCGACTTTTGCTTGCTGCTGTCTTTCTGCGAGGATGTCATGGGGACAGGCTTGCCCTGCTCCCTGGGAAGCGTGGGCAGGTCCCGGGACTCCTCCAGCCACGCTTGCGTCCGCTTGGAGATCGGAATGTCCTCCTGAGACGAGGATAAACCCCTGCCACACCTTCCACTGGCAGGAGGGAGTGAACCGTGACCGGTGGGGCCCTGCTCTGGCTCCCGCCATCCAGGCCTGGCAGGTGCTGCTGCTAACTGAGTGGGTTACTTAACACACCAGCTGTTTCTCTCTCGGGGCCCTGTGGAGGTGACAGGGGGTGGGGGTGGGGGCTCGGGGCCCCTGCCTGGCACCTCTGACCCTCTCTCCCTGCCCCGAGCCCCCCCCCCCCCCCCGCCGACGGTGGCCTCGGTTCGCCCGGCCCTGCTTCTTCTGCTGAGTACCTACTTGGCCTGATCTTGGGCTGCTGTGGCCCCTTCTCGTGGGTCCTTTTATGTAGGATGAGGAATCGCCAATATTCTAGCTTCTTCTCTGGCTGAGGGTAGGGAATTTCCTCTCACCCCACAGCTGCTACAAACCATCTGTCCTGACCTCCCGGGGGCTGTCAGTTGTGAGAGCTGAGGAGTGCGTGTGTGCATTTACGTGTCTGGACTTTTCTCTCTCCGGCCACCTGTCACCTGTCTGTCATCTCCCTACCATCTACCTTCTGTTACCTATCTAATCAGCTATTTATCTATCATGTGTCTCTATCTATCTATCTATCTATCATCTATCTATCTATCTATCCATTTATCAACTATCTAGTGATCGTCTATCTATCTTGCTATCGTCTGTCTACTTACCTATGTACTGAAAACCATGGATTTGTCCCATGGACTAGTTCCAAGTCCAGTGGAAAACCAGAGGGTTTGTTCTGGTTTTCTCCCTTTTAACTCCTTTTCTGACAAGTGGGAAACTTGGCTGCCATTATCCTTCATACATTTATGTGGCCAATTCCACGGTATAGAACTAATCTCTCTCTGCCACATCTGCCCCCTGTGATCAGTCTCCTCACCCCACGAAAGTCACCCCCGTGTTAGCCGGCAAAAACACGACTTTCAAATACAGTCCCACTCTGAGGTACGACTAGCACTTGGACATTTCAGTGGGGGAGGGGACACATCTCAGCCTGCAGCACCCACCCTCCTTCCCAACACTCGTCTTTGTCTATGCGCCAGCCCCCTCCTCCAGACTCCCCCCCCTGATATCAGCCCCCGTGGGCAGCGTCCTCACCCTCCTGGGGCTCCAACGCCCACTCCAGACCGGGCCCCGTTGGGTGCTGTCCCACTTTGCATGGGGATGTGGCTCCTGCCCGAGGCCCTTCTAACCCCTGGAGCGCCCGTACTTGTTCTGAGCCCCTGTGTTCCTCTCCTCCCCTCCCGCCCCCCCCCCCCCCAGTGTGGCCATACCCTGCTGACTCCACCCATTGACTTTAGGCTGGATTGTTCCAGAAGGAAAGTGAAGGCAAGGAGCAAGAAGAGGAGGGGCAGGGATTTGCGTCACAGGTTGGGGAGTCCAGAAGCGGAGGCTGAGACGAGTTTGGGGTGCACGATGTTTTCTTGGAATCAGTGTCTGTGGAAGGAAGGAAGGAAGGAGGAGCCGGATCGGACAGGGGAAGCTGTGGGACTGCGGTGTGGCTCCTACAGATCCTTGGTCGGCGCGAAGGGAGCTGCGGACAGGGGCTGCCCATCTGCCCCCTGCGTCTGTCTTCACTTCCCTGCCCCGTCCGGTCAAGGGATCTGCACTCCCCAGGGAGGGAGTGACCTCAGGGGACAGACCCTGAAGGACCTGCCAGCCTCCCTCCCCGCAGGGTAGCAGCAGGCCCTTCCCTGAGGGGGGTTAGGGTGGGGCACCTCCCAGTCTGCAACATTTTGTGTTCATGGGTGCTTTCTATCAATTTCCCGCGGCACCTTCCTGGAGACTGGAAAATGCAGCGCTTCCTTTCAGCAGGTGAAAATAACCCAGAGAAAATTCCATTTGCAGTAATGGTAGTTAACCCTCTGGCTGATGGCAGTCATAAACCCTAGAAACAACATAAAAAGTAACTATTTGAAGGGAGGAAAGAAAATTGCAGTGGATTCAACCCTGAGACAGGACCTTATATGGCCTTTTTCCCCGAGGACGCTCTCCAGTCTGCCTGGCCCAGGGTTGCAAGAACTCAACAGGCACCTGACGTCTTATCACCTTCAGGCGTCAGAGGACTGGGTGACGGGCCCTCGGAGCAGCTGGAATTGAGCGGTCGCAGAGCGACAACCCCCCAGATCTGCACACAACCCCCTCAAACCCCCTACTTATCCCAGAAATGCTGATGTGTGGGGAGGGGAGTAGGCGGGATCATCACTGAGATCGGCAGAAAGTAACATCTGGAAGCCTAAAGGAGCAATTATGTGTTTTCTCTGCTAAAGCTGAGACAGAGCTTGGGGTCTGAGTCTTACTTAGGTTGAGGGGTTTAGTGAACACCTTAGGTTTTTTACTGAAACCTCAGAAAAGCCTAAAATTAGGGGCAGAATCAGAACAGATCTGCCCTAACGAAGCATCGAACCAAATTACGTAGGGGAACAAACTGGTGTAGCCACACGGCGGAACACTACTTAAGCAATTAAATAAAATAATAATCTACCAGGAGGCACAACAATATGGATACATTTCCGAAACACAAAAGAAGCCAGACACAAAAGGGGACTCACTGTGTGTTTCCCTTAACATTAAGATGGAGAACAAGCAATGTTTACGGATGAGCATAGACATCAGGACGTTGTTGCCCGAATAGGGTGAGGTGTGGGGGAGGAGGGAAAGGTGTACATCTTCAACAAGGTGGTGATTATGGAACTCCTTTTTAAAAACCACCCGATTTTGGAGCAATGGTAAAAGTGATTGTTAAGAATTGATTCCGAGAGAATTCCTCTTTTCCATCTACAGATCTTCGTCGATTTATAATGGGTTCGTGTCCCAATATACCCACTGTAGGTTTAAAATATCTTCAGTCAAAAATGCATTAATACACCTGACCTCCTGAACATCACGGTTTAGCCCGGCCTACTTTACATGGGCTCAGAGCACTTACGTTAGCCTGCAGTTGGGCAAAATCATCGAACACAGAGCCTCTTTAAAATGAACTGGTGACTGTCTCGTGTAATTTATTGACTAGGGTACTGAGAGTGCAGAACGGAATGGTTGCAGGTGGATGGGCTGTTCACCCTGGTGACGGTGAGGCTGCCTGGGGGGGGGGGGGGGGTTCGGCTCGCTCCCGCTGCCCAGCACCAGGAGAGGGGACCATACCGTGTATCACCAGCCTGGGAAAAAAAGATCAAAATTCGGAATATGAAACGCAGTTTCTTTTTTTAAGTTTATTTATTTTGAGAGAGAGAGAGTGTGGAGGAGGGGCAGAGAGAGAGAGAGAGAGAGAATCCCAAGTAGGCTCCACACTGTCAGCACAGAGGCCGACGTGGGGCTCGAACTCACGAACTGTGAGACCATGACTTGGGCTGAAATCAAGGGTCAGACGCTTAACCGACTGAGCCACCCAGCAGCCCTTTATCTTCTGGTCTTCAGATGGAATACTTTTCATTAATTAATCTTCAAGCTCGCTTTGCTCAGTCATCTTCAACCCATTATCAATCTGTTCTTTGTATTATAATAACATTTACGTCATAATTGTTATCCCTAGAATTACCATTCGGTTCTTCCTGCTTTTTCCGTTTCACTCTGAAAAATATTTCCGTTCATTGAATGCATTCATGTTCTTGAGCATAGTCATAAGAAGTGCTTTATATTCCTTGTTTGTTACTTTCGACATCCGGGTCAATACGAGTGTATCTTCTTTGATTGTCTTTTTCTTTGAAACGAGGGCTGTCATGTTTTTCTGTTTCTTCTATGTCAGGTAATTTTGGATTTTATGGACATTAGGAATAATATGTTGTTGAGGCTCTGGATTCTGTGTTACCCCAAAGACTATTGGTTTGTGTTCGTTTTAGTAGGAGGAGCCTGGATGAACTCAAACACCATGCCCTGAAGTCTGGGCTCAGTTCACCAGCCTTAGCCAAGCTGCTTGCATTCTGCCCCACACACACGACGTTCAGGAATCTGGGGTGTTCTCTGCAGCCTTCTCTTTTCTTTCATTTCCATGTGCCATGGTTGCTCTAAGCTCTTTTTCTGGTCTTTCAGGACTGTAAAATTGCAGAGTTTTTGTTTTTGTTTTTGTTTCTGTTTTTCAGACTTTCATCCATTCTGTGGTATCCGTTGGGGACCGCACTTGGGCTAAGAACTAAACCAAATGGGAACAAACCCAGCTCTGTTCCCTTCCTCCACGTGTCCCTCTTCTTTCAGTATCTGTCTGCTCAGAACATTCTTCAGTACCTTCAGGTAGCTCTTTTCATTCAGCTGGTGACTGGTCTGGCTGTTCTTTCTATAAGGAAATTACCCAATGCAATACCAAGAGAACAAATACTATGATTAAAAAGTGGGCAGAGGGGGGCGCCTGGGTGGCGCAGTCGGTTAAGCGTCCGACTTCAGCCAGGTCAGGATCTCGCGGTCCGTGGGTTCGAGCCCCGCGTCAGGCTCTGGGCTGATGGCTCAGAGCCTGGAGCCTGTTTCCGATTCTGTGTCTCCCTCTCTCTCTGCCCCTCCCCCGTTCATGCTCTGTCTCTCTCTGTCCCAAAAATAAATAAACGTTGAAAAAAAAAATTAAAAAAAAAAAAAGTGGGCAGAGGACCTCATTAGACATTTTTCCAAAGAAGACATGCAGATGGCCAACAGACACATGCTCAATGTCACTGATCATGAAGGAAATGTAAATCAAAACCACAGTGAGATACCACCTTATACCTGTCAGAGCGACTCAAAAAGACAAGAAATGACAAGCATTGGTGAGTTTCGAATGAAGGGGAACCCTCATGCGCTGTAGGTGGGAACGTAAATTGGTGCCGTCACTATGGAACACAGTATGAAGGTTCTTCAATAAATTAAAAATAGAATTACCATTCGATCCAGTAATTCCGCTACTGAATACTTACCCAAAGAAAAGGAAACCACTGATTTGAAAAGATTCATGCACCCCTGTGTTTACTGCAGCGTTATTTACACTAGTCAAGATATGGAAGCAACCTAAACGTCCACGAGCCGATGAATGGATAGAGAAGATGGGGTACATTCGCACGATGGAATGTTGCTCAGCCATGACGACGAATGAGATCTTGTCATTTGTAACATGGATGGACCTAGAGGGTGTGACGCTAAGCGGAATAAGTCAGACAGGGAAAGACAAGTGCCAAGTGAATTCACTTATGTGTGGAATCTGAAAGCCAAAACAAAGAAACCAGAAACAGACTCATAAATACAGAGAACAAACTGGGGGTTGCCAGAGGGGAGGTGGGTGAAGGGTGGGCAAAATGGGGGAAGGGGAGAGGTAGATAGAGGCTCTCAGTTATGGAATGACTAAGTCACAGGATGAAAGCTACTGCATGGGGGTAGAGTCAGTGGTATTGTAATAACGTTGTATGGTGACAGATGGGGACATAGCATATAGACTTGTCACATCACTATGTTGTACACCTGAAGCTAATGTGTAACATTATGTGTCAGCTACACTCCAACAAAAAATAAATTGAATTTTAAAAAAAATTTTGAAGGAAATTTTCAAGGCTGAAGGACGTGAATGGACACGTTGTCTCCTAAGAGTAGTGAATGAGAAAAGACCCCATTTGGGACACATCCTCAAGAAATCTTAGAACACCAAAGAAAAAAAAAACAGGAGAAGTTCCTAGAAACTCCCAGAAAGAAGAACACAAAAAGTTCCTTTTTAAAGGATGACATTTAGGTTGGCATTGGTCTTCTGACAGTGAAGCAATGCCTTCAGTGTTTTTAAGATCAACTCATTCTAAATTTAGAATTCTATTTCCAATCAAAATTGAGCCAATAGCAAGGATTCAGGAACTGTTCTCTCCAACCAAACTATCAATAAAGTATGAAACAAAAAAAAAAAAAGAAAAATCACTTTAGCAAAATGAAAGAGTTGCTACGAAATAAGAAAATTAAAGATCTAACGTGGCTTCTGATGAGAACAGTGAAGGGACACCCCAGGATAACATCACATCTGGGTGATCCAGGACCAGTGCCATCACCCATTTGGGTACCATATTCCTCATCAATAAGATGGGGGGAGGTTGAAAAGACCTCTCACAGTGAGTATTCCAGAAGTCTCTGTTTTGGCTATCTATACCGTGTAATAAAAGGCCACAAAATTAGAAGCTTACAACAACATACGTGTATTATCTCAAAGTGTCTGTGGGTCAGGAGTCTGGGCACAGCTTAGCTGGGTCTTCTGCTCACAGTGAGTGTCACAAGGCTGCAGTCAAGGTGCCATCCAGGGCTGCAGTCTCATCAGGGGCTCAGCTGGGGAAGGAAAATCATGAAAATGTCACATTCTTCTTTCTGGAGCGTGTCTTATAGGCAGAATCTTGTTCAGACAAAGTCTTCTCCGTTTAAAGGGGTCGTAACTCTTAAGTATTGTCATGCAAATTTTTTCTTATGCCTTTATTAGAATGAGAATGCAAGCTGATGCGGCCACTCTGGAAAACAGTATGGAGGTTCCTCAAAAAACTGAAAACAGAACTACCCTACGACCCAGCAATTGCACTACTAGGCATTTATCCATGGGATACAGGTGTGCTGTTTCGAAGGGACACATGCACCCCCATGTTTATAGCAGCACTATCGACAGTAGCCAAAGTATGGAAAGAGCCCAAATGTCCATCAATGGATGAACGGATAAAGAAGTGGTATATATACACAATGGAGTATCACTCGGCGATCAAAAAGAATGAAATCTTGCCATTTGCAACTATGTGGATGGACCTGGAGGGTATTATGCTAAGTGAAATGAGTCAGTCAGAGAAAGACAAAAATCATATGGCTTCACTCATATGAGGAATTTAAGAGACAAAAAGATGAACATAAGGTAAGGAAAACAAAAATAATATAAAAATAGGGAGGGGACAAAACAGAAGAGACTCATAAATATGGAGAACAAACTGAGGGTTACGGGAGGGGATGTGGGAGGGGGGAGGGGCTAAACGGGTCAAGGGCATTAAGGAATCTACTCCTGAAATCATTGTTGCACTAGATGCTAAACTAATCTGAATGTAAATTTTAAAAAATAAAAAAAAAAAAGAACGGTTTATAAAGTAAGAGAAAGCCTATTGTTTACTTTTATGGCCTTTTCCCCACATGCTATACAATTTCTTTTCCTTCGCCTTTTTCCTTTCTTTTTTTGTGCCATCAATTATTTCCCTGCATTTCCCACTCAAGCGGCTTTTACAAAGCACCTTTTGTTGCTCAAACCCAGCCTTTTATCTCACTCAACAGACTAGCTGGGGAACATTTGACCAAATGCTCTCTGGAATTAGTCACCAAACGATGAAGTTACATAAAAGAGAATTGCTTTACTGGCACCTCATGTTTTGTGATTCTGTTGTCCAGAGTTTCCATCTGGGTAAATTTTTTTCTTCAACGAATCTGCCTTTTTCTAGGTCAGTAGCCTATTGAGAACTTTGTCTTTAACACGTTGAGGGGATGAAATATACATACAGACTTCAAGTTATAAAATAAACAGGTCTTGGAGATGAAAAGGACAGCATAGGAGACATAGTCAACGATACCGTATTAATGTTCTATGTGACAGATGGCGACAACACTTATCATGACGACCACTGAGCAATGCATAGAATTGTCAGATCTCTGAAACTAATATAACATGGCATGTCAACTATACCTCAATAAAAAGAGAAATATATATGAATATTTCAGAATTACAAAACCAGAAAGAGAGCCCTAGAGGATACACCTAGAGCCACCAGGAAAGAAACGTGTATCTATGCTTGATAGACCCGATCTGCGCCTCCTCTGTGAAAAATACAGTGTAGTTTGGAAATATATGGGCCCTCTCTAATGCTTATTGGCAAGTGCTCACCTTGTACGAGTCACAACTTACTCTCTGCCTTGTCGCCTCTTGAAATAGCATTTTGAAGGACAAAACCTTAAAACGTTTTCTTGTAAAAAAATTTTTCTTTAACGTTTATTTATTTTTGAGAGAGAGGGAGACAACACGAGCGGGGGGAGGGCAGAGAGAGAGAGAGGGAGACACAGAAGCCAAAGCAGGCTCCAGGCTCCGAGCTGTCAGCACAGAGCCCGATGCGGGGCCCCAAGTCACAAACTGCGAGATCATGACCTGAACCAAAGTCGGATGCCTAACCGACTGAGCCACCCAGGCGCTCCAAAACACATTCTTCATATTCTTCAAGAGACTGCCTTCTGAATTCACATGGTAAAGCCACCGTTGCCACTCTTGGTGGTGTGTGAGAGGGACCGGGGAAATCCTTGAGGATGCATTAGATGAACACAGCCCTGAGATGGTGTTCTAGTTGAGTCTAAACCATCAAAACGGGTGGCTGGGAAGGGTTGCACGGGCCCACGATCATCAGGAATGTGAGATCGGCCTGCACTCGTCTGATCGTGGGTAATGGAAGTGGACCGGGAAGGAACTAGAGAGAGACCCCCCTCTTCTCCCTTTACCTCTATTTTTATTTCCAACTCTTTGTGGGAGTAAGTAAGCCTGCAAGGATTATTTCATTTTTAGTCCCTGAGAACTCGTGGATCCTCTGTGATACGGTCTAATCCTGCCAGCCGGGTAAACGCATGAGTCAACCTTAATGAAAATCTTTGTAGCAGTCTCTACTTGTTACAGATAACCCGTTCTGTGTATGCAAAACAGATCATAATTAGGGTGTATCAGGCTGGGAAAGGTAGCACAGCCCTGAGATGGGAAGGGTGTGCAGGTGTAACGATGAGTGTAGGGGAGTCTCGGTCGACAGCAGGCCCTCTATTCCCATCACTCATCCGTCGAAAAGGAAGCGAGTTTCCGGCTCATCTCATCAGGAAACCCAGAGGCTCCTTGACAAGAGCCTTTTGACTGCCCCTCAAACGGACGTGCCAGCTCCCACGACCCAGCATGGCATCTCCCCTCCACCCACTTTCCCTGAAGGTCAGGCCGGCTGCGCTGGTGTGCCGTCGACGCTGGGCACAGAGCACCCGGAGGGGCCCGCTGGATGCCCTGCATTCCAGACCTCCGCCCCACCCACCCCGCAGCTGCGACCCCGTCTTCTCATGGCAGCTGAGGTCAGCACGTCCTTTCGTCACTTGCTGGCGCACGGGCAAGAGCGACCCAAAGCGTCCAGGTGCTTGCACGTGGACCAGGTGTCCGTGGCCACAAGCACGGCAGAATGCTTACTCGGTTCCTCCCGTGGAAACACTGCCCGACGGAGCCAGGATTTCTCCAATAGCGGAGCCTCGTTTATAGGACATGGGGCGTTTTTCTTCTCTTTTCATTTCTTCTTCTGCCTCCCTGTACTTATTTTGTGGTGCGATGTATCTGCAATAAAATGCACAGACCTTAAGGGGAGCCCGGGTGGCTCAGTCCGTTAAGTGGCCGACTCTGGATTCCAGCTCTGGTCACGATCTCCCGGTTTATGGGATCGAGTCCCACGTTGGGCTCCAGCGCTGGGTGGGAGCCTGCTTGAGATTCTTTCTCTTCCTCTCCCTCTGCCTTTCTCTCTTCCTCTCTCTCAAAATAATTTTTTTTAAGTGGACAAAGGAATCAGAAAGTCCATGGCTGGGCGGGGTAAGGAAATCGGTTGGTGCCTCCCACTCCTGTCCTGCAAAGATGGATTCTGTCCCTGGGAGCGCTGATGTCATTTCTGGATGATGAAGAATCTTCTACTTGACCCTCACCTTTCTTGTATTCCTTATCTGCTCTCAAAAGTGAGATTGCCCTGCAAAATTTTGAAAGGAGGAGGGAAAGGAATCGGGGTTTCTTTTTCTTTAAGCTTTTTCTTAACGTTTATGCACTTATTTTGAAAGAAAGAGAGAGATCGGGGGAGGGGGAGAGAGAGAGAGAGAGAGAGAGAGAGAGAGAGAGAGAGAATTCCAAACAGGCTCTGATGCTGTCAGCACAGATCCTGATGCGGGGCTTGAACTCACAAACCATGAGATTATGAGCTGAGCCAAAGTGAAGAGTTGGACACTTAACCGACTGAGCCACCCAGGTGCCCCCCATGGGTTTCTTTTTCTTAAGTTTGCCTCTTAATCTCCCCACCTTTCACCCTCTGATTTTTCTAACAGCTTCACTTCTGCTCTCCACACTTCTCTATCCGCCACTCCTTTCCTTCCCCAGACAAGGGACCGACAAGGTGGCCCAGGAGGAGCTGCGAACCAGGACTGTCGGACTTTGTGCCGAAGGTAGGACTACATTTGAGGGAACCTTGAAGGAAGAGAGGGATGGATGATCCAGACTGGGGACGTGGCAGGAGCAAAAATGCAAAGATGGACGTCTAAACAGGACAGCCTGACGGCACAGGTCTGGGGAGTTGGACGGGAACTTACCACTGGTGGAGAGACTTGGGCAAGTTATCTAATCTCTCTGACCATCAGTTCTCACATCTGTAAAATGGGGAATAATTAATGCCTAGGTTGAGAGGAGATGTGAGGAGCATTGCTGACATATGCGGAGTGTGTATGATGTGGGTGGTGCTCATGAAATGATGCCACATGGTGACTATTATCATAATGAGACGTGGGCAGGAGCGATGAGGAGACCAGTCCGGTGGAGAGAAATGCAAGCATGTAGAATTTGGAGGACGCAGTGGGATTCGAACCATAGAACGTCATTAACTGATGGGGCGCCTGGGTGCCTCAGTCAGTTACGCGTCCAACTCTTGGTTTCAGCTCAGGTCATGATCTCACAGTTCATGAGATTGAGCCCCAGCATCGAGGTCTGAGCTGACCATGGAGTCGGCTTAGAACTCTCTCTCCCTCTCTCTCTCTCAAAAAAGAATATCATTGACTGATATAATTTCTTTCAAAATCCCTCTCTACTTCTCAAAGCTTTCTAGAAATGGAAGTACACAGAGGCTGTATGGAACCAGCCACCTGCCTTTTGAGGTGTTGAGATAAAAAATAAGCTAAGGAATTAAATGCAGTGCTAGGCTATGTTTCTTTGTAATGAATGGGTCTCGCTCTTCCTTATTATGACTCAGGCAATGGAAGGAAAATGTGCTGAGTGAGTTCTGATCCTAATGCAGTATGACTTCCTGTTGTCATAAAGGGGTATTTATTACGGTTGTGTTGGGAGAGCACTAATGTTACCTAGAGAATGACCCTAGGGGTACGATGGGTACGAAAGTCACTTTCCAAGGGCGGTGGACTCAGCAAATATTGACTCAACAAACATTCACAAAGCATGCAGTGAATGCCAAGTTCTCTTCTTGGCGCTCTGCCCTCATTCTACACGTCTGCCTCCCGAGTTCACGACTGAATTCGTTTTCATTATTCTGTCTGGTTTCCTCCGTCACTCGGTATATATGAGCTCTTCCTACACTAACTCTTTATTATAATGGAAATATTTCCCCCTAGTTCCCCACCCCCTCCAGTTTGAGTTTGATTCTGATGTAATTGGTCTATAAGAGGCACGTAGGTTTATTTTGTTTTCAGTTATGTACACATCCATTAAATCATTGTCATCAACATCATGTTCGTCACATCCAAAAGTGTTCTCTTGTCCCTTATAATCCCTTTCTTTCACCCCTCACTGGGTCCTGAGCAAATGCCACTGGGAGGTGGGGGCTGCATATAGAAATGTCACATATATACCACATATTTGTCAATAGCAGCACAAAAGAAGTGTGTGGAGCAAACATATATTGGGGTATAGAAATGACCAGAGATGGTAAAGTAATTATTATAACAACGTTTGTTGGGTTTACAATGCTAAGAGATATAATATGTATAATAATAATACCACAAAAGGGGGCAGGAGGGAACAGAGCTATATCGTACTAACATTTCTATATATCATTGGAAATAAGCTATTATAAATCTGAAGCTGATTCTGATATGGTAAGATGTGTAAGTAAACCCTAGTCTCAAGCAAATCCTATCAGGAAACCCAGAGGCCCCTTGACAAGAAGGCGTTTGACTGATCATCTCAACACACTCAGTAAAAGTATTTGGTAAAGTCCAACATCATTCCATAAAATACCCAGCCAATTAGGAATAGAACTTCCTTAGCTTGATATAGAGCCTCTATGCAGAACCCACAGAGAATATCATGCTCAACAGCGAAAGACTAGATGCCTTCCTCCTAAGGCCATAAGGAAGAAAGGTATGCCTGATCTAGCCACTTTCATTCAATACCACACTAGAGGATCCAGTCAGGGCATTTCGGCAGGAAAAAGAAGTTAAAATCATCTCAATTGGAAAGGAAGAAGCAAATCTATTTCTAGTCACAGATGATATGATGTTATATATAGAAAATACTAAAAATCCCACTAAAAACAGAACTGATGAATGAGTACAGCAAGGTTAGAGGGTATATAATATTCATATATGGATCCATATACAAGATCCATATTTTTATACACTGACAATGAACAATGTGAAATAAAAGTAAGAAATAAAAAATACAAAAATCATTGTATTTTTACACATTGGTAATGAACAACGTGAAAAATTAAGAAGACAATTTCATTTGTAGCAGCATCAAAAAAAAAGTTAGAGTTTAATTTCACAAACGCAGTGCAAAACGTATACTCCAAAAACTATAAAATATTGTTGAAAGAAATTATAGAATACTCACATAATCAGGAAAAAATCCCACGCTCATGGACCGGAAGACAACGTCCTTAAGATGGCAATACTAACCAAGTCGATCTATAGATTCAGTGCAGTTCTTATCAGAATCCCAGCTGACTTAGTTGTAGACACTGACAAGACAATTCTAAAATTCAATCATCGGAAGGTGGAAACAACCCACATGTGCATTGACAGAGGGATGGATGTGGGGAAATAGTTCTACTTACATAAATGGGTTAGAAAAAGGCTTAGGGCGGAAAACCACCACCATGGGGCCAGATACTGTAACGGAATCAGGAGTAACTTGTTATATCACCTACAGGAAATTACTGTCCCTCTGACGCCCACGTACTGAGGTACTTTGATCACAAACTCCTCTTGCCCCCCAGACCCTTTGCTTCTTACACACACAAGTTGATGATTACTGTCTGATTGTTTTCTCCACGTTCACCTGTATAAGATCTTGTTTTCTTCACATTCACCACATGGGTAGTATACTGTGAGCTCAGTAAATATGGAGAGAAAATACCTGTTACGGACTCTTGTCTCCTCCCGACATTAGCTTCTCTCGTATTCAATTCTGTGTCTGCTCTCTTGCCGGACAAGAGAGGACTGCAGACTCACAGTCTGCGACAGATGGATGAGCGAAGTGTGGTCTATCCATACCACGGGATACTCTTCAGCCAGAAATGGGAATGACACCTGTTACATTGTGGATGAACCTTGAAAACATGGTGCCGGGTGAGAGAACTCCGTCACAAAAGACCATCTATTACACAGTTCCGTTCATATGAAGTGTCCAAAACAGGGAAATCACAGAGATAGAAAGCAGATTCTGTTGCTCAGGGACGGGGGTGGAGGATGAGGTGGATATGATGGCAGAAAGCGACGGTCTTTTTTTGAGGTGATAAAAATGGTCTGTCTTGATAGTTGCATGTATCTGTGAATATCCTACAAACTGCCGAATTATACACTTTAAATAGGTGAATTGCATGGCTTGTGAGTTATATCCCGATCAAGTTGTCACGTTGTAAATATCCGATTATTCATTGGCAGTAAACAGAAGTACAGTTTTTGTTTTTTTGTGCTGATCTTGTATCCTGCGACCTTCCCAAACTCACTTATTGGTTCCAGGTGATTTTGTTTCTGTTGCTTTGGGCTTTCTTTTTCTTTTTCTAGTTTTTAATGTTTTATTTATTCATTTTGAGAGAAAGAGAGAGCAAGCAGGGGAAAGGCAGAGAGAGAGAGAGAGAGAACCCCAAGCAGGCTCCGCACCATCAGCACAGTGCCTGACACGGGGCTCGAAGCCATGAACCATGAGATCGTGACGTGAGCGGAAATCAAGAGTCAGTGGCCCAACCAACTGAGCCACCCAGACACCCCTGTTGCTTTGGGTTTTCGATATAGACGATCATGTTATCTGTGAAGAAAGAAATTTTACTTCTTCCTCTCCAATCTGCCTGCCTTTCATCTCTTTTGCTTGCCTTATAGCACTGGCTGAATCCCCAGTTGGATGGGTAGGATTGGTGGAGGAAACATCCTTATCTTGTTCCGTACGTCTGGGGAAAAGAATTCAATCGTTCGCCATTAAATACATGTAAGGTGTAGGTGTTTCATGCGTTCCCTTTATCGGGCTGAGGGCAGTTCCCTTTCATTTCTAGTTCTCTGTGAGTTTTTTTTTTTTTAAATCAGGAATGAATGCAAGATATTGTTTTTATTTATGTTTATTTATCTCTGAGACAGAGAGAGACAGAGCATGAGCGGGGGAGGGGCAGAGAGAGAGGGAGACACAGAATCCGAAGCAGGCTCCAGGCTCTGAGCCATCAGCACAGAGCCTGATGCGGGGCTCGAACCCACAGACCGCGAGATCATGACCTGAGCTGAAGCCGGTCACCCAACCGACTGAGCCACCCAAGCGCCCCTGAATGTCAGGTATTTTCAAGTGCTTTTTCTGTGTCGATTGAAATCATCAATTGTTTTTATTTCTTTTTTTATTGTGTTAACGTGCACCTGCTGCAGATCCCAGGACTCTCTCTGGCCCCTCCCTCCTGGAGCTCGTGGCCACGGTGGCCCCTTGGCATGCAAAACTCAGCATAGCAGACCTGGCCGCTGTCCTCTGAAAGGTCCGCTTGGCAAGGCTGGCCTCGGGGAGCTTGGATTTCAGGAGAATTCCCAGCACCCTAACTGCTAAGAGCTGCCCGCTGTGCCTCTACCGTGCCCAAAGAGTGTGGTTTATCCTGAACCCCTGGGTTCTTTCTGGGAGTCTGGGATTTGGGCCCAGGCGAGGCAGAGGGTTCCTGCGCTGACCTGTTCCTGGTAACAGCACCGAGCCCCGAGTCTCTAATGAGCCTGCGTGGGCTGCACCATTTCATGTGCTGTCACAACTCGTCGCTGAAGGAATTAAGTGCCTCCTGTGTGACTCTACTGAAAACAGGCCGTGGAAGCCTGAGCCTGGTCTCCTGCAGACGCTGTCCCACGTGCCACTTCCTTTGCTGATTTTCCTTCGTGTCTTTCCACCATATTAGATCATCTCTGTGACCGAATGCTGAGTCCCGTGAGTTGTCCTAGCCAATCATCGAAACGGGGCGGGGGCTCGGGGACCCCCAACACCCTTGGCGAGGCAAGGAAGAGAGCGGGCTGGGGGGGGCGAGTAATTAGCACAGAGGTGGAGTCCCCGCTTACCGGGCCCCTGGCTCTGGAGCCAAGTCCCTGGGACCTGCTGGGTATAGCGCCAGAGCATACATGGCACAGGAAGCAATGATTTTAAAAGTTTAAGAGAGTGTGCTTTAAATTTTAAAAATCAAAATACAGGGGCGCCCGGGTGGCTCAGTCGGTTAAGCATTCGACTTTGGCTCAGGCCGTGGTCTTGCAGTTCGTGAGTTCAAGCTCCACGTTGGGCTCTGGGCTGATGGTGCAGAGCCTGCTTGGGATTCCGTCTCCCTTTCTCTCTGCCCCTCCCCCACTTGTGCTTGCTCAAGCTCTCTCTCTCCCTCTGTCTCTCTCTCTATCTCTCTGTCTCTCTCTCTTTCTCTCTGTCTCTCAAAAATAAATAAATAAACTGGGGACGCCCGGGTGGCTCAGTCGGTTAAGCACTGGACTTTTAGCTCAGGTCATGATCTCCCTGTTCATGGGTTCGAGCCCCATATCAGGCTCTGTGCTGATGGCTCAGAGCCTGGAGCCCGCTTCAGATTTTGTGTCTCCCTCTCTCTCTCTGCCCCTCCCCTGCTCATGCTGTCTCTCTCTCTCTCTCTCTCTCAAATAGACATTTACAAATTTTTAAATAAATATGTAAATAAATAAACTTAAAATAAAAATAAAAATACAACCTTGGGAGCTATAGTTTGATCTGAAATTTTCCATGGATCTTCTTCCTCGGTTGTCCCCTCCCACTTTGAAATACCTTTATCAGTCAGAAGTGCTTTCAGTGTCAATAAATTGTTGGAACATCACTGTTGCAAACGTCTCGTAAAATGACAGTTATGGGATTAATTTAGGAACTTTTCTTAAAGGAAATTCTGTGTCATAAATTTAATTATACACGACTTGCGTTTCAAGCAAGCCAGTAAGTACATTAGGCATTTGAGTGATATTGGCAATTTTCTCGGCCCTTGGTATCAGCATTAATTCATCTGCACAGCAAATAGCTTTTGCATACTTACTCTGTGATATGCACTGAACTTCATATTTAGAAAACAGCAAACTTCCATTTCAAAAGCAGTTTTGAAACTGCTGGTTTTTGTTAGGAGGGAACAAACATGACACCTGACAGAATCTGATATTCTTAAACCCTCAGAACTCTCTTTTGAACTGTAGGTGAAAATCTTTGCCTGCCTTTGCAAACATAAACTCTCATCTTTCATATTCCAATGCCCCCGCTTGGTAAATGACAATTAGATTCAATGAAATGCTTAGAGCCAGTATGAACTGTCCCTAAACTGTGCTAATCAAATGCCTTCTGAATTGACCAAGAGGAATGAAAAGTCGTGAAAGATGTGTCTAAGAGAGGTGATACTCCAGACGGTCCAGAGGACATTTGAGGCAAGTACGATTCTGTGGCGTTACGTCTCCGTATTCCCTGGCTGACTGCGGCAAAGAAGTCCTTGGAAGTTCCAAGTCAGAGGTCATGGAGTCTCTGCCTGTCAATCAAGGGCTTCCCTGTGAGTCTCCAGGGAGCAGAGGTGGGCAGTAAGGGGGCACGACTGTCACGGATGATGGCGTTGCTCTTGGGCACATCCCCCTTGCTGGTATCTCCCGCCTACCACCGTAGGCAACCCTTTGGCTCTTAAATATCCAGGAGGAAAAATGCTGCTAGAAGCTGGCAGGTGCCCAGACCTCGGCGTCTTCGTTTTCATTGCCACTGGAATGGGCACTGTGTGATCTTGGCCGACTGAATCCATTTTTCCGAGCTTCGAGTTTCGCATCTGAACAATGGCAACAGTGGTGACGACATAACCCGAGTAGAGGCTCGGATAGGCCGCGTAAGTCGATTCATAGTGTGTGCCTTTCTCTACTCTCAGCTACGAAGATCAGAGCTATTGGGACACAATCCCTTGCACGTTACTCAGAGGCCTGAATGAAGACTTAAAACCCCCTACAAGTCTGAAGTTAATGTTCAAAACTTTGGACCATCAGGCAGTGTAACAGATTAGCAGACTCTATCGTTCCTGGTTCTTTTTTTTTCTTTTAGTTTATTTATTTTGAGAGAGGGGCAGAGAGAGCAGGCAGGGGAGGGGCAGAGAGAGGAAGAGAGAGAATCCCAAGCAGGCTCTGAGCTGTCAGTGCCGAGTGATGCGAGGCTCAAACCCACGAAGCTGAGAGATCATGACCTGAGCCGAAGTCAAGAGTCAGACGCTTAACTGACTGAGCCACCCGGGCGCCCCTGTGCTTGGTTCTTTACAGAGCTGTCTGGATAGCTTTTCGACGTGCTAATTTAATTTTGTGATCTAAATGTTCAACAAAATCGCGAGTACCGTACAAGTAACTTTTTTTTTGTTCCTGAGCGATTTGGGGGTAAGTTGTGGCCAGGGTGTCCACCCCCCATCCCCCCAAATACTTAAGTACATACACTGATTAACAAGGACATTGTCCTCGGCGATCACAGTGTGACCAGCAGAAGTCCGGACATTACACTGATGCCTTACTACCATCCACTCCTTGGATCTCGCTTGTGTTTCACTAGTTGTGTCCCTTAGAGCTAAGGACGCACCCCAGGGTCACGTGCCGCGTTCAGTTAGCGTGTGCCCTCCGTCTTTTTCAGTCTGGACGCGTTCAGACCTTGACACTTGAAGGCAGGCATTTTGTAACACGCGCCTCACCTGGGTTTGCCTGGCACGTCCTCACGCATGGGTGCAGGTTATCAATTTTGCAGCAAAATAGTACAGAAGCGTGCTAGGGTCTCCCTGCCTTCTGCGGGGTGGTAAGTGACGTCAGAGTGTCCCGCTCCAGGAGATGCTGTGTGGTCCCCGGGGTTAAGGCGTTCTAGCTTTCCGCTACAACACCGCGCTGTCTTTGTAAGTGGCATCGTGTGGAAAGGCATTTTGAGACGACGTGATTATCCAATATTCCTTATCAAACTTCCATGCACTTTTAGCTCCCGGTGGCACTCCTTGGCTGAATTAATTATTACTATGATGTTTGGCATTGGTATTTATTACTACCGTTAATTGTAAGGGAAGCTGTCTTTTCTCCCCATTTATTTGGGTTTTTGTCTCTTTGTTTATATTGTACGGACTCATGATTTCCTATTTTATTCTGAGGGCTATATAATCCCTTAATACCATTATACATCCTGATCAAATCATTCCTGACTTAGCCAGTGGAATCTCTTTTGAGTGCTTGCTTCCATGTCTTTTTGCCATGTCTCCATATTTTTTTTAAGTTTATTCATTTATCTTGAGAGAGAGAATGGGTGGAGAGAGGGAAGACAGAGAGGGAGAGGGAGAGAGAATCCCAAGCAGGCTCCGCACTGTCAGTGCAGAGTCTGATGCGGGGCTCGATCCCACGAACCATGAGATCGTGACCTGAGCCGAAATCAAAAATCGGACGCTTAACCGACTGAGCCAGCCAGGCACCCAGTCATGCCCCCCGTCTTTGGAAGCCCTGATCCTTGTTAGTGCAGAATGGTATTTTAACCCTAAGGATTTCCCCAGATTAAGTTCAGTCAAGTTGCCCGCTTGTTTCTCTGGACGTTGATGACCATGGGTTGTGAGTTCATACGTGATTGAACTTCACCCGAGAAAACCCCAAGGTTACAACAGGTTACTTGGCAACAGACAGCCTTTTTATGGCTTCTGCTGGGAAACTACCAATCTTGATCTGCACAGCCCCTCCTGAGCTCGAATTCCATTCCTAGGCCTGCATGGGGTGCAAGCCTGGCCTTCTCTATGGGGACGGTCCTGAAATTTGTCTCTGGATTCTCGTGTTTCTCATGTGCTCTGCTCAGACGTCAGCTCACTCCTTCTCCTCCTTTCCCCCTCCTCGTTCTCAGGCTTGGAATTTTCCCGGGCTGTTTCTGGAGCCCAGCATGGCTGTCCCAGTGAGAGAACCCGTCATCGGACCTAGAACCCTGCGGTGCAGAAGCCCCTATGCCTTCATGAAAGTATTCGCAGCTGATACCCACACAGCAGCCAGAGAAATCAGATTACCCTCCTTCCTGGCTGCAGAGTCTCAAATGGCCCTCCCAGCATGCTGAGAACAAAATGCAAACACCTTAGTTTGGTGTCTGTGTGGTCTGGTCCCTGCCTGTTTCCCGGATTCTGTCGCTTACCATGAGAACACACGTACGGTCCAGAAGAACATTCTTTCTAACCCTTCCACGGACCACCCTGGTCTGCACTGCAGTTTTGCCACCGCGTAGCCCGTTTGACGTCCTCGCTGGTCCCCCCAGCACCGGCTCTGTCCCTGGCCAGTCTCTGATGACCGGAGCCTTTTGTCCTCGATCCCAGCAAACGATGCTGTTTCAGCCTGGCTTTGCAGAGAGAGCCGCCCCAACGCTGTCCCCCCTCACCTGCCAGTGGCCCCGTATCGCAGGTTAGCGTTCATCACCCTCAGAAATTCTTGCTGTTGTATTTAACTCTTGTCTGTTAATGTTCGCCTGTTTACTAGACTCTATCACCAGGAGACCAGACCTGCCGGACCCCAGTGCTGACACCTTGTAGCCCCCAGTAGTCGCTCATAGTTCTTTGTTGAATAAATACATGAAAAGAAAAGGTACGGCTCAGAGATATTGTATCAGAATCCTGACAAAGCACCCTCTCTTCTCTTGGGAGCAGGCCTGAGGTGGAGGGGAGGGATGGAATCAGGGAAGCCGAGGGGAGCGGAGGCAGGGCCCTCCCCACTCGTGTTTTCAGCAGGTAGCGGGACCCCACGGTCTGGTTCGTGAATTGACCAGCCCAGCATCCAAAGAGTCCGTGGAAGAAGGCCAGCTTTCGGCTTTTTTCTCAGACCAAAGTTGACCCTTTGCTCACTGACCAAAGTAAGGTGTCCTCCCCCCATTCTATAGGTTTTCTGTTCGTTTGGTGTTCGTGACACTGGCAAGACTTTGGACACACACACACACACACACACACGAGAGCTAAAAAGCACTTCACAAACACACCCTCTCACTGACTCAACATAGACTTGCTTCCTCGTGGAAACATAGTAAAAGTCCCTTTCTCAGGATCTCATTCCGAAAACGCTTGGGCTTACCGGACACTCGGGAAATGAAAACTTCATGGCCCTTTTTGGGGTGAAGCAAAGCTCAACTCTTATTTTCCGTTCAGCAGCACCCCTCGTATGGCGGGCACACTGTGAATCTTGCCGTGGGCAGAGAGACTGCGGTCCAGGCTCTGTGCGGTTAACAAAACAGTAAAATGCTTTCTCTCTGGCTCTTTCTTTTCCTCTCAGTCACCCATAAACTGAAAACGGAAAACATACAAACACGTTGCAAAAACTCAAGCGTTTGGAAATGTCATTGCCCAGGCAGATGTGGTTAGTCTTTTGAGCATGGCCAAATGGTCCCTTCAAAACTTCATGTTGACATTACCAGTGGGTTTTTTTTTTAATGTTTATTTATGAGAGACAGAGAGACAGAGAGAGAGAATGCAGGGGTGGGGCAGAGAGAAGGGGAAGACACAGAATCCGAAGCAGGCTCCAGGCTCTGAGCCGTCAGCACAGAGCCTGATGCGGGGCTCGAACCCACGAACCATGAGATTATGACCTGAGCTGAAGTCAGATGCTCAACCGACTGAGCCACCCAGGTGTCCCTTACATTACCAGTGTTAACTGTCCCTGGAGGGGGCTTCTGCTGGCTCCTTCATATTACTTAGGCCTGGAATTTCCCATGAGTTTTCTAGAACTTCCTGATTACAATCAGGCTTCCAGGCAGTATATGCCTTTCCTCCCCCTTGCAAACTATTTTCTGAAGCCTGGGGCGCCTGGCTGGCTCAATCAGTTGAGTGTCCAACTTTGGCTCAAGTCATAGTCTCACGGTTCATGGGTTTGAGTCCCGCGTCAGGCTCTGAGCTGTCAGCACAGATTCTGTGCCTCCCTCTCTCTCTCTCTGCCCCTCCCCTCACACTCTGTCTCTCTCTCCTTCAAAAATAAATTTAAAAAAAAAATTTAAACTATTTTCTCAAGTCTGACTCTCTTATATTTAATGCCTTTACCTAATTTATCGCCTTTAGGTAGAGTACAGTATATGCCCAAAAACCAAGATCGACCATTGCTATTAGATCATGATACAAGAGGCATCAGTAGCAACATCATCTTTTTTTTTCTGCAATACTATCTGTTTTCAAGTAAAAATAATATGTTTCATTGCCACTTAGCAATTGAAATTTTTCATTGGGCAGAATTTGGGGAACTCGTACACCAAAGGAGAAGGTATTTAGATTTATTTGGGCTAGTAAAACGAGATCCTCTCATCTGTGTTGGCGAGTAAGAGTCTCATGATGTAACTATGAGTAAGCTATTAAAGGTGATATAGTACAAAATTTGTCCGGTCTTTGTCACGGGCTCCTGGCACAGAGCTCCTGAAACCCTTGGAACTTCCTGAGTTTATGCTAACGAGGTGAATCGTAGTGGGTCTCCTATGGGTTCAGGGTGGACAGGGTTACTCTCCAGAAAGAGCAACCATGTGATTAGAGGCTTGGGACTCTGAGCCAGCCTGACTTCTGGAGACGGGAGGGAGGGAGGGCTGGAGATGAGTTTAATCACCAGTAGCTAATGATGTAATTCATCGTGTCTATGTAATGAGACCCCGGTAAAAATTTTGGATGCTGAAACTCAGGGGAGTTTGGCTGATAAGTGTATTGATGCGGCAGGAGCATGACGTCCCTTCTTTCCTGGAGATTCTGCACTTGGGACCCTCCCGGACCTCACCCTGTGGTCCTGAGTTGTACCCTTTGTAATAAAGTCATAATTGGGAGGATAGCACTTTCCTGAGTTCCGGGCACTGTTCTTGTGACTTCCCAAACTGGATGAGATTGTGGGAATTCCTGAATGTGCAGCTGGTTGGTCAGAAGTGTGGGTGGCCGGGCACCCCCTGAAGGTGTAGCTGGGGGTCTGAAGGTGGGGGGGCCCTTGGGAGGACGGTGCCCTTAGCTCGTGAGATCTGGGCTGACCGGGGGTGGTCAGCGCCAGAATGGATTTGCAACGCACCAGCTGACGTCGTAATAGAGGCAACATGAAACGATTCGAGGCCGGCTAAAAGGCAGACCTGGTGCTCTGGATAAAGTACCTAAAGGCCTTCTGAGACAGAAAGGGCGATTGGACAGGCTGAATTCGCCTATTGGTCTCATAGAAAGTACCCTTCCTCTCCTCCACGACACGTGTCTGTCTCCACCCATTAATCTACAGTGTATGTGTCTGCGGGAGTCTTAAGGGTTTTTAATTAAGGCAGTCGCCATTGGGAAGAAAAGGAGAGATCGGACGATGGAGGGAATGAATGGTCTGCCCCCCACTCTGCTCCTGGGCCAGTGGGGCCTCAGCAGTAGGAAGGGGGTGGGGAGAGCTAGAGGAGCCACCAAGCCAGGAGACCAGGAACGGGAACAGGCACATAGGGGATGGGTAGCAAACTCCACAGAGAGGCGGAGAACGAGCCATTCTCTCCGTGTTGTGTGGAATACGTGTTTGCTCTGGTTCCTTGAAATTTTGAACGCAGGGGCCTTCAAGAGGCATAAAGAATAGAACCTTCCTGATGGGTCCTGTAGGCAGTGATGGGTGAGACACCTCTCGTGGCTTCGGGATGGTGGATATGTCGACAAAGGGGACTGGAAGGTGCAGTGTCGGCACAGACGAAGCTGAGTGGTGACTGCGGCTGGTTGTGCCGTGGTTGGAAGCTCGAAGGAGACATCACTTGGGGAGGCCTGCAAAGAGCTGGCTGATAGGGGCTCTGCACACCTCCAAGGACCTGGACACATTGCTGTCCACGCGGACGTGTGCGTATGTGGAGGCTGTGGGGCTGGTGGTATTGGAGTATAACGCCGTTTTCGGGATGCGTGACAGGGGCTAATGCCCCTGGGGACCATCACTAGATGAGGTTTATAAGCATTTATTTGAAGTTTCAGGCACGATTGGATAGGCTCCCCACCAGGCGATGCAAGAACCTGCCGATAAGGACAAAGGGAGGCTCACAGATCTGCAGGGACACGAAATGCTGGAAAAGTGACCTGATTCGTTTCAGGCCAATCTTCCCGCTGAGACCCAGAAAACCTGGACAGAAAATATGTGTGAAGGAAGCAGAAAGCCAGTAAAAGGGCAAGGTTGCTGAGGTCACAGAACCAGAGGGAAGGGAAGCCTGGACCAAGGAGGCCAGCTTGTGGTGCCCTGTTTCCTCTGGAAGCCTTGGAAGATCCTCCGGCTGGAAGCAGCCGGGTGATGTCCAAAACCTTTCTCTGCAGTAGTGGAAAGGGGTACGCTCTGCCGTACAACATGAGCCCCACTAGCCAGCCATAGAAGGCTTTAGAGCCCTTGAATTGGGGCTAGTGCAACAGAGGGGTTGAATTTTTAATTTGATTCCATCAATTTAGTTTTATTTCACCTATAGTTAAGTTTAAATAGCCACGTATGGCTGGTAGCTACCCTACTGCCCATCACGGGTCTATAGGTTCCCGAAGTCCTAGGAAAGACGGGACGTGAATGCCGGCTAGGCACAGGGTCACAGGGCTTGCAGGGATGGATTTCCCTCTCTGGGTTCAGTTTCTTCGTCTATAAAAAGGGATAAAGAAAGCCTGCCTTATGAAACTCTTTCATATACGAGTGCCTGCACATAACAGGCGTTCAGCAAATATTAGATAGAAAAATCTACAGAGAATGAGTCGGAAACAACCTACATCAGTTTTGAAAGGTGAGCTTCATTGCCTTCAAAAGCAAATACCGACGTGCACATTATTGAATTCATCTATGCTTTTATTTGCTCTCGAAAACCCATCTGCATATTATCTTCGGAAAATAAAAACATGTTTCATAATACAGATACTCTAAAGAAATGGCTTTCTCAGGGAGCTTCACAAAATTAACTGCATTATTCAATAAATACTTCTTGGCTTTACCTTCCAATGAAATGATCTGGGGCAAAAAGATTTGTTTTCCCACCACTCGGAATCTTGTTTTTTCCTCATGTTTAATAATAAGAAAAGTTAAAAAAACAGCCATTTGCACAAAGAAATAGCACGGTGTGGCACACACGGCCTTGGGATGCCACTTTCACGTTTACTGATCCGTGGATGAGAAAAGATGGTCCCACTTCCCACCCACACGTTAGAAGCTTGCTTCCGATTGTGATTCACACTGGTCACCATGAGACACAAGAAGAACACAGTGTTCAACTACGTTTTATTATAAGAAAAAAATGATATCCTGTTATAATTATGGATGTTAGTGGGGCCGCAGCAAAGAAAGGAGTATCTGCTAACCTGCCGAGATCTTGCCAATAAATTTCCACATGTTACGGTAAAGTTCTCTGCACCAGACCGTACCATCCACCATTATAAATGACATTCCTTCCCTTCTAGGAAAGAAGGGGGTGTCTGGGGAAGTCACGGGAGAGGGTGAATGTGAGGATTTTTACCACACACCCGGCCACTTCACCATCAAGGTAAAGACTTGCCATCTTGGGAGTGCCCGACAGCACACCTGTGCTTACCCTTGGGTGCCTGAGAACTGGGGGCTCAAGGCTGGTTGTTGCCAGAATTTGAGTCACAGCCGGGTTCCCCGTTTCCCAGAGAACTGACAACGGAGTCCTTTTCCAATGGATAGCATTGAAGAGCAATGATCTAACATTTTGAAGGGTGTCTATCCCAAGCAAAGAGTATATAAGATTAAAAATAAGTTTGTGCCAAGGTATGAAACAATCATAAAAAATGAGAAAAATCGAGACACCTGGGTGGCTCAGTCAGTTGAGTGCCTGACTTTGGCTCAGGTCACGATCTCACAGTTTGTGGGTTCGAGCCCCACGTCAAGGCTCTGTGCTAACAGCCCAGAGCCTGGAGCCTGCTTCAGATTCTGTGTCTCCCTCTCTCTCTCTGCACCTCTCCTACTTGCTCTCTCTCTCTCTCTCTCTCTCTCTCTCAAAAATAAACATTATTTTTTTATTTTTAATGAGAAAAATCATTAAAAATGCAATTTATACATTCAGAAAAATGATTTTCTAATAAAAGAAAGTATAGCTTTTGCTGTGCTCTGGGCACTGTGGTGTAGAGTTTTATATATAGGAACCCACTCATGTGTACGAGAACCGTATGAGGGAAGTTCTAGAATCATCCCCGTTGGCAGATGAGGGAACAGAGCCAGGCGTGGTCAGTGACTTGTCCAGGGCCCCACGGCTAGTAGCAAGGTGGGAGCTGAGACTCAGAGCCCCTACCTCCATTAGCAGAACAAGCACAATTGATAAAGCACAGCTGATAAACAGGTGCACGATGCTGGATCGGGTGGTGTCCTGAGAGGACCATTTCCTTTGCTGGTCCTCACGGTGAGTCCTAGCAAAGCTCCTGCAAGTCCTTTCTTTGAAATAGCCTTCAAACAAGTTCATAGCAAAAGCAGAAGTTTGTCCAGGTCTGAGCTAGTAAAGCCCAAGGGTGCCTCTGCTTCCACGGACCATGCCCCCTTCCAGGGACAGCCGGCCTCGTAGTCTTGGACTCTGAGAGACGCTGCAGAAGTCCATGAACTTCACGGACAGCCCTGAACTTGGCTTCCCTCAGAGGCCCTCGGGGAGCTGCCCTTCCCAAGTCAGTCAGGAGGGCTGCCTCTGCCTCCTCCTTTTCTTCCTCTTCCTCCCCCGGAACCCCCGGGTTGTTCTTTTCCTCCAAGACACGTATTCGTGTCACTGATGGCACCTAGCTCATAGCGTCGGCTGCCGAGAGCTGAGCCAAGTCACCACTGCCTTCTGACCTGCCACACGCAGAGCAACGAGGGTGCATTTTGAGAACCGATCTGGCCCCAACACCCTGACCTTAATCTCCCTTCGCCCTGTCCCCTCCTTCTAGTTTTTTAATCTTAATGGTGTTTGCATTTTTTGCGAGCTGCCTTGAGTCATTATTTGAACAAGCTAGCTATAAATATTTGAAATATATTTTTTTGTTTTACGTAGGCATGGGTGTCTGATTTTTTTTCTCTTTTTCTGTTACTGGGTTATTTCCACTTAGGGCACAGACCACATGGGAACACTCCATAAAACGTTGCCACTCAGTTCTGCTAGGTAGGAATCAAAAAAAATTGTTTTTCTGGGGTGCGTGGGTGGCTCAGTCAGTTAACCCTCCAATTCTTGATTTGGCTCAGGTCATGAGCTCCTGGTTCGTGAGTTTGAGCCCCACGTTGGGCTCTGCACTGACAGAGCCTGCCTGGGAGTCTCTCTGCCCCTCCCCCACCCTCATTTTCTCACCCTTTCTGTGTCTCTCTCAAAATAAATAAATAAACTTAAAAAAGAAAAGAAAAAAGAAAACATTTCTACCCTTGGCATAACTTCTGGCTTGTGGCTCTAGAAGAAGGCTTTCTCGCCTGGCCCTGACCAGTTTCTCATAGGTCAGGATGCACCCTGAGGGCCCGTGCGTCCAGTGTGCTTTTTACGTTCTTAAATTTGGGGGACTAATTTGAGGATAGGTGTTAACTCTTCTTTGCGCGTTTGGTTGAACTCACCTGTGAAGCCACCCGGACCAGTGCTTTCGCTCGTTGGAAGGTTTTTGATTATTGGTTCAGCTTTTTTGTTTCACTTATTTTTCTTTTTAATATTTATTTATTTTTGAAAGAGCGAGAGAGAGAGAGACAGAGCATGAGTGGGGGAGGGGCAGAGAGAGAGGGAGACACAGAATCCGACACAGGCTCCAGGTTCTGAACTGTCAGCACAGAGCCCAACGTGTGGCGCAAACCCACGAACCATGAGGTCATGACCTGAACTGAAGTCAGACGCTTAACCAACTGAGCCACCCAGGGCCCCGGTCCAGTCTTGTTTCTAGTAATCAGTCTGTTCAGATTTTCTATTTCTTCCTGATTCAGTTTTGGAAAGTTGTATGTTGCTAGGGATGTATCCATTTCTTCTAGGTTGTCCAATTTGTTGGTGTATAATTGTTCATAGTGTGTTCTGATGGCCTTTTGTATTTCTGCACCAATTGTAATTTCTTTTCTTTCATCTCTGATTTTATTTATTTGAGCACTTTCTCTCTTTTCTTCCCGATGACTCTAACTAAAGGTTTGCCAGTTTTACCTTTTTAAAAAAGCCAGCTGTTAGTTTCACTGATCTTTTCTATTTTGTTTTTTATCTCTACTTCCTTTCTGATCTTTAGTATTTCCTTCCTTCTACCTGTTTGTTTGTTCTGCTTGTTTGTTCCTCTTTAGTTAGTTCCTTTAAGCATAAAGTTAGATTGCTTAATTGAGAGTTTTCTTGTTTCTTAAGGCAGGCCTGTGTTGCTATGAACTTCTCTCTTAGAGCAGCTTTTGCGGCATCTCAGAGATTTTGGACCATTGTGTTTCCATTGTCATTTCCCTCAAGGTGTTTTTTGATTTCCTGCTTGATTTCTTGATTGACCGTTGGTTGCTCGACGGAATGTTGCTTAGCGTCTATGTGTCTGTGCTTCTCTCTTTGTTTTCTTCTTGTGACTGATTTCTAGTTTCGTACTGCTGTGATTTCAAGTTTCGTACTGGATGTGATTTCAATCTTCTTGAATTTATTGAGACTTGTTTTGTGGCCTACCAGGTGATCTATTTTGGAAAATGTTCCATGTGAACTTGAGAAGAATGTATATTTTGCTGCTTTTGGATGGAATGTTCTAGGTGTATCTTTTAAGTCCATCTGGTCTGTTGTGTCCTTTGAGGCTGATGTTTCCTTATTGATTTTCTATCTGGATGATGTGTCCATTGATGTAAGTGGGATGTTGGAGTCCCCTACTGTTACTGTATTGCTGTCTATTTCTCCCTTCATCTCCGTTAATATTTGCTCTATATACGCAGGTGCTCCTATGTTGAGTGCATAAATGTTTATGAATGTTATGTCCTCTTACTGGATTGACCTCTTTATCATTATGCAGTATGCTTCTGTATCTTTTGTTACAGTCTTTGTTTTAAAGTCTCTTTTGCCTGATGTGAGTACAGGCACCCCAGCTCTACTCCCCACCTCTTACTTGAGTCTGAATATCGCTTTCCAGACCTTTTGCCAAGGACAGTCGAAGAGATCTGTCAAATCCATACCACCGTGGGGACGTCATTCATTGCCACAGATGCAGGAAATAACGCAACAGTACACGTAAAAAGGAAAATGACAACACGAAATCCTTTGTATCTTTTTTTAATGTTTTATTTTTATTTTTGAGAGAGACAGGGGGGGGGAGAGCGTGAGCAAGGGAGGTGCAGAGAGAGAGGGGGCCAGAGGATCCAAAGAGGGCTCTGCACTGACAGCAGTGGGTGCAATGCGGGGCTCGAACTCACAAACCACGAGATCACGACCTGAGACAAACCTGACCTAACCAACTGAACCACCCAGGCACCCCCAAATCTTTTGTATCTTCTAAGACCGCTCCACTAAAGAGTAACAGAGTATCTTCCAAGGCAGACAGGCCAATCTCACTTATGAATGTAAATGCAAAACTCCTGAAACTATATCTGTAATCCACATGCTTCAGTGTGCAATATCTTACGCATTAGCAAATCACCCAAAAAGCGCAATGAGAAACCTTAGGAAATCTGGTAACATAATTGCCCATGTTACAGATCAAATAAGAAAAGCATGTGATTCTCAGAAGATGCAGGAAAAAAAAACATTTGGTGAAATTCTGCTTTTATTCATCATGAAACACATTAAGAAACTAGTAAGAGAATGACGCTTCCATAGCCAGGTAAACATCATCTTCTGAAAACCTACAGCAAATGTTGCCACTAAACAGGCAGAGATTAGAGACGGTCCCTTTAAAGTCAAGGGTGACATTCAAGTCTGCTTTGTGTTGAAGGCCTGGCCAGCAGGAGACACAGGAAAGAGGCACAACAGTTGGAAAGACGGTCCAAAGCCATTATTCGCAGATGACGTGTTGTCAACATGGAAAATGTAAAAGAAGGCAGAGACAGACATGTGACCGCAGAAGATTGGTATTTTCATAATATATGAGATTCATGCAAAACAGAAAGAAAAAGAAAACGGTCCTCGTCCATTGTGGCTCCCATAACAGAATACCACAGGCTGGGTGGGTCATCGACAGAAAACATCCGTTTCTCAGGCGGGAAATCCAAAGCCAAGGTGCCCGTGGATTTGGCATCTGGTGAGAGCTTCCTTCCTGGTTGATGGACAGCCGTCTTCTCTGCGTCTTCATGTGGTAGAGAGAGCGAGGGAGGTCTCTGGGTCCTTGTTCATAAGGGCACTAATGCCATCAGGATGGCCCCCTCCTCGCGACATAATCAACACTAAAGACCTTCACCTCCTAATGCCACCACATTATGAAATAAGTTTCAACATACGAACGGGGGAGGGGGTGGAAGACAAACATTCAGTCTATAGCAACGCTGCAATGAAAAAAAACGGGGGTGGAGCGGCGCCCAGGTGGCTCAGTCGGTTAAGTGTCCGACTTCGGCTCGGGTCATCATCTCGCGGTCGGTGGGTTCGAGCCCCGCGTCGGGCTCTGTGTTGACGGCTCGGGGCCTGGAGCCTGCTTTGGATTCTGTGTCTCCCTCTCTCCCTGCCCCTCGCCCACTTGTTCTCTGTCTCTCTCTCTTAAAAATAAAGATTAAAAAATTTTTTTTAAATATTAAAACACATACGATCGCAGGATCATAAACTGGTCGTGGACACGTAATCACGAGGTAAAGGTATAAAAACATGAGTCTGGTAAGTCCCCACACATGTCAGGAGAAAGGGAGCTTCTGGGGAGGGAGGAGCACGGGCTGGGAGGGGTCTGGCCTGCACAAGTGGGGGTCACCTGAGGAAGGAAATAACCCGGCTAAGTGTGCAAACTTACAGTGCTGAGTAAATTAGACACATTCCGTGTCCTTTCGCTTGATTTACTTTCTGTAGAGGAAAAGAGAGAAAGAGACAGACTGAGGGAAGCAGGGAGGGGAGGAAGGTGGGGAAGGGAAGGAGGGAGGGAGGCAGACCTCTCGGGGAGGGGGTGGGGGGGGACAGGGAGGGAGGCCTTGCACGGGCTCTATTTCTCTGCAAGAAGAAACGACACAAGGCAGAAAACAAAGCAGGCTGGGGTGTGCGGTCTGTCCGAAGGCCCGTTGAGACTGGCTCTCCCGGGAGCCAAACTCTGCAACCCGAATCCCTAAGCCCATCCCGACGGCCGGGCTTTTCAGACGGAGTCACCCAGGAGCCTGGTGCAGGGCTTGTCCGAGCAGCGACGCTGGTCCCCGGAGGCCCTGACTCAGCAGGCCCAGGCTGGGCCCAGGGAGGTGCGCTTCTAAGAAGTTTGCACAGAGAGCTCAGGCTGCCGTCCCGGGGAGCACGCTGTAAGAACCACAGCTCTCAGTTACCCCGAAGAAGGCTGGCCTCTGGGGCCAGAGGGACAAGGGACAGTTCCAGTCGTGTCCTCTGAGCCTTCGGAATTGTTTTGGAATCCAGGTAGCTCAGCGTTGTGCAGACTAGAGAGTCGAGATGCACCTACGCTCCCTTCCCCTTTCGGGCTGGGACGGAATAAGAGGGAGGAAGGGGGGGGAGGCGGCCAGAAGGCAGGCGCGCAGGTGTGGGACCGTGGGGTCCCTCCGAGCGATGCGAGCTTGCCCAGGCAGGAGAAGGGGAATCCGGGATTGCAGGCTCAGACCTGACCTCACTTCTGCGGCTTCGCCGTGATCGCCCTTGGCCGAGACCTCAGAAGCTAGCATGTGTGAAGTGCACAGCTTTCCTTAAGCCTCCCAGTGTTTACTAGGATAAGCTAGTGTGTTGTGTCTTTCCCTCTTGTTTCTGCCTCTCTGCCAAGTTCTGGCTCGATGCTCTTTCTCAAGAAGTAACGAGATGGTCCCCAGGCTTGGTGGAGCACAGCACCCAACAAGGAAAGAAAGATTAAAAAAAAAAAAAAGAAGAAAAGAAAATAAAAGAAAAGGAAGAAAGAAATTGAGCCAATCTCCCAACCAACTAGCCCCTCGTCAAAGTGCCTGGCTATTAGGAAATGTGGGGGTTTTGTTTATGTTCTTTTGATTCCCATTTGATGGCTGCCCCACGGGTGCAGAATTTAACTGTAGCCAATTCAGTGGCATCTCCATGTCCTTTGTCCTGATGGAGTTTCGTGTCTTCGTGACACTGAGTACACGACCGAGGTCCGCCCTGTGAGCCCCCGGGGTGGGGCACAGGTGCTGGGTCTGTTCCCACCTCCCCGCCGGGTGCCCCTTGAAGGGCCGTGGGTCTTGCCACGCCTGGGGAGGGCGGGCACTTTGGGATGTTTGGAAATGCCCAGCGGAGCTCACTTCTGGGTATCAGAACCGACGTCTGACCCAGCTGAGCCTGGCCAGGGGGCTCGTTCACGGGGACACCGTCTGGCACACAGGGGCGTCTGCAGTCACAGACCCAAGTAGACAAGAAAGCAATTCACTGCAACCACGCGCGTGGAACAGGCTGTCCCTTCCAAGGTTCTGCTCCCCTGTTCCCAGGGCGGGCGATGTCATCCGGAGCCCCGTGGGCTCTCCCTCCCTTCTCCACACTCTGCCACGGCCCCTGCACACAGGCACGTACGTGTGGGGCTCTCGGGAGGATGCACAGGGAAGGGATCCGTGGTCTCCCCGAGGCTGTGACAATGACATCCCCTGAGCTCAAGCTCGGGCTCGAGCACACCTGTGCACTCACACCCATGTGATGCCGGGCACAGAGTCTTGCACAAGGTGCTCCTGGTTCCCTGCGCGTTGAGCCCGCGTGGTGACTAGAAATCGCCCAGCGGGGATCAGTCGTCCCTGTGGTGCCCTGTCCCAGACCAGCGGCCAGGGGCCCGTGTCGCGACTGCACACGACCAGCCATGAAGAACAGGTCATGCTCTCTGACGAGGGGACCCTCCCGTTTCAGCAAACCAGCCAGGGGGCCGTGGGTCCCCACCAGTGCGGCTAAGTGGACCCAGAGGCCACACGACCTATGACACCACTGGCGGACCTGCTATGCTGTTTGCAAAAACAAAAACTCATAGCAGCTCCTGACCTGTCTGCATAAAGATGGCTTTAGTCACGCACCGAGGAACCTCCTTCTCTAAGCAAGGCCTCTTGGTCGCAAGGGAGAGAGAGCCACGAGGGGAAGACAAGTTAACCAGGCAAAGGACGCGAAGACCGAGGGGTAGAGGCCAGGGCGGGGAAAGAAAACACGGGCAGGGTAGCTTGATCTGCCACCGACGGGTTCTGACGCACCTGATCCCCAGCCCACGGCCTCCTCGTGAGAGTTAATTTTACATGTCAACGTGGCTGGGTCGTGGTGCTCGGATGGGGTCAAACACAACCCGGGACATTTCTGAGAGGACTTTTTTGGATGAGAAGAACATCTAAATTGGTGGAATTTGAGTAGAGCAGATTTCCCTCCAAAGTGTGGGTGGGCCCCACCTAAGCAGGTGAAGACCTGAAGAGAACAAAGACGGACATCCCCAGATTGGTGGAATTTGAGTAGAGCAGATTTCCCTCCAAAGTGTGGGTGGGCCCCACCTAAGCAGGTGAAGGCCTGAAGAGAACAAAGACGGACGTCCCCAGAGCAAGAGGGAATATTCTGCCAGCAGACTCCCACTGCAGCTTTGGTCCTTTCTGGGTCTCCTCCCTACCAGTTTGGGACTCACCAGCCTTCGTATTCATGTCAGCCAACTTCTGAAGATAAATCTCTTTCCCTCTATGGACATATGTTCTACTGGCTCTGTTTCTTGAGGAAACACCTGTCCACCCCCCACCCTGCAGGGCCCGCATCACGCTCAGCCTCAGCCTCAGCCTGCCCTGCTCCTGGCCACCTGGGAGCAGAGCTGGGGGACGGCTAACGGGACGATCGAGATTGGAAAGGAGGAAAAAACGTAAGGTAAGCGGCTCTTCGAGGCTCCAGCCGATCCCCATGTGTGTTTGTTCATCTTGCTGGGGGGAGGCTTCCTGTTTTGCACTGAATTTCCAGAAGATTCACCTGTGACCTAAAGAAGGTTAACAGCAAAGGTGAAGAACACACATAAGGGAAAGCTTGTGCGCAGGACAAGCTATTGGACTAGTCAAGGAGAATAAGGAGGCAGGGAGCCCGGGCTGCACATTGGAGAAACCATCCCACGTTCAGAGAGGTGTAATCCTGACTTCATTTCCTTCTCTCAGCAGGTGTAGGAACATCTCGTCGCTTGTTTGGAAACTCAGATCCTTAATCAAGACCGTAGCGGCATTTCTTTTTTGATTGTCTTCAAGTGTATTTATTTATTTTTGGGGGAGAGACAGAGATGGCATGAGTGAGGGAGGGGCAGAGAGAGAGGGAGAGAGAGAATCCCAAGCAGGATCCCCGCTGCCAATGCAGAGCCCGACACAGGGCTCGAACCCACAGAACTGTGAGATCGTGACCTGAGCAGCAACCGAGAGTCGGGTGCTTAACTGACTGAGCCCCCCAGGCGCCCCATAGCTGCATTCCTAAAAGGCCTCCTGGCAACCCCTCATCTCCCTCCACATCCACAGTCTGCAGACTTCATGAAGCCAGGATCTACGGTTTCCTAAAACTGAACTGTTTGGTTTACGCCGAGGCATCCAGAAGTGAAGAGAAATGCCTTTCTCGTTCCCCTCTCCACCCAAACGGGATCAAACCTCCTTATTTTGTCAGTATCACACCTTGGAGCCCATCTGTTATTTGAGTTAATGTTTGGTTGACAAGGCAATACCCACATAAGAGAGATTTATCCCCCCGTCTACGACTGTTATCCGGGGCTGTTACACAGACAGTGAGACTCATCCGCAGAGCAATCAGCAAGACGGTTACTTAATTAAAGTCTCCAGTGAGAACACGGATTTTAGAGTTTCTTAAATGTCAGATTTGTACCATCGCAGAGTCTCGTCTAAAACACCAAAGTGTAATTTCCATGCTGTGCCGGGCGCTCCGTAAACATTTCGCTGAACTAATGACAACAGTCAGTGCCCTGTCGGGACCAGGCCAAGGAACAGAATGGCAATGGTACCCACGGAATGGTCACGATCCTCTCTCCCCAGAGCTGCACTGGCCAGAAGGATGGAACGGTTTTCTGGAAGTTTCGACGGCCGTGTCTAACCGCAACAACAGCAGCGTTTGCCACGCAATAAACACCAGTTTGCATTCGCTTTTCCTGCAGAATCTTCCCTAGAATCCCCCGAAGCTAGCTCCGTGGTGGTGCAGAGGAGGGCCTGAGCTCAGAGCCAGTGGGCAGATGCCCAGGCCCCAGTGGGACAGAGCCCCGAGAGGACTGGACCACCGATCTGCGTGGGAGCACAGAGGAGAAAGATCCAAAGTGTGGGGCGCGCACGGGCTCCCCACAGGCGCTGGGGGAACAAGTCAGAACCGACAGCCCGGCCTCGGTTCCTTCCCCGGGAGGGGCAGCTGCTCCAGGGGCCACAGTGTACGGGTTGGGGATGTAAGGCATTGCCTGACTGTTGCCAGCTTTCAGGTTAATTCCACCAGTCGGGGGGGGGGGGGTACAGCTCCCTCTAAGACACCCCTTACGGCCGTTGCCTTCCACACCAGAGTTTGGACGGCGTTTTCTTAGCTCCTTTCCTGTCTGAAATTGTTCTTTGTTAACAAGGGGGCCCCTTTGTTGAGTTTTAATAGTTAAATTAACATCTTTCGTCACTCTCTGGCAGCGTTTCCAGAATGTTCCGTCAGCTATGTTTCACTCCCAAGGCGAGAATGACACGATGGGCTCGGGCGTGTGCAGATGGTGCTGTTGATACTCTGTCGGGGAGGCAGCCGGGCAGCTCTGGCCAGAGCAGACCACATCAAAGCCGCCTTTGTGACTTGCCGTTCAGATCTGCAGGTCCTTGCCCCACACTGCGACCGCGTCACCTCCGGCGCAAGCGCCGCGAGAGCTCCAAGGCGGACGAGCTGGGAGCACGCTCCCACATCGCGGGTTTATCCTGGAGAGCCTTGCTGTGAAGACAGCCTCCGTCTCGTGGACAGCGGGCTTTGGCGGGTCCTTTGGGGACCTGTGATCGAGGAGACGGAGGGGGGGTGCGGGGCTTACCAACACGGCTACCCGACGGTTTCTCGGGCTGTGATGCCGTCGCAGTTCCCGCGCTGTCACCTGCACCCACAGCCACGGTCAGCGTCCGCCTCCAGCCCCGAGCTCGGCCGTGACACACAGGTGGTCCGAGGTCCCTGTTCAGATCAGCTGTCCAGGGCTGTTTCCTGTGAGTCCTGACCATCAGGGCACCTTCTTCTTCTCCAGCGAAGCCAGCGCTGGCCGCCAGGACGGTGACAGCGAACCACCACTCCGTTCTCATGTGTCAGGCCTTGGCTTTAGTCCTTGACACAAACTGAGTCTTGACGACCGCCGTATGAGGTTTAGGGATTTTGCCGTCGCTCCCATTTTATGGAGGAGAAACAGAGGTTACGCAGCGTCCTTGTGTTCACAAGACTAAGCAACGGTAGAATGGCAAGGGGATGCCAGCTCTGATAAACCCAAACCTTGCACCTGCCTTTCTGGTGCCCGTGCCTCTGCCACGCCTCCCCAGGGTGGCGCTGGAGATCGACCTGAGACCGGGAAGTTCTCGCAAGCACCTTGCGAGCTGACCACGTGCTGGAGAGCCTGTTGACTCCTCGGTTCAACCTTCAGCGGTTCCTTGCTGGCTGCATCTTGAACAAGATAGATACTGGAGGCAACACAGTGAGCGTAAGCCAAGATACTTTGGACTCAGCCTCAGCTTGGACCCTGGCTTTGCCGCTCATGAGCTGTGTGACCTCAGTGAGTGTCCTCCCTGGTAAAATGGGGACAGCCACAGCACCACACCCATAGGGTCGTCATGAGGAATAATTGAGAAAAAGCCCCTAAAACACCCCGGTGTGCAAAAATGGTGGCTAGACCTTTGGTAAGTGGCTCTGTCCTAAAAAATGAATTAGTCTTGGGCTTAAAATCATATTTTAACTAATAATTCTTTAACATTCAAAAAAGAATGTTTAAAGGACTACAAAGTCCTTGTGACAACCCCATAGTTGTGAGAAATTTTGCAGCACCTCACAGCAAGGTATGGAAGGAAACCCATTTCAGGCCTCCTCCGCTCGAATTTTGCTTCGATTTGGTTTTGGCAGGTGCCGCCCAGGGACACACTGGGGGCTCCCACCCTCTGAGACAACAGTCAGGGGAGAGCAGGGGACCAAGGAGCTCATGACACCCTCCTGCTCTGAGACGGTGTCCTACAGTCACCCTTTCCACTTTACAGCCACCCGGGCAGTTGTCCGAGCCAACCCAGAGCCCCTCACTTTGTCAGAGAAAGAAATCAGGTGGGTCAGCCAAACTCAAGGGGCACATACCCTTCTGCAGCAATTTCCCTCGTCAGTGTCTGCCCTCTGTCCCTCCCCTGTGCAAAGGAGCGTGGAGCAACCGAGCATAGGAGCCATGACCACTTTTTCCTGCTTCTGTCGAAACCCATGGGTGGCTGCCTTTCTCGTGTTTCTGAGATTGTGTTCCCCGAAATAGTAACCATATGGTATTTTACAATATCCCAGATGACATGTTCCGTGCCTGATGAGACTATGTTTTATAGCACCTGTCAGGGAGGAATGTAAATAGGCCAGGCCAGGGGAGGGGGGACCCTGGAGACAGCAGAGCTCTAAGTGGGGAGGAGGAGCAGAACTTGGGTCAACAACAGAGGGCATTCAGAAGACCGCAGTTAGCAGCCAGGCTCCAATGTCATCAATGGAGGACGTTTGTAAGATCACAACTGGTGGCAGCCGAGGCTCCAGGAGGTAAGACATTCAGCAGATGGTGGGGTCCAAGACCCAGGAATAGGGAAGGCACAGTGATCCAGGCAGGCCAGTGGCAACCTTGGACCTTGGACCTTTGTCCTTTGACAAGGACAGAGCAGGGCCCACAAGTTGGTGGACTGTGGTGCAAAGGTGGGTGCTTTATTATAGAGACAAGGTTTAAGTCTAGGCCCTAAAATAGGCCCAAGGTCATAAGAGACTAACAACAAATTGATATATCTACTTACCAACCATTCATCCATCTACTCAGCCATCCGCTTATCCATCCATCCATCTATCCATCACCCATCCATCCATCATCTACCCATCTATCTATCCATCCATCCATCCATGCATCCATCTTTCCACCCATCCACCCATCCCCCATCCATTCATCACCTATCCCTCCATCCATCCATCCATCCATCATCTACCCATCTATCTATCCATCTATCCATCCATCCATCCATCTTTCCACCCATCCATCCATCCATCCATCCATCCCTCCATCCACCCATTATCTATTCATCACTCATCTTTCCATCTATTCATCCACCCATTCACCCGTCACATTCTTTTTCATCATTTGGCATAGTGCTGGGAATGGAAGAAAAAGAGAAAAAATAAAATTTAATTTCTCCTTCGTGGAGTTACAGTCCGGTAGAAGGGCAATGCTGAGTCGTCTGAACCAAGGAAATACCCCCTCCTGCGGTGGCTCCCACCTCTTGGCTCCCCATGGGAGCTGTAGGGTCTGTTAGAGTCTAAGTCCTGTCCACTATACTTCAGCAATCACAGAGAAGAAGGCTAGGAGGGTAGGAGCCAACCACTCTCCCTAGTAGAGTGTGGGATCTATGTGATGAGTGTCTTCGCTTTTGCTGTCCATTAAAAAAGAAGCACCAGCGTATTGGTTTTCTATTGCAACAAAAAGGAAAATTACTACAAATTTAGCAGCTTAAAGCAATAGACGGTATCTCACAGTTTCCATGAGACAGGATGAAATTTCATGCCCCATGAGATTCACAGAGCTAATGATAGTATTTCCTATGTATCGATCTTGAATAGATGTTATCTCTGACTGCCCCAAGACACCGAGGTGGAAGCTAGGAAGGAAGGAAGATGTGGAGAGACTGCCCTCCTTGCTGATAAGCAGTCTTGCAAGGAAGGCCGAGTGGGTGACCCGTGGCCCCGTGGGGCACGTCGGGCAGTCAGGGATCGAGGGGAGCCGACCATCTTGTCAGGGTGTCGGGATTCTGGAGTCACCAGCCTTTTTACAACCAGTACGGTCAACGCCAATGTTGTCCTTTCTCAACCACTAAAACTAACTCCCTCCTTAAAAAAAAATTAAATAAAAGGGGGTCGCCTGGGTGGCTCCGTCAGTTGAGCGTCCGACTTCGGCTCAGGTCACGATCTCACGGTTCGTGGGTCTGAGCCCCGCATCGGGCTCTGTGCTGACGGCTCGGAGCCTGGATCCTGCTTCGGATTCTGTGTCTCCAAAGAGAGTATTTTAGGGGCGCCTGGGTGGCTCAGTCGGTTAAGCGTCTGACTTCGGCTCTGGTCACGATCTCACGGTTCGTGGGTCTGAGCCCCCCATCGGGCTCTGTGCTGACGGCTCGGAGGCTGGATCCTGCTTCGGATTCTGTGTCTCCCTCTCTCTCTGCCCCTCCCCCTCAGGGAGAAAAATCTCTCTCTCTCTCAAAAATAAATAAACGTTAAAAAAACTAAAAAAAAAAAAAAAAAAAACTAGCTCCCTCTTCCCTTTGGTATATGGATAATTACGACTGTTGTGAGAAGTAACTTGGCAATGAAACATAACATAAAGTGCCAACGGTGGTAAACAATATTTTCACGAATGTGTTCTCTCTCAAAGAACACAAGTATTTAGAGACCACAGGCAGTGTCCTGTGACCTGGGTCTTCGTGTCCTCTCCACGTGTGTAAATTCATGAAATGCGGGTTCGTTTCACCTGCAAAACTTACAGATCTTCTCTGTGCCAGGCTCTTTGAACCCTCCGAAGAACGCGATCCTTTCCTAACTTACGGGAGAACATAGTTTTGAAGTCATGTTAATACACTTGTGCTTCTTGCCCGCTTTGGTGTGACCTTGTCCCTCTTCAGCCGGGGCCTTCCGTTATCTGGGGACGTGTAGACACTTCTGCATGGAGAGGAAAGAGAAAGGCAGTACTGCTCGGCACAGGGCCGTCCCTCACTAGTGGGCGGGAGAGGAGGGCTCTCCTGGGGGGGGGGGGTGGGCGGGGGAGGTGGAGGAGAGTGAGAGGGGTTTGAAGGGAAGGCCAAGGCCAAGGTGAGGAAGACACAGGCCCAACATGGAGTGAAGGGGGGAAGGAGGCAGAGCAGACTTGCCCCTGCTTTGATGCGGGACTTTGCAGGAACCTTCCTCCCAGAGGTATTGCCTCCACCTCCGAGGGGCAGCCAGCCACGTGGCAGAAAGCGAGCTTCACGTGGGTGCTCGGCCAGGCGCCCCTTCTGTGGAATCAGGGGACACGGCTTGGCCGAAGATCCCGGGTGGAGGCACACAGGGACCTCAGAGCAGGGGGCTGAGGCGCGGCCGGGCCGGTGGACCCCGGTGCGACTCGCACGCAGACCTGAGGGTTCTGCACCCCCAGGGGGCCGAGGTGGGGACCCCCGGGAGGGATCCTGAGCCTCATTTGTGCCGTGGCTGCAGCAGAGCCAGAGATCGGGGAGAAACCGCGGGGTGAGGGGTGATCCCTGGACCAGCAACCATGCCACGTGGCCTGGGAGCGCGCAGCCAGGCACCCAGGGCAGACAGAGAGAGCTCCAGAAAGAGCCGGGCCAAGCCCCGAGGAGCGGGTCAGACGGAGCCAACCGTGACTGGTGGGCTTGCTGGGGAGCCCAAGTTCCCCGTGACCACTGATTATGGGATCAACCAGGCAAGAAAGACAGTCACATTTGTTTGCTGAACGTGCGCACCACGGCATGTCATTTTGAGGGGGAGTGTGTGCGTCACAGAGAAGGGCAGGGGGGAGGTGAGCGTCCAACCATCAGCAGCGATCCTGGACCCCGCTGACGGACCACAGTGCTGATGGACGGTAATTCAGTGCTTAATCAGAGCCAGGACTTAAAGTCAGGTTTCCCGATTTCCCAGCATCTCCTATTCAGATGGCCCAGGCGCTGGGCAGGAGGATTAGGACTCCGATGTCACCTTCTCTGTCTCCCCCACCGGCTTGCTTGCTGAGTGAAGCCTATCCGGCTTCCTTTATCTGCAGGGATGAAAGTCAGAAGGAAACATAGTGTCAGACTTACGACTCCAAAGAATTCTCCAGCTCATGGGAGTCCAGTCCCTCCGGTCCCTTTTGTAGCAGAAACCTTGTGTATGAAAAGAAACCTCCCAGAATGCAAGTCTGAATCAGCCTCGCCTCTGAAGTCGAGTTCTGGGCCACGGAGAGCCCTACCCGGCTCCTTGGACCGGCGTCTGTTGCCAATCAGGCATTGCTGTGAACAACGAGCTCATAAATGATCCTTGTGCGCACCATTAATTACCCAGTGGGCGATTTTGGGCAAATGCGGGCATCTGACGTGTCCTCAATGGGAAGCAAGTGTTGGAACTTGCCCCCAAGACCTGGAGCCTGAGCGGCAAGTGAGGGGGGGGGGGGGGAGGACCGCGGTGGATTTTTCCAGCCACGCTGCCAGGGACGGCCGGGTGCATCCCTCACGTGGCTGCTGTGCTGTGTGGAACCCTGTCCTGGCCTGCCCAGACACAGTGTCCTCCCGCTGGGGGCAGATTGCCAGGGGGGCAGCTCATGAATCTGCTGCACCCCGGCTGGGACTTCCCCAGCCCCCCCCTCCACCCCCAGAAAGGCACAGAGCCCCATTCCGTGTGGCAGTCGGGAGTAGCCCTCGCTGTCTTTTCTCTAAGAGAATAAGCACAGTAATATGACCGTGCGTGTTTCACATCATTATTCCTAGGGGCCTGGTGAGCCCTGACAACATTGGTGAAAGGGTCTGTCCTCGGGCCACGCTGTCCCCGGGGTGCTAGGCTCTCACGCCCTTTACCGTCGAGACACCGAAGTGCCCTATTAAGGGGTGCAGAGCCCTCACATTTTCAAAGACAGAATATTTCCCCCCAAGAATCACTTTCCGGGATTACAGTATTTCTAAACCCTCCCGAAACATGACGATTTGTTTGTCAGCAACTAATCACTGTGTCTTCACATCGCCTCCCTCTCCCTCAAATTTCCTCTTCTAAGAGCGACAGCAGTCATGCCGGGTTAGGGTCTAATGACCTCAGCTTAACTCAGTTACCTCTGTAAGGACCTTATCTTTGTGATGTCCCAAGCGGCAGGATTTCCTTCACTTTGTGGCCAAATAACACGCCATTGTATATTTATACACATCTGCTTTATGCATTTGCCCGCTGACAGGCACCTGGGGCGTTTCCATAGCTGGGTTATGGTGAAAAATGCTGCGGGCACCCGGGAGCGGACCTCTGTGGGCATAACGCTACGTGAAATACATCACACAGAGAATGACAAATACCGCATGTCACGTCTCATGCACAGGATCTAAAAAAGCCAAACTCGTAGAAATGGAGGGCAGAATGATGGTTACCAGGAGCTGGGGGTGGGGAGAAGTGGGGAGACGGGTAAAAGGGCACCAGCTCCCACTTGGAAGGTGAACGAACACCTTCTGAGGATCGAATGCACAGCATTGTGATTCCAGCTAACAATACTGCATTCTATGCTTCCAAGTTGCTAAGAGAGTAGACCTTAAACGTTCTCAGCACTAAAAAGGAACGGTAATTACGCGATGTGATGAAGGTCAGCGCTGTGATGGTAATCGTACCGCGATACATAAATGTATTCAATTTGCATGTTGTATATCTTAAATTTTCACAATGTCCTATGTCAATTATATCTCAATAAAGCTGAAAAAAAAAAAAAAAAAACACCCAAGAGCTCTCTCCAAATACAACCACATTCTGAGGTCAGGACTCCAACATATGAATCTGGGGGGACACATCTCAGCCCATAACAGTTTTCTTACTGGGTGCAGCCAGTCCTCAGGACACATGCCCCGTAATCCATGCCAGACAAACACCTGCCAGAATAACGGAAGAGTCTGGAATTCTATCTTCTGTGGGGAGATTGGAATTTAAAGGGGCAGGATCCAGGTGAAGTTTCTGGTTCTAAGGGTGACATAGACTAAGCAGTCTCCTTAGTGTTTATTTTCATACATTTCTGTTTAGTAACATTTTTTCCTTTCTTTGGAAAAAAAAGCCATCATCCACTTCCTTTTAGAGTTAGCCACATGTCACGCCACATGTCCCCCAACCCAGTGTCCCTTTCCACACCTTCCTCCTCCTTGGAGGTGACCAAGATCCCTACAGCCTTTGCATTCGGTTTGAACCACACGATTAGCCTTTTCTCTGCTCTTGAATGATGGCTGTCTTCGTCTATTCAGGCAGTTCTAACAGAATAAGGGTTACAAGGGTAGCTTATAAACAACAGACATTTACGTCTTTCTGTTCTGGGGGCTGGGAAGTCCAAGATCAAGGTGCCAGCAGATTCGGTGTGTGGGGAGACCTGGCTTCTGGGCTCACGGACAGCTCTCTGCTTTCTCCTCTCGGAGTCCTTCCGTGGCGGAAGGGGCGAGGGGGGTCTCTGGGGTGCCTTTCTCAGGGGCCATTATCCCCTGTGACCACCTCTCAGGGCCCCCTCTTTTAATACCTTCACCTTGGAGGTTAGGTTTCAGTGTGTGAATTTTAGAGGGACACAAATATTCAGTCTAGAGCAGTTGTCAATCTTGTTCTGTGTGCAAAGCAGGTGCGACTAATATATAAACGGTCTCATTTTCATGTGCCGCTGACAACGCAATCCTCTTGCTTCAAGACTTGTCCTTTGCCCTTCGTGACACCATTAGCTGCCTATGTTTATGTCCGCTAGCCCAAGCAGGCGATTTGGGTAAACGAATAGTCGGTGTTCAGTAAATGTTTGTGGCCGTTCTCATGTTTTCAGGATCCGTTGTGCACGCTCTGTTTTTGCCACTCGAGGGACAGAAGTTTCTGCACACCACATGGATCCACCCGCCTCCCACCTCCCTGGTCTGGCATCTGCAAATGTCGCGAGGTCAAGAGGGGAGACGCCCGCCAGAGACCTCATGTTCTGGAAGGCCCTGAAGGTCACTCACGCACTCGCACTTATTAACCAACCCTGGGCTCCTGGGTCTGGAATCGGTACTTCTGAGTTACAGTCATTTTCTGTAACGTGTTACCGAGTCACGAGAAGTCATACTTCCTAAAATGATCATTTTGTCTCATCTGTTAGGTAAGGGATATGGCTCTGAATGCTGAAGCCAATCCCCCCTACCTTGGACACTATGGCCGGCGTCATCTCTCCCCTTCCTTCTACAGGGCGGTTTCCCAAAGTGGCTTTCCGGTAACAAACAGGAGAACAAATCCAGCCTTAAATGACGGTTCTACTGCAAACACTTTCGTCGCTACGGCCAAATGCTCTTGGCCCCCCGCCAGGATGTATTTTCTTTCCACATCTTTCTGTCTTGCAGCTACTCATCAAAGCCGCCGTCATCTCTGGCCTCAACTACCGCAGCAGCCCTGCCTCGCTCGCAAAGCTCGTTCCACCTCCAGGAGCCGTGGGCAGTGTCGGCGGAGTAAACGTTCGCCCTCCCCACCCGTCACTGCCACCACCTGGCATGCAGCCCACGCTCCTTCCCGGGGCCAGCAAGTCTGTCCTCGAGGTGGCCCCAGCCCCCTCTCTGGTCTCAGACCGGGACAGAGGTCCCAGCTCTGCCACCTGTCCCGCCGGCTTCACCCCGGTCCCAGCAGCCTCTGCCGTGCACACCCGTCGGCCTGGAACTCACCCTGCCCCCTCTCTACCCCTTCACATTCACTCTGCGTGACCAGCTTGTGATCAAGCATCAGGTCTCTGATGGAAGGTGCTTTCCCCAGAGAGGCCCCCGCCTTCCCCGTAGCCACCCCACTCACCTCTCCCCTCCTACCGCCCAGCGGTATTTACTTGCTACTTACTGCTTACTTGCTAACTGCCTCTCTTACCACCACCAGATCGTGAGCTCCTAACAGTACTCCTGTGTAACAGGCATTTTCAGAACGAATAAAGGGTCTTTGTTTTGATCTTTATGGCAAGCGTAAAGAAAAGTTGCACGGGCACACACGAACATGTCTCTGTGGGTTAAACAAACTACCTTCCCCGTCCAGTCCCTCCTCTCCTCTCCTCTTCTTCTCTTCAAAGGGAAGGACGGGGCGCCTGGGTGGTTCAGTCGGTTGAGCATCTGACTCTTGATTTCTGCTCAGATCATGACCTCAGGATCATGGGACTGAGCTCCGTCTCGGGCTCCACGCTGAGTGGGGTGGGCTTAAGATTCTCTCCTCTCTCTCTCTCTCTCTCTCTCAAAAATTTAATTCAAAGAGAAGGATTTTAGGAACACTGGAGGTAACTTACTAAGCTCTCACATCTTTACGGCAACTCGAGAACCACCGTTGTCTCTCAGCGGTATCGTGTGCGCTACGGCAGACGGAACGTTCCCGCATTCTCCCCGTGCTCTGCTCATGAAGAACTTTGCTCTCAGGCTCACCGCTAAGTCCCTGTAATAAAAATGATTATTTATCCCACGGCAGGCAGCTCTTTTAAACAGAGCTGCTTCGACCTCTTTGAAAAATGCCAGACATGAGAACCATGGCTTCTGGTTCAAGGTCAAGGACAACGGCTGGTCGGCTAGTGCTTATTTTATCACTGGTTCTGCACTGGGGGAGGCTTCGTGGGTATGTGTGAGTCAAACAAATACTTCCAGCTATTTCTCTGTCTGGTCTCTCCAGTCTTTGCGCTTGGCACTGACTAGGGGGTCAAATACAATATGGCAGCAAGACAGAAGCTGGTACGCGATGTCAGAGGCAGGGTGATATTTTCTATTTGTTGATGAACTCGATCCAGGAAAATAACGCATGTGATCACTTGTCCCGGGTTATAGTAAACACAGGAAACCGGCCTTCTCCTCAGGCCGGTGGTTTATTCAAATTCGTTCATCCTTTTGACAAAAATTCACTAAGCACCAAAAACGTGTACTCTGTAGGTGCCACTCGCCTCTGTTGGCCCCCGTGTGCAGACTCCGATGAAGAGCCATGCTCGTTAGGTGCTGAGTTAGTTTTTCAAAACTGCTGTCATCCTGAGTATGAAAGACGGAGAGAAGTCCCCCAGTCCCTGTCCACTGTTTCTTTGGCAGTAGACTCCCAGCTTCCGGTTGAAAACCATGAGTTGTCTTGAATAAAGACCCCACTTCTCACCCCGTTCAGTGCGGCCGTGTGGCCAGGCCCCGGGCAGTAAGAGCAGAGCAGCGTGTCGGGTGGGGCCTCCAGAGACGTCTCTATAAAGAGCATGGGCCCTCCACCGTGTCCTTCTCTTCCTTGCTGAATGTGGCACAGATGTGGCGGCTAGAGCTCCAGCGGCCATTTTGACCCTGCGGTGGAAGCCGTGTGCAGAAGGTGATGGAACAACAAGGGGTTTCGACAGATTTTTGCGAGCTAAGAACACAGAGAATAGTTTGGTAACTGATTTAGAAAGGGAAACCCATTTTCAACCTACGGTGCCTGGACAGGACAACGCCAATAGGCAGAAAATCACTTTCTGGGCAGAGTCTGAACGGCTCAGGGGTCTGATGTACCGCGTGCGGGGCCGGGTTGGGTCCGCAGATCGGATGGCTAGCGTCTGTGTGGGGAGCATTTAGACCCCGGGATGCTCTTCCTCACCCTCCACACCCTCCTACCGCTACCTCCCAGGATGAGACAGCAGTGTTGCTCTGGACAAAGAAGCAGGAAGGACACGGGGCATGGGGAATCGAGGCAGGAAAGCGTGGAGCTTGGGGAAGCGTCTGAGAAACAGCGGGGCCTGAGACCTGTTTCTCTGCCAGAGCGTGTTCAGCAGAGTTCGTCAGGCAGGTCAGCAAGGTCCAGCTCAAGGCTGTGAGAGACATGTTCTAAGTTCGTAGAAATAAATAAATGGATAATAAAAAAATGATCCCAGGGCTCCTGGGTGTCTCAGTCGGTTAAGCATCCAACTTCGGCTCGGGTCATGATCTCACGGTTCGTGACTTCCAGCCCCGAGTCAGGCTCTGTGCTGACAGCTCGGAGCCCGGAGCCTGCTTCGGATTCTGTGCCTCCCTCTCTCTCTGTCCCCGTCCCCCACCCCCACTTGCATTCTGTCTCTCTCTGTCTCTCTCTCAAAAATAAATAATAAAACATTTAAAAAATTTTTTTTAAATGGTCCCATACGTGCGTGCAGACAGTGGCCGAGGAGGACTGAGGTGGCTACCCCAAAATCAGACAAAATAGATTTTGAAATAAGAAATACTAGAAAACCAAAAAAAAAAAAAAAAAAAGTAAGAAGTAAAAACATCAGAAAGATATAACAATTATTAAGTATAAATGCATCTAACAATAGGGTCCCAAAATGCAAGACACAGGAATTGATAGAATTGAGAGGAGAAAATAGCCAATTCAACAATTAGAGTTGAAGATTCCAATAAAATCAGGAAAGACAAAAGGGCGCCTGGGTGGCTCAGTCGGTTAAGCTCCGACTTCGGCTCAGGTCATAATCTCACAGTTCACGAGTTCGAGCCCTTCATGGGGCTCTGTGCTGACAGCTCGGAGCGTGGAGCCTGCTTCGGATTCTGTGTCTGTCTCCCTCTGTCTCTCAAAAATTAATCAATGTCAACAAAAATTTTAAATCAGGAAGGACACAGAAAGCTTGAACGACACTATCAACCAACTGACCTAATGGACGTCTGTGAAACGCCCCTCCCCTCAAAGCAGCAGGATACACATGCCTCTCAAGACCACGGGAACATCCTGTGGGAGGGTCCCCCTGCCAGGTCAAAAAGCAAGTTGTGTTGGTTTCCTGTGGCTGTTGTAAGAGGTTGCCACGAATGCCAGAGCCTAAAACACCAGAGTTGTATTCTGTTCTGGGGGCCCGAGGTCTGAAGTCAGTATGTCTGGAGGCCATGCTTCCTCCAGAGGCTCTAGGGAAGAATCTGTCCGCACGACTTCCATTTTCCCGTGGCCACCGGATGCCTCAGCTGGCGGCTGCTTCGCTTGGGTGTCTGTGTCCATTCACATCACCTCTTCTTCTGTGTCCTCATTTCACAAGGACTCGTGTGACTGCGTTGTCCAGGATACCCTCAGATGCTTAATTTAATCACAAGCACCAAGACTCTGTTTCCAGAGATTTATAGATTTATAGATCTATAGATCTATAGATTTATAGATTCCACAGATTAGGACCTGGGTATCTTTAGGGGGACCAGTAGCTTACCACACAACTATCACTAAATTTTAAAGACTCAGAATCACATAAAGGATGTTTTATGACCAAAATAGAATTAAATTGGCAATCGGCCAGAAAAATGAATGCGGAAAAGGGTTTAATATTTGGAAGTTATACTATATCTTTTAAACGATTCACGGATCAAAGGAGAAGTCACAAACCAAATTAAAAATATCTCGAACTGAATGAAAATGAAAGCACAACATATGGAAATTGGCAATCGTGTAGATTAACTCAGGTATCAATGAAAACAATAAAAGATCAATACAGAAAATCAATAAAACAAACGTTTTCTTGAAAAGATCAACAAAATAATAAGCCCTTAGGTAGACTGAATAAGAAAACAAGAGAGAAGATACCAATTCCCAAACCAAGATTTGTGAAAGTAATGTCACCACCGACTCTAAAGACATTTAACAGATTCGGGATTTATACTATAGGCAATTGTGTGTAAACCAACCCCCAAACCAGAATGAAATGGACACATTACTAAAAAGACATAGTCAACACTGATTCAAGAAGAAAGAGATGATCTAAACGGACCCATATCAAGGAAGGAAATTTGATTGGCCAAGTGGTGTATAACCTTGTAAGGATACAGGTTGGGTTAGCATCTGAAAATCAATTAATGCAAACTACCATACTAACAGATAAAGGGTGAATACATACGATCATTCCAGTGGACACAAAGCTTTTAACGAAATCAAATACTCTTTCGTGGTAAAAATTCTCAACTAACTCGGACCCACGAGAAATTGCCAGCACCTCACAGAGGGTGTCTATAAAAATCCTACAGCTGACACGAGACGGTAAGATTAAATTGTGAATGAGCTCAACATGTAACCATGGCAATAAAGTGGGGGAAATATTAACAGTATACATATTGGGTGGAAAGGTGTCAAATTATCGTTATTGGCAGAAAACATTAAAGTTTATGTAGAAACCCTAGGAAATGTCACTAGATCTAGAAGTAATAAGTAAGTTTACCAAGGTTTCAGGATATAAAATCTATATACAAAATCAGTTGCACTTCTGTACAATAAAATATTGAAGAATACACTTAACAAAAGAAGCACAAGACAAGCGCACTGAAAATGACAGAACTTTGCTGAGAGAAAATAAAGTCTTATGTCAAGTTCATCGGTTGAAAGACTCGCAGTAAGAATTCTGTTCTTCTTGAATTGATCTATTGATTCAATGCAATCTCTACCAAAGTACCAGCAGGCTTATTTTTTTCCATAGAAATTGGCATTCTCGTTCTAAAGTGTACATGAATAATGCAAAGAATCTTGAATAAATACAATAATATTAAAAAAGAACAAAGTTCTTTGTGGGCGCCTGAGTGGCTCAGTCAGTTGAGCACTCAACTCTTGATCCCAGGATCACAGGATCGAGCCCGGAATCAGGCTCTGTGCTGCGCATAGATTCTCTTTCTTTCTCCCTCTGCCCCTCTCCCTCCCTCTGTCTCTCTCTCAAATGAATTAACCAATTAATAAAAAAGAGCACAAAGTGGGAGGACTTACATTACCTGATTTCAAAACTTACTTAAAGCTACAGTAATCAAGATAGTGTGGTATTGGAGCCAGAGCAGACATATCATAGATCAGTGGAACGAGATAGAGTGTCCAGAGACAGATCCACACAATATGTGGTCTATTGACTTTCAACACAAGTACCATGGGAATTTGGTGAGGGAAAGGATGGCCTTTTCTACAAATTGTGCTAAGATAATTAAATGTCCATATGCAAAAGATCTAAGTTGGACCTTTACTTCATACCACACACAATTGGCTGAATATAAAGAGCTAAAACTATAACATCGACAGAGATAAGCACAAAAAAAAATCTTCGTGATCTCAGACTAGGCAAAAAGCTGGTAGCAGGATTCAAAACAGGAAAAGAAAAATGTAATTGGAATTCATCAGAGTTTACAAAGTTTCCTCTTCAAGACACTCTATGAAGAAAATGAAAAGACAAGCCAGGGACAGGAAGAAAATAGGTGTGACTCATGCATTGATAAAGGACTTGTATTCAGAATTTATAAAGAAGTCTTAGAGCCAGACATAAGAGAAAAAACAACCCAATGAAAGCATGGGCACAGGAGTTGAGTAGAGGCTTCGCCAAAGATAATATGTGCCAGTAAGCACGTGGAAAATGCGTCACATCACTAATCACTACAGACGTGCACGTTAACCCTACAGCACGATTTCCCCAGCTACCTACCAGGATGGTCAGGATTGAAGAATTTCCACTACGTCAACGTGGAGAGACTGGAACCCTCGGAGGGCGATGGTGGGAATGTGACGTGGTGCAGCCACTTTGCAAACCATGTTGTCAGCTTCTTTAAAGGTTGGACACACTCCCCAGTGCACTCGGCCATCGCTTTCCTGGATCTGGACACAAGAGAAATGAAAGCATATGTCCACACAAAGATTTGGACCAGCATTTCAGAGCAGCATTATTCAAATAGCCCCAACCTGGAAAAATCTAAATGCCCATTAACTGGTCAGGGGATAATGTGGTATTCAATGGGATACCATCCAAAAAAAAAAAAAAAAAAAAATGAACCAACCACTGAAACGTACAACAATATGGGTGAATCTCAAAGACATTATGCTAAAATGAAAAAAGCCAGATACAAAAGATGACATATTATGTGATCCCATTTATGTGAAATTTCTAAAAAAGGCAAAGTACTGAGGCATAAAGGAGGTCGGTGGTTGCCCAAGGCTGGGGCTTGGAGGAACAGCAGTCTGCAAAAAGCAATGAAGAAAATTCTTAGAGTAATGGAAGTTTTCAAAAAATGGATTGTGGTGATAGTTGCACAATTGAACAAATATACTAAAACACATCCAATTTACAGAAGTGTTTTATGGAATGGAAATTATACCTCAACAAGATTGCTATAAAATATAAATTGAGGGGCGCCTGGGTGGCTCAGTCCATTGAGTGTCTGACCTCGGCTCAGCTCATGACCTCACGGTCCATGAGTTCGAGCCCCGCGTCGGGCTCTGTGCTGACAGCTCAGAGCCTGGAGCCTGCTTCGGATTCTGTGTCTCCCTCTCTCTCTGACCCTCCCCCGTTCATGCTCTCTCTGTGTCTCAAAAATAAATAAACATTAACAAAAAATTTAAAACAAAAATTGAAAAATCCTACTGCTAATTAGGGTATGCGGTCCTCATGCACGCCACATGCTTTGACTGGCACTCACCACATTGTACTGTGAGTGTGTGTGTATGTGTGTGTCTGTCTGAAGCAGGAGGACTGTCAACCCCTTGTCTTCCTCGGGCAGTTCCATGCTACCTCGGGCCCTACGGGTGCCTGTCGATTCTAGATTTCCTCCTTCATTGAGACTGCCCATCCTTCTTCACTACCTTGGTAGCTCAAATGCCTTTAATTAGAGATCATTAATTATGTCAGGTTTACTGAGGTAAAGCTTACATATAGTAATATTAATCAATGTAAAGTGTACTATTTAATGATTTGGGACAATTGTACACAACGTGTAACACATGACCGCAATTACGATGTAGCACACCAGCATGCCCCTTTATAGCCGATCTCCTCTCCCATCCTCTGGCCCCTAGCACAAACTCTGATCTGCTTTGTATTGCTATAATGTTTCTCTAGAATTCCGTATAAACGGACCCATGCAGTAGGTGTTGTCTTGTGTCTGACTTCTTTCACACCAATTAATTATTCTGAGATTCACGCACGCTGTCGTGTGTAACCACGCCCCTTCTTTTCCATTGCATGAGTATGTCACAGTGTGTTTACCATTCCTTGGTTGATGGACACTTGGGTCGCGTCTAGTTTTGCGTTATGATGAATAAAGCTGACACGGACTTTTGTATTTAAGTCTTTGTGTGAACGTATGTTTTCATTTATCTGAGGGAAATACCTAGGAATACAATTACTAGGTCGTATATGTATGGCTAACTTTACAAGGAACTGCCAAACTCTTTTACAAAGTTGTTATATCATCCTCCACTGCCACCAGCAACGTCTGAGGGTGGATTGCACTTGACCCCTACCATCTCCGACACTTTGTATTGCCAGTCTTTCTAGCCATTTCAGTGGTTGTGTATCTCATATTTTTAATTCACTGTTCCTAATAACTAATGATATTGAGCAACTTTCATTTTTTTAATTTGCTATTTGCCTATCTTTTTTTGATGGCATGTCTCTTGGCAAAATACCTAAGAGTGCAACTTACAGGTCATAGAAGTGTATGCTTAACTATAACCTATGCCTTTTTGTTTTTTTGTTTTGAATTGAACAAAATTGAATTTGTTTGTCTTTTTATTTTTGAATTGAAACAGTCTTTATGTATTTTGGATACAAATCCTCCGTCAGAGCTCTGTGTTGTAAATATTTACTCCCAGGCTGTGGCATGCTTTCATTATCTTAACTCTGTCGTTTGAAAAACAATGGTTTTTAATTTTGGAGTCCGGTTTTCCAACTTTTTTAGTTTTATGGATCATTCTTTTGCTACCCTATCGTCGATCCCAAGGTCGTGAAGATTTTCTTCTCATTTTGTAGTTTTAACTATTAAATTTACGTCTATGATCCATTTTGAGTTAATTTTTATATGTGATGAAAGTGTTCAGGTTCATTTGTGTGTGGAGGGTATCCACTTGTTATAACGGCATTTTCTGAAAATGTTATTATTTTCCAATTAAATTGCATTTTGTAATGTTGAAGAAACGCAGACCCCATGGGTCTATTTCTGGACTCTCTCTTCTATTCTACACATTTCTGTGTCTGTCCTTTATGCCAGTTCCCCACTGTCTTGATTACTGTGGTAAGTCTTGAAATCGGGTAATGGAAGTCATCCAAATTCTTCTTTTTCAAAATTGTTTTGGCTATTCTAGACCTTTCCATTTCTACACAAACTTCAGGATCGGGATAACCATGACCACAAAAGAGTTTGCTGAGGTTTTGGTGAGGATTCCATTGAATCTGTACAATTTGGGAACAGTGACACCATAATAATGTTGAATCTTCCAACCAATTGACAGAGACAGAGAAAGAGAGAGAGAGAATCTTAAGGAGGCTACATCTCAGCACAGAGCCTGACATGGGGCTTGATCCCACGACCCTGGGATCATGGCCTGAGCCAAAATCAAGAGTTGAATGCTCAACCAACTGAGCCGCCCAGGTGCCCCTATTTAGATTTTTAAAAAATCTTTCTCAGCAACGTTTTGTAGCTTTCAGGGTACACATCTTGCACACTTTTGTCAGATTCATTTTTATTTCGTATCTTGATGTCACCGTAAATATAATTATTATTCTAGCACAATTTCCCATCATTCATTGGTAACAAAATGAAAAACAGTTGGCTTTTTAAATTAAGTTCTTTGTTTAGAGATCATTGTAGATATATGTGCAGCTGTAAGAAATAAAACAGGGATTCTTTCTACCCTTCACCCAATTTTCTTCAATGGTGACATCTTGCAAAACTGTAGTTACGATACTACAACCAGGATATTGACAGAGATACAACTCACCAATTTGACTGAGATCTCCTCAGTTTTACGTGTACTCGCTTGTTTGTGTGTGGGTGCACGTGCATGTGTGTGCATGCGTGAGTGTGCACATGTGCGTGCACGTGCATGTCCTTGCCGTTTTATCACATGTGTAGGTTTGTGTAACCCTCACCGCACTCAAAGGACAAAGCAATTTTATCAGCACAAGGATTCCTTTGTGTTGCCCTTTTCTTATAAAGGTTTTATTTTTAAGCGATCTCTACCCTCAACGTGGGACTTGAACTCACCATCCCGAGACCATCAGTTACGTGCTCCACCCACTGAGCCGACCAGGCACCCCTTTTGTGTTGCTCTTTTTTTTTTTTAACGTTTATTTATTTTTGGGACAGAGAGAGACAGAGCATGAACGGGGGAGGGGCAGAGAGAGAAGGAGACACAGAATCAGAAGCAGGCTCCAGGATCCGAGCCATCAGCCCAGAGGGTGACGCGGGGCTCGAACTCACAGGCTACGAGATCGTGACCTGAGTCGAAGTCGGACGCTTAACCGACTGAGCCACCCAGGCGCCGCTGTGTTGCTTTTTTATAACCACAACTACCTCCCCTCCCCAACCCTCACACCCAACAACCAGTACCAGTTCTCCATCTCCATAATCTTATTTCAAGAATATTATTTAAATGAAATTATTTAGTATATAACTTGGGGGGTGGCTTTTTAATTATTTTTTAAATTTTATTTATCTATTTTTTTGAGAGAGAGTGTGTAAGTGTGAGCAGAGGAGGGGCAGAGGTAAATTTTGTCAAACGATTTTTCCACGTCAATTGATATGGTCATATGATTTCTCTTCTCTAGCAGGTCAACATGGTGGATTACAGTGACTGCTTTTTAAATATGAACCAGGCTTGCATATCTAGAATAAATCCCACTTGGTTATAGTGTGTAATTCTTAAATGTTGATCAATTCTGTCTGCTAATACTTGTCAAGAATCTCTGCATCTCTGTCCATGAGGAATACTGGTTTGCGACTTTTCTTTTTCTGAACTGTCTTTGTCTACACTTGGTATCAGCCTCATAGAATGAGGTGGAAAATGCTTCCTCTTGTGTTTCCTGGAAATGAACGTGTAGAATTGGTTTATACAATGTTTACTAGAATTCTCCAGTTAAACCAGCTGGGCCTGAAGGTTCCTTCTTTCAAGACATTTTAAATTATAAACTCAATTCCCTTCACAGTTACAAAACCAAATTACCTGTTTCATATTGGATGAATTGTGGTAGTTTGTACTATTCAGGGAATTGGTCCATTTCATGTAAGTTGTCAATTTTTAAAAAAATTTTTGTTAACGTTTATCTATTTTTGAGGCAGAGAGAGACAGAGCATGAACAGGGGAGGGTCAGAGACAGAGGGAGACACAGAATCTGAAACAGGCTCCAGGCTCTGAGCTGTCAGCCCAGAGCCTGACGCGGGGCTCGAACTCACGGACCGCGAGATCATCACCTGAGCCGAAGTCAGACGCCCAACCGACTGAGCCACCCAGGCACCCCTGTAAGTTGTCAATTTTAACATACGAGTTGTTAACAACGTTCCCTTGCCCTTCTGAAGTCAGCAGGATTTTAATGGACTGAATGTCTGTGTCCAACATATGAATGCCCAAAATTCATATGTTGAAATCTTTGCTCACCATGGGATGGCATAAGGAGGGGAGATTTTGGGGAGGTGATTATGTCATGAGGGTGGAGCCCTCATGAACGAGAGTGGTGTCCTTAAAGAGACCCCAGATGGCCACCTTGCCCCTTCTGCCCGTGAGGACACAGTAAGCGTTCAGCTCTGACGCTGAATCTGCCGGCACATCGTGTTGGTAGTGTTATTCTTCATATATCCTTGCTGATTTTTTCCTGGGTAGTTCTATCGGTGTCTGAGAAGGGGACGTTGAAGTCTCCTAGCATGACTTAGGATTTTCAAATCTGTTGTTTTTGCACTATATGTTTGGAGGCTATGTTGTTTGGCGAGTGTACATTTAGGATCGCTATGTCTTCCCGGTGGATTGGTCCTTTAATTATCATGCAATATTCCTCTTTTATATATCCCTCTTCATCTCTAGTGGTTTTCTGTGCCCTGAAATCTACTTAATTTGGTATTTATATAATCACCCATGGCTTTTAAAAAATGATTCCATGGTATATCATGTTCCATCCTTTTATTTCAGTTTACCAGTGTTGAATTTGAGATGAGTGTCTCGGGTTTAGAGAGGGCTTGGGGTTTTTTATTCACTCAGTTAGTTCCTGCCCTTTTCTGAGGTATGTTTAGCCTATTTACCTTAAAGGAAAATGGTTGTATACTAGGGATTAGCTCTGCCATTGTATAGTTTGTTTCCTGTTTATTTCTTCTCTTTTTTCTTTTCATGCCTTCTTCTAGATTCCTTAAAATTTTTTAGGATTTCACATTGATTTATTTATAGTGTATTTGAGTGTATTTGGGGTACAGTTTTCTCATTCCCTTGTCTAGTTTCCTCCGGGCATTAAAATATACATATGCGACTCATTGCGATCTGCTGGTTTCCTCACTGTGGGTGAAGTATGGATATTTTCCCTTCATTTAAGCCTTTTTGACTTCCCTGCACTTAAGTTTGATTGTTTAGAATATCGGATGATTTTTGTTTTGACCATTGAATGTAATTTCTAAAACTCATGAGGAGGAGAGCCTATTTTATGTAGCCATTTTTTCTCCTATTTCTGTTTTCTTTCTTCCTTCCTGATCTTCTAATATTCCTTCTTTTATCCTTTCCTTTCTGTTTCAAGAATGCTCCTTAGCCATTTTTAAGGGTGGACTCCTGATTGATCCCCCTTGCTGGTGCTTCTGGACTCACCTGGCATTACGGTTGGGAATCCCACTCTATCCGGAAGAAGAATGGGTCTGCCTCGTGTTATGGCTTGAGGGTTGGGGAACACAAGGCCCGGGGCACTTTGTTTTGTTGGGTGAAGAAAGGGGTCAGGAAAGAGCCCGCTGTTGTATTGTTCCTCCAGTCCCAGGGTTCCAAGCCAACATGACTTCTTTTTACCATATTTCAAAGTTCTCTTGGTTTCCCTTTCTGTTATTTACAAGGTCCTGATTGTTCTCAGTGGGCGGAAGCAGAGAGAAAGGAGCTTATCCCTTCTGGTCTGGACTGGAGACCAAGCTGGATAATTAATTTGTGTATACATTGTCCTCGCGTCCTATAATCTTACTAAACTCACTTATTCTGAGGCTCTTTTTTTCTACATTTCTTAAGACATTCTACAAACACAGTCATGTTCTTTTTAAATAAAGACAGCTATACTGCTCCTTTTCTCAATCGTATGTGTTCAATTTCTTTTTCTTCCCATAGTTCACTGGTTAGAAGAGCCAGTGAGGGTTTTAAGCGGTGACAACAGACATCCTTATCTTTGTCACGACGCATTATCCTGTTTTTTAGATTTCTAGATTAATTTTGTTAGGTTTCTTTTTTTTTAATTTTTTTTTTTCAACGTTTATTTATTTTTGGGACAGAGAGAGACAGAGCATGAACGGGGGAGGGGCAGAGAGAGAGGGAGACACAGAATCGGAAACAGGCTCCAGGCTCTGAGCCATCAGCCCAGAGCCTGACGCGGGGCTCGAACTCACGGACCGCGAGATCGTGACCTGGCTGAAGTCGGACGCTCAACCGACTGCGCCACCCAGGCGCCCCTGTTAGGTTTCTTAAGAGCATTTTTCATCTGCGATCATGAGGGAATTTGGTCTTTGGTTTTCTTTTCTCATAACGTCTTTGTCTGGTTTTGTTATAGGGTAATGCTGACCTCCTAAAATGCGTTGGAAAATGTCCCCTAATCTTCCATTTTCTGGAAGCGTTTATGTAGAATTAACATTGTTATTTTCTCAAATGTTTGGTGGAATTCACTAATGAAGCCATCCGGGGCTGGCACTTGCTTTGCCCGAAATTTTAACTACGAATTCAATTTTTGGTTCTTTCCTAGATGTAGCACTATTCCAGTTATCTGTTTCTTCTAAAGTGAGCTTCAGTAGTCTTTCGGGGACTTTTTCCATTTAATTTCAATGGTCACATTTATTAGTAGAAGTTTTCCATAATACTTCTTTATTGTATATTTTCTGACTGTAGAATCTGTAACGATGTCCTCTCTTTGGTTCCTGATGTTGGTAATTTATGACTTCAGTATCTTTTTTTCTTGGTCTGCCTGGCTAGAAGTTTGTTCATGTTTTCTATTGCCAAGTGCTTTTTCTACATTGGTTGGCATGATCATATCATTTTTCTTTTTTATCTGTTGATATGGTGAATTACATGATTTTCAAATGTCAAATCCACCTAGCGTTTCTGTTTTAATGGCTCACTGATGACAGCTCCCCCACTTTGTAAACACCACCAAGAGATTTTGACCATTTCACATCAACAGCAGCTTTAATGTGGGGTCTCCAAACCCCTTCCACAGTTGTGCAAACAGACAGAATCTCTCTAATAAGTTGAAAATTAACAGTGGCCATAATTTTCAAGATTAAACCTAAATTACGGCACTGTTCAGCAGAGACGAGGGGTCAAAATAAAGGGAAGGATTTTCCTCGAGATTGTGACTTTCCTCCCGTGTCCTGCTATGCACAATGGCCACTCACATGAGGGTGGAAGGAAGCAGGGCCACCGACTTGGGGACTGATTCAAGCAGCTCTTATAAGCATAGGGCTTAATGAAAGACAATGGCTTTAGATCCCTGAGAAGAGTCAAGATTAACATATTTGAGTTCTCTAACTGGTGACAAGGTTGAACTCCATCAAACATCAATTATCTACATTTCAAAAATCTGTTTACATCTTGGGAAGAGCTCACACAGGCGCATTGAATGGCCTGAGTGCGTTGAATGGTAAATAGGAGAAAGGATGTTGCAATTCCACAATCTGGAGAAAAACAATCATCTTGGCTCCTGGGCCTTGTATGAAGTATTTCTTTATAGATGAATAGATTCATTGAAATAGAAGAATCTTCTGTGAATCACTTAATCCTGATTCTAGAAAGAGGCATTGTTTGCATGAACAACTTTAAGCATTCATGCTAAGTGTCTACTCCGGCACTGAACACACAGGCTGTCACCTTCAAAAATTGATTTGATTTGAACCCTTCCTGAATTGAATTGATCCTGCTTTTCATTCTTCCGGGGGAGGAGAAACCAATAAGGAAGAGTTACATACTTTTCTTTAGCATTGCTAGCTAGGAAATCACCTGAACTTCCTTCCCCCTGTGCTAACCCGCATCCCTCTGAATGTGCTGGTCGCGCTATGCTAGTAAATGCTTAACAACCAAGTGCATCGAAAACAATTTGTGTCGTTGTCTACTGATTTCCGTGGTGTAAATACCCACCCTGTGGATTACGAGAGCTGCAGCCCTGATTTCACGGAGTATGGACGCGGAGAGTCATATGGAGTAGTACACCACGAGGGGCTCCTGGATGGCTCCGGGATGGGTTGAGCGACTGACTTTTGATTTCTGCCTAGGTCATGATCTCACGGTTCGTGAGGTTGAGCCCCGTGTCGGGCTCTGCACTGACAGTGTGGAGCTTGCTTGGGATTCTCTCTCTCCCTCTCTCTCTGTACGTCCCCTGATTGCATGCTCTCTCTCCCTCTCAGAAATAAACAAATAAACGTGAAAAAAAATGGATTCCTTTCCATCTACTTTTTCTCCCCCCCTCCCCCACCACCCTGATGATCACAGCAACCCTGTCTTACCCTCTGCATTTTAACATGTATGTATTTCTGCACACCTGTTTGGGGAAGCTTACCTGCCTAACGGCGATTTAATGAGACCACTAGGAAAGTGTGCATTTCCGTTAAGTATAATTTGGAAAGGACCTTGATCCAGAGGCGTTTCGGTGACAAGACGTAGTGAGACCAGGATGAGAAGGGCTTTTGTGCAGTTTGCAAAATCTCCTGGGGCATGTGCTCTTTAAGCCCCAGGGATCACTTTTGTGACTTGGCCAAATTCCCATTTGCTTTTTGATTCCTTTTCACAGATGGGAACTCTCCCTTTGCCCCCGGAGACCCCTCCATCATCGCCCTCTGCCGTCTCTCTCTGCGCCAAGACTGACAGGCATGTACCACATCAAGTGGCTTCCTGATGGGCTCTGCCTCGTCAGCAGGGGCAAGCAGGAGGGGAGGGGACATGGATGCCCCCTCCCGTGCATCCCCCGGCTCCCCACGGCCCCCAGCGGCCCCAAGGAGACTTCGTAATGATTTTATGTTCCTATGTTTGCAGATCCCATGTGGTGATTTGCAGCAAACCCTTCATAACGGTGTATTTTCATGAAGAATCACAGGAGGCTTAAGAGGCTGAACTTTAGTTTAAAAGCCCTTTTGGCGGGGAGAAGGAAGCAGATAATGGTGACTTCTCTGATGATGAGGGGAAAGCAGTTAAAATCCATTGGATAAGAACCAGAGGACCATCCAACTGGGTACAGGCAGTGGTTTTTCTAAAGGGCACCCTTTAAGAAGTGGGCAGGGTGGGGCGCCTGGGTGGCTCAGTCGGTTGAGCCTCCAACTGCGGGCTCAGGTCACGATCTCATGGTTCATGAGTTTGAGCCCCGTGTCAGGCTCTGTGCTGACAGTGCAGAGCCTACTTCAGATCCTCTGTCCCTCTCTCTCCAACTTGTGCTCTCTCAAAAATAAATAAAACATTAAAAAAAAAAAGTAGGCAGGGAGTAGGCAGCATAATCAGTACCTGGGGGGCAGAAACCACAATCGGTGCTGTCCCTCTGCACGAAGGGAGAGCAACCTCTGTGTTGGGTGGGGTTTCGATTCTCCAATCTCCTCCAAGGCCATTCGGCCACAAAGTCTGAGAAGCAGAAGCATCACCTAAGGCATCTTCACAGAGCAACTCACCCCCCAGATGAGGAAACTACGCATTGCTAACACATTCTGTAGATCAGGGGACACATTCGTTGTGTCACCATTAAATGTTGTCTACATGTAAAACTGTAATTTCTTTTGTGCATTATTTAACCATTGTTTAAAGACGTCTGTGCTCTGCGAAATGTTTGTCATTCCAATATTTAATTAAATTTCATTTCATGGTTCAAAACATTCCTTGATTTGACTCGTCTTTTTGCAGAAATGATCAACCCCACTTTTGCTTTCTAACTCAGTTACAACTATGCAAATGTTTTGATTAAATGATAAACTAAACAGTTTTGCCAGAAGCAGCTATTTCCACAGGAGGCGACGCCGCTGAATTAGCCAAGCACAATGGAATGATGCCAATTTCTGGCAGATGTAGGGAATCTAACGGAAGCATCCAAATGTGACTATTATCCAGCAATCCAAAAAGAAGGAGAAAAAGAACACCCGCCCCCCCCCCCAAAAAAAATCCCAAGAACTAAGAAAAAGTTGGTAGACATGGTCACAGGAAGTCCTGGCCTATTTGTTTTATTTCGCTCATTTCCCACCTAAATGGTCTGGCACAGAGGCAGCCTCAGTTTACACATCCCCAGACTGGGCTTCCAGATTTGTTCTTTTCCCAGTGGAATTTACTTTCCTATAGAAACAGTGTTAAATTTGGCGGTTGGTATCTCAGGCCAGCCGGTAAGACATTTTGGCATCCAGGGGCACCTGGGTGGCTCAGTCAGTTGAGTGTCTGCCTCTCGATTTTGGCTCAGGTCATGATCTGATGGTTCATGGGTTTGAGGCCCGTGTGGGGCTCTGTGCTGACAGCGTGGAGCCTGCTTAGGATTCTCTCTCTCTCTCTCTCTCTCTCTTTCCCTGCCCCTCCCCTACTCGCGTGCTCTCTTTCTCTGTCTCTCTCAAAAAATAAACATTAAAACAAGTTTTTTAAAAAGAAAGAAATTTTGCAACCCATATGTAGTTAAAACACTTCGCGTTTGCAATGAAACATATAGAAAACAAAATTGCAGCAACATTGGCAGTTCAGACAGGAAAACGATAGAAACGAGGAAAATAATGAAAAATGTAAAACATCCACCATGCCGTAAGTAAATTATACCTCGAATATTTGAACATGGAAGTTATTTCCATTTTTAATGGTAAACAGTGCTAACAATTGATACAGCCCTGTATCTACTTTTGTACTCTTTTCAATTGTTTTTAAACGTTTATTTGTTATTGAAAGACAGAGAGAGACAGAGCGTGAGCAGGGGAGGGGCAGAGAGAGAGGGAGACACAGAATCTGAAATAGGCTCCAGGCTCTGAGCTGTCAGCACAGAGCCTGACGCGGGGCTCGAACTCACAGACCGCGAGATCGTGACTTGAGCCGAAGTCAGACGCTTAACCGACTGAGCCACCCAGGCGCCCCAACTTTTGTACTTTTTTCAAATTATTTTCCTTTTGATTTTGTAATTAAACATGTATGCAGACAACACAGGAAATCCTGATGACACATTCCTGTCAAAGGAATTGCATGGCAAAAAAAAAAAAAAAAAAAAAAAAAAAAAAATCGCAAAGTCAAAGGACAAATGACCAACAAGGAAATACATTTGACAAATAAGAATTAATATCCACAGCATCCAAAAACCCCTAAAAATTAATAAGAAAAACATTTTTCAATCTCAATGCGAAATAGTCAAAGGATATGAGTAGACCATCTTGAGAAGAGGAAATATTAGTGATCCATAAATATAAGTAATACCCAGAGAAAGGAAAACTCAAATAATAGTCAGATACTAATTTCATCTGATACCTGTGTTCAAAAATAAGAAAGGGACGCCTGGGTGGCTCAGTCAGTTAAGTGTCCAACTCTTGATTTCAGCTCAGGTCATGATCTCCGAACAGAGATCTTTCTGTCTCTCCCCCACTCATGCTGTCTCTGTCTCTCTCAAGATAAATAAATAAACTAAAAAAAAAAAAAAAAGAAGAGAAAACAATGTCCCCCCCCCCACCCACCCAGTGCTGGCATGGATTAGGGGAGAGAGCTTCCCCACTTTGTTCATGGGAACAGGAATGACTACAACCATTTCGGGAGGCCATCTGGCAGGACCCTACTGAAACTCTACGGTATCGATACCCATTTTAATATCAGTATCCATGAAAGTATTAAAATACACCTACCCTTTGGCTGAGCAGTCTCCCTTCCCGGAAACCATACTATAAAAGGAGGCTGTCTCTGGCCACACTTTTTGCCAACAAAGACGTAGGATAAAAGGCAATTTGCAGAGAAATGTATTCAGTACGAGTCCAGTTTTGTAAAGCATACAACGGTTTTGTAAAACATCACCTCGAATATGTAAGAACATGGTGAAAAGTGTGGCCGTTGGCCTGGGGGGGGAGGGGTGGGAGCTTAACTCGAAGAACCCAAGCCTCAATGACGCTGATTATGACCATTTTATTGTGCACAAAGATCACTTTGTGATTGAATTCTTCTAAGGAGCTGATTAGTGTGGATGTGAACGGTGTGCAGGTTACAGGGCCTGGAGGCTTCACGGTCACCCCCAAAGGGGCACATGTGGACAGATGTGCAGGGAGACCACTGACTGCCTGTTTGCAGGAGGGCCGTGGGGTGTGGGCTGGCACCACCTCCCTGGCTAGGAGACCTGTTGTCCTACATCCAGGTCCCTGTTCCTGTCCCTCTTCTCCCAGAGTCCCCTGGGAGTCATCCCTGCTGGGTCCTTTCCAGGGTTTAAGGCTCTGCAAAGGCCACGAGAGGCTCCAGGGGACCCTCCCTCCAGGGGCTGCGGGCACACCAGGTAGGGAGCCGATGCCTCCGAGTCTCTCCTCATCACCTCCTGTCCTGTTTCCCCGACCCGCTCATGACCGCTCTACTGGGATCTGCTGTCGTATCCAGGGCTGGGCCCAGCCCCAACAGGATGAAGACGGAGTCTGGGCACCAAAGTCCTCACCCTACTCAAAATCCGAAAGCCTGGAAGCTGCGGGGGAGGGCCCACATTCCTCCATCACGGGCGGGCAGGAAGCAGCAGGGACGGGGCACAGTAAACACAGTCGTTGCAGTGAAGACAGGAGGACTTTGCTTCTTTTTTGTCTGTTTATTATTTTTGCATTTTTATTTACGTTTTCTTTATTTTTATCTCATTGCAACGCCAGTACAGGTAACCTACATTGTGATATTAGTTTCCGGTGTACTGACCGTGATGGAACACTTTCTTTTCTTTTCTTTTTTTAACATTTATTTGTTATTAAGAGACAGAGCGTCAACAGGGGAGGGGCGGAGAGAGAGCGAGACACAGAATCGGAAGCGGGCTCCAGGCTCTGAGCTGTCAGCACAGAGCTCCGTGCGGGGCTCGAACTCACGGACCTCGAGATCATGAGCTGAGCCGAGGTCCGACACTCAACGGCCTGAGCCACCCAGGCGCCCCTGATGGAACACTTTCATATGTGGCCCCGTGCTCATCTCACGCGCTCTCCTTAATCCCCAACATGCATTTCCCCTCCCACCCCCCCCCCCACCTCAGTGTGTTCTCTGCAGTGAAGAGTCTGTTTCTTGGTTCGTTCCTCTCTTCTTTCTGCCCCCTGCCCCCCACCTGCTTCGCTCATTTGTAAGGAGCCAGCTTCCTGCTCTCTTTCTCATTCCCCCTTGGCAGGTGGAGCCCCGGCCGCCCGCATGGCTCCGCTGAACGCAGGAGGGACGCCTGGGTGGCAGTCATTGGAAGCACGATATTCTGGGGTGACATTGGCGACCGAAATTAATTCCCCAGCCTGGGCACTTAAAACTCATGATGCATATCTAAACGAGAGACTCCTGCAGCCTCTGACCTTGAAGTGAAAACCCCAGAACAGCTAGAATGACTCACCCTTCAGAGTCTCCAGCCTGGAAGCAAGCAGTGAGAGGCCTTTGAAAGACCCTGAAAGTGTCTTTAAATAAAAATGTCTCCTTCTCTGTGTGTCAGCCGTGTGGCTCATCAGCCACTTTTCCTGGAGCTGTGGGGCTGCGGACAGCGGTCCCCCCTGACCAGCCACCTCCAACACGCTCCGTGAAGGGCTCGCAAGGAAGGACCCCAGGCTGAATGAGTGACAAGCGGGACTCTCCTTCTAAAGGCAGGTCACACCCTCTGGAACGAGACCGTACCACTGAGTTCGAGTTCGGCCACAACCGTGATGCTCTGGGCCTCGGTTTTGTCGACTGAAAATGGGCCCAGTCAGCACGCTTCCGTGAGTCACCTCCTGCGAAGCACTCAGCCCCAAAGCGTTCCAGGAGCCATTCTTGTTTCTTCACCGGGAGCGTACTCTGCCCGCTCATTCGCGGCCACAGGTACCGGATGTGTGTGGCTAGGACGCCCCTGTCATTGCAGGATGTTCCGTGGACAGCATCGTGCTCAAGCTAGGCAGCCGGACAGGGCAGGCAGGGAGGTGACCCCCGCGTCGTGGTTTCAGGATGTGGCGGTCTGGGGGGAAGGCGGTCAAGGTGATGACCGTGGAGGAGGTGGCTTACACCGAGATATTCTATGGATATGCTTTTGTCCTTCTGCAAACGCGTGATACCACAAACGTGTCCGCCTTTGGATACAACTTGTGTTCAGCTGGCATGACTCACAAGCCCTACAATCTTCTTCCTCCTCCTCCTCTTCCTCTTCGGTGTTGCCTCTGTCTTAGGTCATCAGTAGCCTTATGCCCTCTGCCACCGAGCCTCTTTCTGTGGCTCTGATGATCTGCCTGCACTAATGCGTAACACAATCGGATGAATGGTGTTCCTAAGTGTAAAATCAACAGGTTCTTTTACGTTAAAAAAATTATACAAATTCTTGAACCTATGTGGGTGTTGTTTCCAGGCACTTTTCTCAATAAAGAACTAATGAGATGAATGGAAATTGATAGAAAGTAAGTAATCGATGGAATAAATACTGGTTTTACTATAACCCAAGTTCCTTTATTAAGAACAAGAAAAAAAGCTGTAGAATAACGTTCAAAAGTAAAATATTAATAAATGAATGCATGATATTTGGTTGGATCCCAGATTTAGAAAAATACAAGAACAAAAAGCAACAGCAGCAAACCCCAGCCCCGAAGGACATTATCAGCACAAATAGAAAAATGTGACTACGGACCATCTATTTAGGTAATGGCATTATTTCAGGGTTAACTTTCCTGAGTGTGGCAATTAACTGATTTTTTTTTTAGGAGACAGATGCTAAAGTATTCGGTGGTGAGGTGTCATGATGTCTGCAATTAACTCTCAGATTGTCCATCAGAAAAAGTACTTATGTGAGCGTATGTGTGAGAGTGCATGTGTGTGTGTGTGTGTAATTTTTGCCTGTGGACATAGGCATGTGTGTGTCACATGCCGATGGATCTGGAACAAGCACGGAAAAACATTAACAATTGGCTAATCTAGGTGAAGGATACGTAGACATTCATCCGATTATTTTTGCAACTTTTCTGTAGGTTGGATATTTCATAATAAAAGGCTGAAGAGAGGCTAAGGCATTTTTTAAATGGCGTGGTAAGAGTATATTTCCATTTAAAAAAGGCCACGTCTCTAACCTTTCAAAATCAACTGGTGGGTAAACATCACCTTTGTATATTTGAATTCCTTTGTTTCCAGTGGAATATTTTCTCCTTCTTTTCAAAATATGGGTCCCAGTTTACTAAACTGGATATATTTTGTGCTTGGATTTAAAGTGTACCATCCCCTAGTGCTTTTGTATAAACTTATTTGCGAATGAAATCTTAACTTTGGGGATAAAACCTCGGCATGTCCGACTCAGACCCTTGGGCATCTCAAGGACAAATTCCGGTAAGTTCTGTCATCCCCTTCTGAGGAGCCAATGTGCTCCCACAGCCCAGGAGGACTTCCAATATTGTACACACATGCTGAGGGGCACCCAGTGGCGACACGTTTTGGCCTCATAGACAACACTGGGCCACGGGGACTGTGGAGAAGGATCTCTGGTCCTGGTACAAACACAGGTTAAGAAGACTTCTCCCTTCCACGTGCGTCGCTTAGGATTCTTTGCCACATGTGATGGAAACCTTGATCAAAACTGGAGTAAGCAAGGACAGGAAAGGAATGGCTCCATTGCTGCAAAGGAGGAGGGGAACAGGCAGGTCCCATTGCTCACAGCACAAGGACTCCCTGGGGTTCTGCCTCCCCTGGAGATCCGTTCCCAGGTCCTTGGCCAAGCGTACCAATATGGCGGCCCAGGCTCTGGGGATCCATGGAGGAGCCTGAAGAGCCGTTTCCCAGGGGTTCTGGGAGAGGCCGCCCTGGGTCTCAGGGCGTCACGTGCCCACCTCTGATCCATGAGGGAGGGGGCCGTTGAATAAAAAACACAGCCGTGAAAATGCCCTGAGCAGATGAAACCACTTTGGTCATACAAACAAAGCTTGATTTAGATTATTTTGCAAGACTGACTGGACCTGGGTCAGTCCTTTGCTTGCGCCTCTGGAAGTCACAAGCGAAACTTGAACTGTTTCCCAAGGTTGGTATGAGGTAACCACTCACCAATTCCCTATGACTTAAGAAAATTCTAGCGTTAGGACCAAACCCTGGAAAAACACACAGCCACTGCCTTCTCACCATATGAGCTGCTTCTTAAGAATCCACCCCCGAGCCTCGCGCTACCTTCCGGTTTGAGTGCTTCCGGTTTGCAAACTTCCTTTTTGGTGTGTGCACGATAAAGTTTTACTAATTGCTACCACGGTGATTCACTGGTTTTACTTCTGTTATTTCTGAACCTTTGACAAAGTGAACGCTCTCGCTCCCGGATGCTGTGTTCGCTGGAGGAAACGAACGCACACAGTCACCCACTCCACCATCCAGTGTGCTGAGGTCAGGACCCGGCGGTCCCCAAGTGTCGGCCAGCAGAAGTGGGGTGCATGACGTTGGAGTCCCGTGCCTCCCCAGAAATCATCCAGATGACTTAATGGAGCATACGACCTGGGATAGAGAAGGAAGGGGGTTCAAGGAGGCAAAAGAAACATCTTACTGTCCTTTCTCATCTGAAACATTGTCAATCTGCAACAATCCAGATGCCCTCTGGGTGGATAGAGGACCCTCTTTGTTGAAGAGCCCCATCTGGCTTCAAGTTGGAACAGGAGATCTTCTGTTGGAACCTCTTTCAGTGTGGACACATTGCAATAGAAATTCACTAACATTTCTGGTGTCCCACCCTGATCCCTACCTCCTGTGTCCTCCAGGAGCTCCTGATGGATGCTGTCTGGCTGGAACAATAGGTTTCTGGCATGGAAAAGTCTAAGCAGGGGCCCAGGGACGACTGCCCTCAACTCTGTCAACTGCATTCCCTGAGAGAGCCCAGCAGTATGCTGGCTGCACTTGGGATGCAGGGAAGGGGGCTTGGGGGGTGTCCAAGGTCAGTTTCTCCCAAGTCCACCCTGAGACTAGGGTCTGAGTCCAAGGAATGTACTAGGCGCTGTTCCCAGCAAGCCCTGATAAGGAGCGCCAGTAAGACAGAAGAGAAGCAAGCCAACGTGGGGTGTTTTACTGAAGTTATTGCCATGGACAGTGCTGAATCAAGCCCGTTGGTCTTGAGATGGGTGGAAAGTGGACAACACACCTTAGCCTTGTCCCACCCGCAGGTCAAAGAGTCCAGGACCTTAATTTGCCAACTTCTGTGGGTTCATGAGTTCAAGGTTATGCCTGGGCTCTTCAACTCCCTGCTACTTTGCATCAATCCTATGTGGGGGTCAGGCCCATAGGGTCCTCAGATGGACTGGTGTGGATGCTTCTGTAAGAACCCACCAGGGCACATGGCTTCGGTGACTGCCCGGGAGTAGGGAGGGCTGACTCGGCTGCAGGAGATGTCTTGTTAGGTGCTTGTCGGAAATAGTCTAACGGTCGCCCCACGAAGGGCTCATGCCCCAGGGCTGCCTTTCAGGTCCCCTGAGGGGGCGGGAACACCTGCTCTCACAGGCTCAGATGTCACGTAATTCACAAGAAGCCAAATGAGATTAGAAACTGTAGGAGAGGGCAGGACGCAGGGCTACCGAGTACTGTAGCCACCTGGCCGTCTCAGCGGGGACATGGCGACCCTGCCCAGCGTTGGTCCCGAAGAGGTTCAGCCCACACGTGGCGGAGAGATCGAACGGCCAAGCTGAGTGAAATCTTGAACATGTTCGCTTTCCTGCTCGACGGGGTTGCTGAGGTAGCAGCCACAAGAGGAAAGAGGTGCTAAAGGCGATACGTTCTTATACAATCGGGGCACCAAACCCAGTCTGGTAAAAGAACTTGGGGCCAAGAAGAAGGAGGTCTGGGTGTCTCTCTATTTACCGTCAAAGTACACAGAGCAGAATACTAGAGCCCTCTAGACAGACAACTGAGTTTAAAGCTCACCTCTTGTACTCACCATGGATCTTTGGGGAAAGGATATTCGTCTTCTCTGAGCTTCTATTTTCTCATGTGAAAACTCAGGATGGCACAGCTTATCTTGCAGATTTGTCCTGGGGGTTACACGGGATGGCGCGAGGCACTCACGTTACGGGGACTCGGTCGCGGAGGTATCGGCTGGCTCGGCCCTGCTGTCACTAGACGGGCGCCTCGTCACAGGTTTTATAACCGCGCTACATGTCAATGACCCTGTTATTTCTGTAAGAAGGCCAGGGGAGAGGAAGAACAAAGAGGAAAAAATAGACACTCACGAGGGAAGAAACTTAAATCCCCCAGGGAGACAGTCGACTCTGGGCAAGCTATTAATTCAGGAAAGCTCTCAACGTATGTGGAGTGTGTCCATTTTCTTGGCGTGAATTCAATTTGGTGTCCTCTCTAGTGGAATGCTAAGTGGACGGGGTGGGAGAGGCATAGAAAGGCCAAGAAAAAGCTTTTATGGATGAACCCCTTCCCACTTACCCAGAAAGACCTGAGGAATCGTCGGGGCCTGAATCAACAAGCCAGCTCAGCAGCTCTCCACGTGAACATCTTTGGCTGCGGCCACAAAAATCTTGACTTTGTGCTCAAAATAGAGCACTGATTCAGAAGGCTTCCTGATAAGAGACCAAAACGAAACAGTAAATTGTACTGTCACAAAAGACAAGGGAGGGTTTTAAAGCTCTATTTTGGGGGCCCCTTCTCTCTTCCCTCTGCAGGCTGAAGTCATTATCTGCAGTGTGGGCCTGTGGGCTCCCAGCCCGCGTTCCGGCGGTTCTGGGGGGGGACAGGAGCTTACTCACGTGGTGGGAAAGACTGATTGCTTGGTGTGCTTGTTGTTCATGAGGGCTCAGTGGCTGAAGACCTTTATTGTTGTTGCCATGTAAGACCTTTAGTCATTAGGCAAGCTGCGGGCTCTGGAATAATCTATTTCGGGACACTTGATACAGAATGGAGTTATGTGACAGCCCCACTGTCATGCCCAGAAATTGGAATTTGGAGGCGAAAGCCATGAGCCGGTAGTAAGTTTCCTTGAAAACTAGCCTTTGTTGATATGACACAAAGGCTTCGCCTTTGCGAACAGCACAGTAGAGAAATCTGCCTCTTGTCACATATCCCTGCGGGTCTGTTTCTGTCACAGTGGGATGGAGCTGACTGTCCTGCAGCCTTAGAATGTCCCCAGAGACAAGATCCCCAGTCCACCTTCCCAACGGGGTGCTTGTCAAATACAGCCATGCCGATGTGGCGCCCGGGTGGCTCGGTCAGTTAAGCATCTGACTTCGGCTCAGGCCATGATCTCAAGGTTCACGAGTTCGGGCCCCTTGTCGGGCTCTGGGCTGACAGCGCAGAGCCCGGAACCTGCTTGGGTTTCTGTGTCTCCCTGTCTCTCTCTGCCCCTCCCCTGCTCTCGCTCTGTCTCTCTGGCTCAATAATAAAATAAACATTAAATTTTTTTTTAATACAGCTATGCCCACATAATCAGGCCATTTCGTGTTCCCAGCACATTTTTAGAACTTTTTCATCTTGACGTCATTTCACATGTGCAGAAATTTGCAAGAGAAGTAAAAATGCCCCCCCCCCAAATGCCCTCCACCCAGATCCCCTGGATGTTAGCATTTCACCACACCTGCCGTACTGTGTGCTGTAGACGCAGAGCATTTCTCCTGGGCCATTTGAAACAGACGTGTAGCTACCGTCCCCTCTATTCTGAAATGTCCCCGTGTGTCCTGCCTGGAGGCATTCTTTTACACAAGTACACACACACGCGATGACAAAACCAGAAACTTGACACGGACGTACTAATTTCACAGAATATCCAGGCCTTCTTCAAATGTCACCAGTTGTCCCAGCAATGTCCTTTAGAGGAAAGGACAAAGGAATCCTGGTCCAGGATCACACACTGCATCTAGTTGCTGGTTCTCTTCGGGCCCCTTTCATCCGGAACAGCCCCGCAGGTTGTCACGAGATCAGTATGTTTAAGGAATACAAGCCGGTTACTTTGGAAAATGCCTCTCCCTTTGGACCGAAGGAATGAATTACCCAGAATGTCGTCTTCCGGCAACGATCAGAGTAACGATGGCTTCGGATCGTCCTCGGCGGACGCCAGAACGTGCAGATGACGGTTCGACAGACTTAGCACGTTCACGCTGGCCGCGAGCACCGCCCCAAGAGCCAGCGCTCCTGGGTTACAAGGGGAGGAAGACCAACGTCAGGGCGGGGAAGCCTGGCCCGCCCGCCTGAACTAGGCCACGGGACGGAATCGGGGACGCCCTGACTTCAGGCACCTGCTGAGGCGACGGGCTGAGAAAACAGGGCGCTTGACCGGTCGGGTTCCCGCCCGGAATGCAGAACCCGGTTGCGTTCGTGACCACCCAGGTGAGCGCAGCAGAGCGTGAGCCCGGCGAGAGGCCACGTAGGGCTGCGGGCCCTTCCCGGATGAGAGGCGCTCTCGCCCTGCGGCCCCACTCACCCCGTGAGCTGGGCGGAACCCACCGGAGCTCCAGGCTCAAGAGGGGCCTTCCCTGGCTCCCTCTGTCCGCACGGGGCCCCCTTCCTCTAAACTCAGGAGGAACTCGCCGGCCCACCTATTTCCCAACAATCCTCGGCTTGGACTCCTTGTTTCATATCCTCCTTTTCCCACGGCGTCCTGGAGACCATGAAACGCTTACGGTTTAATTAGCACCGTCAGGGCCAGCGTCATCCTTGACCCTGACTCAGCTTCCCCCGTGGAGCTGCGCGCCTCCCCCCCAACATCCTTCCTTCTGTTTTCTCTCCTCTGTGTTAAGAAAGAGCGTGCTCTGTTGGCTGAGTGTTAAGTGTTTCTCCCGAGCGAGCCATTGCTCAGGTACTGACTGCTCGCTCCCTCCTCACCGGCAGCTCCGACCCCTGGCTCAGCCTGGTGGGGATGCTTGGGGTCATGGTGGGGGGGGGGCTCATTTCACAGAGCAGGGGGCGCTACTGGGCTCAGGGGAGGGCGGATGACGGTCCCAGCCCTCCTGGAATATACTCGGGGAGGGGAGCAAGCTGGAGGTTAGCAGGCAGAGGGAGGTGAAAAGTTACTTGGGGCGTGGGCATGCAGGGTGCCATGGAGCCCCCCACGGAGACGCCCTGGGGGCAGCTGGCTGTTTGCACCTAGAGCTCAGAAGGGAGACCGGGCGGGGGGCAGAGGGTGAGGGAGAGCGCTGCTGGTGGACGTCACACGGGAACAGGTGCAGGATGAGAAGAGCCCTCCCAGGAAGACGAGGTCCTGCAGAAACTGTCCCTGTAAGGACGCCCGACACCTCATTCCCTTTCTGTGTTGTTTTCCACGGGGCTTTCCAGCCATGACCAAAGGGACATGGGGCTTGAGTTGAGCTGAGAGCTCGTAACGTGACCTCCTGAGCTCAGCTACGACGTTCGAGAGCCCCAACTTGGTTTTGACAGCTCCTTCCCCTGCGTCTGGTTGACGGCTGCTCCTTACTCACGTTCAGAGAATCCGGGACGGACGTTGTGGTCACGTGGAGTCTGGGAGACGGAAATAGGGCTCTCCGGCTCCCTCACCTGCTCCTCTCCGTTCCCCGTCGTCGCCAGGCCCACGTCTGGTCCACCCGCCACGCACCAGCCACAAAAAAATACGCAGACACAGGCCGTCAGTGCCTCATGTCAGAGGTCTGAGGGCGGGCACGGTCCCCCCCCCCCCCGCCCCCGGTCTTCTTCTTTGTCGTTTATGCAACCTCCCCCCCCCCCCCCCACCCCTTACTAGTCCCCGTTAGCCAACGGGCCGTTGTAGGGTGGTCCGGCAGGAATATAAACATCCAGAGAATTTTCTGCAACAACAAGAAGAGATAATATGTCTGAAGCCAGCAGGCTAGTTGTGTTTAGGAAAATCACCATGGGATTTAAGATGAGGCCTTGATGTAATGCAATTGGTGGTTTATGAAAATTCCTTCAGACGAACCTCGGCCTTATAAACACGACCACATTCCTTGCTGGTGAATAACAAGCAGGGCCCAGTGGGATCATTTTTAAGTGTTCCATTTCAGCCTTTCACTTTCTACCTCTTATGGGGGGAGGGGGGCCGGGGGGGGGTGAAGGGGACTTCACAGCCACTGCTTTCTGTGGATGCCGTTTAAGGCTAGAAGTAATAAAAGGGAAAATCCAGAAATAATTTGGGAAATTAGTCATCTGTCTTCAAACTGTGCTCAGTTACAGGGTGGTGTTCCATGTAATGTCCTTATGGATCTGAAAAAAAAAAAAAAAAAGTGGGAGTCTGGAAAGGTTAATAATCACTTGTGTAAGGGTCAGAAAGGTCCAGATTCATGTCCAGAAACAAGACCGGGGGTGGGGGGGGCGGGGAGAAAGTTCCCATTTGTGCAACTGTCAGAATAATTCCCATGATGGAAAATTATGTTCTGGGAACTGGGAAAACATCTTGACTTTCTGTACGGTTACTAGTTTTATGATGCTAAATGCCAATAATTATGCTCTACTAGATGATGTTTAACGTGGCTTATTTAAAAACAGGAATACACAATCTATTAAAAGCATTTCCCAGAGCACACCTACACAAACATTGCTAATATCCACTAATAAGTGCCTATCTGATTTTTTCAACGTGTCTAAAGGAGAATTAAAACGGGAAAAAAGTAGTCTCCAAATGTTTCTTATTTCTTTGCCAACTACTATCATGATCAGTTTAAGACAGTGATTTTTCTCTTTGATGTTCTGTTAGAAGGTACCTCTTTTTTTTTTTTAATTTTTTTTTTTTACGTTTATTAATTTTTGAGACAGAGAGAGACACAGCACGAACAGGGGAGGGTCAGAGAGAGAGGGAGACACAGAATCCGAAACAGGCTCCAGGCTCTGAGCTGTCAGCACAGAGCCCGATGCGGGGCTCGAACCCACGGACCGCGAGATCATGACCTGAGCCGAAGTCGGACACGTAACCGACTGAGCCACCCAGGTGCCCCGGTACCTCTTTTTTTAAAAAAGTTTTTAATCTTTATTTTTGAGAAGGGCGGGGGGCAGAGAGAGAGGGAGACACAGAATCCGAAGCAGGCTCCAGGCTCCGAGCTGTCAGCCCAGAGCCCGATGTGGGGCTCGAACCTATGAACCGTGAGATCATGACCTGAGCCGAAGTTGGACGCTTAACCGACTAAGCCACCCGGGCGCCCCTAGAATGTACCTCTCAAAATAATAGGGGCTCTGGGAGGATGGGATGGGAGACCTGCCTCAGAAAAGAAAAGACGAAAAGTCTTTGGAGTCCTAGGGAATCGGCATGGTCAGCCCTGGAGAAACCTCGGGCTTAGTTAACAGGCCACGTCAGATTTTCCTGCAAACCTCCCGGCCTCTGACGCCGTGTTCCTCAGGCAGTCAAATAGCATTTGGCATCGATGGAAAGTTCTTTTTGTCTGAGGACAGGAGCTCAGAGAGAGTCGTGCAGTTGGACCGAAGGGGCTCCTGAGATTTTAAAGACTAACAATGTGCCGTAGGGAGCGGCTGCTGCACAGACAGGCAGGCCCCCGGGCTGCAGAAACACATCTGTGTGGGCAGGGTGCTCCTGGTCACAAGGTAGGGAACACTCAAAAGCAGTTTAAACCAGTTGAAGAAGCTCATGCTTGTGCGTGCTCATAAATCAGCAAGGCTCGGGGCGCCTGGGTGGCTCAGTCGGTTAAGCGTCTGACTTCGGCTCAGGTCACGATCTCTCGGTCCGTGAGTTCAAGCCCCGTGTCGGGCTCTGAGCTGATGGCTCAGAGCCTGGAACCTGCTTCCGATTCTGTGTCTCCCTCTCTTTCTGCCCCTCCCCCGTTCATGCTCTGTCTCTCTCTGTCTCAAAAAAAAAAAAAAAAGTAAAAAAAAAAAACATCACCAAGGCTCTGGTTAAAACGCAGACACCCGCCCAACAGGTCTGAGTGGGTCCCAGATCCCAAATTTCTAAAGAGTTCCAGACGGTGTGGACACCTGCCAGCCTACGGGCCACCCTTGGAGTAGCGACAGGTTACAATCCAAAATCCCAATTGTCTTGTACCCCGAGAGGTCTGGAGACTGGACGTTCCCGGGGTGGTTTCCAGGCTTCGTGCCGAGCCCAGACCCACCTCACCCCCCCCTCCCGCCACCCTCCGTGGGGGTTTCTCCCTTCTCCGTGGCAAGTGTCACGTCCACACACAGCACCTGTATTGTTGTCAGAGACCAGTTTTCCCTTCTTCTGCCTCCAGCTGCCTTCCCCGTGGCCACGATCGCATTACACCCACGTCCTACCTTCAAGAGAGGCTGGAAAAGCGTCTCCTCGGCATGGGCACCTGTACGTGGAAGGCAGCCTCTGGCAGCAGAGCAGTGGGCATAGGAGGGGTCGCAGTTGGGTCCCAGACTCGCAAGAAGGGAAATCAAAGTCACGTAAAGCATATTCGAGGGGTTTTCTAAATTCTCAAGTTGGGCAACATACAGTGGTAGTTTTGGCTTCAGGAGTAGAACCCGGGGATCTGTCACTTATGTGTGACACCCGTGCTCATCCCAACAAGTGCCCTCCTTAGTGCCCGTCCCCCATGTACCCCGCCCCCACCAACCCTCAGTTTATTCTCTGCACTTCAGAGTCTCTTATGGTTTGGCTCCCTCTCTGTTTTTATCTTATTTTTGAGGTTAAAAAAAATTTTTTTTTCTTAACCTTTATTCATTTTTGAGAGACAGAGACAGAGCGTGAGCGGGGGAGGGGCAGAGAGAGAGGGAGACACGGAATCCGAAGCAGGCTCCAGGCCCCGAGCTGTCAGCCCAGAGCCCGACGCGGGACTTGAACTCACAAACCGTGAGATCGTGACCTGAGCCGAAGTCGGACGCTTAACTGACTGAGCCACCCAGGCGCCCCCCTTTTTTTTTCAGATTTTTAAGAACAGGTGTGCTTTTACCTAGGCAACTGTATTATATATAATGTTACCTAGCAGTTGGAGATGGGCTGCTAACATATTCTCTCTGATAATCACCAGCGTGTGGTTGAATCTCTTGAGATGTGCCACTCTTCTCTGCACCAAGAAATGATGCTACCCTCCTCTCTAAACGCGATTAGAGTAAGTCGATTTTCTACTAAATTATCTAGCTAACATTTTACTTGAAAGAGGGGGCACGTGTGGGGGAATGTGCCACTCTTGAAATATTGGACTGGCAAAGGCAACCTGGCAAAGTGACAGCAAATATTCCAACTCCTCACAATAATAGTAGGGTTTTCCTATGGGATATCCTATATATATCCTATCCTATATTTAGGACAGTTAGGTCAGATTCCATGAAAACTCAAGTTCGTCCTGTGTTACTAACTGTTACATAAAGAGGACGAAGACCGTTAATTAACATTAAAATAATTCCACAATTTTGGCACAGGTCTAACCTGTGAACAAAGACATAAAGCAGGAAGAATTTGGTGCCGCAAGAAAATGGAGTTAATTTTTCTATAACAGCAAATGTGAATTTCTTTCTTGCGGTTTCACCTCTCACTTGGTTAGGTCTTCATAGAAGAACTTTCGATCTGTGATCTCATTTTCCCCTTATTAAAAAAAGAATCTTATTTTTGCTTCTTTCTACAAAATTATTAACCACATTTCCCGGCTACAGAAGCTAATCTCCTTTGCCTAAAGTCAGTTAACCAGGAAGGAGAGATCCCAAAGTCTCCCGTCCTGGAACCTAAGTTATTTACAGCCAACCACCAAGGACTCCTAACTAATGATAACATCTTTCTCTCTATTTAAAATTTCTCTCTGTTAGAGGATTTGCAGATCCTCCACACAATAATTTTCTACAGCCAGATCTATGCTGTGGCGTTTTTTAAAAGAAATTTTTTTAATGTCTATTTATTTTTGAGAGAGAGACAGAGAGCGAGCAGGGGAAGGACAGAGAGAGAGAGGGAGACACCGACTCCGAAGCAGGCTCCAGGCTCTGAGCCATCAGCACAGAGCCCGATGCAGGGCTCGAAACCACAAACCACGAGATCGTGACCTGAGCCGAAGTCGGACGCTCAACCGACTGAGCCACCCAGGCGCCCCGAGGCTGTGGCACATTTGACAGTATGTTGTATTAGTAACAAATATTCTCCATATGCCAGTATGTAAGAGTAAATAGCATCTACTTTTTACATGGGAAAAGCAGTATGATTTGGAGATATGTATCATGAAACGGAGTCCATTTGAAAAGAATTTTATCAAGCTCATCGCACCCAAGAAAGAATAGCTAGAAGCAGATTCTGTTCGGAGAGCAGGTGACATTTCCTGGGAAAAAATTGCATCATCACCTCTAATTCTGCTCTCTAGAGATAACCATTATCAACATTTGCTATGTACATCCTTCTGGTTTTTTCCTATGCATGATTTTGTATATATGGCCATTTCTCTTTCCATAAAAATGGTGTTAAACTGTATATACTGCTTTGTACCCTGTATATGTCATGTAGAGGTACACCGTTAACATTTTCCATGTCAATAAATATTCTTCTGTGGCTTAAAAAAAATCTTATTTTTTCTTACGGTAGACTTGCGTAAGTATACCTGTCAGGAGCAAACAGCAGCCAGAGTGGCTCTAAAATATTATTTCCTAAAGAAAAAGAATTACATGATGATATTTTTGTAGTTGAAGGCATGGTGTCCTTTAAGGTATTACTTTGGGGGACCGCGTATTATTCAAACGGTACTGAAATCGCTGGAAATAGGTTGAGTTTCTCTTTGGCGAGTCCATTGATACCGTTCTGTGGCCAACGTCTAGAACTGCAATCACGAAACCAAGATGATTTCATTTTGTTTGCAAATGCTTTGCAAAATAAAATTATATTTGTCCTAACTTTTGAAAGCGTCTACGAAATAAAATGACAGAGCATGTGTTAGTTTTCCGGCGTTATTGAAGCAGCAGCCATAAATAAAAGTGTATGTTCTAGAAATGCAATGCGCTGATTTGATGGTGCCCCTTCTTCCAACCTCTGACCATCCTCCGACCTCTTTTCCCACTGAACCCTTTGGAGCCACGTTTTCTCAGGCATCCTCTGCTTCCAGGACCACCTGGTCAACGTGCACGTGTGGGCCTCCTGCCCCTCCTTCTAGGCTTCTGCTTTGACCTCAGGGATGGGGCTCAGGAGCCCATGGGCCACTTCTTCCTCCATCTAGCCAAAGAAAAGCTCAGGGCACCCGGCATCTCTTGAAGATGCAAAACCAGCATGGCAGCCGTGCCCTCTTCCAGGATGCACCAAAGCGGTCCCAGGATGAGTGGAGTAAAACCTTGGATGCCAGGGAAGCTGCCACGGCCCTAGAGAAAACTGGACCAGACCCCTTTGGATCTGCACACCCAGGGGTCTGCCCGCACAGACCCCCACGTCTGTGACTTCAGAGAACTGCTTTCTGGATAAGGAGGTGAAACTCATCAAGAAGACGGGCGCCACCTGACTCACCTCCACGGGCTGGTGGCCCCCAGGCTGGGCTGGCGGAGTATCTCTTGGAAAGGCTCAGCCTTGAGCATATGTAGGAGCCTCTGATCCTTGAAGTCCCCTCTGGCATCCCCCTGGTGTCAAGGCTCCTTGACACCTCTCCCTGTAGCCACTGGCAGCTTTTTAACCACCCCGGAGTCCTCTCCCAAGCTGTGGACCAAATGAAACAATAAAGCTTTTTCCAGTAAAAACAAAACAAAACAAAACAAAACAAAAAGACAAAAACCCGCATATAAGTGGATCCGTGCAGTTCAAACCCATGTTGGTCAAAGGTCAACCGTTCTTATTTCCAATTGGACCACTTGCCTTTTGGTGGAAAAATTAAGGCAGAGTCTCAAAATTCACTTGTAACACAATTAAGCTCTGAGACCCTGATCATGATGGGAGGTTTGGCATAGAGAATAACGGCTTTCATAGGTGATGTCTCCATCATAACTGCAGGCTGAGATATCCCGAGGATTCCAAGAGAGGCCCACGGGATTGCCGATGGGGGATGCCATTTCCACGAGCACGTTGTCGGCACTTTCCATCAAAGCATGATTCTTCAGGCTAAAAAACCAGTAAATAATGTCCTAATGAAAGTTCTCCTAAAGACAGGAAGAGATCGTGAAGGTGAAGCTTCTAACTGTACGAAATTATACCTAATCGTCTGCTGAGGGCTTCAGAAAATTCACGCCTAAGCTTTCTGTTTACTATTTTTAACTGTACATTACCTGAAATACATTTCATTAACTGGTCTCTTCTCTTCTAGCTGATCGCGTTAAGTAGCCCGGGTGCAGGTGTTTAATGGCTGGTTCAGACCATTTGGCTGTTTACCAGGAGCACTTAACGTCTGAGTGAGTCTTTTCAAGGCTCTCCTGCACTCTCTTCCCCCGTGAGCACCAACGCCCCCCAGTTAATCCCCCCCGGCGCTCGGAAGCAGCCATCCACCATGTCGCTCACCTGTTTCCCTCTTTCGAGCCCAATTACCAGCTCTCCACGAAGACTCAAAGGGCCCTCGTATAGTGACAGCACTTCAGCCTCGGGGAGAAATGACAGCCGACCTCCTAATAGAACCAGAAGAGAAAAACCGCACCGAGCAAATTGCAAGGACTTTCTCACAGTATCACCTGGGCTTCTGAGCACCTGCTCCGGGGCGGGCACAATCCCAGCTCAATAGCCACGCCCCCGACAAGCCACGTGTCCGCTGTCCACTGCTGTCCACTGCCGTATCCGGTGACTTAATGATCAACAGCCACTGAGTGGTTCTTGCTCCTGCAGTCTGGGCAGGGCTGGCTGGGGACAGCTTTTCCCTCCTCTGCATTACATGGTGGGGGGACAGCTTGAGTGGGGGCCGGAAGACCCGCTTCCAAGATGGCCTGTGGGTGCCGGCTGTCGGCTGAGAGTTCTGCCATGGCTGTCTGTCCACCTCAGCCCTCCTCTGGTGGCCTCCCCTGTGGCTGTAGGGTGGGCTTCTCGCAGCACGGTGGTCTTGGGGTATACGACTACGGACTTCCCTCAGAGCCCCACGTGAAGCTGCCGGGATTTTTTAAGCCTTAGGCTTGGCAAAGCATCACTACCCTCTCTTGGTTAAGGTGAATCACAAGGGCACCAGATTCCCCAGGGGGAAGCTACATAATGGTATATATACCAGGAGGTGTGCTGGTTTCAGACTACCACACCATCTGAATCACCAAGAAAAGGTGATTCGGGCCCACAGGCTACCGGAAAAGGCAGGTTTATGTGTATTATAATTGGATATTTTTTCAACCAAAATACATTAAAATTTTCTTTAATGTTTATTTAGTTTTGAGAGAGATATATGGAGTGTGAGCAGAGGAGGGGCAGAGAGAGAGGGAGACACAGAATCGGAAGCAGGCTCCAGGCTCCGAGCCGTCAGCACAGAGCCCCACGGCGGGGGCTCGAACTCACGAACCGTGAGATCATGACCTGAGCCGAAGTCAGACGCTCAACCAGCTGAGCCACCCAGGCACCCCCCAAATGCTTACATTATTAAATAGAATTTACTGTTTCGGGGGCCACATTTTCAGGACCTTTGTGGCTGAATGGAATAACTCCGCTCTTACTGACTCTGGACACGAGACATCGCTGTATGCTTCACCCTATGTGTACAGTTTGAGATTTGTACCTTTTGGTTGATTGGCAAATGAGCCCAAGTTTCAGTGGAGAGGACCCCCGGCTTGGCCCACCCAGTATCAGGGCCAGGCACGGCCTCGGTGGACAGCAGAGAAGGCTAGTGGGCCAACTACCGGAAGGAAGGAGGCCCCACCACTTACTTCATGTGCCAAGCTCGATAATGCAGGTGTTGCTGGGAAAGACCAATCGGACCAAACTGAGGGTTGCAAGGCAATAAAAGAGGAAGGTGGGGCACCTGGGCGGCTCAGTCGGTTAAGCGTCTGACTTCAGCTCAGGTCCTGATCCCACCGTTCGTGAGTTCGAGCCCCACATCGGGCTCTGTGCTGACAGCTCGGAGCCTGGGGCCCGCTTCGGATTCTGTGCCTCCCTCTCTCTCTGCCCCTCCCCTGCTCACATTCTGTCTCTCTCTCTCGAAAATAAACATTTAAAAAAAATTTTTTTTAAATAAAAGAAGGAGACAAAGTGGGCAGCCGAGTAGAAGCAGCTGACTGTTGTTCTGCAGGATGAAAGAAAAAAGAAAGCTATGGATCTTCTTGTCAATTCGAAAGAGCTACACTACTTTTCCTTGAAGGAAGGGTTTGAGCTTCACGCAAGAAGGCTGATAAGAATTCTTGTGTAAGGGCGCTGAAGCTGTATGTTGAAGGAAAGGCCTGGGCGTTTTATTGCCCTGTGTCCCCAAAGGGGATGCCCCCCACCCCTCATTGAATGACACACTAAGGAGTCAGACGGTGGTGTATTTCACCTGTGAGTATCTTGGGCCTCCGAGAGAATTTGTGCTTTCCAAAATTTTCGGCCCTTTTTTCCTAGGATGCTCAGTGGACATTACATTATGGGCGCCATATTTTTGCCTCCTCCAGTTCCACTAATTCCATGGGCCAAACTGGCAAACATAGTTGGGCGAAGATTTCGTACTGTTTCCAGGTTTGAAGCCCTGACCAAGTGGATAGACTTCTACTGTATATATGTTAAAATGTTAGGGTAGCCAGGACAGTTCCCTCGCTTACAGGGAGACTGGGCCAGAGGAGGAGAATGTTTGAAATAGGGACCATCACCGGGAAGTCCACGCGAGGGGAGCACCTCCAGGGGTCGGCCTAGGAGGGATGAATATAAAGAAACAAATCACGGAAGAAGCTTGGGAGTGAATTAATTTTGGGGGGTGTGGGATGTGGGGAGACAGAATCGCTACCTTAGGCATCCTTCTCTGTAGGGCTGGATCCTTTTGCTCGCCTTCTCCTGATGTAGCCATGAGTCTCTTGTGGATGAGGACCAGTAGGCAGAGAAGCTTCTGGAAGGACTGGCTCTGCTAAGGACCGGCTAAACCTTGACTGATACGTCCTTCAAAAATACAAACGACATCTTAGAGATGATTTACCTTCAGCAGAACTGCATTACAAGAAGCACTAAAGAAATTCTCCAACCTGAGGAGAAATGTCACGACAACAATCCAAAAATGATTTCCTCCAGAAAATAGAGCAGAGGAAACACTCTGGGAAGAGGGAATGACTTCATTTTATGAGGTCAAATAACCTTGATACAAAACTAAACAAAGGCATTGCAAGAAAATTACCGACATCAACATCCCTCATGAGCACAGACATAAAAATCCTTCACAAGAACATCAGCACACCAGACCCGGACGTTTATAAACAGGATGACACATTTTGACTATGTAGGGTTATCTCAGAAACTTAAGGGTGGTTTAATGTCTTTTTTGTTTGTTTAAATCAATCTGTGTATTTTACCACATTAATAGGAAAAAAGCAAAAAACAATATAATCAATCTCAGTAGCTGCAGAGAAAGCATTTAGCAACATTCAACAGTCATTCGTGGTGAAAACTCTTCGCAAACAGGGAATCTGTCGAAGTGGAGTTGTAGGAGGGAAACCAAACCTATACCATAGCAGATGTAACGTTTCTGGAATGCGCGATTTACCTAAGCGTGAAGCAGGGTGGGGGGAGGCCTGACAGAGTCCCAGAGCCTGTGACCCCGGGACATCTGAGTTTCCCAGCAATCTTGAGGCAGACCATGGCTTTCACGTATAAGCTCACAGGCCCACAACCCTCCGGAGGGATTTCCAGCCTGTTCCCAGAACATGCTCGGCTAATGTTTGTAGAACTCATGGCAGTTCAGTGTGAGGAGGATGGCTATGATTAGAAACCGGAACCTTTGAGGTCGAGGTAGCAGAGTGATTTAACCCAGGCAAGAGTTGAGGAGTGGCCTCATAAGGCTTTTCACCGTGGGAGAGGAGCCCAAAGGGGACACTCTGAAGACGAATGGGCTGAAAGTGCACAAGGGGTTGGGTAGTACTTCTCCAAACGGTAAGTGTCTCCTGAAACCCTGGTTCGAGAGCCACATGCCCCGTCCCACTGGGCACATCCGCATTTTGAGGTGAGCCAATGGCTCCTGTTGGATGGTTGTTACCAGCTAAGTCTGAGAAGCATCAATGTGAAGATATGCCAAAAAATACTTACGGCCGCAAGGCTCTCAGAAAGTTTTTAGAACAGCTATGTACGTTTAGTTATTCTACTGTTGCTTACACTATTTGTCTTTGATTTTGATAAATACCCTTTTTGAAGGACAATTTCCACTTATTCTTAGTGTCCTAAAGTGTTCCTTAAAAAAAAAATCAGGGGCCCCTGGGTGGCTCAGTCGGTTGAGCCTCTGGCTCTTGATTTCGGCTCAGGTCATGATCTCACAGCTCGCGAGTTCAAGTCCCGCACTGGGCTCTGTGCTGTTGGAGGAGAGCCTGCTTGGGATTCTCTCTCTCTCTCTCTCTCTCTCTCTCTTTCCCTGCGCCTCTCTCCCCTGCTCACACTCTCTCTCTCTCTCTAAAATAAAAAGCAAAACGGGCACCTGGGCAGCTCAGTTGGTTAAGCATCCAACTTTGGCTCAGGTCACGATCTCACAGTTTGTGAGTTCAAGCCCCACGTCAGGCTCTTGTGCTGACAGCTCAGAGCTTGGAACCCACTTTGGATTCTGTGTCTCCCTTTCTCTCTGCTCCTCCCCTGCTCATGCTCTGTCTCTCTCTCTCTCAAAAATAAATAAACATTGGGGCGCCTGGGTGGCGCAGTCGGTTAAGCGTCCGACTTCAGCCAGGTCACGATCTCGCGTTCCGTGAGTTCGAGCCCCGCGTCGGGCTCTGGGCTGATGGCTCGGAGCCTGGAGCCTGTTTCCGATTCTGTGTCTCCCTCTCTCTCTGCCCCTCCCCCGTTCATGCTCTGTCTCTCTCTGTCCAAAAAATAAATAAACGTTGAAAAATAAATAAATAAATAAATAAACACCAAAAAAATTAAAAATAAATAAATAAAATAAAAAACAAAACAAAATACTTAAAAAAATCAGGATGTTGAATTTTGCAAAATTCTCTTGGTTTCCATTGATATGATCATATTTTTTAAAAAATTTGTGATAAATTAATACAATAAATTCATTTGTGGAAATTACCAAGGCTGAACCATCCTAAAATACACTTGCTTTTTTTTTTTAATTTTTTTTAACGTTTATTTATTTTTTTGAGACAGAGAGAGACAGAGCATGAACGGGGGAGGGTCAGAGAGAGGGAGACACAGAATCTGAAACAGGCTCCAGGCTCTGAGCTGTCAGCACAGAGCCCGATGCGGGGCTCAAACTCACGGAACGCGAGATCATGACCTGAGCTGAAGTCGGCCGCCTAACCGACTGAGCCACCCAAGCGCCCCTCCCTACACTTGCTTTTAAAAAAAAAAAAAAAGATCTTCCTTTTTTCTTAAATGTGTATTTATTTTTTTTGAGAGAATGAGAGAGAGAGAGACCATGAGCAGGGGAGGGGCAGAGAGAGAGGGAGAGAGAATCCCAACTCAGGGCTCTATCTCACGAACCATGAGATCCTGACCTGAGCTGAAATCAAGAGCCTGGCGCTTAACCAACCGGGCCACCCAGGAGCCCCCAAATACACTCACTTGATGGTGGTTTGCTATATTTTTAATAAATAATACATATTTAAGGTCTTTGCACCCCTGGCCATAAAGTTGCATCATCTGATGGTTAATTTCCTGTGCTATCCTTCTCAGGTTCTATAATCGGAGTTACGGAAGCTACAGTAGAAACAAAAACCCCCAAACTGTTCTCTGCACAAACACAAAGAAAAATTCGAGTAATAGGTTTTTCTAGAACACGTGTCTCAACCATGTGGGAGCAGGTGTGGGACCCTTCCCGTCTCTCTGCTTCCGGGTCTGACCGAGTTCGTCTCCGGGTTTGGGAACTGTGACAGCCAATGGCCGAGAGGAGGGCGGTGGCTTGGGCAGCAGCTCCTTCTTATCACCCAGGAGCCCTGAGGCAGTATTTCTACCCACAGACTTCACGAGCTAAAAGATGACATCTACCACCCGATTGCTTTCATTAAGGCAAAACAAATAAATTCTCCCCTTTTATTAATCATAGCTGAGCACACAAAACTCAGTAGCAGCAGACACGATAACTCACAGCAGTAAACGCAGATAAAAACAGCGTCAGGCTGGCGAAGTCCCAGGCTCGTGAAAAGAAACAGGCCATTTCAGTGAGCCTCTGTGGCCTTATTATTTGTAAATGTTTGGTTTCTATTAAGCTGCGGGAAGCATCGCAAATAACTCACAGAAGGGTTCAGATCACCATCGTGGCACTGTGAGAAGTCGAAAGCCGCCACGTCGGGGAGATTTGGCAATTCTGTTCTTTTAAAAACATGACCTACGCGTGAGGGAGCCCGTCGGCTTCGCAGGAGAACACCCTCCGGTTCCAGCAGGATCGACACTGCTTTGGGCCACCGTGGCTGCTTGAATAAGTGACGTTTGCACAGGCTGGGTTTGCGAGGCGGCTACAGGTGCCCGACGGGGTGCCCTCGTCCCACGCGGCTCCAGCTGTTGGCTGGTCACCCCTTCGCTGTTCCCACGGACTCCACGAGCCAACCATACCCGTCCCCACGGACCCTGACTCGTGCAGCGCTGACCATCTCCTGCGGCAGGAGAGCTCCGTCCACCGCCTCTGACTGAACCTCCAATACCCCTCAGCTACCGTGATGATGGTCACGACCGACATGACGGCAGGTGTTTCTAGAGGCGTGGTTTTGAAATTGGGCAGAGTTTAAGGGGGGAAAAGTGTACATCCTTACTCCTTCCTCCTCTGAAGCTGAGCCTTCCCCAGGGCCAGCCAGCCATCCCCCTGATTGCTTAGTTGGAAGGACTCAACTGCATTGCTCACAATGAGATTTCCAAAGACGGGAAGGGCAAGTTTACGTGAATGTTTTTACAGCTATGTTTGTTAACTGGAGCCTCCAGGGTGATGGCCATTATTGTAAGCAGTGCGTCCCAAAGCAAGCAGTCAGCTCTGTCTACCCAGACACTGCTGTGTCTGTCCCCGAAATGCTCACCTCAGAAAGAGAGTATTTTAGGAGCGCCTGGGTGGCTCAGTCCGACTTCGGCTCAGGTCACGATCTCGCGGTTTGTGAGTTCGAGCCCCGTGTCGGGCTCTGGGCTGACGGCTCGGAGCCTGGAGCCTGCTTCAGATTCTGTGTCTCCCTCTCTCTCTGCCCCACTCGAGCTCTGACTCTCTCTCTCTCAAAAATAAATAAACACTAGAAAGAGTATTTTGGCAGAAGTGTCCTTGAATGTGTCCTCTCCCGGGTGGGCCGCAGGGGCCGTTCTGGCCCCCCTCCCTGAGCACTCCCTGGTGGATGGAACGTCCAGTGTGCGGAGTCCCTAATGAAACATGCCAGGATCCCTGACACCACCAATAAGGGGTTGTGCCTTTGCCGTGCCGTGGATTCCTCTGCCATCAAGCCCTCCTTCCGGACAGAGCTGGGCCACTTCCCTGCCCTGCAACGACCCTTAGCCTAACATGGGGGAAGGAGACGACTGTTCCTCTGAAACCAGGTTCTTTCTATAACCACACAAGGGTCCCCCCTCCGAACTTGCAAAGGGCGGCAGGACGAACAAGCCACAGTTTACCCCACGTGGAGGGGGACGCTCAGCCTTTCCGGTGAGGTTGGCCAGGAGGGTGGGGTGACTCGGCCCAGCTCCTGGCACGTCCCTCTTGGGAGGGGAGATCGGCCAGCTCGCCTGGCAGGCGCGTGACCTGCTTTCTCTCTTCCCCTTCTGACCCCTTTTAATGTTTCTGCGTGTTCACCCCAGCGCTGGATGTGCTTCCCCCCTTGCTTCCTGGGACAATGAATCAGTTGGCATTAAGGTCATTTACCCGCCCTCCGGTATGAGGGTGTCCATGCCCCAGGCGCAAGCGCCCCTAAATGAAGCTATGGGACAGCCTGGCGGAAGGCGGCGGGGGGCGGCCAGCCGGTGCCTAAGAGGAGAACAAGGGAGCGTGGAAACACCCCCAGCCCCCAGCGCTGTGAGGGGAGGTGCGGCAGGAGGCGGGGATGGCGGGGATGGCGGGGAGGACACACCCCAGGTCTTCACTGGCCGGAGAACAGGGCCTTCGGGGCGCACCTGCCTGTGGCTCCCAAAAGCTCAGGTGAAACTCGGCATCCTCTCCGGCGAGCTTTCTAGACCAGCGTCTCTCACGCCTTGTGAGCTCTTCCTCTTCCAGGTGGGTTTTGAATCAGCAGAGCTGGGGGGCCCCCCATCCCTCCCCCCCCCCCCAGGCAGACCAAAGGAGCTGACCCTTGGCCGCTCTCGGAGAACAGTAACACAAACCCAACATGGTCCCAACTGGCAAAGCCCCGGGCGGGGGAAAGGAGCAAGGCCCAGACAACGTCAGGTTGCTCTCCTGAGTTAGGAAGGTCACGTGAAAGGGACAGCACGGACGGGCCTCTTCTGGAGGCAGAAATCTCAGCAACAGTCTGCAGTGTGGCCTCAGGACGCCCGGCTCGTGGAACCTTCCGGTGTGGGCTCTGCCCACCTGGAAGGACCAGGAACAAATCAGTCCGCAGGTCAGCATCTGGGCTTTCTGCCTCATTAGTATCTGTTCTTGCCTTCCTTTCCTTCCTTCTGCTTTCTTCGGGTTGATTTCTGTGTTACTTTCCTAATTTCCTTTTTCCTTCTTTCCTCGTATAGTACAGTTGAACAACGCAGGGGTCAGGGGCACAGACATCCGTGCGCTGTTGAACATCCGCATATAATTTGGCTACGGTTCACTCTTAGGCGGATCTTGAGAAACTTAACAGAAACCCATGGGGGAGGGGAAGGAAAAACAAAAGGTTAGAGAGGGAGAGAGCCAAAGCATAAGAGACTCTTAAAAACTGAGAACAAACTGAGGCTTGATGGGGGGTGGGAGGGAGGGGAGGGTGGGTGATGGGTATTGAGGAGGGCACCTTTTGGGATGAGCACTACTGGGTGTTGTATGGAAACCAATTTGACAATAAACTTCATATATTGAAAAAAAAAAAAAAAAAAGAAAATCCGCATATAACTGTTGACGCCCCCGAGCAGGACTACTGATAGCCTAGCGTGGGCTGGAAGGCTTCCCGATCGTATAACCCCCCGACTAACACTTATTTTGTAGGTTATATGTATCATACGCTATATTCTTACAAAAAAGTGAGCTGGAGGGGGAAAATGTTATTAAGGAAACCATAAGGAAGAGAATATACGTTTATAGGACTGCACTGTCTTTATCAAAAAAATCCATATACAAGTGGACCCACACGATTCAAACCACGTTGTTCGAGGATTAACTCCATACTCGTTTGAGACTAACATTTTTTTTCTCTTAAGTTCAATTAAAAATGCTTTGAACTGCCATTATAATTTCTCATCGGACCTATTGATTATTTAGAAGTATAATTGTCATTTCAAATATACAGGAAGTTTTTTAGCCTTCCCTTTGTGACAGATTTCTAGCATAATGGGACTGCGATCGGAGAACACGCTCTGTAATTACACAATTCTGGAAAATGCGGGGAGTGGGGCGCCTGGGTGGCGCAGTCGGTTAAGCGTCCGACTTCAGCCAGGTCGCGATCTCGCGGTCCGTGAGTTCGAGCCCCGCGTCGGGCTCTGGGCTGATGGCTCAGAGCCTGGAGCCTGTTTCCGATTCTGTGTCTCCCTCTCTCTCTGCCCCTCCCCTGTTCATGCTCTGTCTCTCTCTGTCCCAAAAATAAATAAACGTTGAAAAAAAAAAATTTTTAAAAAAGAAAATGCGGGGAGACTCATTTTAAGGTCAGCATGTGGGCAATTTTTGTGACTGTTCCGCGTGTGCTTACAAATATTGTATATTCTGGAACGGCTGGGTACGGCGTTTTGCTGTATTCTAATGATCTTAAGGTGTATGCTTTGCACAGTTTAATGTCTTGAAAATTAAGAGGCATTTTGTAACCAGAGAGGGGCACGCGACCCTCCGTGATAGTGCTGTCATGGCCTGTGTGTATACATGAACGCACGTGTAACTTCCAACAGGCAGATCGTGTAAGGGCCGTGTGAGGACGAAATGCGCGTCCATAGTCACCTCCAGATAGGAGGTAGCACGAGGGTCTTAGAGATGGCATCACGGGGTGGACACTAATGGAGCTCTGTCTCAGGAACACCATAACCCCAACCCTCCTGACGTCACTGAGGATCCTAATGTGTGAAGAAACGTGAATATTGATGGCTCCTGGTCTTAAGTAGAGTCCAAACAAAAGAAGCCTCAAAGGTGTTTAGAAATACCTCACACAGGTTATTTCTCTTACGTTTTCTGTTTCACGTATGCATAAGGACAACGTGATTAAATATGAAAGAGCGTTCTCAGTAAGTGTGGAATCACAGTTCTAAGTAATGAGGAATCATTGTGCCACAGTTGACATTATTTTCTTTTTAGCGGCCCGTCAACTAACGGTGTGTGTGACAGTCGGTGGGTTCTCAGATTCCAGGAAATATGGCGCACAGGCCTGTCAGGTCAAGGTCACGATCAGATCTTCCCCTTCTGAATTTTCCAGTGGTTACGATTTGGCGAATTGTGTAATAAAATCTCCCACTGTGATTGTGAATTTTTGTAATTCGATTACGTTTCGCTTTACCTATTTTGAGGCTACGTTGTAATTCACGCAGGTGAATTCAGTCTTCTGTCATTCTGCAGTGACTTCCGCTGCCTCGAATAGAGCTTTTCTTCCTTAAAGTACACCTTGTCTGGGGTGGGCTGTACCCACCTGATTTTGTTCAGCCCTAGCTGGCGCTTTTCTCATTCTTGATTCCATGCCTTCTGTACCCGTGTGTTTGCAGGACCTTTTTCTGTTGTCCCACCTGTTCTGTGGTTTTTCCTTCCTGTCTTACCTGATGTGTATTGACCGAGAACTTTTTGTATTCTAGTTTTCTCTCTGTTGGTTGCAAAGTTACACACTCATTTTCTATTCTTTGGGTAGAATTAACGGTTTTGACAAAATGACACAATGCTTGGCTGCCTTACCTGAGTCCAACACAAATGGATACTCTGTCTCAATGGGACTCTTCTCCGGGCCAGCGCTGGGGCCTCGGAGCACTTACCCCAACCCCTCCTACCTCTGGCGACGCTGGGCTCTTAAGTTTTTCACGAAGTGCTTCAGGAAGTCAGTGTTATTTTAGATTTAACGCTGTGTTTGCCACTTTCGTTGCGCTTTGCTCTTTCCTGCGCCTTTGACCTCCCATCCGGCTCGTCCTTCACCCGAAATGCGCTCTACAGAGGGCAGGCTTCTTGGCAGCCGATTCTCTTAATGGCAAATGTCCTCATTCTGGAAGCACCTCTTCACGGGGTGTAGGGTTCCCTGTTGTCACTTCTGTTTTCCCATCCCAGTGAAGCAGACTTTGCCACGGATTCTGCCTCCGTTTTTGCTGTGGGCTCGTCAGCTGGCGGGATCCCCGCATCCCCACTGTGGGGAGAGCCATGGGACAACGGCTCTCGGCTGCCCGCACTCTTTGGGGGCCAGCTTGGTTGAAGATACCCCCGGCGAACTCTTCCAGAGGGCAGGCCACCTTCACCGACTGATCGATGCAGGGGAATAAAGCCCGGCCTGATCCCTCCCGCTGAGGCAGCTCCGAAGGGCCATCCCGTTCCGGAGAGAGCTAGAGCAGCTCACGCCTTTGCTGGGACCACTGTCGCCCTGTCTCCCCCTGCTGCCGAGCCCTGCTTCCTGAACTCCATCCCCCGGGGGCTGATCTCAAGAGCTCCCCTAACACCCCCTATGTGCCATTCTCCTTCTCAGAGGCTGCTTACCAGGGACCCCAATTTGTGACAGTGGGTATCAGGATTGGGCCCCAAGATGGGACCTAGGAGGGAGTCTCCCGCTGGATCACGCCCTGGCCGGCCAGCAACGAAGCCCACGTCACCAGGGCAGGCGGGCACAGACAGGGGGGCACGGGGAGGAGCTGTGGGCAAAGCTGGCATTGGGGGTGTAGCAGGGGTTTGAGAAAAGTGGGGGAAATAGTAACTATGGGGAACATGGAATTGGGTCTACTGGCCTTTGGGAAAGAGAACGGAAGGCTGAGATAAACCAGTTTGCAACTAAAAGCTAAGCGAGAAGTCAGAGACTTCCTTCGTCGTGTGTGAAGAGGTTCTCATCGCCTGTAGTGGAAGGACCGAGAAGACCAGGCGTCAGGGCCGGGCTTCGCGGCGAAGAGAACACAGGCCGCACGCAGTCAAGGCCCTGATGTGCAGGACGGGGACATGGAGGGCACGCTTCCCAAATAGCGACCCTCCCGACTGTCCCCCAGCTCTGAGCCCACACGAGGGGCTCTCCCCTGCCCGTTGAGGGCTGGCCTGCGCCTCTTGTCGAAGATGGTTCACGGTCCCGTCCCCCACGAACCCCGCGTGCCTCCCCCGGGGCTCACACCCACCTTCCCCACTGGCTCCCAGGCCGAGAACTCTGGCTCAGGCTAAGCACCAACAGCCTGGCATCGCCGGACCCGAACGGGAGGAAGGCGGCTGTGCCCACCGAGCCACAGGACCTGGTCAGCAGTACTGGCAAGAGCTGACGAGTCCACGCGGGGTTGGGGGTGCTTTCAAGGGAACCAGAACGTGCAGCCGAGCGAAGGAAGCTGCTTGAGTGATTTAGAGTGTCAGCGCTATTTCCCCCAAGGAGTCTGTGGTACATCCTGGACATTGCTTCGGGGAGGATCCAAGACGGACAGAGTGCGTCCCCCCTGCCAACCACACGTCCTCCCCTTTCCTTCCAACGGGCTCGAGGCGTCACTGTCACTGTCACGGGGCCCGCGGAGCTGACACGGGGCTCGATCCCACGAACCACGAGATCACAACTGAGCTGAGATCAAGAGTCGGACGCTTAATTGACTGAGCCACCCAGGTGCCCCAACTCAGGTGGCCTTTGGGAGGATTCTCTCACGACTGCACATCCTCTTGGTGCTTTCCTGCCCACACTGACTCACCTGCAGTGCCCAGCGCGGATGCCTCGGGCCAGGACCTCGGGTTGGACCCCTTGGGGCTGTGTTACCCCTTTTATGGAAAACCTTTCATGGAAAAGAGCTGTGGGGGGTCGCATACGCCTTTGGGGGTCATGTCTCTGTCCGGCCCCAAATTTGTTATATCTGGCAGCCACCCTTTGTTGGTATTTTCTTCTTTATTGCTCATTATTTTTGTTGCTTTAAGCTGGCCACGAGGGAGGGACATGAACTTGGACCAGAATCCTGAAATAAGTTTTTACCAGCTGGTTACATTTTATTTAAAAAAAAAAAAATTTTTTTTTTTTTTTTTACTTTAGCATTTCACACACTTGCAGAGTTGCTCTATTTGAATTAGTACAAAAGTAACAACACCAATCACAGGAGACACAGCATAAAGGGAAAGGTACTTAAAACGTGAATTAAAATGTAAACACAGACTTCATTTTCTTCTCTCACGCATCAGAATGTGGATTCGGAACACACAAACAGAATCCACTGGGGATTGCCTTAGAGCAACAGGACTGCTTAAAAACACAACCGGTCGGGGCTCTGTTCACAGCGTTCCACACTGCTCATAAAAACTGCCGTCAAGGAGTGGCGATGATGTCGTCCTGGAGGGCAGGAAGCCAGTGGTGAACAGCCTCCCCCCCCACGTATGAAGTCATCCACATTGCGTGGCAGGATGAACATCTGCCACATAAACTCTGTGCTGACTGCAGTAAGTCACAAAAACATTCTTTGTTTCTCTCTGACCCTTGCTCTCATTTTGTTACATGCAGATTGGTTCACAAGCTGAGACTTCTCCCGAGGAACTTCGCCGAGGACGTTCAATGCAACGTCTTTGCAGGCAATGCTCATATGTAATTCAGTGTCTTTGTCTCCGACGTGTTGTTAATCCAGCGTGATTCATAGCGGATTGTGGGGGAGAGGTGCGGGCGGAGCGGGTAATGGAGCACAGCGTCTCGGTGCTTTCTTCTGTGACTCTTATCAAGCATCTAAAAATGCCAGCTTGGGATCAGCCCACGCGCCCGGAGATTTTTCTGGACTTTCGCTAGCAAAACGGCCAGTTTACAGTGGAAGAACAATAGCGGTGACTCAAGCCGGATTCAGTGCCTGGTTTGTAAATGAAGACACAGTTAACTCTGTCCGCGAAGGAGAAAGAAGCGGTGTGTGTTCCAGAAATCACACCTGTATGTTTCACAAAGCTACCAAGTTCTTGCTTCTCTTTAGGGTGTGGAAAACGTTTCTGGGGCAACTAAAGAGAGAGCCTGCTCCAAGGACGAAACCCACAGCTGCAAAGGCAGCAAAGTCTTTCCTCATTTGATTCCTGAACCTACCTCACAAGACGGACTGAACGGCGGTCTCCAAAGATAGCAGGTCCTAATTCCCAGAACCTGTAAATGTGACCTTACAAAAGCAAAAGGGTCACCCTAATGTCCTTTGAATTTAAAAAAAAATTTTTTTAATTTATTCATTTTGAGAGAGAGAGAGAGAGAGCACAAGTGGGGGAGGGAAAGAGAGAGAATCCCAAGAGGACGTCGCATTGTCTGTGCAGAGCCTGACGCAGGGTTCGAACTCACGAACCATGAGATCATGACCTGGGCCAAAACCAAGAGTCAGACGCTTAACCGACTGACCCACTTATCACTTAATTAGATCATGGATATCGCAAAAATGAAAACATAAAACCTAAAGCCAATATTTTCTAGAATTTGACTCTTTTATCATTTAAAGCTTTTCTTTAGATAAACTGACCTGTTTTCCCCCCAGTTTTACTGATACAACTGACATACATCACTACGAGGTCAGGAAGGTTTGACTCACAGATATTGTGAAATGACCACCACAATACTTTTCATTAACATCCATCATCTCACAGATACAATAAAAAAATTTTAGAAGTGCCTGGGTGATTCAGTCGGTTCAGCGTCCGACTCTTGGTTTCAGGTTAGGTCATGATCTCACGTTTCATGAGTTCAAGTCTGCCTCGTGTTCGGTGCTGCTGGTGTGGAGCCTGCTTGGGATTCTCTCTCTCTCTTTCTCTCTCTCTCTCTCTCTGTCCCTCCCCTGCTCTCTCTCTCTCCTTCTCTCTCAAAAATAAATAAAATAAACTCTAAAAAAGAAATTTAAAAGAAAGAAAAATCCTTCCCCTTGCGATGACAACACTTAGGATCTACTGTCCTCTACATCCCTCGGCCGTGCTGGCTGGACGCGTCACGCGGCACATCCCACCCCTGGTTCCTGTTTCTCTTATGACCATGGATTATACCCTTTGACCACCTGCCTCCGATGTCTCCTCCACCCCATCCCTGCCTCTGGGAACCACAATTCTGACCTCTTCTTCTATGAGTTTGGTCTTTTGGTTTTTGTGTTTAGCTTCCGCGTGTAAGCAGGATCGTACGGTATCTGTCTTCGTCTGACTTACTTCATTTCGCGTAACGGCTTCAAGGTCCATCCGTGTTGTTGCAAATGACAGCACTTCCTCTCCTTACGGCTGAATGATATTCTAGAACGTGCGTATCTACTCTGTTTTCTTTATCCATTCGTCCACTGGACACTTAGGTGCTTTCCTCCATGTCTTGGCCATTGTGAACAACGTTGCTATGAACATGGGGGCGCAGATATCTTTTTGAGCTAGTGTTTTTGTCTCCTTTGGATATATTCCCAGAAGAGGAGTTGCTGGATCATATGGTAGTTCTATTTTTAATTTTTTGGGGATTCTCCATACTGTTTCTGACAGCGGCTGCACCCATTTGCATTCCACCAACAGTGCACGAGGACTCCCTTGTCTCCACACCCTTGCTGGCACCTGTTGTCTTGTGTCTTTGTGATGATGGCCATGCTAACGGGTGTGATTTTGCGGTTTCGACTTGCATCTTCCTAACGACTGGCGATACGGAGCATCATTTCACACACACGCTGGCCATGTGTATATCTTATTTGGAAAACTATCTGTTCGGGTCCTTGAGGATCCGAAGCAGGCTGACATGACAGCACAGAGCCCGACGCAGGGCTCGAACTCACAAACCACGAGATCATGACCTGAGCTGAAGTCAGATGCTTAACTGACTGAGCCACCCAGGCACCCCTGGATGAGTTCTTTATATATTTTGGATGTTGACCCCTTATCAGATATACGGTTTGTAAATGTATTTTCCCATTCTGTAGAATATCTTTTCACTTTGTCGATGGTTTCTATTACTGCCCAGAAGCTTTGTAGTGATGTAGCCCCACTTGCTTATTTTTTATTTTGATGCTTGTGCTTTAAAATCATTGCCAAGACCCATGTTAGAGAGGTTTTTTTCCCTGTATTTTCTTCTAGGAATTTTTTGTTTCAGGCCTGACATTGAAGTCTTTAATCCATTTTGAGTTAATTTTTGTGAATGTGTAAGATAGGGGTCTCGTTTCATTCTTTTTCATGTGAATATCCAATTTCCCCAGCACCATTTATTAAAGAAACTATCTTTCCCCCCATTAAGTGTTCTCAGCTCCCTTGTCAAGTATTAGTTGACCATATGTATTCAGGTTTATTTATGGGCTCTCAATTCTGTTCCATTGGTCTAGTTGTCTGTTTTCATGCCAGTAACACAGTTGGGATTACTATAGCCTTATCGGATAACTTAGAATCAGAAAATGTGATGCTTGCTGCCTTCTTCTTCTTTTCACGATCGCTTTGGTTATTTGGGGTCTTCTGCAGTTCCATGTAAATTTTAGGATTGTTTTTTCTTTTTTTTATTACTTTTTTTTAACATTTATTTATTTTTGAGACAGAGAGAGACAGAGCATGAAGAGGGGAGGAGCAGAGAGAGAGGGAGACACAGAATCCGAAACAGGCTCCAGGCTCTGAGCTGTCAGCACAGAGCCCGACGCGGGGCTCGAACTCACGGACCGCGAGATCACGACCTGAGCCGAAGTCGGACACTTAACCGACCAAACCACCCAGGCTCCCCTAGGATTGTTTTTTCTACCTCGGTAAAGAGTGCCATTGGAATACAGATCAGGGTTGCATTGAATCTATAGATGTCAGTATCAACGGTGAAGCAATACCAACTCTTCCAGTCCATGAATACAGGATGCCTTTCCACTTATTTGTGTCTTCTTCCTTCTTTCGTCAATGTTTTGTGGTTTTCAGAGTGGAGACATGTCACCTCCTTGGTTAAATTTACTCTTAAGTATCTTATTATTATGTGGTGTCAATGTCAGTTTCCTGGGTCTGACCACGTAGTTGCATTATGTATGCTGTAACCATTGGGGAGAAGCTGGTAGGCATGTGTAGAGGACTTGTCTATACTATTTTTTACAACTTCTTGTGAGTCTATTCTTATTTCAAAACAAGAAGTTAAAAAAAAAAAACAAACTTTGGTCTGTCTTTTGTTCTTTCACTTTTTATATTGGTCGGCTGCTGATTTTGTTGGTGGTTTCAGAGTTGCACGAGTGAAAAAAATAAACAGACCATTTGCTATTCGTGGAAAAAAAATGAAGGGGTGGCATATAAAATGACACAGGATTTAATATCCAAGCTTTCCAGACGGCACAGAAAAAGGTGGATAGAGAAAAAACACTGAGTGCCATGGAGACGTGTGCTGGTCGTGGGGACACAACCCAGCCACGCGGCTCTCCCCAGCTCAGATACCATGGTGGTGACGTTCACATGGCAGAAGCCAGGAGAGCAAAGAAAACCTCTCAAGAAGGGGCTGTGCCTTTCTCTGCAGCATCACCAGTGCCTTCCTCGGAAGTGGCAACAGGAAAGGCCTCAAGTATTCTCTTCCTATGACCCGATGCCGACTGCATCACAAAAGAAGAAAGTCTGGCGTTACCAGCCTCCAAGAGCACAATAAATCCAAACAGATTCCTGCCTGCAGAGGTACGGTGCGCTTGAAAGTAATCTGCGGCCCCCTCTCTTTCTCCTTCCTAACTTTGCCAAGACCCAGTCAAGAAGCCCAAACTCAAACAATATCCCATTCTTGGGGAAATAATTGAACCTTTTCTTTTGCGCTAACTTTCAGAAAAGAGCCCAATGTGACTTCGCGTGGCACCCTTCTTGGTACTGTATGCATTCATTCCGCAACGATTTATCGTATTCCGGAGACTATTTCAGGCACCGGGGATAGTCAGGGAACCAACTGACAAAGACGTCTGCCTTTTGGAGCAACACGTCTAGTACAGAGAAGCACACAAAAATTATAAGCATAGTAAATAAGAAACCTTACACTTTCACATAAAGTGGTAAGAGAGGGAGGAGATTTGAGCAGGCTTTGAAGGAGGTGAACAAGTGAGCCACGTCAACAGCGAGGGGAAGAGCATGGCAGATGGCAAACCAGTGGGATGGCCTTCCAATGGAAGCGGGCTCGCGGGAGAGCGGCTAATCTACTGCACAAGTTGAAACCTTGGTTGTGGACAGCAACAGGGTAGTTCATCTCTGGCTCAGGTTCGCAAACTTTAGCGGACATCAGAAAAATATGAAGGGCTTATTAAAACAGATTACTGGGGGCAGGACTTCCACATGGGGCAGTGAGAAGAGCTTGGTGAATCTTACCGTGCATTGCCGAAGAAGAAGAGGAAGGAGGAGGAGGAGGAGGAGGAGGGGGAGAAGGAGAAGAAAACTAGAAGAAAAATGGTCAAAAATCACCATTTCGAGACTCTATAAATCAACCAAAGGCATACAACAAATTGAGGGAGGTGTATTCAGTAAAACCACCGACCCTTGAGTGTAAGCAGTGAGAGAATGTGGCCCTTTTGCCTGGGACTGGTCCTGTCCCCAACCCTCAGCTCTGTCACTGCAGCACCTCTATCGGGGCATGAAAACTTTTGCTACCAGAGGGTGATGGCACGATCGGAGCAGAGAGTGGAACACTCCCTGGGGCACTCCCAGGGGCAAAGGAATGAGAAAACCAGCACTCCAGTTAGCCTGAGGCTGTGACTCGGGTGGGGGTGGCAGGTGGGGTGGGCAGGTGACTGGCCGACTAAGCAGAAATTTAACCGGGGAAATACAAGGCATGAGGCAGCCACAGTGGACCTTGGTAAGCTCCCACATGCTTCTGCTGGCCTGAAAGGCTGCGCACATGCCCACGGCTGCGTGCGCACTCAGAAGCAAACGGACGGCTCCCTAGCATCCCCGCCATCTCCGGCTGAACTTGAGGCCGCGCACGCACAGAAGAGGAGACACAAGAAGCCTGCGTAAAGAAAGCAAGAGTTAGGGGCGCCTGGCTCAGTCGGTGAGGCGGCCGACTTGGGCTCAGGTCTTGATCTCACGGTTCATGGGTTCGAGCCCCGCGTCGGGCTCTGTGCTGACAGCTCGGAGCCTGGAGCCTGACTCGGAATCTGTGACTCCCCCTCTCTCTCCGTCCCCTTCCCAGTTCATGCTCCGTCTCTGTCTCTCAAAACATAAATAAATGTTAAAAAAAAATTGAAAAAAAAAAAGAAAGCAGGAGTTAGAACAAATTTGTAAATGACTTGAACTCTGAATGGGCTTCTCCAGCCACAGACAAAGAAGCCCTGCTCATTCGGGGTGTTGAACTGTAATCCCCGAGCTATCATTGCATGAGTCCTAAGGTATGTTGGTGCAGTGACTCATAAGAAGTCAAGCATACAAATGAACGCCACGGTGGAGAGAAAGACTGCGGGACCGGTGTAAGGATCAATGGAAGGGAAGGGAACGTCAGGACATAATGTTTACATTTATGGTCAAGTGATTTACAGCCAAGAATGCACAGGCAGTCCCATGGGGGGAAGGGTGATTCAGTCGGTGCCCACACAATTGGATGGCGATATGACCAATTACACAGGGAGTCGACAAGCTTTCTCAGTAAACAGCTAGACAGTCAGGTTTCGGGGTTTGTGTTACCACGTTGACTGCCACCGCTCGACGGTGCTGTTGTTGTGAATTCTTTCGTGTCCCCTTGAGGGGCAGGTGAGATTTCGCTCTCTGTTCATGAGTGATGGCGGTCAGGAGGACGTTTGAACATGCAGGCTTTGGTTCCAGGGCGCTGGAACCACAGATCACAACTGGAAACAGAAAACTAAGACCTCTGCCTGTGGGGGGCATCGCTGTGATTTGAAGATGTTATTTGGCATAACGCACAGGGTGCATCCATGCTCACAAGGAAAGGAGCAGACAGGATCGATGCACTTTTATACTAAAGCAAACTTTAAAAAAACAGCCAAGGGGTGCCCGGGTGGCTCAGTCGCTTAAGCGCCCGACTTCGGCTCAGGTCATGATCTCGCGGTTCGTGGGTTCGGGCCCCGCATCGGGCTCTGTGCTGACAGCTCAGAGCCTGGAGCCTGTTTCGGATTCTGTCTCTCTCTCTCTCTCTCTCTCTCTCATTCAAAGATAAATAAACATTAAAAAAGTAATTTAAAAAAACCCCAGCAACTCAGGTTTAATATCTAGTGCAGTGCGCACCTGTAAACAAATGATCAAAGCTCTTTGGGGTCCTCAGCGCTTTACAGGATCATAAAGGGATCTGCAACCAGGAAGTGTTGCAACTACTGGCTTAATCGATACATTCGGGTTCAAGTGGTTACTGTTAGTGGAGGGATGGGCCTCTGTTTTGTTTTCTGTCTCAGATGCAAGAAATGTTTTCAAGGGAAAGAAAGTAACATCAGTTCGGCCGAGTTGACTCTGCGTGAATATTTAGCCCCGGTCGGGACGGATTTCGGAAGCGCCTGCCGCCCCCTGCCGCCCCCTCCCCACCCCGCCCCTGCGGGTGGGCGGGTGGTGCAGCTGGGAAGAACCTGGGAGTGGACAGGTTTTATAGTATCTTGCACCCAGAGACCAGGCAAGCTTATAGCGGGTCTCTGGAAAGGTAGGGAGGGTCCAAGGGGAGGCCACAGGGAGCTTCTGGAAGCTCCTGATGGGGTCCTCTCAACCAGCTGGTGTCACTCAGCTCGCTGTCTTCGGGGGGACTTGCGGGCAGGCCGTGGTCTGCCTGCCCTGGGTGGACATCGTACGCCCTTTGCATCCGTTTGAAGGACCCTGCCCGCCCTGTCGGTGCGCGTTCAAGCCTTTCTGTCAACCACAACGCCTTTTGATAAGCACAGAGACTGACACGCTCCATCACAGAGCAATGACCCGCCCCGGGCAGAATGTTTCAGGCAAACTCGAAAACTGACACGGTTTTTGCAAGCAGGCCAGTGACCTCACCCCTCGGATGATCTCTTCAAATGTCCGAGTTCCTCCATCCGGAAAGTGAAACAACCCAGTTGGGATAAGGTAATTTTCAGGAATGCCTTATTTAAACAACAGCCCCGCCGACAGGAAGCCTTACACAACAACTGACAATAGATGGCATTTCAAAAGAAAAAGTGCTGTGGAGAAGCTGGGGAGGGCGGTACGTGTGGGCAGGAAGCGAGCTGTCCCCTCCCTGCGGAGCCTCACCGACCCCGGCAGGGGAGACGGAGATAAGACTTCGAGAAGTCAGATCAGGGAAGACGTGGACGTCCAGAATCACAGCCCCCAGACAACCCTGGGTTCTGAGGACAAGCAAGCACTCAACGTGATGAAAAGTTTGGAAATTTAAAGGGACCAAAAGGCAGCAGCGATTGGTTGTCACTGAGCACCCACCACCGATCATCCACGAAAGGAAAATGTACCCCCCGCCAGAAACACCCGCAAGGGAGAGCTCTCGGCCACCAGTCCTACTCCAAGGGACAGGTCTCCTAAAAGCGAGAGCAGGTTGGTGGCCCAGCCACCTGGGTGGCTCAGTCGGTTGAGCGCCCGACTTCCGCTCGGGTCATGATCTCACGGTTCGTGGGTTCAAGCCCCGCGTCGGGCTCTGTGCTGACGGCTCGGAGCCTGGAACCTGCTTTGGATTCTGTGTCTCCCTCTCTGTCTGCCCCTCCCTTGCTCGTACTCGGTCTCTTTCTCTCAAAAATAAACAAACGCTAATATATATATATATATATATATATATATATATAGGCAAGAGCAGGTTGGAAGGTCACTTCTAATGTGTCACAGATTTCTACCACCTGATGGCGATGTGTTTTATCGGGCATTTATTCAGACTCAGAGGTAGCCTGCCCTCGAGGGAGGCTGGGGAGGCAGGCAAATAGACTGTGTGTAACCCGAGGCGCAGAGGCTGGAGGGGGACACCCGCGAGCCGCTCACCCCTGCTCTGCACCCCGTGTTTAGCGTCTTGCTTGGTGCACAGTAGGTGCACTCAATCCATATTTCATGCATGACTGGGGACACTGTAATTAAATTGGATTTTACCCTAAAAAGAGAGAAACGGAACAGGTGTCAGGAGATAGAAGAGGAAGAGGGATACATTTAACAATATATATTTTTTTTCTAGGATAAAACAGCCTCGAGTTGCTTTCTCAGCATCTAGAATATTCTACTCACTTGGAATATAGTCCCTGTGGCCACTCCCTCAGTCTTCCTTGGTGCTCTTGGAATGTTTTGTAAAGAAATTACTTTGATCTCTTTCCTTTAAACTGTTCTCTTTAGGGGCACCTGGGTAGCCCAGCTGGTTAAGCGTCCGACCCTCGATTTAGGCTCAGGTCACGATCTCACGGTTTGTGGGCTCGAGCCCCACGTTGGGCTCCGAGCTGACAGCGCGGAGCCTGCTGGGGATTCTCTCTCCCTCTCTCTCCGCCCCGCCCAAGCGCTCTCTATCTCAACATAAATGAACTTAAAAAAATAAAATAAATCGTTCTTTTTAAATGTGTTTAAAAAGCAAAAGCGTCCTAGGAGTGGTACGAAAGGAACTTAATGCCAACTAATGGGTAAGTCAGCCAAATTAGATGAATATTGTGTTTCATGGTGGAGAAGAAGCGGTCAAATGAAGAAAACAGTCCCCTCCTGATTGGGAAAAAAAAAAAAAAATCAGAAGATACACTCACAATGTGTCTGTCTTTCGGTTTCTACTCAATGAGCATCCTGCCTACTGCAATTATTGTGGGGGTTAAATGAGATTAGGAGAAAGTACTGAGCACACCATTGGAACTTCACGCGTGTGAACGCCTGTCATTTTCTTTTCTGTTGGGAGATGCGGGTGGGGTCCTCGTACGCTTCTTAAAATTCTACCTTGCAGATTCTGTAGAGCAGTTCTGGGTTTAGGGGAAATCTTGACGGAGAGTTCAGAGAGCTCCCCATGTACCCTCCGTCTCGCGGCCACAGATCCTGACGCTCACATCTTGCATTAGTGTGGTACGTTTATTATTATTGATGAACTGATGTTGGTACGTTATTATTAGCTAAAGGCTACAGTTTATTAGGGCTAACGCTGTGTTTTTCAGTTCTACGGGCTTTGCCAAATGTGTAAATACCACGCGTCCACCATTATGGTATCACACGGAGCAGATTCGCTGCCCTAAAAATCCTCTGTGCTCTGCCCGTTCATTCCTCCCTCCTCCCTAATCCCCAGCATCGCCTGAGCTGTGTACTATCCCCATAGTGTCGGCTCTTCCGGAATGTCATAGAGTCGAAATCATACCGTGGGGAGCCTTCTGAGGCCGCCTTCCTTCACTCAGCAATCTGTACTTCAGGATTCTCTGTGTCTTTTCACGTCTTGGTGGCTCCTTCCCCATTTTCGCTGAATAACATCCCACATGCACTTTGAATACCAATCATCTGCTCTAGCTTTAAGCTTCGGAGTTAGGGAAATTTTGTCATTTTAAGCACTATGGTTAGGGAAATTTTGACATTTCAGAGAAGCAGGGTAAATATAGCAGGTAAACACATAGCTTTTGCTATGAAACCTACCCGAGTACAGTGATAGTCAACATTCAACACTATTTATTGAGCATAGACTATAGCAGGTGTTGTGTCTGATACTCTCGACCCTGGGGACAAAGCACCAAATGTACAGACTCGGTCCCCGTTGTGTTGCCTCACTGTGTCACACACACACTCACACTCACACACACACACACACACACTATCTGCTTCACACCCATCTGATACTTTTTCTGCACCACAACCTGATTTAAGTCCCTTCCAAATGTCTGCTCACTGAATCCCACAATGACGGTGTGAGTCAGTACCATTATTAGTCCCATTTTGCAGAGTAAGAACCAGAGGCACAGAGAAGGTAAGCAATGTGTCCCCTGTCCCACCATTACCAGGCAGTGGAGCAGGTGTCCAGACCCAGGCAGTGTGGCTTTGGGTCTAAATTCTTTGCGGTCAAGCTGTGCTGCCTTTCGCGACCATCCGGGAGAGAACAGAGGCCAAGCGAGCGATCACAACACGGCAGTGGTGACCGGGGACTGCATGGTTCCGAGAGAGCTCGGGGTCAACTTCACCAGTCCTGATGGCAGGAGGGCCGGGGAGGTGGCCAGGAAATGCTTGCTTGAGGAAACGGCACGAGCAAAGCTGTCTGAAGTGGAAGAAGGCCATGACTTCCACTTCCTGAAGCATGAAGGCAGCTGTTCCTGACTTCTCGGTGCCTCGGGGTCCCGCCAGATGATCAGAGTGGCCCCCGTGGCTGGTTTCGCGAGGTTTGGGGAGGGAATGCACGGTGCCTCTGAGAAGCCACTTCTTAGCCGCAGAGAGGGCAGCGATGGCTTCCGCGATTCCTCCCAGCTCTCACCTGGCCGTGGCCTCGGCCCAGGCCATCACCCCTCTTCCCTCGCCTCCGCTCGGCCGCTCTGATCTCTGATGCCGGAGTGGGGGTGGAGGGGTAGCCACACACAACTCGCCTCTGGGAATCGAGGGCTTTTTCCTGACTCTTGAGGACGAAGGAAGAGATGTGGAGAAAGACAGAAGCTGAGAGGTCGACTCTAGGGCTTTGGACTGTCCTCAGGCCGTGTTCAAGAGCACCAGTCTCTTCTCTGACCAATAAACCGGCTCTGAAGCGGGTGTCCGTGCAAAGATCCAAAGTGGGTTTTGAGCAACGGCGCCCACCACGAAAGCACACACACAGACGTCCAGGACGTGGTGTGGTACGGAGCCCCATTGCCATGTGTTTGCAAAAAGAACAACTACCCGTCTTTGCTTGATTCTAGATTGCGTACTAGGTTTACGAAATCACGCGTCAAGGAAAATCTGCCTTCTTGCAATGCAGGAATGTAACTCACTGTGAAAACAGGAACCGTTCCACTCGTGGATTCATTTCTTGTGTCCAGCAGTGATCTCAGCACCGTATGCCTTTGCACGGGGCCACCTGTGAGGAGACGCCTGTTTACCTGCCCCCCCCCACACCGCAGGGGTCCTCAAAGGGGCCTGAGCATCCCCTCAAATCTGCATGTGGAGACATACCCCCAGCAGTAAGTCTGCTCCCGTCCACCCTGTGATCTTCTATATTTTATTTGCATGAAACAAGCCTGGAGTTGTCAAAAGGGGCATAACATATCTGAACAGCAATCGATAATGCCGTTGATATTGTTAACTCCCTGTGTCCTTGTGTATTGTGTTGTGTTGTGCGATCAATTCACACTCTGGTAAGCCCCGGACCTAATGGCCACGCCCCTCAGAGGTGAATACGTGGGCGTCCTTTGTGTTGACTCCATGAAGTCGGGCCGTGGGTCCCAAACTGAAAACGTACAAAACGTTTCCATTAGAAAGACCAAATTTGGTAGCTTTTTTTTTTTTTAATTTTGTGTTTAATGTTTATTTTTGAGAGAGAGAGAGAGAGCAAACAGGGGAGGGGCAGAGAGAGAGAGGCAGACACAGAATCCGAAGCCGGCTCCAGGCTCCGAGCTATCAGCACAGACCCAACGTGGGGCTCGAACCCACGAACTGCAAGATCATGACCTGAGCCAAAGTCGGAGGCTTAACCAACTGAGCCACCCGGGCGCCCCGGTAGGTGTTGGTTTGACTTAAACGACTTGGAACCAGCTGAGCAGGAATCTCAGAAGAGGCTCATAAAGCCACGTCATGTATGGTGTTGGGTCCTGGGTGGCTTCAGTCGACAGCATGTAGGGGAAATATGGGTCTTCTCGCTGCCAGGACTAAAGTCTACTGTCAGACGAGAGGTCTCCTTCACAGGCTGACTACGCACACACCAAGCAGTTCGCTGTCCTTGATTTTAGTGGCTCCCATAGCAAGCCTGTGATCTAGAAAAGTCTACAATTCGAGGTTCATTCAGGGGGCCTGGGCTAGGGGAGAGCAAGGCTACCTCTCCAGAGGCTCCAGAGAGATCACCACTGTGACAGGCAGGAAGTGACATCAACTTGGAAATCTTCCTGGAGCCACCCTGCTCGGCAGCGTCGCCCAGGTACGCTCTGTCGTCCTGATGAGGGTCACATTCTCAGCACGCGGCTGCATGTCACTGGCCACGCCACCCCTCCATGAGGCGACCGTCATTGGAGACCACCTTTGCAGAGTCAGGTCCCCTATGGAAGCCACGTCAGTACCGGTGCATCTTATTATCTTCTGAGACAGGGTCCCCGACGGGAGGGGTGCCAGGCGGCCATTGGGCAGGCATGGACTTGGCCATCACGGGAGGGTCTGCGCTGACCTGACCGCACTCTCCCGGCGGGGAGGGCGGCCCGCGCCTGGACACGCAGGACCAGACGGCCAAGCTGGGTGGCTGAGTTCCTGCCCGCTCTTGTCCCGGCTCTGACATCACTCTCTCCTCCCCTAAAGGTGGACTCAGGGCTTCAGAGGATGCATAGGAAAACACAACCATTTCACCGGGTACCGTGGAAACAGCAAAAAGAGTAAAAAGATCATTCCAACAAGGGCTGAGGACGACCATTTGACGAGGAGTGAAGCCAAGGGACTTAAGCAGCCACATTCTTCAGGACCGTGGAATCCTGAAGACGCCACATCGGGTCACGGCCGGGGACTGCCGAGGCCCGTCGGTGGGAAGGACTCCGATGACCCTGCAACTCCTCATGAGTCCACCCTTGATGGGCCACCCTTGATGGGTGACAAGACCCTTGCCGTGTTTGGCGTCCCCTAGCTGAAAATGCGCAGGGGACAGGAAATGCTGGGGACCGCCAGAGTCCCGAGCCATGGGTGTGAAAAGGTTAGCTGGGTCAGAGGGTCACGGTCTCAAATTGCTGTCATCCTGTCTAGACAAAGGGGGTCGTCCTGATGTTAGCAAGGCCACATGGCAGTGAGCACATTCACACACCCGGGGTCAGAGTGCGGGTGGGTGGGGCTCTTCCGGGGCCAGTGTGGCAGTAAGTCTCGGCAGCCACGAGACACTTACCCCCCCCCCGAGCCATTCACACCCAGGAATTTACGGGACGCGTGCACAGAATTCTGTTCACTGCTGCGTGACATACGAGACAGAAAAGTTTGAGACAAGGCGAACGCCCAGTAACGTAGGCATGATCAAAATAGATCGTGTACCTCTAATGCTCTGCAGTCCTGAAACATCACATTCCAGAACACTGGATGGGAGAGAAAACATGCCCGTGTAGGGTTAAGTGAAAAGCTTCCCCAACGGTACCAGTCTCGATTCTGTTTTTAAATTGCATACGATGCCAAATTCAAGTTTAAAAGGTAAAATGCTTTAAAATATGCAGACATGTGGTGGGCAGAATTCTAAGCACGTCCCCCAAGATTCCACCTGGACTGCTTAGGGAGGGCGAGGTGCCACTCGGTGGCTCTGTGATGCCACAGACACGGGCATCCCCGTCCATAGGGAAAGGGCATCCCCGGGGACCCTTTGAAAGGAGCGTCTTTCAGCTCGGTGCGGAGAGGAAGTCAGAGACATTTGAAGGTCCAGCGAGGAGGAAAGAAGACAGGGTGAGGTAAGGACCGAAGAGAGGCCGTTGCTGACAATGGCAAAGAAATGGGGCCCTCGGCCCTACACACGTGACCAACTGAATTTGGCCAAGGACCTGAATGTGTTTGCAAGTGGATTCTTGCCCTGGGCCTCCAGAGAAGAGCCCCTGCCTGAGGACAGCTGGACGCCAGCCTGGGAGCCCCTGAGCAGAGCCCCAGTCCGCCCTGTGGACTTCAGACCTACAGAGCCGTGAGGCCACATCCCTTCTGCACGTGTGACGGGTAACGTGCCACACGGCAATAGAATACGTGTACAAAAACTGCGCCATAGAAAAGGCTGAAAGAAGAAAACCCCAAATAATAAAGCAGATGGGCTCAGCAATAGAATGCTCCTTTTACTGTGTGCTTGTAGAGCGAGAATGAGTTCCCTTTGAATTCAGGGGCGAAAAGATACCTTTAAGGAACAAAACGAAACGAAAGGGTAATCACGTATTTGCAAAACAGGAAGGTGTGTGGCGTTCGTTAAGAAAGGCTGGATTTAAACGGAGAAAGCTTCCTTCTCTCATTTAGCAATTACACCCAGGGGGTTCTGATATAAAAGGTGACCGTAATTCGGGAAAACGGATGCCCTTTACGCGTGATGCCACATCGTGTGTGATCTTTTTCGTTGTCCCAAGAGGGGACACAGAGATTGCTGGTGCCACCATAACGAAAAAATGTTTATCTGTCAACAAGAATCATCTGATCAATCGTTTGGTGCATAAAAGACTTACTTTCAAACACGGCACAGGCTTATCCTCGGGGGTTCCCCCCTCCAAAGGTAACTGTAAAAGGTTTCCCCATTCCTGCAAGGGCACAAAGGCATCCGGAGGAGACCCTCGAAGAGCTGCCCCTCGCCGCTCGCTTGATGGCCGACCCGGCCCAGGCACCACCGGATTTGCTCCCGTGCACACGGGAAGTCATGACAGTGACCCCCTGGACACCCTGGGTCACCGGCATGTGATCACAGCCATCAGTTGCTCCCATGTTGGTCATTTACCCTCAAGCATCTCACTTGATTTTCCTACCAGCACAACTGGAATTAGGCAGCCTGACCCCACAGCCCTGACCCCACAGCGAGGAGGAGGCAGAGCTCCGCTGAGCGCACAGGTGTTTGTCACCCACGCCAGGAGCACACGGCTTGCACGCTCCCGGTCGTCTCTCAGCCGGGGTCCGGCTGGGATTCAGCGAGCATTCCTCTGCTCGGGGGCGGGTGCCAGCCGTTCCGGGGCGGGAGGGTGGGGGGGCTTTGGGCAGGGGCTGGCTTTCTGCAGATGTACGATGTCCTGGACCATTTCCTAGACACTGGGGTGGACACGGGAAAGACTGAGCATGGCATCTGTTCTCAAGGTACTGATGGTTTTGCCGTATAGAGGGACAGTCACCCATAAAAAGTGTCATGAAAGCAGGTGAGCTGGCACGTGAAAGGCAGGGGGTGGGGGGGATGTGGGTGGAACAGGTCAGGGGGTGTGGGCAACCAGAGGTCAGTGAGGGTAGGAGCCGGGGGTCCAGGGGCAGTGGGAACGACGTGTGATCATTTAAAGGTGGGAGTAAGCGTCCCAGGGCAGGGAGACTGTGGGCATCCAGTGGAAGGCAAACGTTAGAAACTGCGGGAAACGCAAACAGGAATGTACGTGAGAAGAAGTCATCGAGACGGGACAGATGGAGAAAGTGTAGAGTGAACAATTTTCTCCACTTCTGCTGGGAGCTGTTACATGCCGCCCAGATCAGATAAATTAGAAAACAAACGTCAATTAAATATATTCATTCATTCACCAAGTATTTTTTTGAGTACACTCTGGGAAGCAGGCACAGCGTGTGGTCTGGGATAGGCAGTCGTGAAGAAAAGGCCAGGTCCTCCCGCGGACTGTGCTCCGTGGGGGCAGCAGAAGGCACATAACTGAGGCCACGGTGACTCGGTGTCACTGTGAGAAAGACAACGATGAAGGGACAGACGTACCAGGAGCAGTGGGGAGCAGAGCTTACTTCGGATTCCAGCATCAAGGAAGACGTCTCTGAGGAGGTAACATTCAACCTAGATCTGAAGGGGGATAGGAGCCACCTTGTGTGGATGTGGGGGAAGAACGTTCCAGAACAGGTGTGAAGGTGCCGGGTGGGGAAGGACTCGCGGGCCTGAGCGAAAGAACAAAGGCAAAGGTGGCGAGACCGGGATGAAGGGGGTGACGGGGGTGTGAGTTTGTGGGAAAGATAGTCAGGGGCCAAGATGACCGTATGGTCCTCGTGCAAAGAGAGATGCTCTCGAGAGAGGCACACCGTCAGGAATCGTGCAGAAGCACGCAGATAAAAGGGGGCGGCCCGGGCTGGGGTCTGGGTCTGGCCACCTCGGCAGAGGCCTGCCTTGTAGGCAGTAGGGAGGAGTCTCATTCTGAGAATGATCAGCTCAGCAAAGGGTCTCACGCAGGATGGCTCTGGCCCCTCTCTGTGCTGGGAATAGATGGGCTTTGGAGGGTAAGCGCATGCCGGCAGGGGAGGGGGCAGTGGTTAGAAAGGTTGGGAGGTGCAGGTGCCATGAACGGGGGTGTTTGGCGAGAGGAGAGAGGGAAAGGGACCCGAGAATATTTCGGAGAAGGAACGTTGGATTCAATTTTCTGGACGCAGACAAAGGAGGAACCAGGGATGACACCACAGTGTTTGGCTTTGACAAAGAGGTAGAGAGTGAGCTCTTTCCCAAAGTGTGGAAGAACACGGAAGGAGGGTGTCCGGGTGGCAGGGATCCCAATTTGGTTCTGGTGCATCAAGCTCAAGATGCTTATCCAGACCCCTGGTAGTTAACATCAAGGAGGCAGTCGGCTGGCCAGGTTGAGAGCTCGGGGGAGAGACCTTGCATGGAGCACGTACATTCCAAGATAACAGCAACCACGTGAAGGATATAATATGATAACATAAAGATTAGGAGGTAGGGGAACCGTTCGTTTCCTTGCGGGGAATCGATAGATATTGTTAAAGTCGTAAGTGTAAAAAAAAACAATGGTTTCGGTAAGTTATTAAAAGTTGTAAGGCTAATCCTAGAAGAAACGAAATTGACTGTAAATCTTCCAAATTATCAAAAGGAAACTACTGACACACTCAAAAAGAGAAGCCATGTAGCAAGAGATAAGGAGAGCAAAAAAAAAAAAAAAAAAAAAGGACGTAGAAGACACGAAGAGTAATGAGGTGAAGAGTTAAAGGCAAATATATCTGTAATATCCAGTCACGGACAAACTGCTTTATTACAAGGAAAAATGATTTTCAGATTGAATCAAAACCCTTCTGGAAGCTGCGTATAAAAACAAATGACAAAGAGGGGCACCTGGGGGCACAGTCGGTTGAGCATCCGACTTCGGCTCAGGTCATGATCTCACGGTTCATGGGTTCGAGCCCCGTGTCGGGCTCTGTGCTGACAGCTTGGAGCCTGGAGCCTGCTTCCGATTCTGTGTGGCCCTCTCTCTGCCCCTCCCCTGCTCATGCTCGCTCGCTCTCTCTCTCTCTCAAAAATAATTAAACATTAAAAAGGTTTTTTTTCAAACGAACATTAAAAAGGTTTTTTTTTTTTAAACGACAAAGGACCAAGAGAAAACAACGCAGAACACAAGAAGTTACAAAAGACAGGCAAAGATATCCGGCAAGCACCATTAGAAGAAAGCAAGGTACCAATGGTAACAACAGAGAAGATTTAACCTGAGGCAAGGCTCACTTTGTAACAACACAGGCTACGTACACATGAGCCCTCATCAATTTTTTACCTCCCAAGTACTCTAGTATCAAAGTTCACAAAGCCAACAAGGAGGAAAGCAGGGGGAGACGCTGAAACACAACAGCAGTAGGAGACGACCCACCTGTCAACAACTGAGAAAAGTGTTTTCAAGTAGAGAAAAAAATGAAGAATGTAGCAAATGATTTTGGGCATGCAGCGAGCACCGGAATGATAGGGGATGCTTCGAAGAATGCTGTTCGGAAGATTCTAGCCCTGTAGGTCAGGAGCACGGCTCAGGAATCTGAAGTTAATATGCTCTCCAGGTGATCCTGACACGCAGACCACACTATGAAAGAAAAATGATATCGAAAATCTGAATGGCACTCTGAAAAAGGCAAATCGAATCGATCTAAACACCATGCCAGGGGGTGCGGGGGTGGGGGGGAGAATACAGTTTATCTTGAATTGCTTATGAAATACTTACTGATTATATATAAAGCCCTAAATAAAACTTTAAAAAAAATTCTGTGAAGCAGAAATAATTCGGATAACAGTTTCAAACCAATATGCATTGAGGAGAAATACAAGAAAATTAGCAACCAGAAAAACTCAAGCATTGAAAATGTTTAGTTTTCTATCATACGAGAAAACAAATTCCGTCTCCAAGAGGTATTCAAATCAAAATTGCATAATACCTAAAAAGTAATGATGTTTTTTAAGTTTATTTATTTATTTTGGGGGGGGGGGAGGGGCAGAGAGAGAGGAAGAGAAGGAGAATCCCAAGCAGACTCCACCTGGTCAGCACAGAGCTCGATGTGGGGCTGGAACTCGTGAACCGTGAGGTCATGACCTGAGCTCAACCTAAGGAGCCGCCCAGGCGCCCTGGCAGGAATACTGATAATGGTTGAAGCTGGGGTCTTTCTCACGGTGATGTCCATCGGGCATGAGTCTGCTCCCTGGACACTGCCGTAAGCAGCCTCTGTGTACCCTGGCGCACGGTGGGCCGTGGGACGGGCTGCGGCAGGACCGGCCCCGGGGGAGACGGTTCCAGAAAGCAGGACGTACCTTGAGGAGGGGGGCGTCTGAAGGGTCATTAGGCTTTTCTAATTTAAGAAGTGTTTTCCAGTTTTCATCGTGAAAGAGTGGTAGGATGATAAAAAATAATAGTGCGTGGACATTATTTACGGGAAGGCTTGGAGACCCACACGTTCATCCTCACGACGAGGAAAAGCTTGGGCCCGTCAGAGATTTGAGGTGGCAGGGTGGCCCCCCCCCCCAATCTGGGAAGAGGCAGGTGTGAGTGTCACAGCCCAGATCCTGCTCCTGACTCGGGAGCCGCAGGAGCCCAACAATGGTGAGAAAACCCAGATGGAAGGTGTGATGAGTCCCCAGGGGGCACGTGGGCTGAGCGAGAAGTGTGGGGGGCTGCGGCCTCAGGGCCCACTTTCAAGGGCTCCCCCGCAGGAAGCCCAGCAGGTCCTCGTCTTTCTCACGGGAACAGGATGTCCCTGTGCTGAGGGCAGGGAGGGAGGAGCCCTCACGGGGAAAGACGCCCCAGCCTGTTCCGGGGCAAGACTTCACGGAGCCTCTGCCTGGCCTTTTTCTCCTTCCCTGCAGCCCCTGCAGCCCTCCTGCCCCTCCACAGCGAGGGTAGCACTTCAGGGGACAGGCGAGGGGTGTGGCGGCCAGGCAAGGAAGCGGGACCGGGAGACAAGACAGCTGGTCCGTGGGGGAGACCCCGGTGAGGGTCACCGCACGGAGACACAGGCCAACTTAGACCGAGGTTCAAGCAGGCGACTGTAGAATACTCACACACACGCTAGTCACACGTCACAACTTGTGCACACACACTCACACACACACCTATACATACACATACCACAGACATAGACCCCCACACCCCTAAACATATGCACACATACCACACACATATCCACATATATACATACATATATACACACACACACACACACCACCACACACGTATACATGCACACGCACACGCACACACAGATACACCACCAGCACACCAGCAGGACTCCAGTACACCAGTGGGCTCCAATGGAAAGTGCTGTGAGATGTGGAATCTCTCTGAGAAAGAGTACTTAGTGAAGCCCAAAGTGAGCAGGGGAGATAAAAACAAGGACACTAGAGGAATCTGAAGCCTCTGGCACCAACAGTCACAGCAAACACCAAACACTATTCAACTTTCGCCTGGATTAACACAATTCCTCGTGCTAGAGCCCACCTACCTTCATTCCTATTGCACAACACAGCGTGCGAGGCTTCTCACGGAATATCAGAAGGCAAGCCAAGAGGAAATAAAAACACAGTGTGAGGAGACCAAGCAAGTGTCAGGGCCAGACTCAGATATGACCTAGAAATTGAAATGATCACACAGGATTAAAAAGAGTATGATTCATATGTCAAGGGCTCTGATGGAAAAACAGACACCATGTAAGGGCAGGTGGGTAATGCAAGCAGAGAGATGAAACTAAGAAAGTATCAAAATGAAGTGTTATCAATAAAAAAAAATTACCCCGACAGAAATGAAGAACGTCGCCGAAGGGCTTACTTAGTGCGGCGAGGACAGAGTCATGCTCAGTGAAGACAGGTTAATCGAAACTCCACAAACTGAAAAGCAAAGGGAAGAAAGAATTAAGACAATAATAAAACCGAAGAACTTCAGGATAATATCGGAAGGTATAATAAATGTGGATTTGGAATCCAGAAAGGGGGAAGAAAGCACAGTGCAGAAGAAACGTATAAAGTAGTAATTGCCAAGAGTAGTCATTGTCAACACTCCTTCCAAAATTGATGACAGACACCAAACCACAGATGCAAAACGTTCAAACAACACCAGGTACGATAAATATGAATAAAACCGCACCTGGGAGTGTCCTATTCAAACCTAGAAAACCAAAGACAGGGAAACCGTGAAAAAATCCAGAAGAAAGATACATCTCACCTGCAGAGAAGCAAGGATAAGAATTATTTCACAGAAGATAAAACCCTTCTCATCAGAACCCGGAATTGGGAGCAGTGAAATATTCCAGATGCCACAAGAAAGTGCCCACCAGCCCAGAATTTTATACCCAGTGAAACGAGCCTTCAAATTGAACCAGAGTTAAAGACTTTGCAGGAGAAAGAGAAAGCTCATCACTACTCAACTGGCCCTGCAAAAAATACTATAGGAAGTTCTTCAGGCAGAAGAAAATGATATAATTCTTATATTCGGAAGGCTGAATGTAAATAAAGAGTGGAAGTGCATCAGAAAAGAATGAATGACAGTAACGTAACTTTGTTTGTATTTATGATTCCTAATGGATCTAAGAGAAAACTGTGTAAAGTCCTGGGTTGTCACAGCACCTGGCTAAGTGAAGGGAACAGCCTCAGTGTCACAGGGGAAGGGAGGAAGCAATTGGAAATCCTCCGTTGGGAGGTCCTTGTGTACCCGTGAAGGGGAACAGCATTACTGAAGGTAGACTTACCTTAGTTTTAAATGTATATTGTTAACTGTGGGGCCACCTCTAAAAATAAATAAATTAATTAATTAATTAATTACAAGCTATAACTGATGTGCTAAGAGAGGAGAGAAAATGGGATTATGTAAAAAGCTCAGTTAAAACCAGAGAAGAGGGGTGCCTGGGTGGCTCAGTCGGTTAAGCATCAACTTTGGTGCGGGTCATGATCTGACAGTTCCTGAGCTTGAGCCCCACGACGGGTGAGCTCGAGCCCCGCTTTGGGCTCCACACTCTCTCTCTTCCTTTCTCTCTGTGCCCCGTGCTCACTTGCATGCTCTCTCTCTCAAAAATAAATAAATAAATAAATAAATAAGAATTAAAAATAAAAATAGAGAAGAAAGTGGGGGCATGAACAACAGAACCAGCAAATGTAATGCAACAAAGTGATGGATATTAATTCAACTATGTCGCCACCACCTTAAATGAGGATGGGGTAAGTACACTAGTTAGAAGACAGAAAGTGTTAGAGATGACAGAAAAAACAACTCTGTGCCATTTAACGTCTATTGATTTATTGAGAGAAAGACAGAGAGCAGGGAAGGGACAGAGAGAGAGGGAGAGAGAGAATCCCAAGCAGGCTGCATGCTGACACCACAGAGCCCAAGGTGGGGCTCAATCCCACGAACCGTGAGATCATGACCTGAGCCAAAACCAAGAGTCGGATGCTTAACCGACTAAGCCCCCCAGATGCCCCCTCTTGAGCTGTTTACATAGAGAAATGAGAAGTCAAGAACGGGGAAAGTGATACCTCACTAACGCTCATGGAAGGGAATTTCAGAAAAACCAGACAGAATTATCAGGGTGAGAGAGGGGCATGACATAGTTATAAAGGGGTCAATTCTCCAAAACAACATGGCAATCCTAAACGGGCACGAACCCGACAACGGACCATCAGAACACGGGAGGCAGAACTGACAGAAAGAAAGAAGGAATGTTCTACTGTGAGTTGCGGATGACAACACTCCTTCTTCGACACTTGACAGACTGAGCAGAAAATCATTAAGGACATAGACGATTAGCGCAGCGCTATTAATCGACCAGATCTAACTCACCCTTACACAGACTCTACCCAAAGGTAGGACACACATGGACATCCACCGGATAGCACACCTCCGGGGCCCTTCTCAGACCACATTGGAATTAAACCAGTAAATGATAGCAAAAGGAAATCTGGACAGTCCCCAGTATTTGGAAGTCACACGGCACACTTCTAAAGAACGCATTTGCCAAAGAAGAAGCCTCAAGAGACATTTCGCGGTGGTGGTCCAGACCCAAGCCTGCAACATCTCTGAGAGATGCCTGCAGTTCTGACTGTGTCTTCATTTTGCCTTGACGCGTCTTTCGCCCGTTCGAAGACATTATTTCATTATTTTCTGACATCTAGCCTGTCAACTGTTTTTAGCCTAAGCACTATTCCCTTGTAAGCAGTCTTTGGTTTTTTTTCCAATAGTTTTAGACATTCATCTTTACATCCCTGAAGCTTTAGATTTCACTCTGTATCTAGGTGGTGTTCATTTCGTTTATGCCACTTGGTGCTCAGTGCACCTTCTGGGCTAAGCACCCAGGTCTTTCCTCAGTTTCTGGGAAATTCTTAGACTTTAAGTTTTCAAATATTAATTCTTCTTCCCCATTGCTTTGACTCCCTTCGCGTGGAGCTCCTTCCTAGAGGTGTAAGCTGGACCATTCAATGTCACATCGATGTTCCTTAACTTTCTTTTTGTGTACTGAAAATACTTGTCTCTCTGTTGGGTATACAGAATGAATTCTCTACTGTTATCTCTAATTTACCACTTTCCTATGTGTTCAGTGTAAGATGTTTCCTATTCAAGTTCTTCCTGTATTCCAAATTACAGATCTGATTTTTAGGGCAGTGAAACTGTTCTGTAAGGTACTGTGATGGTACACAGATGACATTATACATTTGTCAAAACCCACAAAATGTACAACACGAAGAGTGAAACCTAATATAAACTAGAGACTTCAACTAATATGTATGTGTTAGTTCAGTTGTAGCAAATGTACCACACTAATGCAAGACTTCAATAACAGGGTGGACAGAAGGTAATAGGTGTGTGAGATGTTTGGGTACTTTCTACTCCTTTTTTCTGTAAACCTCAATATTCTCTAAAAAATAAAGTCTAGGGGTGCCTGGGTGGCTTAGTTGGTTGAGCGTCTGATTTTGGCTCAGGTCATGATCTCACAGTTCGTGGGTTCGAGCCCCTCGTCGGGCTCTGTGCTGACAGCTCAGAGCCCGGAGCCTGCTTCAGATTCTGTGCCTCCCTCTCTCGCTGCTCCTCCCCTGCTCATACTCTCTCTCTCTCAAAAATAAATAAACATCGGGGCGCCTGGGTGGCGCAGTCGGTTAAGCGTCCGACTTCAGCCAGGTCACGATCTCACGGTCCGTGAGGTCGAGCCCCGCGTCAGGCTCCGGGCTGATGGCTCAGAGCCTGGAGCCTGTTTCCGATTCTGCGTCTCCCTCTCTCTCTGCCCCTCCCCCGTTCATGCTCTGTCTCTCTCTGTCCCAAAAATAAATAAATGTTGAAAAAAAAATTAAAAAAAAAAATAAATAAACATTAAAAAAAATTTTTTCATATAAAAAATAAAGTCTAGGGGCGCCTGGGTGGCGCAGTCGGTTAAGCGTCCGACTTCAGCCAGGTCACGATCTCGCGGTCTGTGAGTTCGAGCCCCGCGTCAGGCTCTGGGCTGATAGCTTAGAGCCTGGAGCCTGTTTCCGATTCTGTGTTTCCCTCTCTCTCTGCCCCTCCCCCGTTCATGCTCTGTCTCTCTCTGTCCCCCCAAAATAAATAAACGTTGAAAAAAAAAAAAAACATTTAAAAAAAAAAATAAAGTCTACTACTTTTTAAGAAGACTATATATCTTGTTTCCCAGATTTCTAATTAATTTAAAGACTTACTGTTTCATTCCTGGCTTTGTGTTTTACAATGTCTTGTTCCTTTTCGATAGATACTACTGTTTCATTTATATCTTTAAGGATTCTGACATACTTTTTAAAATTATTTAAAGGGTCTACTAAAAAAAAAGTAATTTCACAGGGATTAAATTATTTTCGAAATTTTTGTTGGGTCCATTATTCGATTTCCTAATGTGCTTTAGTATTTTGGTTTGGAAATTCGTTTTGATTCTGTATTTTCTCAAAATGTCCTCGGTGCTCCCTCAGTCTTGCGGGGCCCTACGTCTAGAAGCAGATGTGATATTAATGATTCTAGCCCCCCGCCCTACAGAGAGAGTAGGGATATTCAGGCCCCTCCCCCTGCCGGTAAGCAGCTTGTGTCTGTAACTAATCAAAAGCCATATCGGGGTTTATGCGCCTGGCACCAGGCGCATATGAGCCCTGGACCAGGCAGTGCTCAGTAGCGGCTCAATCTCTTTTCACACCTGAGGGTGGCCGTACAGGTCACCTGTATGGCCTGACATGGAGAGCTGACATGGAGAGCTGCTGATATTCCCACGTCACCAACAAGAGCAAGATAGGACTGTCCTGAGCGAGCCAGGATGTCAAGTCTCCCTACCACTCACAGCCTCTTTTCTTTTGCACTCGTATCTGGTAAATATCTCAATTTTTTCTCATGGGTAGCCAGTTACAATTTATTCTTAAGCCCGTTGCTTTTTTCCCCTCAGTTTGACATGCAGTTTGTAGTTATATTATGCAAAATCCCAAACTTCTATGGGTCTGACTTAGGATTTCGTATTTTCTTCGGCAGATGGATTTGTCTATCCCTCTGTCAATATTAATAGCTCCTTGTGTTTTGTATCCGTTAGCACTGCGTTTGACTGCGTGTTACAAAATTCTGATTAACAGCGGCTTAACTGGAGTTCATTATTCTCATGGAATGAAAATGCCAGAGCTGGACGGTCCAGGTCACGCACGGCAAATCCAAGATGGCATCCGTGACCCAGAATCATTCTTGCTGCTGACGCGGCCACTTGTCACCTGAGGTTTTGGCCCTCATGGCTGCCAGCTGGCTGAGGAACCCCATATCGTAGACAGAATAAAGGTGGAGGGGACAAGGCAAAGGGACAAACTCTGTCAGTATCTAATCTGAATGTGTCCCTCTTTGTCAGGAAAACTATACTTCTCCCCAAAGCCTCACGTGGCAAACTTTACTTAAATCCGATTGACCAAAACTATGTCACAGGGCCACTTCAAGAGCGGAGGAGATTGGGAAATGGAAAATACTACCACTCCAAATAAATTTAGGATGGTCTTATTAAATAAGAAGAGAGAACGGACATCAGATAGACCAACAGTGTCTGGTGCAGCAAATTTGTAATATTTTTACACCTGTATAGAATCCCCATCTCTCTGTTTACCAGTATTTTGGGTGTTCATGCACATTTATGGTTCCATATGAATTTTAGAATCAGATAGTCAATTTCCAAGAAAACATTGGTTGAGATCGTGATTGTTATTCATTGCACTCAGAAATGAACTTTGGGAATGAACTTTCTCACTTATTAAATTGTCTTCTAGCTCACTCGGTAATATTTCACAGCTTTCTCTGCGTAGATCTTTCCCTTACTGTGTTAGGTTGATTCTTGCGGATATTAAAATTTTGCTAACGGTTGATCATGTTTTTCTTCTACGGCTCTGTCATGGATTATTGCCACCTAGGCAATCACGCTATTGATTGTGTGTATTTATCTTGTGTCTGACAATCTGCTTGAAGTAACCTATTGAAACTAATAGTTTATCTGTCAGTGCACTTTTTCTTAGGCGGAAATCACGTCACAGGAAAAGTCATATTGTTAGGTCTTCCTCGCCGATGCTCACACCTGCTCCGGTTGGTTATTGCGTTGGCTCAAATCTCCAGCATAATGTTGAGGAGGAGTAGGAACAGGCCAGTTTTGTGTCTGACTTTCATCAGAGCACGGCCGATGTTGCTGCCAGCCCTTACCATCCCTTGCAGGCTTAAGCTGCTTCCTGCTACGACTAATTTTTCCAAAGCACACCTATTCTCTTATCATTAGTGTCGAATTGAAGATAATAAGATTTTGGCTTTGAATAGCGTCTGTATTGAAAACATTGACTGGCATTTTTCTATTTTTGAAACGTTCCCCGCTCCTTCTGTTAATTCCTTTTTTTTATATTCTAAGGACTTCCATCTACGCTGACAGGCAAGCAGCACTGACTTACAGAATTTTATTTCTGACGTTCTTTTCCTGTTTTGATATCAGATTTATGCTGCTGTCATAAACTCAGTTATTTAATTTTTTATCTTTGTTAAAAAGTGAACTGTTTGGGGGGCACCCGGGTGGCTCGGTCGGTTGAGCGTACGAGTTCGGCTCAGGTCATGATCTTGCGGGTCACGGGTCTGAAACTGAGCTGTCAGCACAGAGGTTGGAACCTGCTTTGGATTCTGTGTCTCCCTCTTTCTCTGCCCCTCCCCCCCCGAAAATAAATAAACATAAAAAAAGTGAACTGTGTCCCACCCCCCCAAATTTATATGTTGAAGGCCCCTCCATGTGACTATATCTGGAGACAGGGCCTTTAAGGAGGTAATTGGGCTTACATGAGGTATAAGGGGGCGGTTTCCAGTGGGATAGGACTGGTGTCCTTATAAGAAGAGGAAGAGACACTAGAACTTTCTCTCTCAGTTTCTGCATGTACCCACAGAGAAAAAGCCAAGTGAAGACAAGGAAGAAAGAGGTTATCTGCCAGCCAGGTCTCACCAGGAACTGAATTTTTTTTTGGAGGTTTGATCTTGGACTTCTCACTTCTAGAATGATGAGAAAATAAACTTCTGGTTGGTAAGCCAACGAGCCTGTGTTATTTTGTGATGGCAGCTCAAGAAAATGAACACAATCTTTTTTTTTTTTTTTTTGTATTGGAAATAGAGGATAAAATTTTTCTGTTCTTTGAAGCTTTGGTAGAACTCGTCTATAAAACCATTCAACTATCTGCTCTAGAAGATATTTGACTACCATATCAAATGTTCTTTTAACGCATGGTCTACTTAGTTATACTAAGACTTTTTGAGCCAAATTTGGCAAACTTGAGCATTTTAGAAAACTGTCAGTATTCTTTAACTTTTTAAATGTATCAGTACACAGCCGTGCATTTTCTTATCCTGTAATTTTATTTTATTTCAAAGAGAATTTTTTAAGTTTATTTATTTATTTATAAGAGAGAGGGAAAGAGAGAGAGACAGAGAGCAGGGGAGGGGTAGAGAGAGGAAGAGAGAGAGAAGCCCAAGCAGGCTCCACACTACCAGTGCAGAGCCCAACGTGGGGCTCGATCTCACGAACCATGAGATCATGACCTGAGCCGAAGTCAAGAGTCAGACACTTAACCGACTGAGCCCCCACCTGTAATTTTAAATATCCTCCGTATCTATAACCTATAATTACACACTTTTCTTACCCTATTGTTCTTTGGTTGTGCCTTCTTTTTTTTTTTTTTTCCTGATCAGACTTGTCCAGGATATGCGTATTTTATGGCTTTTTTCAAACAATGACTGTACTGGGTTGAATGGTGACTCCACGAAGATATGCTTATATCTTAATCCCCAGAACCTATGAATGTCACTTTATTTGGAAAAAGAGTCTTTGCAGATGTCATTAAGCACGTTGGGATGAGAAGATCATCCGGGATCATCTGTGTGGACCCGAAACCCAATCAGAAGGGTCCCAGGAGAAAGGCAGAGGGTGGTTTAAGACAGAAGAGGGGAGACTGAGGCACAGAAGAGAAGGCAAAGTGAGGATGGAGGAGATGGGGGTAGACACTGAAGGGACTCGGAGGACCAGTGACAGCCACCAGGAGCTCAAGAGGCAGGACGGGTCCTCCCTTAGAGCCTCCCGAGGGAGCGCGGCACCAGGAGCTCTTGATTTCAGACTCCTGGCCTCCTAAATTGTGGGAGGATGAATTTCTGTTGTGTGAGCCACCATGTCCGTGGTGATTTGTTGTGGGAACCTTAGGAAACTGACACGATTATCCTGTGATTTTTAATCATCGACCCATCTTCTTCCTGTTTTACCACTTTCGCGTTCTGTCTTATAGTCTCTTGGCTTTTTACCTGTATTTCATGTTTAGTTTACAAAGCTCATAAGGTCAAACTACACTTCATTTTCCTGAGGGTATGATTTTGTTTTTCTGTGTGTCAGTTGGAAAAATTAAAAGTGTGGTACTGACACGGTAACTGAATCCCTTTATCGCTCTGAAGACGACGTCGCTTAACAAATTCTTCTCCATAAGCATCGCTGAGTAAGTCTTCCACAAATCGGTGACCAGGAGTAAGTCTGTACCCAGGATACACGAGAAACCACACACATAGCACCGATTACAGGCTTGGAGGGCACAGCATGCGGAAGTTCCCAGGCGGGAAGATGATGAAATCAGTTTACTCATTGCTCTTATGCAGTGTTAACATTTCATTTCCATTCTAAATCTTTCTATATTGCCCATATGCTTAGGATGGGTGAGGTATTTTTGCAGTTTTCAGGATATAAGTAAAATAGTACTTTTGGATTTATGATGCTTTTCAGAGGGTGCCCAATGTACTCACACCATATGCCATGCATAATCAGCCAGATGCTCTTTTTTTTTTTTTTTTTTTTTTTTACTTCTCTATTTCATAACTAGAATTGAGTGGTGTTTGCTAGGTTCTTGCACAGGCACGGCCCAGAAGCATGGAGTAATTCCTCCAGGGAAAACCCTTGAACGATAAGGAGTAGGATCTGGTGGCTAGACATTCCCGCCTCCTGCCCTTCAGGTGGATAATTCTGGCTTCATGAAATGTCCGTTAAGAACCAAGCTTCCTAGGGCACCTGGCGGGGGTGGGGGGGGGGGTGCTCAGCCAGTTAAGCGTCTGACTTTGGCTCAGGTCATGATCTCATGATTCGCGAGTTTGAGCCCCACGTTGGGCTGTCTGCAGTCAACACAGAGCCCATTTGGGATCCTCTGTCTCCTGTTCTTCCTGCCCCTCCCCAGCTCTCTCTCGCTCTCTTTTTCAAAAATAGACAAACAGAGGTGCTTGGGGGGCTCAGTCGGTTAAGCGTCCGACTTCGGCGCAGGTCATGATCTCATGGTTTGTGAGTTCGAGCCCCGCGTCGGGCTCTGTGCTGACGGCTCAGACCCTGAGGCCTGCTTCAGATTCTGTGTCTTCCTCTCTCTCTCTGCCCCTTCCCTGCTCATGCTCTGTCACTTTCTGCCTCAAAAATAAATAAAACATTGAAAAAATAAAAAAAAAAACCACACACAAAACAAAAATAAACATTAAAAAAAAAGAAAAAAAAGAATCAAGGTTCCTTGCTTAAAGTGGCAACCCCAGCAAAGCACCTTATATTGACTTTACCTTCTTTCCTGTATACGTCACCCCGGGCCCTCACTCCTGTTCCAGGGATTACTTCTCAAACTATCTTCATCTAAGTGCACGCCTCAAACTCCACTCAGGGGTGCCCCTGGCTCAGACATCCTCTTTCTAAAATGTTTAGTGAACAAAGGAACATATATAATCCCAATCTCTCTACCTTCCCCATCACCCTTACTAACATCTTCCTGTCCACACAGAAGCCTACAAAAGAACATCAGTAATAACCCAAACCAGGCAACAGCCCATACGTCCGTCAGCAGGTGAATGATTTAACACACAAGGCAGAGTAACACTACCCAGCAGGACAAGGAATGAGCTATTGATACGCACAACAACATGGCTCGATCTCAAAATAATGATGCTGATGAAAGAAGCCAGAAAGAAAGTGGTGTGGTTTTCTTTACATAAATTTTAGAAAATATGAATGAATGTGCAGCAACAGAGAGTAGCCTGGTATTTCTCACTGGATACGGGGCGAGGGCAGGTAGGGGCACAGAGAACTTCTGGGGCTGGTATACACGTTTCTTAATTTGAAGGCAGGGATGGTCTCACGGATGCGTCCACCGTCAAAATGTTTCAAACGATACCATTTAAACAAGTGAAGTTCATTATGTGTAAAAGTAGTCCATGTTATCTCAGAAAATCATTTTAGGGGCGCCTGGGTGGCTCAGTTGGTTAAGCATCCGACTTTGGCTCAGGTCACGACCTCACGGTTTGTGAGTTCAAACCCCGCGTCGGGCTCTGTGCTGACGGCTCAGAGCCTGGAGCCTGCTTCGGATTCAGTGTCTCCCTCTCTCCGTCCCTCCCCTGTTCATGCTCTGTCTCTCTCTCAAAAATAAACAAAATTAAAAAAAAAATGTTTTAAACCTTTTTAAACAAAGTGACATTGTTTTTTAAAGAAGGTTAAAAATGCTGTGTAAAATGAAGCCACAACAAAGCCCCTGGTGGCTAAAAGGTTCCAAATGAATCTTGAAAAAGATTAAAAAAAAGAATTAGGCTTATCAGAAGGACACAGGAACCAACCTGAAGGAGCTCTACTGGCAGAGGGTGGAGCAAAACAAGCCAGAAAATAAATGTTGAGAGGGTTGAAGAGAATAAAATACGTATCTGCAAGTCCATACTGATACAATTCATTAGATAAAGAAAATTAGGAGAAAGGGCAAAACTTCCTCACAGAAACGTATACACCGTGCTCACCACCGCAACCTTAGCCATGCACATGAGGCTTCACCCGTGGCAGACATTCAGTTAACGTGTGTGGAAAGACCGAATGGAGTAGAAGAATGAGTTCCACTTCCCGAGAGGAATTCTGGTGGTTCTTATGGAGGTGTTTTTAAAAATAAAATTTGATGATCATTTTTGGGGCAATTCAGTTATGGGCCCAATCTATAAGGAAATGTCTGGATCTTACACATGATCAAGACTGCGGTTCGGTTGCCTGGGTGGCTCAGTCAGTTAAGTGTCCGACTTCCGCTCAGGTCATGGTCTCGCGGTCCGTGAGTTCGAGCCCCGCGTCGGGCTCTGTGCTGATGGCTCAGAGCCTGGAACCTGCTTCGGATTCTGTGTCTCCCTCTCTCTCCCTGTCCCTTCCCCGCTCACACTGTCTCTCTCTCTCTCTCTCAAAAATAAACAAATGTTAAAAAAATTAAAAAGAAGAAGACTCTGTTTCTTCTATAGGATGTCTTCAGAGACAAAACCCCATTTTTTGGTAAACAAACAAACAAACCAAATATTTTTGGGATTAAAAGCCTTCCTAAAAGATGGTTTCCATGGAAAAGAAATATTTTCTCTATGCCAACTGTTTTGTTTGTACTTGGGGAACAAAAATTCTGAGTTATTTTAGCTGTTGTATTCTTTACTTGTATTCCTCAAAGCTCATTCACTTGAAATCTCTATTTAACATCAAAGGCTGATGTTGAATTCCACACAATAACAAATCATAATTAATAATAAATAATAAAAGAAGACATGAGATATTACAAGCTAAAAGCAAAAATCCCAGGTCAATGTAGACTGTCGTCACGTTGTGATTACTTGTAATGTTTTAATTCTATTGTTTCTCTTGGCTAGATAAATATCTACCAACACAAAGTGTTCTTTATTCCTATGCTTTAATTTCATAGACAATTTTAAATTAATATGTGTAATAAATAATTGCTTTAGGGGCACCTGGGTGGCGCAGTCGGTTAAGCGTCCGACTTCAGCCAGGTCACGATCTCGCGGTCTGTGAGTTCGAGCCCCGCGTCAGGCTCTGGGCTGATGGCTCGGAGCCTGGAGCCTGTTTCCGATTCTGTGTCTCCCTCTCTCTCTGCCCCTCCCCCGTTCATGCTCTGTCTCTCTCTGTCCCAAAAATAAATAAACGTTGAAAAAAAAATTAAAAAAAAAATAATAATTGCTTTAGTGTAACGTCAGAAATAATCTTAGCTCCAAAATACAGTTTCAGATGGTCAAAATGACTTATTAGTGTAACCACTTGAAGAAAGTGCCAAGTTTCAAGGATTTAAGGACAAGTTTTGAAATGCCTAGGGAAAAATCAAGTTTGTATCTTTCCAAAATAGCTCTGACCTCTTGAAGTTTCGTTTTATCATTATTTTTTGTTGATGATTCATTACATACAACAAAAAAGGGGGGGAGGGTTATGCTGTAAAACCTGATGAACGTCTGTATTCTGCTTTTGTTTATGGTGCTTTTATGGGCAGAATTGCGTTCCTCCCCAAATTCATATGTCAGTGTCGGAATGTGACCGTATTTGGAGATAGGGTCTTAACAGAGGTACTGAAGTTATAATGAGGTCATTAAGGTGGGCCCTATTCCAGTATGACTGCGGTCCTTATACGAAGAAGAAATCTGGACACAGATGTGTACAGAGGGAAGTGATGTGAAGACACAGGAAGGGGATGGCCGTCTGCAAGCCAAGGAGGGAGGCCTGGAACATATTTTCCCCCAAAGCCTCAGAAGATTTCAAACCTTCCAACGCCTTCATCTCATCTATCTAGCCTCCAGAACTGTGGGGAAATAAGTTTCTGTTGTATAAGCCCCCAGTGTGTAATGCTTTGTTAAAACAGCCCTAGCAAACTAATACAGGTGTCAATTTCAGGTCTTGTTCTGAAAGCTAATCACTATCTCTTCGTGTTGTCAAGGTCAGCGAAGAGTCTAGGATTCTATTTTAGCTAATGAGTTAGCCTGTTGGCATTTTGTGTGCATGCTAACAGAAGACATGAGATTCCTGGATCAGAGATAACAGACTTCATTATCGATGGCAAAAGCGGCAGGTGTACATGGGTTTCCTATACCCCTGCCCCCAATTCCACAAGGCCAACACAGTGGGTCCAGAATGGATGCCTGTATGTGCCGTGAGTTGTGTTACAAAACAGGAACACACAGAGCTTAGGAGAGTCATCGCTATTCCAGTAAGTGAAAAGAGACCTGCTCTTTATCTGGGAGGAAATGCTACCTCATCTCTCAGGATTACTCACTGTAAGTGGCCCAGATAAACAGTGGCCAAGGTCTTGTATTCTTGCCATAGCCAATAAGAACACGCAGATATTCACGATCATATGTGGCTTGACTCTCCCAACACAGCTATTCTGTGCCAGGCACAATGCTAGAGGCTCTAGTGGTGTAGACCAACACACCAAGAAGTAATCCCAATATGCGGTATTAAGTACTGTGATACATGTCAAAGCACATGGGTGGAATTCTGGAAAAAAAGGGGGAAGGGGCACCTGATTTTGCATAAGGAAGTGAGCACATGCTTCCTGGAGGATTTACTAGCTTAACTGACACTCAAGTGATCGACAGGAATTCTCTACGAGAGGTGGAGGTGCCGAATGAGGGGCAGTCCCCGGCAGCACCAAAAAATTACAGCAAAGGTCAGAAGGTTAGAGCGGGAGTGGTGCAAGTGGAAGCACGAAACACTCATCATGTCTGGAACTGGGAGTAAGAAGGCAGCGTAAGGAAGGAAGGAAGGAAGGAAGAAGACGAAACTAGAGATAGGAAGCAAGGCCAAGTCATGGTGGGCTTTGAAACGACGCTAAAGATTTTGCATTTCTTCTGAGTCCCATGGAGAGCTAGGGAAAATGGTGTTAGGGTGGGAAGGGTTGGGATGAGTGTTTGATTTCAAAAAGACCACTCTGGCTGCTGTGTGGAGAACACATTAAATCAGAGTAAGGATGAGGCCAGTCAGATGCCTTTAGGGCGGAACAGGAACAAGTTTGGGGGGAAGGATGGATTCAAGAGCTCTTTGGTATTGACAGAGTTGAGGCGATAAACAGTGCCACAATAGTATTTGGAGACTTCCATACTCTACTTTTGGTAATGGATAGAATATTAGACAAAAGACGAATAAGGATACAGAGGCCTGAACAACACTATAAGCGAGCTAGACCCAACCCCTGTAAACTAGCTGGTACGGAGAACACTCAACCTAACAACAAAAGGATACGTGTTCTTCTCAAGGACACATGGAATATTCTCTAGGGTAGACTATATGACACTAACAGGTATCAATACATTTTAAAATCTTGAAATCATATAAAGCATCTTCAACAGCGGTGAAATGAAGCTAGAAATCAATGAGAAGGAAAACTGGAGAATTCACAAATATGTGGAAATTAAACAAAACATTCTGATACCGCCAATGGGTCAAAGAAATCGCAAAGGAAATTAGATAATTAGAGGCAAGTGAAATGAAAACACAATGTGCCCAAACTTATGGGATATGCATCAAACACAGGGCTCAGAGAGAAATTTATAGCTGTTAAAAAATTAAAAAAATAAGAAAGATCTGGGGCGTCTGGCTCACTCCGTTGGGAGAGCATAGAGCTATTAATCTTGGGGTTATGAGCTTGAACCCCATGTTCATTGTGGAGATTACTTAAAAATGAATCTTTAAAAAAAAAAAGAAAGATCTCAGAACAATAACCTAATTTGCATCCTTGGGACATGGGGATGGGGTGGAAACAGTGAATTAAACTTAAAAATAATAAGAGGAAGGAAATAATAACATTAATAGCAAAGATAAATAAAATAGAAAATATATAGAAAAAATCAATGAACCCAAAAGCCAAAAGTTGGTTCTTTGAAAAGACCAACAGAATTGACAAACTTTAGCTAGACTGACAAAGGAAAAAAGAGAGAATATGTAAATAACTAAAATTGGAAATGAAAATGGGGACATTACTACTGACCATAGAAAAATAAGAAGGATCATAAAAGGATTCTATGAGCAATTGTATAACAACAAATCAGATAATACAGATAAAATGGACCAATACCCAGAAACACAAATTACCTAAACTGACTTAAAAGGAAATAGAAAATCTCAACAGGCCTACAATAAGTGGAGATTGAAACAGTAATCAAACACCTTCCAACAAAGAAAAGTCCCGGACAAGATGGCGTCACTGGTGAATTCCACTAATATTCAAAGAAGCATTAATCCCATTCTCAAACTTTTCAAATAAAGATGAAGGAACACTTCTTAACTCATTCTATGAGACTAGCATTATCCTGGTTCCAAAGCTAGATAAAGACGTCATCAGGAAAGAAAATTTCAGACCAATATCCTTTATGAATAGAAATGCAAAAGCCTCAACAAAACATTAGCAAACTGAGTCCGGCAGCACATTCAAAAGATTATATTCCGTGACCAGTAGGATTATACCAGGAATGCAAGGGTGATATAACATAAGAAAATCAATCAATGTAACATATCCCATTAATGCAATGAAAGAAAAAATCCATATGACCATCTCATTTGATGCAGAATAGTCATTTGACAATATCCAACATACTTTCATGATTAAAAAATAATTCTCAGGAAGCTAGGAATAGAAGGAATTTCCTCAACATGATAAAGGGCATTTATGAAAAACCCACAGCTAATATCATAAAAGAAAGACTTAAAACCACCCCCTAAGATCAGAAATGAAGCAGGGGTGCCCACTTTCACCACTGTTACTCAGCATTGTCCTATCCAGAGCCATTAAATAAAACAAAGAAACAAAACGTGTCCAAACTGGAAAAGAGGAGGTGAAATACCTCTGTTTGCAGATATTAGTCTACATAGAGAAAACCCCAGAGAATCCACCAAAAAAAAAAAAAAAAAAAAAAAAGGCTACTGGAAGTAATAAACGAATTCAACAAAGCTCCAGGGAGCAAGATCAACATACAAAAATCAGTTGTATTTTTACACACCCACAATAAATAATCAGAAAAGGACATTGAAAAGCAATTAAGGAACAATAGCATCTCCAAAAATAAATACCTGAAAATAAATATAACCTAGGATGTGAAACATTTGAACACTGAAAATTACAAAACACTGCTGAAAGAAATTAAGACGTACGTAAATGGAAAGGCATCTCATGCTCATGGATACAAAGACTTAATAGTATAAAGATACTAACCAAACAGATCTACAGATTCAATGCTTGTTACCAAAATTCCAATGGCTCTTTTTTTCGCAGAACTAAAAAATCCAATCTTCAAATTTATATGGAATTACAAGGGACCTCAAATAGCCAAAGCAGTCTTGAAAACAGAAGACCAAAGTTAGAGAATTCACATTGCCTGGTTTTAAAATTTAATACAAAAGCTATAGTAATCAAAACAATGTGATACTCATGAGAATAGACATAAGACCAGGAGGACAGAATTGACAGTTCTGAAATGAGCTCATACATCGCTGGCCAATTGGGTTTTGCAAGGGAGCCAAGTGCATTTAATGGGGAAAGGATAGTTTTTCAACAGATGGTACAAAAGAATGAAGTTAGACCGTCTACTTCACACCATATACAAAATTAAACAAAACTTAACTAAAAATGGATCAGTGTTCTAAATGTAAGAGCTAAGATCATAAAACTCTTAGAAAAAGCAGAGGGGTAAATCTTTAAGATCTTGGATTTGGCAATGAATTCCTAGATATAACACCAAAAGCAACAGTAACAACCGTGAAAAAATAGACAACTTGCCCTTCAACACATTTTAAAATTTCTGGGCATCAAAGGACATTAAGATAATGAGAAAGCAACCCACATAATGGAGAAAATAATTTGAAAACCGTATGTCTGACAATGGCCCAGTATCCACAAAATACAAAGAATTCTTACAACTCAACAACAAAAAGACAAACAACTTAATTTAAAAAATGGCCAGAGGACTTGAATAAAATATTTCTTCAAAGAAGATATACACATGGATACATACATGAAGAGGTGCTCAATATCACTAATCATTAGGGAAATGCTAATCAAAACCACAATGAGGTATCACTTCACGCCTAATGGGAAGGCTAGCACACAAAAAAAATGGAAAATGACAAGGATGTCGGCTAGGATGTGGAGATATTGGAACCTTTGCACATTGCTGGTGGAAACATAAAATGGTGCAGCCTTAATGGAAAACAATTTGCTGCGTTTCTCACATTTTAGCTATCCTTAATAGCTAAACATTGAATTACCATATGAACGAGCATTTGCACTCTTAGGCGTATACCCAAGGAACTGAGAGCTGGGACCCCAACAAATATGTGTATGCAGTGTTCACAATAACCAAAAGGTGGGGCAACTCAAGTGTCCAACCACAGATGAACGGATGAACAAAATGGGATCTCTCCACGCAGTGGAATATTATTCAGCCATAAATGAATGAAGTTCTGAGGCACACTCTACCATGGGTGGCCTACACTAAATGAGACACAAAAACCAGCCAGACACAAAAAGACAGATATTGTATGATTCTCCTTATAAGAAATCTCTGGGATAGGGAAATTCATAGACACAGAAAGTAGAGGAGAGGTGATCAGGAGCTAAGGGAAGGGGAAAAAGAGCGTTATCACTTATGATGACAGAGATTCTGTTCGGAAATGGGGGTGATGGTTGGATGGCATTATGAATGTAATTAATGCTACTGAATGGTATACTTAACATGGTTAAAATGGCAAGTCTTATTATGTTATGTGTTTTACCCCAGTTTACAAACATTCATCATGTAATATGCCAAAAAACACTGAAGTGTACAATTTATTTATTTATTTATTTATTTATTTATTTATTTATTTATTTTGAGAGAGACAGAGACAGCACGAGCTGGGGCGGGGCAGAGAGAGGAGAGAAAATCCCAAGTAGGCTCTGCATTGTCAGCGCAGAGCCCCACGCGAGGCTTGAACTCACAAACCGAGAGATCACGACCTGAGCTGAAACCGAGAGCTGGTTGCTCAGCCGCCTAAGCCACCCGGGAGCCCTGAATCGTGCACTTTAAATGGGTAGATTTTATGGCAGGTGAATTGTATGTCAGAAACGCTGTTAAGAAGAGAGAGGTTTAGGAGGTAGAATTAAGTAGGAAATTGATTCTGGACCTTCTATAGGTAGAATTAGTAACTGAGTACATATGGGGGACAGGGTGAGTATTTGCCATTCTTCATGGTCACACGGCAGCGAAACCTCTTCCTCTCTTGGACAACAGAGTCTGCCTCCTGTCACAGACGTTGAAAACTCATGTATTTATTTTCTAGCCTCCTGTAGCTGGGGCTCAGGCACGTGAACTAGACTCTGCCAGTCAAAACCACCTCTTTATGGCTCCTCATCCATACTCAGCCCACAGCAGAAAGGTTAACTGAGGGATGTTAGGAGACAGAGGGAACAAGAATTTAAGGTGCTACTTGCTAGACTTGCTTGGTAGAGCTACAGGACAGTGACAAAACAACAGCCACAAAAGCTCCCTGTATTTCAGTCCTCACCGCTTCAAGTAGAAGGAAAATCATCTGAAATAATCTCTCCCTTTTTTCTTCTACATCATTAAGAAGAACTTTTGTCTTTCCGTTTTATTGAGCTATGACTGCTATCGGGTCCTTAGATTACAAAATGTGGAGAGGTGATCGTTTTAGCAACAAGGGACAAATGGTCATGATACAGAGATCCTGGTTCTCAGAAAAGAGAAGATTCTGGACAGCTCTCGAACGGGCTTTGTTTTATGAGCGAGATTTGCACTATGTTAGACAGGGACATTTTTGCAGAAGCGTATGTGTGTGTTGAGCAGACAGTGGGGTGGAGGGTGGACACTGTCGATTCGTTTTTGGCCACTTGGCATCAGGACCTCATTCCTAGGCTTCAGGCATCCACTGTCTTCTGATGGAGAATGAGGACTCCCATTCCTGAAGCCAAAACCATTGGATACTTGGGGCGCCCGGGTGGCTCAGTCGGCTAAACACCTGACTTCGGCTCAGGCCATGATCTCGTGGTCCATGACTTCGAGCCCTGTGTCAGGATACGCACTGACAGCTCAGAGCCTGGAGCCGGCTCCAGATCCGGTGTCTCCCTCTCTCTCTAAGCCTCCTCTACGTATGCTCCGTCTCTTTCTTTCAAAAATACACAATAAAGATTTAAAAAAAATTTAATGCAGTAGTTTCCCTACCCCCCCCCCCAACCCCATCCTCCGTTCTTGGTTGTAAACCAGTCATAAAAAGAAGCAGGTACTGGGGCGCCTGGGTGGCTCAGTCGGTTGGGTGACCGACTTCGGCTCAGGTCATGATCTCCCGGTCCGTGAGTTCGAGCCCCGCGTCGGGCTCTGTGCTGACAGCTCGGAGCCTGGAGCCTGCTTCAGATTCTATGTCTCCCTCTCTCTGACCCTCCCCTGTTCATGCTCTCTCTCTGTCTCAAAAATAAATAAATGTAAAAAAAATTAAAAAAAAAAAAAAAAGCAGGTACTATAGCGACAGCATTCTGGTGGGCGTGGTAATGACACATCGTCTGTGATTTCAGCAGAAGTGTCCGAGATCCAGGACCGGAAGGGTTAGTGATGGAAACAGCAGTGTCTGTGCCCAGAGTCGGCGCCGGCTCTGTCCCTTGACCAGGCATTGGTTTTGGCTCCTCTAAGACGAACTGTTGCCCTGCAGTCTCGCTGTAGAACCTGTGAGCTACTCAACATCCTTTCAGTAAAATCCTTCCCACGTAGATTAAGCAGAGTTGGTGTTCCTGGCTTGCAGGAAGTGGCCGGAAATGGAGGGTGGTTATTGGTCTTTCCTCTGGAGACTGGAGCACATGAGGTCACTTCCTGGGTCTGAGCAGGGAGGGGATGAGGGAGGAGGTCTGAGGACAGCGGGAAAAGGTTGTGGTCACCTCCCGAGACGAGAAGACCGAGCGCTTCTGGGGGACCAACCCGTGGCTGGATGTGGCGATGGGCCGTCATTCTCCTTAAGTCGTCTCTTCTCCTCTCTCCACCTCCAGGGAAACGGCAAGAAGGACAAAGGGGGCGGGAGAGGAACCAGCCACTGGAGGCTGAGGGCAAACTGAACGTTGAGAGGGGCTGGCCTTGCGGAGCGGAGGCGGCCGCCCCACAGGGGCCTGCCGATGTCACATCCGTCGAAAGGGGCTCAGTTTCCATGTGCAGGTGCCAGGAGGCTCGGGATCAGTTACAGGAAGGTGTGGGTGTGTGAGGAGCTACTGGACGCCTGGGCACAAGGTCACATTTATTCCTCAGCGCTCCGCCTGTGTGGCCACGGTGCCACTATTCCCACCCCATTGCTAGGAGGCCTGAAGGGCTCTTCCCCAGGGAAAACTAAAGGAAAGACTTTCACAGCTTTCTATTTGTTGGACCTGGCGTGGCTTCCCCGTGTGAGCTCCGTGGAGTGTGGGAGGGATGCTTCCACAGAGGGAATTTGGGGTGCTACCACCCCAAGAAGTACAAACGGGAAAGGATGTGGGCTGCACACCCCCGTCTCTTATTGGGGATGATACTGAAGCTGGATCTAATGAAAGAGAAAGAAGGCCGGACCAAACATTGGGTAGCGGAAACAGCATAGGCAAAGGCCCTGGGGTGGGAGAGAGAGTAACATAGTAAGAAACAAAACAAAACAAAACTGAAGGAAGATTAGCTGTTTGTGGCACCTTGGGGACAAGAAGAGAGGTGTGAGACGAAGACACAGAAGTGGGTGGGCTTCGTAGACCCCCACGGACCACGGTTAGCATGTGGCTTCTCCCCTGAGTGTGCAGAGAAGCCGCCAAGGCAGAGAAGCTTCGTGAAGCAGCATCGTCCTGTGTGCAGAACGGGCAGGTTGGGCCAGGGTCACGCGGAGGGGCAGCTGGCTGGGGCCCAGTCAGCGAGGATGGAATGGGACGGGTTTCAGAGGCTGCCATTTTCTCCCTGGGCCATCCACTCATCCCCCGACAGCTAGAAGGCTCTCCGTAACCTGTTAATCAGGTCAGGCTTGTCCAATGCTTTACTGACCGCATAATTGGGCAAAAATTACCACAATATTGTCTTATTCAAGGTAATAGGCGCTCACATCGAACTTACATATGGAGCAACCGAGGCCCAGAGACGTCAAGTGATTTGCCCAAGGTCGCACGGCAGGCTGGGGACGCACACTCTCAATCACAGACTCTTGCCTCCGTTCACACCCAGGATTCGGCCATTCTGACAAGTTTGAAAGAAACGATTTTTTTTTTTTTTTTTTAACTAAAGCATCTTGGGTACTGAATCATCTGTTACAAAGAACCAAAGGATAGATTTACAAAAGAGGCTGGGTTGAAAATGTAGGTTCAAGTACAAAATTTTGTAGGAAATTTTGAAGCATTGTAACATCTACGATTGTATTCAGGAAATTACCGCAATAGGCCAATTACCACAGCTCGCACAGGCAAGCAGCAAGCCAAGATAAGATAAGGTGCCATGCAACCTTAAAATGCCAGGGCAATCTTTGCTTCTGGCTTTAGAGTTCGGAAATCGTGGCCTCAGGAATAATGCAATTCCTTCCAAGTGGCCTTGGGAGCAACAGAAGTGCGAGTCCTAATTTCCACATCTATCAAGTGAGCTCCAAGCACCTTTTGACTTTAACGGGGGTGTCAGTCACCTAGACGCCATGCTTCTAGGTTCCATGGCTGAATTGGGGGTTTCGTTCTTTATGGATCTTCAAGTCTTTTCGTGATGTTAAACCTCGAAGACGTACAGGTGGTAAAATATGAACGTTCTGCCCACAGGAAGCTCTACTCCTGTAGCCCCGAGGTGACCGCCCCCACCCACCCAAGCAACTGGGGTTGCACGTCTCCAGACCTGCTGCATATACAGTCCACATTTTTGTCTTTAGAAACAAGGGGATCGTGTTCCTACTTAGATCTATTTCCGACTTGCTATATTGTTGCCATCTTTCAATGTCCATAGAAATAGAGCTGCTTGTTTTTATTATTATTATTGTTAAGTCTATTTAGTTATTCTGAGAGAGACAGAGACAGCGTGAGTGGGGGAGGGGCGGAGGGGGAGGGAGACAGAGAATCCCAAGCAGCCTCTGCACCGTCAGCACGGAGGAGCCCGATGTGGGGCTCGAACCCATGACACCGTGAGATCACGACCTGAGCCGAAACTAAGAGCGACTGAGTCCCCCAGGAGCCCCTAGACCTGCTTCTTTTTAACTGCTGCCTAGTAACCCATTGAGTGGATGCATCATCATTTATTTGAGTAATGGCCCCTGGATGGGCACTGAGAGCTGTGGCCAGGCTTCCCCCGTCCAGGTAACACTCTGTCAACGAGCCTGCCAGATGCGTCTTCGCTCACTTGCGTGAGTATTTCTGTGGGGCAGATTCTGAGAAGGGTAGCGTTGTTCCGCAAGACAAATTCTAGGAAGCGTGTTGCAGGTTAAAAGGCAGGGACTGTCAACATCTGACGCACACAGCCAGACTCACTTTTAGAGTTTACAGCCATTTGCACCCCATTTCCATACCACTCCTGCCAACTGTAGATGTTATCACTCTCCGGCACGTTGCCAGTTGGCGAAGTAAAAAATTCTCATTGTAATTTCATGTATTTATTATTAACGAAGCTACTCATGTTTCCATATGCTTCAAAGGGATCTGCACTTGAGGGTTTAAAAAAAAACTAGTCATTCCTGTCCTTTGCCTATTTCACTATTGGCTGTTGATCTTTTTCTGTGGATTTGTAAGAACTCTAACAGATTAAAAATATTAACCCTTTGTCCAGAATAAAAATGATAGCTATTTCCCCCTGTTTGTCTTTTAACTTGGTGTAAGTTATCTGTTAGCAAACCAGAGCAGCGTGATTTTTACTCAGTTAAATATATTTATCTTCTCTTCTATAGCCTGTGGATTTCATGTTACACCTGGCCCCAAAATGATAGATCTGTTCTCCCATAGGTCTTTTAGTCATTTTATGTGTAATTTCAACACTTAAATCTTTTTAAAAATTCATTTATTTATTTTGAGAGAGAGAGAAAGAGAGAGCATATGAGCACAAGCAGGGGAGGGGCAGAGAGGGAGAGAGAGAGAATCCCAAGCAGGCTCCATGCTGTCAGCACAGAGCCCAACTAGGGGCTCGATCCCATGAACTGTGAGATCATGACCTGAGCCTAAATCCAGAGTCAGACGCTTAACTAACTGAGCCACCCAGGCATCCATCAACACTTCAGTCTTCAATCGCAAGGAAATATTTTTATGTTTGGAATGCGGTGATCACTTGGGAATGTTTTTATGTTTGGGGCGCGGTGGGGACCTGACCAATGACCCCGATGTGATGCTCTTTTCCCTTACGAGCAGACGCTTTGGATCAATTCTCTCAACCTTCATGTTATCTGGCTTCTACTTGGGGACACTGAAAGCTAGAGGAAACACTTCCAGACTCCCCTGAAACTGAGGTTCTGGAAGAAATGTTCTAGCATCATTCACATGTACTCGCGAGAGATTCGGGAAGGAAGGAGTGAACTGTCTTCCCAAGTCTCTTGAACCTTGCCACTGGCAAATGGACTCCAAAAACATGAAGCTTCCTGGCTTGGTGCTCCAGTGTCCATCTGCCAGCTTCCTGGAGGTCAAGAAGCAACGGTAGTAGGGACAGCTTCTTAATGGGACTTCTATGCCCAGACCACAGCCTTGGACCCCATGGTCCAATTCCCTGAATGTGAGAGGCTGTTATTTCTTATTTCTGGCATAGCTTCAGCAACAATGTCTAGGTTAGATCCAGAGGCCCCTCATTGAATCCGTTCTATGTAGGCTGAGTCACTTCAGGAGATCCAGCCTAGGATGTGCTCCTGTGCTCCCAATGGCGGTGAAAATAAATATCTGATTCCCTTGGGGCCCCTGGGTGGCTCAATTCGTCAAGTGTCCAGTTTCGGCTCAGGTCATGATCTCAGGGTCAGGTCATGATTTCACAGTTTGTGGGTCGCGCCAGGCTCTGTGCTGACAGCTCAGAGCCTGGAGCCTGCTTCCGATTCTGTGTCTCCCTCTCTCTCTGCCCCTCCCCTCCTCGTGCTCTGTCTCTGTCTCTCTCTCTCTGTCTCAAAAAGAAATATTTAAAAAATTAAAAAAAAAAAAAGAAAATATCTAATTCCCTATTTTAAATCACCTTCTGTCCAACATACCTAAAGCGACCTATTTCCTGGGCTCAACGCTGACTGATATGCTCTTTGATGTAAATGAGCACATTTATCATTTATCATATATGGTTTTATATTTATATGAGAATCTATTTCTAGAATTTCAACGCCATTTCATTGATCGATTTGTCTTTCAGTGCTGCCACATTGTTTTAATTAGCGTAGCTCTGACATCTGGTTGGATGACTTGAATAAATTCACCAGATTTATTATTTTTTTTTCAAGGCCAACTCAGTTACTTTGGGATATTTATCCTTCCAACGGAAAACGAGAATCAACTTTTCAACTCCCTCAAAATACCCACTGGAATTTTGACTAAGTGGGATAATCTTTATTGGTTAATTTGAGGATAACTGTCATCTCTATAATATTGGCTCTTTTAGTCCAGAAATGTGCTCAATCTCTTTACTTATGTGTCTCCTTTTATGTCATTATTCAGCGTTTAATAGTTTTCTTTACGTAGGTCAGCTTGTACTTGTTTTTGTTAGATATGGCATGAATTATTTAACAGTTTTTTTATTAGGAATCAGACACTTTTCCGAATCGTATTTCAAATATATTTAAATATAATATATTTTTTTTTCAACGTTTATTTATTTTTGGGACAGAGAGAGACAGAGCATGAACGGGGGAGGGGCAGAGAGAGAGGGAGACACAGAATCGGAAACAGGCTCCAGGCTCTGAGCCATCAGCCCAGAGCCCGACGCGGGGCTCGAACTCACGGACCGCGAGATCGTGACCTGGCTGAAGTCGGACGCCTAACCGACTGCGCCACCCAGGCGCCCCTAAATATAATATTTTAAAATGTAAAACAAGCCCTGATTTATGAAGCCTCCTTTAGGCCAGACACGTTACGTTATGCTTTCCATGTTATTCAGACACAAATGAAAATCTGTAGGTCACAAAATACTCACCCAGCCGTAGCTTAAGCGAACCCGGATCTGTCTTCTGCACACTCGAGAAGCTCAGAGAACCGGTAAGCCGTTGCTGACATTGACCTCTTCTCTCCTTGCCAGACAGGTGCCACAGTTCCAGGATTACACCCATTTTTAAGGCAGGAAGAAAGGACCCAGGAGACATCTATGAGTTTGTCCATCTCTCTGGCCAGACTCAGGTCAAATAGCCACCCTACCTCCAAGGAAGTCTGTGAAAGTATGGACACTCGCAAATCCAAAAAAAAACAGGGAGGCTGGAGGGATGAGCCTGGGATCGGGTACTGAGGGAGTCAAACTATAGTGACTCCCTGGAACCTCTGAGGGCAGCGGGATCAGCACCCAGTTCACACGTGGGGAAGCAGAGGAACACGGAGTTTGGGTCATGTGGCATCACTCGGTTCCACCTGCCTCCCGGATGCAGGAAAGCCACTGTTTATAAATAAATTCTAAATTCTAAATCCTGTCCAGCCACGCTGCTGAATTCTAATGTTGTCCTGCCTCCTTCAAGCAAACGAACATATTGGATCACATCTTCCCTGTCATCATGATAATCTGGATATTTCCTGCCTCATCGCTCAGTTTTGATGTCAAAAATAATGGGTGTCCTTGGTGACTTTCCTATTTAAATACAAAGGCTTTCTTGTTCCCCTGCTAAGTAAATGATTACATTTGTCCGGGAAAAGAATGCTCTTCAAATAGTCAGTGGTCGAAGCAGATACTTTCCAGTAACAAGAAAGTCCTCCTTTCTAATCTACTCTTCAAAATGTTCCCCTTTATCACCAACAGATATCCATGTATCTGACTCCTCTCCAGTAAAGTTAACAAATGCATCTCAACCCCCCCCCCCCAAAAGTGGCTTCCCACATGCTTTCCCAAGAAACTTTAGTCTCATTTAGAAACTAAACGATGTTGCTGGAATGTGTAGAAGGCACTCTCCAGGTCGGAGGTGGTCTGCCAGAGACAAGAAGCTTGGGCACCAGTTTCTGGGCGGGGCTCAAACACTCACTCCTTGTCCCTTTGCTCATTTCGGTGAGGCACATCCCATCAGGAACCTATTTGGGGGAATACCTTCTACGGTTTCTAGAAGAAAGAAGAAACACCGGCTATGTGGGATTCCTAGTTCAAAGTGCATGTGCTGAGAGGCTTTCTCGGGAGGTACAATCCCAAGAGTGGGCCAAAGGAGAGGCAGGCAGAGAGGTCGGGAAAGTCAAGCAGGGGTTGTGTGAGCGAGCTGACCCCAGCTTCCCAAGCCCACAGGCCCTCCCTGCTCAGTGACAGGGAGCAGCTCACTCAGGTCCGGCCTCTCCCTGCTCCCAGCCCAACTGGCGGTGGACCGCCCCCCTGCACTTGGGGGTCCTGCTACCCGCCGCACCCCCACCCGCGGCCTCGGGGAAGGGCGGGCCCCTCCGCATCTGCGCCCTGCCGCGCGTTTCTGGGTGATGGAGGCATCAGGGTGTCTGCGGGGCCTGCTGGGTCCCATCTGGCGCAGCCAGGAAGCGGGATGAAGCCAGCCACACGGGGCTGCCCGGGGCGGGGAGGTGCCCTGCGCGGGGCCTGGCCGTGCTCTCCACGTGGCAAGCAGCCGCGGCCTGGGGCGGCTGAGGCCCAGGCAGCTGGGGAGGAGCGCACGCGGGACTCGGGCAGGGGCGGGTTCCACGCGGGAAGAGGTTACCTTCTTGCGCCTTAGGAGAAGGGTCCTGTGTGGCACGGGCAGCGGGCAGCGCCAGTCCTGCGTTGGGCACCACCGCACAGATGGCCGCAAGCAAAAGGGCCGAGGTGCGGCACAGCCCGAGGAAGGACGCCGCCTGGAGGCCGGGGCCACGAGGGCCTCGGCTTCGGTTCCACCCGGTTCCACCCGGCCAGCCCGGCTCCGCGCCCTTGGTGCCCAGCCGAGCTGTCTCCCGCCCCCGGCTTCCAACGTGGAAGTCTAGATGACTTACCTAGGGTCATCTAGAACGGGGGCGCTAGGGTCATCTAGACCGGGGGTCCTAGGGCCGTCTAGTACGGGGGTCCTAGGGTCGTCTAGAACGGGGGTCCTAGGGTCATCTAGTACGGGGGTGCTAGGGTCATCTAGAACGGGGGTCCTAGGGCCATCTAGTACGGGGGCCCTAGGGTCATCTAGAACGGGGGCCCTAGGGCCATCTAGAACGGGGGCCCTAGGGCCATCTAGAACTGGGGTCCTAGGGTCATCTAGAACGGGGGCCCTAGGGTCATCTAGAACGGGGGTCCTAGGGTCATCTAGAACGGGGGTGCTAGGGTCATCTAGAACGGGGGTCCTAGGGTCATCTAGAACGGGAGTCCTAGGGTCATCTAGAACGGGGGCCCTAGGGTCATCTAGTATGGGGGTCCTAGGGTCATCTAGTACGGGGGTCCTAGGGTCATCTAGTATGGGGGTCCTAGGGCCATCTAGAACGGGGGTGCTAGGGTCATCTAGAACGGGGGTCCTAGTGTCATCCAGTACGGGGGCCCTAGGGTCATCTAGACTGGGGGTCCAGGCCTTCAGCCACTTCCCCCATGCTGATGCTTCACGTGTGACATTTTGCATAAAAACATGTTGAAAACAGCGCGTCGCTTCTGCAGACCACGTTCCCCAAAGCAGCCGTGCTCCTTCCTGCCTGAATAACGCGAAAGCCTTGCTGGTGCAGCTGCGCGGAGTCCTGCTGCCTGGTCAGCCTTCCCACCTGCTCTCTCTCACCACAGAACCTCACACACTGACTTTTGTCCCCAGCTACCTCTGCTGTGCTTTCTTGGAGACGTAAGCACTCACTGGGTCTATCGCACTGACACCATGACACAATTCATTGTCCACATCAATTCATAGGGACACAGACTCAGGCACACACACCCAACGACACCGACGTCCACTCTTTGGGTTAATGATATTGTTTCCCTCGTGCGGGTTGATGTTTCATTGGGTTGATAATAATACCGAACACATCTCACTGTCTCAGCTCAGGTGCTTTCCCGAGCAGTTAGTGGCTCTTAGCTCATCTTAACCTTGGAACAACTTGTTGAGACGGACGTCATTATTTCTTAAATTTATTTGTTTATTTTGAGAAAGAGAGAGACGGAGAGAGAGGGAGGGAGAGAGGGATAGGGAGAGAGAGAGAGGGAGAGAATCCCAAGCAGGCTCTGCACTGCCAGCACAGAGCCTGATGTGGGGCTCCAACCCACAACCCGTGAGATCCTGACCTGAGCCGAAATCAAGAGTCGGATGCTCAACACACTGAGCCACCCAGACGCCCTGAGATTGGTGCCATTATTATCAATCGTTGCCGGAAGGGGAAACGGAGGCAGAGAGAAGTTAAGGGAGGTGACTTGTCCTGTCTGCAGAGCTCGTGAGCAGCGAAGCTGGGATGTGGACACACCATGGCCTGCTCCTCCCCCCCGGCTCTCCTGCCCATTGGCCTGGGTGACGACCGCCTGAGACTCTGCTTTGGCGGCATCTGGATGGCATACCTACGTGGCAGCCCTCCACACAGGTGCGTGGCCTGCCTGAGACGATCATCACACGCAGGAGCTGAACAATAATCTTAGGCACTTCTGCTCAGGCTCTCAGAGTCTGGAAGTTTCTCAGAAGACCAGAAATGCGGTCGGGCACCCAATTTCCGGGCTTCTCAGTGCATTTACCAAACTGATAGCGTTCATTTTCGTCTCTTGCTGAAATAAACCACCCCGAGGGAAGACCATTTCTGTCTCTCGGGCCGTCCGTGTGCATTTCACGGTGTAATTTCCTCCCCGCGTGTTGTAATTAGGCAGGGCGCGGGTTATGGGTGAGCCGGCTTTAACTGGGACCTGCCTCTCTGTAAATGCCAAATTTGCAGCTTTCTTTTTCTGCACGGCTGTTTCTGAAGAATCACCCCAGGGCAACCCTGCTGGGTCTGCCTCAGCTCCTACGGGGCTCCGATGAAGAAATGAAGTCCAGACAGATGAAACGATTCCCTTCGTGAGTCGGGGCGGGGGGCGGGGGGGGGGCGGCGGTGGTGGTAACGAACGCACGAGAACCCCAGCCTCCTGGGTTGCCCCCATGGCTCTTTCCAACGGATGCCCTGTGCAGGACTTCACAGAAATGTCTAGATAAGGTCTGCCTCAGGGACTGGAGCTGCCTAGCAGTGTGGGTGTGTCACCTCTAATTCTTAGTAAAATGCTTTTTTGTTAGAACACATTTCACAATTTTATATTTCACACTCTGGTCCCCCTGCCGTGTCCCCGTGGCCAGCTAACAGCTACCACAGGCCTTGCCCCATCACTCAAGATTTTGCAATGGACATAGTTGGCCCCTTCTGAAGACTGGACCATTTTTAGTGTATCTCCCCCCACCACCCGCCTTTTTGTGAGTTTCTTTTATTTTGACACCTTTGCTCACATATGCCATTTAATCTGAATGAACGAAAATGCTAGCTGAAAGGAATGCTGTTGGTGGCGGCCAAATTCAAAGACACGTTGCATTTTTGCGATGCTGTACTTGCAACATTGTCTTTTGCAAAACCACCTCTTCCTGGCCTTTTGCTGGGTCTTCTGGAAGTGCTTTGAAATGTATCCAGGCCATCAGCTGCTTTCGTCTGGCGAAGCCATGTAGTCCGTGTGGAGATCTAATTTCTTTCTTAGCTTGAGCAACAGTCATTTAACAGGAAACATTTCAACTTCTCATACTTTAAAGCCTGTGCTTCTACGGGGAGTGTCATTTGACTATCTTCTGTTACCCAATTTCCCACAAAAACTAGTTTTTGAATAATAAGGCCAAGCATGCTAATGGAATGCCTGCTGATGGAACCATGTGGCAGGAGCTGGGGAAGGCGGTGTGGAAATTTTAAACCCTCGCAATGTCTGGGTTGTGGCTGGGTTATGGGCGGGGGTGGGGGGCAGGAAGGGGAGGTGGGAGCTTGGTAGAGGAAGGAATCCAGAAGAGTCGTGAGGACTCGATGATTGGGGAAAGGCCGATGGGAAAACTAAGAATGCATCGGGTAAGTGGGAAGAAAATACACAAGAAGAAGAAAAGTCAACACACAGGAGCAGGTGGAAAGACAAGGCACAGGAGTGAGCCCAGTGATTGGAAATTGCATCAAGCGTGCAGAGAAAACAAAGAGAGCAAGCATGAAAGAAAGAAATACCATTCCAGGAAGTTTCTGCCTAAACATTCAATGACTCATTAGGTCAAAGCAAAAATACCAGCATAAATTGCATACTGACGGGTGTGGGCAGGCCTCCTGTGGGTGACGAGCCATGCCAATCGGTGCCACGCTAGCTCCCTATTTAAACCCCAACCTGAAAACAAAATAAAACTAGAACTTACGAATTCCTAGAAGTGGTTTTCCCTTGTGTTCGTGAGGGTTAAAAAAGTGGGCACCAGACCCTCAGGAGGCATAGCACGGTGGGAAGACTGTGGCCCTGGGCTCTGGGGCCCCAGTGGCGGCCAAAGTGTTTTAAGCTACGGAAGGTTTCCTGCAAAGAAATCCAGAATTCAGGATCTAGAACAGACACGCGGGAGCTGTCCAAGCAGGGTCACCTGGCGGGAAGCCTGCCTTCCAGCCTCCGATGGCACCTTCCCTGGGCATCTCCATGGAACTTCTCGGTCAGAGGGCACAGCCTGTCTGGTCTCCAGCCCGCCAAGCCACAGGATCTTTTCTTTTTTTAACCAGTGGCCTCACAACACTGGAAAAATCAGGATATTTTGCCAAAAAAAATCTAAATGTCTACTTGCTTTTGAAACACTGGAGCCTGGGGCCCCTGTAATTGTCCTGGGGCCCCTGTAATTGTCCTGTGCCGCAACAACCCACAGGAGCTGAAACGCAATCTGTGGCTCTCTGGCTGCCACAGGCCACATGCACCGAACTGAATTCTCACTAGGTATCTGAGGTTGCAGCCACCTGTGCCCGAAGAGGCCCCGAGAAAGGACCTCTGGACACACGTGGCCCCTTAGGTATCTTAAGGCTGGAATGTTCCACAAAGGAGTTTTCCATCTCAGGAAGGAGAGGCCACATTCGCGGTCATTCTGCTCTCCTTGTATTGGCCAACCACAAAGGATATTGGGAGCGTAATCAGATAATGGCTGAGTGTGGTCAACGGTCTGCTGCCCATAGCCCCTATCACAGACCCTGCCTCCTCCCCCCAAATTCCGAGAGAGACGGAGAATAAGGAAGTTTTGACCTCAGACTTCAACCAGAACTGCCTTCCTTCTCCTCCCAGAGACCTGGTCACAGCCCTGCTCTACAGTCGGGCCCATGCTGACGTCTTCCTAGAAGCCTCCCACCTGCGGCAATTTGTTTCCAATGTCTCAGGTTTTATGCTCCGTTTACTTGTGTTCACCTGCAAGTGCCTGCCTATTCGGTGAAAGTTCTAGCACCTATGGACACACCACCTCTTGGGTAATGGGGACAGAGCCCTCTGCGTATTGTTCAGCGGTTTCCCAATCACCAGGAGGAGCTAAAGAGTTATTTTCTAAGCTGGTATCTCAGACATCTTTTACACTTCATCTGATTTCCAAGTAGGGTGGGGACAAAAACTGATGCGCGTAAATGATACAGGCACAATCTAGAAATACCCCCAAGTAATTAAAGGAGCCTCAGGTTTCAAAATTCGGCATAAAGAACCAGTTTCCAAGTTCAGAGAAATCCCCACCCCCATCATTTCTGAGTGACTCCAAGCATGTTTTCTACCTTTCTTGAATTTCACGTCGTCCTTCTATGAAGACCATTTACCACTCATTCTACAACAGCTTTGGGAGTCTATGCAATTATTCAAAACGAAGAACAACGTGGAGAACATGCTGTAGGTGTGGGGGAGCGGAGGTAATGTAGAGTGGCTCTGGATTTCTAGGAACCAGCACGCTTCTAACCCAGAAAAGGCAACCGGGATAGGGATTTGGTTTTACTTTCATCCAAGGGAGGTTTTCAAACTCTAAGGGGCATTGCGCGGGTTTGGAAAAAGGAACGGAATAATAACAAATGAGAAAAGTGGAAATGACAAACCAAAATCAGGACTCATTTTCATCAGCAGAGTCAACTCTTTGGAATGAATGTCGACTAGAGGGGACAGACTCAAAAGCCACAGACAGAAGAGCTTCTTGAATTGGTGAGCACCTGGGCAGAGGATTTGGGGAAGATGTTAAAACCCACTTTGCATGTCTAAATAGTCAGGGCCTTGTTGGTAAACGTACACTTTACCAGATGAGTTGTGAACAAGCATGTGTTCTGAACCACAACATTGTCCTTGGAGAATAGTTTGAAATGTGAGGCTTTCCAAACACCAAGTGATAAGTGATACGCATTTTTCAGCATCACCCTTTGGGTGTTTGTAACTGTGTAATAGGAGAACGGGGAACGTAGAAGAGACAACTTAGCAAGCAGATTTACGCTTGATGATGGGCACCAGTGACGGTAGCCTGGTGGCAGGGTGGGGCTGGGGGTTCAGTCTACTCTTCTCTTTCTTTACTTTGGGGTTTGGTTCAAATCTTTCTTCTTGGAGAAATGTGTCCTAGGGAAAAGAATGGGAAGTCACCGAAGGCATTCAGCCCAGCTCCCACATAGTCCAAGTAGGGCCTGAGGTCCTTCCCCACCTGCCACATCCCGTATTTGGGCAAGTCTGTGCGCCACTGTAAGGAATATGGCTCCCTTCGCAAAGGCAGACTCTCTGTGTGTCTCTCTCTCTCTCTCATTCTGTAGACGCGCTGTGTGTGTGTGTGTGTGCCACGTGCCTTTACAGCCCTTAGCGCGATGCCTGGGAACGCGCCGCGAGGTGCCATTTCCCCCATTTCCTCGCGTCCCTTACGTAGCCCGGGAATCTGGGGGGAGAAGACGACCGCGTCCGATTAGGGGCAGAGATGCCCCGAACGAGCCGCCGGCGCCGGATCACAGGAAGACTCCCCTCGCGGCCGAGCCCGGCCCCAGCGGCGCACGCCGGCCCCCCAGCCGGCAGGGCGCACCCGCGTTGGCCACCACTCGGCGCGGCCGAGGGCAGCCGGACCTCGGCGAGCCTCGTTCCCCAGGCGTCTTACGCAACAACTTCGCCTCCGTCATCTGCGCCCTAATTGCGCAGGGGGCGGTGTCTGCGCGCGGCGCTTTCTCTCCCGGCTGCTGGCCGTCGCGCTCCCAGGAGAGACGCGCGGGGGCATTGTCGCCTACGCAGCGCCCCCGCGGGGCTCCGGCCGGCCGGCGGCCCCCCTCCCCGCGGCGGCCCGCCCCGAGCGCTGGCGGCTAGCCAGCGCCGCCCCCCCCTCCCCACCCGCCCCCAGGAGGAGGGGTCCTCCCGGGGGTGTGCGGGGAGGGGCGGGCGGCGGTCCGCGCCACGCCCGCGGCCCCCCGGCCCGGTGCTGGGTGGGCAACAGGTAGCCGGGCCGCTGCGTGCTCGGGGAGACAAAAAGCGCCGCTGTGAGTGAGCGCGGATCGCCGGGGGGGCGCAGGCAGCGGTGGGAGAGCTGGACGGCTGGGCGGGCCCCTCCCCAGCTCGGCCCCCCCCCCCCCCCCCGGGAGCGCCGGCCGTGGCGCAGCCCCGGAGCCGGGCGCGGGGCGCGGGTCCTCGCGGGCGCTCGGGCGGTGGCGGTGGCGCTGGCCCCGGCCCGGGGAGGGACGCGGGCGGCGGGGCGGGGGAGCCGGCGCGGGGAGGGGAGGGGAGAGGAGGGGAGGGGAGAGGAGGGGAGGGGGTGGGGGCGGGCCGGGAGGGGGCGGGGCCGCGGAGAGCCCGCCCCCGCCGGCCGCGGCCATTGGCGGCGGGCCGGGGGCGGGTGCGGGCGCGGCGATTGGGGCCGCGGCCGCCCGTCACCGCGAGGCTGGCGGGCGGCGACGTAGCGCGGCGCTCGGAACTGACCTACTAACACACATCTCCCGGCGCGGCCACGGCGCCCGCGGACCCGGCGCGCCGCCCGCCTCCCGCGCCGCGCCCTCGCCGCCGCCCGCCCGCCGCCCCGGAGCCCCGGCCCGCGCCCCGCGCGCCCCGGGCCCCCCGCCCCCCCCGCGCTCCCGCCCGCCCCGCCGCCCGGGCGCTCGCCGTCCCGGGAGCAGGAACACGGTAAGCGCTCCGCCCACCGCCGGCCCGGCCCGGCGCCCCGCGCCCCGGCTCCCCAGCTCCCCGCCCGCTGCCGGGGGCGCGCGGCCCGGGCTGCGCGCGGGGCTGGCCGGCGGCGGCGAGTGTGCGCGGGGCGTTCATGACATAAACTTTTGCTGCTTTGCCGGGAGGGGACTCGCCACCTGAAGGTGGCCGCTTTGATTGCAGCGCCCTGGCGCCGGCACGTAGTCCGGGCCGGCTGGCTCTCCCCCCCGCGCCGCTGTTGCATAATGTCTCCTGATTTCAGGAAAATTGATGTTTTGGTGGAGAGGCGCGCCGGGGAGGCTGAGCCATCTCGAGCGGGGAGGGCAGCGCTCGCTGCCTCCTTTCTCGTCCCTTCTGCGGGGCTGGCGGCGGGGGTGTGTGCGGGGGGTGGGGGTGGGGGGCGGAGGGGGGTGCCGAGTAAATGGGACGAGCCTTGATCTTCTTGCTGGGAAAGAGCGCAGCTCGCGTGAACCGTGACGGCATTCGGAGAATGCGTGCGCCGCGTCTGTTTGTGTCGGGGGCTGTGTCTGCACGGACGTCTTCCAGCCCGTTTGTCGTCAGCGTGTCTTACCAGCGCCCGAGAAGGTTGTAGGATTCGTCCTTGCCCGGATTGCATAATCTGCCCACGGTGAAATATTGGCTCGGGTTACGGGGCTGATGTGGGAATGTGCGCGTACGTGTGCGATGATTTGGAAATTGTGGCGCGGCGTTGGACAGGAGGTCGTTATTGGCACGTCCCGGATAAAGACGGAGATTTTGTACACACGCCTCCTACAAAACGCGAAGAACCAACCCCTCGGGTTGTATTCTGATCTTGGATACTCCCGGGGTTTGCCCCGTAGGTGTTGGCGAGCTATTATTTTTAAATCTGGGGCGAACCATTGTGGTCTTGACCTCCGTACCTCCGTGCTTTTAATGCGTTCCACTCCATCAGCCCTGTTTCTCACCTTATTGTCATTGCTTTTTCAGACACGACAAGACAGATCACATAATAGTTTCCTGGAAATGTTGCATTATGTAACTGCCGAATTTGCTGGCAGTCAGCATAGGAAGCGGGAGCTAATTACGTGATTTTATAATCTTGCTACAAAGAAAGTAGGACAATGTCAGCCTTTAAAATGTCACTGTCACAGTTTTTTTTTTTTTTTTTTTTTTTTGAGGATATTTTAAACAGGAAAGTAGACAACCGGGTAAGGCATTGCGTTAGCTCCCGCCGCTGAATGTGTGTCTTTTGCCCTAAATGAAATGAGCGTTCTTCTAAATTTAGCCCTATCACATTTTAACAATTGTGGCCTTGCAATGCTATTTCTGGTGTTTTCTCCAGGGCTGTGTGCAAATACAAGTTCAAGGCCATTTGCTGTAGTTTCAACTTCACGCCTTCGGAGACCTTTGATAAGATTGTATTTTTAGGAAGGCATTTCGTCGAGCGCGGTGATTTGCTGGATGCTGGTTCCCATTTATCTTTATAAAGGACACTTTAGGAAAGTGCTGTGTTCCCTGGGAACAGCAGGGGATGGCCAAGCGTCATCTCTGGCCCTGGCTTTTGTAAATAACAACGGCGAATGAGGTCACAAGTATTTATTTCACATCGTGTTTTTTTTCTCCCCCTCCAGACCAGATATGATTTATGGGAAACAGATATAGGTTAGTAGATTGCATTCTCGTGTAGATACCCTAGTTTTTATTCGAGTGAGGATATAATATATAATGTACCCAGATTTTAAATTTCCTCCGGCACTCTGACGTAGTGTAATTATGTGTGAATATATTTATATGGTGGTGTCTATGTCAGATTTTTTTCCCCTGACGTAACATTTAAATAATTAAAGAGCAGGGTTTGGGGTTTTTTTTTTGGGGGGGGGGGGCGCGTTACAGAGATTCATCCCCGGAATGAATTACATTACCCCAGATAATTGCAGTTGCTTTCCAAGAAGCTGATAGCGCTCCAGCACCCCACCCCCCACCCCCGCCCCGGTGTCAGACCCCGACCTACTTTGGAGGTTGGGCTGGGAGCCCCGGGCCTGCTGGGGACCGCGTAGCGCCACCTTCCGATCGCGACTTCCAGGGGCGCGTCCCTCCCGCCTGCGGGCCCGCGGGGGACCGGGGCTGGGGGCTAGGATGTGGGGGTGGCGCGTGGGAGGCTAGGGTCGGGACCCCGGAGCGCCCTAGGCGGCGCTTGGGCGGGAGCCGCTCCGCGGCCTGCGCGCCTCCGCGCCCCCTCCCCACATTCCTTTGTTCTGGCGAGGGGGTCCTGGCAGAGCCGAGGCCCCGCTGCGCCGCCCACCCGGTGGGGGCGGGTCCCGGTGAGGCGCCGCGCTGGGGGCGCCGGGGGACCTGGGCCGCGGAGTGCGGGTGCGCCCAGGCTTCGCCGGGCGGAGGGAGGGGAGCGGAGAGGAGCCGGGGAGGGTGGGGAGGGGAGCTGGGGAGGAGCGAGAGGCACCCGGGGCGAGGCGCGAGGAGAGGCCAGGCGGGCCACGGGGCAGCTCTGGCGGCCTGCCTCCTGCTCTTCCCCGGTGAGCTGCTGAGCACCGCGGACACCTTTGTTCCTGCAGCTTCATTGTATTTTGGAGCCGGAGCCAAGTGCTTCTGGATTGGTGAAGTGAGAAAGACCGAGAAAACCTCCAAATGTCAACAGACCACAGGCACTGGGGGTGGGGGCGCTCCAGCATTGACGGTGGCGATGGGAAGGAGCGCCCCAGCTTGACTGTGGCTAGTCGAGTGGATGCATTTTTCTTTCTTTCTTTTCTTTTTTTTTTTTGAACCTTTACTTCTTGCGGTCAAAGGCTAGAGTAGAAAGAACTTGAATCCCCCGAGTTCAAAATAAAGTAGAAATCAAAACGCCCACGTAGACGCCGCTGTCCTACTGTAAGACCACAGTACCTTCATCCTGGCGTAGAGACTTCAAGAGAGTGAGCTCAGCTGGTTCGCAGTGAAGCCACGACCACATCACAGGTGTTCGCCGGCAGTCCACTCCGTTGGAAAGTTTCTTCTGTGGGGTCACGTGCCGCATCCCTGCCCCCAGTCGGTTTCTCTCCTGAGCTCCAAGGCCGCTGTCAATCGGTAGGGGCCAGCTTTGGCAAAGCGCTAAGAGCGCAGGCCCCGAAGAGCCGGGTCCAAGCCCCAACCTGTGGTTTGGGAGGTGCTGGGATCTCCACTGGTGTCCCCGGTAAACCGAGCACACACAACCTGTCCAGCTGGGTAGTTGTGAGGAGCTCAGCTTTCCTCGTGTAGTTGACCAGAAACCGGCTTGTTTTGTTTTTTAATAAAGACGCTCACCTTGATTTTTTTCCTCTGCCTAAGTCTCTGTCCAGTGATAGTAAGGATGGGAGTTTGAGTTAAGCCTGTAAGTGAAGATCCTTCTTGGAATATGTTTTTGTTCTAACAACCGCCCCCCCCCCCCCCCTCCACCAAAACTGTGCCATTGCGTTCCAGGGTGATTTAAGTTTGAAGGGAGTTCTTGACGTACTGTACAACCACCCAAGTCACTGGGTTAATATTTTGGGGAAGTGTTAGAAGGAACACAGGGGTGCGATGGGGGGAGGGCAGGAATGATGTAAAGAGTGCCACACAGCGCGGCCTTTTCCAGTTCCCTTCACCTCTCTGTGACGGTTTTCCTTGGCCTGGATCGTCCACTTGCGAACTCGTATGGTCCGAGACCAGCCGCGGCTCGTGGGACCCCACAGATGACACGTCTGGGAAGGACTGGGTGCAGCCTGGGTGGTTGGAAACTGAGGCCGTGCTCCGTGAAGCCGGTCACGTTCAGCCCTTTTGATTAATTAAGAGAAGATTTCGTCCGATCGACATGGGGCAGTGCTTCCCTAAGAATCACGAGAGGCTGACACAGCCTGGGACTCCTCACCCTCGTTGCCTCGATGCTGCTCATTCTTCAGAAGTGAAATTAAGAGCTAATCCTCCCTAGACCCTAGTCCTGCGTGAGCCTGGCCACTGTGCTGTGTTCCGTCACCGTCCCCATTTTATAGGTGAGGGACTAGAGGCACAGAGCCCGACCACCGGCCCGAAAACGGGCTGTCTCTCCCCCTCCCCAGAGCATGAGTGCAAGCTCACTGCAGCTTTTGAAACAATTTCCTTTTCTGTGTTAAGGGCTTATCTTTGCGAAGGGCAATTATAACATCGGTGTGATGCAACAACCTGAAAATTAAAAAACCCTTTGTTAGAGCGCTTACCCATGTTGAGCAACTGCCTGACTCACCAGCCCAGTGGATATTTCTAGTTGACCTTGCGTTGGTCCATAGTCAGTTCCGAGACGTGAACGTGATCGGAGCGTGGAATGGAAAAGGTGCAGTCATATTGCCTCGGCTTTATTTTTACCCGAGCGAAAATCACACATACTTCATTATTTCCATTGTAATCCAGATGGCAGTGATGCTGTGAGGAGTTGTTTATTTTTAATTTGTATTGAGGGAATGAGAGCAACTTGGGATTCGGTTCAAAATATGACAGAAACAATGTAATTGAAGTTTCCTTTAATATGCATTTCTGGGTTTTGTAAGGTATGCCAGTATTTCACAGCATTAACACATTGTTTGATATCCTGTTATTTTCCTAAATTATATTTGAGTTGATTTTTATCCAGATCGGACTCGTGGAGAATGTCGAAAGATGTTGACCTTTGATCACAGACATTACATAAGAGCTTTTCAGTTTCAAAATGAATCTGTATTACCACTACCCCCAATTACCTCTCAAATTTCTTTGCAAATACTTTTCCTGTAGTTAAAAAAAAAAAATACTGCTTCAAAAAAATTGCTGTTTTTCATACGGTTTTAATTAGAGAGCTTATGCTTGTTTTTATGATAAGAAAGTTTAGTAGGGATTTTCTAGATGCCATTCATAATAATCTGTTTTGAGGACTCAGTTTCTTTGGAGTCAGAATGATCTTTGTATTATAAGGCTCTTGGTTATCAGAACATGGTGTCTTTTATCAGTTAACTCTTAAAAAGAATCTGAAACTGCAATTAAATAGCCTTCAGGTAAACACCGAAACACTTAAAAAAAAAAAAAAATCTGCCCTATCCATACGTTTGTAATCATCTTGCCCACTGTCAAAGAAAGTGAAATTAAATAGAAGAAATCGACAAGTCAAGCTGAGGAGAACTTCAGTGTGATTCCAGACATTCAAGAACTTTCTCTGCTATCATTATTCATCCCGCATGTGCTCTGCTGTGGCGTGCCCGTGGCAGAATTTCCTATAAGGGGGTTACCTCGCGATTGCCGATTGCCGGTGTCCCTTAGGATTTCAGATTACTCGTCGGACCCATCCATTATCTTTGGAAGTATCAAGGAAACGAATGTCCCCCTTTCGAAGTGACTGCGGCTTTTGAAAAATGTTCTACCATTCCACTCCCTGCCCTCCCCCCCCCCCGCCCCCCTGCCCCCCAGATTCCTCTCCCTCTTCAGTGAGAGCCTTTGGTCTGTATTTCCCCAGGCCGTTCGGTTGTTTGTACATGTTAGCATCTCTGTACACGGTCTTCGGAGTATTTCTACTGTGCGCTAAGCTACAAACACGTCTTCTTTTATAAGAGTGTCAAGCTGTACTATTTCATATTTCAGCTCTGCTATCAGAAAATGCAGCACTGTCCTATTTATTCAGATTAAATCTGATTTTTAAGTCCTTTGTTGAGGATGAGAGAGTAAGCAACTTGAAATATTTCCACGTATGGTAAAAACTCGTAAACTCCATCAGGTTTTGACGCATTTATTTACAGAGGCGCCCAAATAGAAAAAGTAGGTTAATTTGTTGCTATGATAGGACAGATTTTGGCGAAGTGTGAGAATCACTTTATGTGTGTGCCTGTATCTGGGTCAAGTACACACTTCTCTCTAATGTTAGTGTTCAAGCCTGTGTTACTAGAGACAGAATTGTATTATTGAATGGGAGGCACTTCATTGGCAATTAGAAAGGCTTAACATAGTTTTATTAAAAAAAAAAAAAAAAAAAAAAAGCGATGCGGCGCCTGGGTGGCTCAATCCGTTGAGCATCCAACTTCAGCTGAGGTCATGATCTCGTAGTTTGTGAGTTCGAGCCCCGCGTCCTGCTCTGTGCTGACAGCTCAGAGCCTGGAGCCTGCTTTGGATTCTGTGTCTCCCTCTCTCTCTGCCCCTCCCCTGCTTATACTCTGTTTTTTTCTCTCTCTCTCTGTCTCTCAAGAATAAATAAACATTAAAAAATAATTAAAAGTAAATAGACATCTTTTTAAAAAAAGTCTTTGGGGAGCCAGGGTAGTTCAGTCAGTAGAGCATACAACTCTTGATCCCGGGGTCCTGAGATCCCATGTTGGTTATGGAGATTACTTTACAAAAAAAAAAAAAAAAAGCCTTTTGTTTTCAGCCGGATTAGCAAAACCCCTTGCAAGTTCAATGCCTCCTGAGTTCTCCCTCCCCCGCCCCCCCCCCCCCCATGATTGCATGTGTGTATTCTTTTCCCGTTCTATCTCTGCTCTTAAGTACTGGATTTTATTCTTGGCCAGGGAAAGAAGTGAAGCATTTTATTGAAACAATCATGTCCTGGACTCTATCCCACCCACAGCAAGAAATGAAGGTTAACGTGTTGCTAGTTTTAACAGTTTAAAGGGCTGTGAATTGGTTAGCTTTATTCATTTACTTTTTCACTGAAATGGCACTCATCTTAAAAACAAGCAGCTGTCTGCTTCGTGGAGAGACCGTTTACAATTTAACATGAAATAATTTTTTTCTTTCATGTCATCTCTGCTACAACTCTGAGGGAGTACGTGGCACACCAGAGAGTGCAGGAAAATGAGGTGATTCTATAAAAAATGCTTCCGAAATGGGGAGCCCCTTAAATAGTATTTCATCTTGCATTGACAGAATTTTTAAGTCAAGATGTTTAATGCAAGCAGTTTGCAGTAAGACTTCCCCTTTAAAGAGATCATTAATGACAAAATGTGTCGCGGTCGATCGTAGTGGCTACGCTACTGGTAAGATTTTAGATGCTTGAAACAAAATTTTCCTTCTTGTTTTGTACAGAGCTTGAATTGTCAACCATGATTTTCCTTTTCTTTTTTTAAGTCTATGTATTCATTTTGAGAGAGAGAAAGAGAGTAGGGGAGAGGGGCAGAAAGAGAGGGAGAGAGAACCCCAAAAGCAGGCTCTGCGAGGTCAGAAGTGCCCGCTCGACACGGGGCTCGATCCCACGCACTGGGAGATCATTGACCTGAGCCCGACGCGGGGCTCGATCCCACGCACTGGGAGATCATTGACCAGAGCCGAAATCAAGAGTTGGATGCTTACCAGACAGAGCCCCCAGGCGTCCCATCTATGATTTTTCTGACAGGTGTGCTGGGGACCAGGGAAGGTACAGGTCTGTCATGGTAAACATGAGTGACGATGTCACTCCTTGAGGAAGCATGAGGTGCAGAACTTCACGTTGGGAACTTTTATTCTTTTGGAGAATTTCTTAAACCAGACTTTCGTCTTAATTTAAAACAACGTTTAGGTCACCTGACTGGAACAGACGTTGAAACTCTGCGTTCACAAAACAGAACTCCCGCCCATAGTGGATAGTGTGATGTTAAGAAGCCTTAAGTAGAGACGGCACGTCCGTCCCAGGGATGGGACGGTGTGTGTCAACTGCAATGCGGCGTCTCCTGCCCTCCAGTGTCCCTTTTCACTCGTGTTTTCATGCAGCAGCCCGATGACCCGGTGGGTGTGTTGAAGCTGACCGCTCCGGGCATGCGAGTGTCACAGAACCGGCAGCTGGTGGCAGTCACTAGAGAAAGGAAATCGAGGCGCACGCTCGTGGTGGTCTGAAAACACGATGCAGAGGCCAAGTCGGTGTTCAGTCAGTCCTGAGGGAAAACAGTGGAGGTTGAAATGAAACCATTAGCTGAGCATGTGTGCTGATGTGCTAGGAGGCTCGTAGTTGAGCATCCTTTACACTCATCATCCAGGGGCGTAAAGACAGTCTAAGGCCTGCCTCTGCCCTTCAGTGCTGTGTGACCTTGGGAAAGTCACTCAGTCTCTCTGTGTTCTAACTACGCACCTCCCCTCCATGTTGAAAATGGACACACTTTGGTTTAGTACCAAAAAAACCCCCAAAACAAAAAACCTCATAGGCGACAATGCCCCTACTATAATTTTTCTTTTTCCCTATGTTAGCCTATAGGAAGGCCAGGAGATTAACATTTTAGCCGAGATGAAAGTTTAGAATGTTTTCTCAATTCATGAAATACTCTCCAGATAGGAAGCAACTCCAAAGAAGCTGGAGAAAAGTTCCCGGGGGTACCTTTGTTGTCTTAAAGGAAGTTCTGGCAGCATCTCATAGTGGCTTTCTGCCCCCAACGTAACTCAGCAAACGGGTGCGTATGACTCAAGAGTGGGAGTGACGCAGAAAAGGAACCGTAGGTGCACAGAGCGGCCCCAGGCAGGTGTCGGAGAGGGTGCTGGTGGGGGAACAGGACCCGCATCTGGGCTGAGCCCTGCTACTTAATAGCTGTGGGACACTGGGCAAGTCACTTAACTTCTCTGAGCCTTTGTTTTCTCTTCCGAAAATGGTCATTGTGAGGGTAACAGAAATAGGAGGGGCTCCTGGTGCCTGCTGCGTAGCTTGGTCACGGTGGCTCGTGTTATCACCACCCTACCAAGAAAAAAAGCGGGCTAGAAATGATGTGCTGTATGCACCAGGTCCCCCGCGGTCACGGCACCCCTCGAGCACACCTCCTTCAGCCCTGTGATCTCCGGTCTGGCTCCCTCGGGAGACGAGGAGCTCCTTGACTCCTGAGACTTTGTTTTTCCCCTCCCTCCAGTCTGGCTCCGTGCCTGGTCCACACAGTTGGTGCTCCGTGCGTGCCGAATAAATCAGTTAATGAAAAAGAGAAGCTCTCTGGGAATAAGTAAGATGTCTTTTTTTAGCATTTACATAATCATCTTCAGTGAAAAAAAACATGAGAAAGTTGTTTAGATACAAAACTTTCTTAGACAAGGCAGGTGAGTGACTGTCAATCAAATGTTGGGCACGTATACATTCACTTTGTTGCTAGGATACAAAGGTACTACTTCGGACCCTGAAAAATTTTGCAGAGGATTTGGACACATAAAACAAACCTGTATTGAGATACGGTATACACCATCAGCACCTCTGTCTGCATTATCTCACACTTACTAAAAAAAATTTTTTAATGTATACTTTGAGAGGGGGAGAGAGAGAGAGAGAGAGCGAGCATGAGTGGGGGAGGGGCAGAGAGAGAGAGGGAGGCACAGAATCCGAAGCAGGCTCCGGGCTCCAAGCTGTCAGCACAGAGCCCCAGAGCTTGAACTCACGAGCCCCGAGATCATGACCTGAGCTGGAGTCGGACACTTAACCGACTGAGCCACCCAGGCGCCCCTGCGTTTCCTCACACTTATGATCAACTCTTTCCAACACTGCAAGGCTATTCGGTAAAAAATACTGCAGAAAGTACTCTAAGGTAGCAGGCGGTCATTTGCCAATGGAGTCAGGGAGACAATTTATACTTGCAGATGAGGGGAGATGCCCAGATTCTAGTACACGTAGTACATCTCAAATCGGAAGAAGATTAAGTATAAAGAAATGAGCGTTTCTGTAGGTGTTGAACGTGCCAACAAAGTTGTAGAGATGACAGAGTGGACATCAAGCACGTAGACGGTGAGAAACGGGGGGTGAAAGGGAAGTTAAGACAAGGCGGGGGGGGGTACTTGCGTTAAACGGAGGTGGGACAGTGTCCTTCGCACAGTGAGGGCTGCCTGCCCCACTCACCCACACTCATGGCATGGGCAGCCTTTGGACCAGGAGGCTGAAAATGTCCCAACCCACTGGAAGATTGGAAACAATGAAATAAGGACAAGTTTAGGAAGAGTAACGAAGACAGAAAGGTGTGGCATTTCAAAAGCCTAGCTGTGAAAACTCATTGGGGAGGCACATGTAAAAGGAATGTGACTTCTTTAAAAACAACAACAACAACAACAACAACAAAGGACACATTTTAAAATGCATGGGAAAGGGGCACCTGGGGGCGGAGCTCAGTCCGTTGAGCATCGACTTCCATTCAGGTCATGATCTCCTGGTCCGTGCGTTCAAGTCCCACGTGGGTCTCTGTGCTGACAGCTGGGAGCCTGGAGCCTGCTTCGGATTCTGTGTCTCTCTCTGCCCCTCCCCTGCTCACACCCTGTCTCTCCACCTCTCTCTCAAAAATAAATAGTAAACATTAAAAGAAAACTTTTTTAAATGCACAGAGAGAGTGAGTCTCCAGTGGAAAAAAGATATCCTTGAAAGGAACTATATGATGGCTCAAAACAAAACAAAACACCAGTGGGACCTGAGGACCCGGTGGCGATTGGAAGGGCTCCCCAGAAAAGATCGATGCACTTGTCCCCTGCTGCTGGAACTCTGACTCTTTGCCTCCACACTTGGTAGAGACCTAACCGAGCTGGGGATCAGAAGTCTCTCGTAGCAGGGAAGAGCCCACCCAGTACGTAGAGGAACAGTGGGTTTTCACGTCAGAAGATGAAACCTGAGCGGAACTACAGAAAGCAGTGTTGTTCTGCGAAGAGATAACCAGAAAAGATTTCCCTTTCTACAACATCCCTGCCCACTGCGCACACTCCGTGCCTTTGGTCCCTGCTAACGCCGTATTATCACAAACAAACAGAAACCTGGTATTCTTAATCACGGGTTTCACTACATCGCAACCGACCGTTTCCATGTTGGCTCAGTTTGATGGCCAAAAAAAATAAAAAAATAAAAAAAACAAAAAAAAAACCCAAAAAACAAAACTATGGCAGTAAACCTTCTTTATGATCCTGAAATCATTACATCATTTCTTCTGTTCCTTCTGGAAAAGACACAAGAAGCTGGCAGGCTTTTCCAGCTGATAGAATTAGACTTCATTAGTCATCACAATACTATGTACAAGAAAGAGAGAGTGACATAAAACAAGAACAGTCGCGGTTTTTAATGTGGCAAGGGAGCGTGCCATACAGAGCGTGCTGAATGAACGGTTGTCTCTCCGTATCTCCTTTATGAAAGTATTGCCTACTGGGGAATTAGGCAGAGAAGCCCCGTCTAGAAACACAGATCCAAAAACCACCACAAAAAGATGGTTACTGGGGGCACCTGGGTGGCGCAGTCGGTTGAGCGTCCGACTTCAGCCAGGTCGCGATCTCGCGGTCCGTGAGTTCGAGCCCCGCGTCGGGCTCTGGGCTGATGGCTCGGAGCCTGGAGCCTGTTTCCGATTCTGTGTCTCCCTCTCTCTCTGCCCCTCCCCCGTTCATGCTCTGTCTCTCTCTGTCCCAAAAATAAATAAACGTTGAAAAAAAAAAAATTTAATAAAAAAAAAAAAAAAAAGATGGTTACTGGAACCTAATATGGGTTTATTACCTCATGTCAAGCCAAATTCAGATTACAAATATCTCATCAGTGAAAAAGGAAGCCAGCTGATGGTTCTATTTTTGAGGGTTTATTTTTTTTCCATATATTTTGTTTGAAACTCATTAGTAAAATGGAAAGAAATTCTTTCCATAATTATATTCTCTAGGTTTAAAATAACTTCAAGTTTCAGGAATGCACTGTACTTAAAAAAAAAAAAAAAAAAAACCCTTTGAATAGTAACTGTTTATTTTCGTCCCAAACTACTGTCTAAATGAAATCTATTGTGGCAGACTTTTCGGGACCAAAAATGAAAAAAAAGCACTTAGGATGCTTCAATCTAAAGTGGAGGTTTGACGAATCAATTCGAAAGAACCAGAAAAAAAGAACATATCCATCTAATGGTGGAGCGCAGGAGTACCAGGAGAGGTGGCTTCGTTGGGAAGAATCCTGGGCCACCTGGCACAATGAGCTGTGGACATGAGCCCAGCAGGCAGTCAGGGGTGTGTCCCCGTTGAGAGTCAGGTCGAAACAACTTCAAGTCAGTCGGTTTGGGTGGCTTCTGTTCTCATTTTTACAGAAACAAAGTTGGCACCCGTTATATATTTTGTTCCATGTGATTGCAGAAGTTGTTTCCGGATATCGGAGCTCACCTGGGAAGGTTCCTTGGAAGACAGAGGTGGTCTTGCTTGCCTTGCGGTGATAATAGAGATGTCATCTGAAATTATTCAGGAGCACCAAAAACTTAACCCCCCCAGAGGCCATCTGTCCTTCCCTCCTGGGAGGCCCCATGTCTGCGCGCCGGCCCCACGCTTCTGCTGCTGAAACAGCCTGCCTCTGTTTCTCCCTGGGCACGCGCGTTGCTGCACCCCTCTTCCTGGGCCACGTGGCACTCTGCTGAGAGGTCCCAGGGAGCGGGGGGGGGGGGGGGGACCTGTCCTGTACTACTTACCTATTTCCTTTTCTGGATGGCAGACTCTTTGAAGCAAAGAGCTGTGTCTTTTTTTTTAATATTTATTTTTGAGAGAGAGAGAGAGACGGAGCATGAGCGAGGGAGGGGCAGAGAGAGAGAGAGAGAGGGAGGCACAGAATCCGAAGCGGGCTCCAGGCCCCGAGCCGTCAGCACGGAGCCCGACGCGGGGCTCGAACCCGCGAACCGCGAGATCGCGAACCGCGAGATCGCGACCCGAGCCGAAGTCGGACGCCCAACCGACTGGGCCCCCAGGCGCCCCGGGAGAGAGCTGGGTCCGGCGCAGACCCGTAGGCCCTGCGTGCGTAGCGCGGTTCCCGGTGCGCGGTGGGCGATAAGCATTTGCCAGACGGGTAACTCTTCCTTCGCTGTGTTGCAGGTCGCCCCGGGGACAGACCGCGGAGCCGGAGAGACCCGTCTCGCCCCGCGGACCGGAAGGAAGCCTGTTGATGGCTCTTCCGCCGCCGCTGGCCGAGCACAGGTGGTGAGTGGCGGGGAATCGCTCGCGCGTGATTCGGATGCAGCTGAGGAAGATGCAGACCGTGAAGAAGGAGCAGGCGTCCCTGGACGCCGGGAGCGGCGCGGACAAGAGGACGGTGCTCGGCCCCGCCCTGGCCGACGTCTCCGAGGAGCTGACGGCCGGCGAGGAGCTGCTGCTGGGCGAGGGCAGCGTGGGGAAGAGCAAGTCCTCGGCGTGCCGGCGGAAGCGGGAGTTCATCCCCGACGACAAGAAGGACGCCATGTACTGGGAAAAGCGGCGGAAGAACAACGAAGCGGCCAAGCGCTCCCGGGAGAAGCGGCGGCTCAACGACCTGGTCCTGGAGAACAAGCTGATCGCGCTGGGCGAGGAGAACGCCACCCTGAAGGCCGAGCTGCTCTCCCTCAAGCTCAAGTTTGGCTTGATCAGCTCTGCGGCGTATGCCCAGGAGATCCAGAAACTCAGTCATTCCACGGCTGTGTACTTTCAAGACTACCAGGCGGCCAAGTCCAGCGCCGGCCCCTTCGCGGACGAGCACGAGCCCGCGATGGTGACGAGCGGCTGCATCTCGGTCATTAAGCACTCCCCGCAGGCCTCCCTGTCCGACGTCTCCGAGGTGTCCTCGCTGGAACACTCGCAGGACGGGGCCGCGCGGGGCGGCTGCGGGAGCCCCGACGGCAAGTTCCAGGCCATCAAGCAAGAGCCGGTGGAGCTGGAGAGCTACGCCAGGGAGCCTGGCGACGAGCGGGGCGCCTACCGGGCCTCCGTGTACCGGAACCTCATGGGGACCGCCTTCCCCGGCTACTCCCACTCCCCGCCTCTGCTGCAGGCCGCCCGGTCCTCCAGCAACTCCCCCAGGACGTCGGAGACCGAGGACGGCGCGGTGGGGAAGTCCTCGGATGGAGAAGACGAGCAGCAGGTCCCCAAGGGCCCCATCCACTCTCCCGTGGAGCTTCAGCGCGTGCACGCCACCGTGGTGAAAGTTCCGGAAGTGAACTCCTCGGCCTTGCCGCACAAGCTTCGCATCAAAGCCAAAGCCATGCAGATCAAAGTCGAAGCCTTCGATCACGAGTTTGAGGCCACGCAAAAGCCGTCCTCGCCCGTGGACGGGACGCCGAAGAGGCATTTCGAACTGGAGAAGCATAGCGCCCCGAGTATGGTACACTCTTCCCTCCCCCCTTTCTCAGTGCAGGTGACTAACATCCAGGATTGGTCTCTCAAATCGGAACACTGGCATCAAAAAGAACTGAACGGCAAAACTCAGAACAGCTTCAAAACGGGAGGTGTAGAAATGAAGGACGGCGGTTACCAAGTCTCTGACCCGGAGAATTTGTTTCTGAAGCAGGGGATGATAGCAAACTTGTCTGCGGAGGTGGTGTCACTGAAGAGACTCATAGCCACACACCAGATCTCCGCCTCGGACTCGGGGTAGACTACTACTGAAACGCTCTAGGTGTTTAGAAAGCCGTCATTTGCAATAGAGGAGTGCGTTTTGTATCAGGCGGGAGTTTCACTGGACCCGCGATGTCATTCCACTGTATGTGTCCACATGCTGTCTGCTGGGTGTCTTTCTGTGCACAGGTTATTACGGAGATGAGATTGTGTTATCACTCTGCCTTGTGTATAGTCAAATAGTCTGTCGCAAAGGCTGTACATATTGAACATTATTTTTGTTGTTCTGTTATAAAGTGTGTCAGTTACCAGTTTCAATAAAGGATTGGTGACAAAGACAAAGACAGAGCTTCTGCTCCCTTGCACTTGACTTTACGGAAAAGAGAAGGCAACTTAAGTTGCAGGAGTGGATATGAAAATCCTCATTTTACTCACGGGGGGGCGGGGCGGGGGTTTCTCCCCTGACTTGGGGAAAACCGAAATGTGTGTTCAGCGCGTACTTTGTTTTTCTTCTAGTTTGGCCCAGGCGATCATAAGTTTGGAAACTTTCCAAGGAGAGGGAAGCAGTAACAATTTTCTCGCATTTGAGACTAATTTACTAAATTACTCCCCATTATCTATTTTTCTTCAAGCTTACATTTTCTCCCTCTCTGTGGTTTTTTTTTTTTTTTTTTTTTTTTTTTAGTAGAAAAATCCCAAGTTGGCTGGCATCAGGCTATCAGCCTCCTGGGTCATCTCCTTTTTGACACATTCATGTGGAGAGCTGAGTCACTGACCCACCTTATTAATTAAAGGTTCTTTTAAAAGAGGGTGTGAAGATTAAGGATGAAGTCACTTTTGTGTGATTCTAAATCTTAACAGTTCTAGAGCACAATAGTCTAGGGGTTAAGCTCGTGAAATCCCATTTTTACGTAGTTGCCAGAATTCCAGAGAATACATCGGTTGTCCTATTTCAGCACGTATAGCCTAAGTATACACAATGACTCGATATTTTTACTGTTTGCCAGCGAGGAATATAAATAGTAGCCTCTACTATAGCGTAGAAGGCCAGAAGGAAGCGTCATTCTGAGAAAATTGATGATAAGAGCATTACTGATGATTTGTCCAGGATCCGAAGTGCGGACCAGATGTCTGCTGTTGTGCGGTGGGACTGGTCTCTGGGGGTGGGTTGCGGGGGGGGCATGAGGGGCTGGTTGGATGCCGGTCAAACCCGGCTTTCTCCAAAGCTACTGTCCTCACGAAAGCCCTCTGCAGACCCAGCTCGTTCCACACTGACCTCCTTCCTGTTCTGCATGGGTGGAGGGGCCTGAGGCATCACAGAGCATGTGCAGAGTGACTTAACCCTCATTCTGCAGGGAGGGGCCCGACCAGCATCCGTGCTAGCAGTCGTTTTGGCTGCCTGGTTTGAGTAAAAGCTGCCTCCCTTAGATTCTTAAAAGTGGCCCTTTGGAGGCGCCTGGAGTGCTCAGTCGATGAAGCATCCGACTTTGGCTCACGTCATGATGTGGCGGTCTGTGAGTTCGAGCCCCGCGTCGGGCTCTGTGCCGACAGCTCGGAGCCTGGAGCCTGCTTTGGAAACTGGGTCTCCCTCTCTCTCTGCCCCTCCCCCGTTCACACTCTGTCTCTCGCTCTCAAAAATAAACATTAAAACAAAAGTGGCCCTTTGAATTATAGGCAATGCTAATAACGCACATACATGCTATCCACACTGTCCTTTTGGCCACAGAGACCAGTTTTCTCTCTTAAATGCCCTGGCTCTTAGAGGAGTGTGGTTGCTTAGAGGATTAGCCCTTGGCCTTCTGTCTTCATAGTTTATCCATGGCTGGGTGAGGCCCAGAGGCAAGCCCATTTCATTTTCAGAGCACACAAGAGCACTAAAATGTTACGTGGCTCTTGGGATCCCAAAGCACCTGACAGCCTGGAACGGGTGAAATGAACCTAACGTGGATTACAATAGGGATAAAGCGTAAAGTCAGATTCCCACGTTAAATGAAAACACAAGTAATGCCGTCCACGTTCACAGCTGGGAGAAAAGCAATACAATAAATACATACTGTGGGGAGAGGGGGGAAGCTTTGGTTCCCTCCAGCTTATGAAGTCAGCTCCCAGGGGATGTTGGGTTGTGTCCATACAAACGGTGTCCAGGCATGAAGACAGTGGTCGTGTCACACCTGGGTGGATGTAGTGTGGGGTGGCAGGAGTAAACACTCCAGAGGCACCTAGCAGACGTGGCCAGTCTCAAGGCCACAGAGTAGAAGGTATTAAGAAACCCTGAGAAACTGCCCCGAAAAGAGGTGAACCTTCTATGGTGTGTGGTGCCACAAGGGGATTAAGAACAAGCAGATGAGGGGCGCCTGGGTGGCGCAGTCGGTTAAGCGTCCGACTTCGGCCAGGTCACCATCTCGCGGTCCGGGAGTTCGAGCCCCGCGTCGGGCTCTGGGCTGACGGCTCAGAGCCTGGAGCCTGTTTCCGATTCTGTGTCTCCCTCTCTCTCTGCCCCTCCCCTGTTCATGCTCTGTCTCTCGCTGTCCCAAAAATAAATAAACGTTGAAAAAAAAAAAACAAAAAAAAAAACAAGCAGATGATAGCAAGAAAGGTCAATCTGGTGGCTCAGTCCGCAGGGCGTGCGACTCTCCATCTCCGGGGTCGTGAGTTTGAGCCCTGTGATGGGGGTAGGGTTTACTTCAATAAACAGAAAACAACATATATATTTAAAAAGGAAAGGTAAACTCGAGTCATTTCCAGGAAGGAGGAGGCATTTGTGAGAAGCAAAGGGGCCTGCCTGAGGCCGTACATTTCCGGGTGAATTGCTCCTGTCAGTTGTCATGGAGAATACTTGGGTTTAAACACGGAGGCCTTCTTCCTCCTTAGGATTTCAAGCGTCTAAGATATGGATGGGACAATGTCTAGAATGTTAAAGAATGGTAGGGGCACTCAGTCTGTTAAGTGTCCGACTTCGGCTCAGGTCACGATCTCACGGTTCGTGGGTTCGAGCCCCGCCTCAGGCTCTGTGCTGACAGCTCAGAGCCTGGAGCCCGCTTTGGATTCTGTGTCTTCTTCCATCTCCGCCCCTCCGCCACTTGAACCACGTCTCTCTCTCTCTCTCTGCCACCCAAAAATAAATAAACGTTAAAAAAAAAATTACAAAAAAAAATGGCAGAAACAAGGAATTCCACACTCACTGGGAACCAAAGAAACCGAGCGTGTTTGCACCGTGACACTTCTGTTTCATGGCGTGTGGCGTGGGAACTTCCCACTCCTGAAGTTCCAAAAAATGATACAAAATGCTTATACACCGAATAAATCTTTAACGGTTCTCCAAAAGCAAGGATGGGAAGGCTCGGACCACCGTAGTTCCTAACAATTCCCAGAAAGATGGTTATCGGGTAGGGCTGGATAGGGAGGAAGCTGTGGGAGTCTCCACCACAGCCACCAGGCAGAGGACAGGGACGGGAGCCTGCTGGCCAGCCCGGGGCAACGTGGTCCCGTGACCACCTGCTGCCGAAAGATGGGGAAGGGCAGGAGCGCGGAGGCGCGGGGTGAGGTGAGGATTTGAGGGAGGCCAGGATGAATCTGGGAGGGATGAAGCTGGTTTGTAAGGGCAGCAGAGGCGGCCTGTGGGGACAGCAGATCCGGAGGCCGGAGTGTTCTGCCTGAACTCCGGGGAATCGTTTTGCCTCGGGAGTGCGGCGGGACACGGCTGCACTCTCCAGTGAGCGCACGGGCACGGGCTTCATGGTGCTCTGGGCTTCTGCCCAGTGCCACTAACAGTGGCTACGCCTTGCGGAGCTCTTCCTCCGTCCGTGATGCAAATGTAAAGTTACTGCACTGTATTAGTGTTCCCCAGAGAAACGGAAGCACGGGATAGGAGGATATTTATACATAGAGATGTACGGAGGGAGACTGAGATTTATTATGAGTAATTGCCTCATGCAATTATGGGGGCTGACAAGTCCCACAATCTGTTTGCAAAATGGAGGCCCAGAGAAGTCGAGCCAGTTGTATGACTCAGTCCAAGTCTGAAGGCTGGAGGACCAGGTGAGCCAGTGGTGTTTACCCAGTGAGATGTGGTGTCCCAGCCCTGGCAGTCAGGCAGAGGGGGAATTCTCCCTTCCTCCACCTTTTTGTTCTATTCACGCCCTCGCCGGATTGGACGAGGCCCACCACACTGGGGAGGGCATCGGCCTCTCTCGGTCCTCTGATTCAAATGCTAACCATGCCCGAAATGTCCTCACAGACACGCCCGGAAACACGCTCGATCTGGGCATCTGTGGCCAGCCAAGCTGACACATGAAAGTAACCATCACACCTGCCCAAGCTCACTGAGCCGGCAGGTGGGGGCAGGGATGTGATGTCCGAAAGCCCTGCTGCTAACCACAGTGTACCCCCGCCTTAACTAGCGGTGCCTCGCAAGGCAGAACTCAGAGAGGAAGGGGCAGAAGCACAGGAAGTATTTTGTCCCCTTCGTTTGGGCCTGATTGCCTTGTGTCTCATGTTGGGTCTGTTCATGTTTGTTTTTCTGCTGCAGAGTGAGCACCCAAAACCCACATCGAGTCGCGTCGCTCGCCCTCAGTAGACCCTCCTGTTAATAAATAATAACGGCCAGCCTCCCTTGCCTGGAACTTGAGGAGCTCATCATTTTAGCAGACACCAGATTTGCAGACATCCCTCCTTTCTTCACCTGTGAGTTCCGAACCGGGGGCTGCAACCGCAACGGAGCGTGGTGCGAACTTGACAGAGACTAGCCACGCGCTGTGTGTACACGTGTGGCTGTGGCTCAGTGAACATTTAACCTTATGCAGGTTTCTGCTCACGGTGTAGAATGGGTCTTCCTGTAGGACACAGTCAAAGCCGTACGAAGCCACAGCTTTGTACCACTGACGTCTGCTGTTTTCCCTGGAGCCCCGGTGTCCCATGAGGAAGCTTCAGGGACCCATGGGAGGCCAGGGGAGGGGAAGAGGCAGCTGCTGGTAATCAGCGCCCTGCTCCGCTTTCTCTTGGTTTCGGGCTTTTCTGCCCGTCCTCACTCTGTGAAGATATCCTCCCTCCCGCCGACCTGGGTGTTCTTCTCCCTTTGAATTTCTACCGCATGTACCTGCCCGGCCTCAGCCACGTGCTGTCTTGTACTATTTGTCTTTCCTCCAGCGGAAACAGGTGGTCGCCATTCAAGTAGCATTATTCGAAGTAAGTTCTGATACAAGAACATTAGAACAAAGTTTTCAGGACAACCGTTTTGCAGATCAGAATGCATCTGTTCCGTATTACTGGTGTCCCTCAGTCTTTCAATCCAAAAGTTAGTTTTCGTCGTGTATGCCTAAAACACACGCACTCTTGTAAGTCGATCACGTCTCAATTTAAAAAATAAATTTTGTTTTGAAAACATAAAGATAAAACTCTGTCCTCTGAAATTGTACCCTTTAAGGACAGCTAAGAATAACTTGAGTAACCCGACCGGGCTCTGAAAATGCAAAACAAAATGGTCCTAGTTTTTTTAGACCAGAGAGTTGCAACTTTTGCTAGTTTATCCCACAGTTACTACCTTTTAAAAAAATGGGTCCATCCATCCATTCATCTTCTCATCTACCCATCAATCCTGAGAGACAGAGAGAGAGAGAGAGAGGATGCATATACTAAAGTCATTTAAAACATTAAATAATAGTAAAGGTTAATATCTCATTTTTGGAGAAATAAGTATCAAAAGAATTTCCAGTATTGTTCTCATATCGCAGAGGATAATACTGTAAATACCCTGGGCATTAGGACCCCACTTATGACCACAGCTCTGTGTGAGAGGCTCAGAGGCTGTGGGGTAATAGCTCTTTGTACATTTGATGAACTGATTGGGAGCCTTTTTTTTTTTTTTTTTTAAGTTTATTTATTTTTGACAAAGAGCAGGGGATGGGCAGACAGAGAGAGAATCCCAGGCAGGCTCTGCATTGTCAGCGTGGAGCCCGATGTGGGGCTCGGACCCACAGACTGTGAGATCATGATCTGAGCCAAAACCAAGAGTCAGGCTTAACAGACTGAGCCACCCAAGCGCCCCAGAAATCTCTTTTTTAAATTTTTTGAAAGGTGTATTTTAGGACCTGAGCTCAAAGCTCTTAGATGTTTCTGAATTTTAAAGATACATCCACATCCTTAAATTTATTCTTCCCCCTATCTCTTTTCACCAGCCTGGAATTGAGTAGGTGATACAGCATTATTGATATTTTCCCGTTCTGAACTATTTTGCACACCTCTACTATATTGGCATGGAGCCTGGGTTTCCTAAGGTGTCTAAAGACTTGCCTCTTAGAAAAGCGGGCAGGAGAGTCACAGGTTGGCTTGCGTGCCTTCCAACAGTCAGGGAAAGCTTACCCTGCACACCACCCAGCAAAGTCTAACGACACAGGAAGCTGGGCTCCGAACCCATCAGGACCTGTGCTTATTCCAGGAACCAGACACCCCTGTATGGGATATAAGACCCCCTTTTAAAGGCAGTAAGTCCTCTGAGGGCTGGTGTTCAAATAGGCTTTGGGGAAACCATCACCTGTTAAAGTTTTTGTGGGGAACATCTCTGGATCAGTCTTTTTTTAAAAAAAAATTTTTTTTCAACGTTTATTTATTTTTTGGGACAGAGAGAGACAGAGCATGAACGGGGGAGGGGCAGAGAGAGAGGGAAACACAGAATCGGAAACAGGCTCCAGGCTCTGAGCCATCAGCCCAGAGCCCGACGCGGGGCTCGAACTCACGGACCGCGAGATCGTGACCTGGCTGAAGGTCACAACCTGGCTTAACCGACTGCGCCACCCAGGCACCCCTGGATCAGTCTTTTAAGGAATACCATCTGGCCTCTGAACTTAGAGCTTCTTTAAAATTACTACTGACCCCGAAGTCATTCTATTTTGCTATTTTCCGCTTTGGGTTCCGGCTTGAATGAATCCTGTCCAATATTTTCATGGTATTTATTTGTAAGATTCGCCAATTGCTACGATTCACTATGTCTTGGGCTTCCAATGGAATAAAAACATTATTTAAAAAATTAAAAAAAAATTTTTAATGTTTATTTTTGAGAGAGAGGGAGACAGAGCGCTAGATGGGGAGGGTCAGAGAGAGGGAGACACAGTATCCGAAGCAGGCTCCAGGCTCCAAGCTGTCAGCACCTAGCCCCACACAGGGCCAGAACCCACGAACCATGAGATCACGACCTGAGCCAAAGTTGGATGCTTAACCAATTGAGCCACCCAGGCGCCCCTAAAAATATTATTTTAAAAGGTACACTTCTAAACTTCTTATCCCCTTTTATGAATGTTTCCTAATGAATCCTCATTAAGCCATTAAAGTAAGTATGATAATTTATTATTACGTATTTGTTTTTCTATAAAATGAGAACAGCTTGTCTGTAATGGTCACAGAAGCTTCCAGAACATCTGCTTTGAAGTTAACTTCCAAAGGCCTCGTGTGGAACAATCTGTTCTCCGCGTACGGGACTCAATCATTGCTCGAGTCCCTGAGAAGCGATGGCAGCAAATCAACTCCTGCTGGTTCGATTTGCACTATTTTTAAGCCATTTTATTTTTGGCAGTAGATATTCTGTTTCTTGACACATACTAGTTACTTAGAAGAATTCCACCAATATTCCATTTCTATACTAAGACTAAAGGTGAAGTCGGGAAGAGATACCCAGAGTAAATTCGAAGAGTGCAGATACAAAAACACGGGAGTTGTGAATGTTTGAGGCGTCCCGCATTTTGAATCTTTGAGGTGTTCTTGTGATTTGAGGCGCTCCTGAGATGAGTCAGAGGATCAGAAAGCCAAGTTGGAGTAATCTTGCACAACCCGTAGGATCTGTATCCGCCGAGCTTTTGTTGTGTGATTAACTGTAGGAGCATCTCGCTTCCCGCCAATTTTACATGCGGTTTTCCGGTTAACTTTTATTTTATTTATTTATTTTTAAATTTTTTAACATTTATTCATTTTCGAGAGACAGAGAGAGACAGAGCATGAGTGGGGAAGGTACAGAGAGAGAGAGGATGACACAGAATCTGAAGCAGGCTCCAGGCTCTGTGCTGTTAGCACAGAGCCGGATGCGGGGCTTGAACTCCGAATGGCGAGATCATGACCTGAGCGGAAGTCAATGCTCAACCGACTGAGCCACCCAGGCGCCCCTCCGGTTAGCTTTTAAAAATACAGATGGGATCCAAGCCAGTCTTCTGGTTTCTTGCCGCGTAGACTCAGCTTTGCTAGTCAAGGTGTGGTCTGAGCTCCAGCGCTGAGAACCTGACACAGAGGCTTCTAGAAACACAGAATCTCAGGCCCCGCCCAGAATTAGAATTCGTTTCCATATCTGTAAGGCGAGAATACCTGACTTACCTCACTTCACTGAATTATCCTGCTGATGAAGAGGAAAGAATTATGGAAGAACTTTGGAAAACTAAGGCTGAAACACCAAACAAAGGCTTAGGTGTAATTGAGTGCCCACAGGCGTGAAGACGTACCCAAGCTGAATGCTTAGAAACGGAGAGCAGAATGGTGGCTGTCAGGAGCCGCGGGTGGGATAGGCAGGAAGAGTCTGGAAACAGGACACGCACTCCAGCTCTGAGATGCTTGAGGTCTGAGGATCTGATATAAATCACGATGACTACAGCTGATGACAGTGTAGAGCTGAAATTGGCTGTGAGGGGAGAGCTTACAGGGTCTCCCCAAACAAAAGGTAAACGTGTGAGGTGAAGGATATGCTAACTCATTGGGGGATCCTCTCCCAACGTGCACATGCATCACATCATCACATCATGCACTTCATGTCATGGTTTTGCCAGCGACGCCTCAATAAGACGGGAGGAGAAGGAAGAAAAAGGGCATAGCGTATAGAGTATCAGGCGACTGTGTTAGCATGTTAAGGTGGCCACCACAAAGCACCACAGCCGGGCAGCTTAAACCACACATCCTTATTTTTCTTAGTTCTGGACACTGGAAGTTCGAGGTCAAGGTTGGTTTCTCCTTGGGGGCACCCGGCTGGCTCAGTCGGTTGAATACCCGACTTAGGCACAGGTCATGATTTCACGGCTTGTGGGTTCGAGCCTGGTGTCAGGCTCTGTGCTGACAGCTCAGAGCCTGGAGCCTGCTTCGGTTTCTGTGTCTCCCTCTCTCTCTGCCTCTGCAAAGAGCCTGCCTCCTCTCGGAGGTACGAGGGGTTAGGGCCTCCACATGTACATCTTGAAAGGACACAATTCAGCCCATAAGTGACTCATGTAACTTCTCCTGGTAAGTAGTTGGTGGAGTTTTTATAAAGCAAAAGTACCTCCTTCATGGTTTATCCACTCCACAAATGCGGCCAATTGTTAGGGTTTCCAGTGCTTTCCAACAGTCAGTCACTTCAGAAATGCAGGCACCATTAAACTGACAATGGCAAACCAAGGCGCAGCACCCCTGGTAAGTGGGAATTGACTCCAATGCACCTCGAATAGATAAAGATGGGTCTACGGTATTTTTCAAGTTATAAAAATATAAAAGGAACATAGTATAGAAGTATAGAAAGAAAACTTTAAAGTTTCCACTTCTCTCATCTGATCCTCATCAGATGACCAGTGGTAAGCAGTTCAGTAGGATGTATTTTTCCATGTTAAAAATGCCTGCAGGGGTGCCTCGGTGGCTCAGTTAAGCGCCCAACTCTTGATTTTGGCTCAGGTCATGGTCTTGTAGTTGGTGGGATTGAGCCCCACGTTGGGCTCTGTGCAGACAATGTGGAGTCTGCTTGGGATCCATTCTCTCTCTCTCTCTCTGATCCTCTCCTGCTGTCTCTCTCTTAAAATAAATAGACTTGGAACAATAATAATAATAATAACGCCTGTATATGAGAACTGACACTAAGGCACATGCAAATATGGGAGTCCACATGGAGGTATTTTCACACCCACCTCGCTTTTATCAGAAATCCTTCATCATATCTCAGCTTCGTGATATCTTTCAGTGGAGGTAGATTTAACGGCTCAACGTTAGGGGCGCCTGGGTGGCGCAGTCGGTTAAGCGTCCGACTTCAGCCAGGTCACGATCTCGCGGTCCGTGAGTTCGAGCCCCGCATCGGGCTCTGGGCTGATGGCTCAGAGCCTGGAGCCTGTTTCCGATTCTGTGTCTCCCTCTCTCTCTCTGCCCCTCCCCCGTTCATGCTCTGTCTCTCTCTGTCCCCAAAATAAATAAACGTTGAAAAAAAAAAAATTAACGGCTCAACGTTATATGTCATCAACACATCTCAGTGGGAGGAGGAGTGCATAATGCACCTTCCTCTTGCTGGTGACAGCAGGAAGTCCCAGCGCCCGACGTCTTTCTTGAGCAGACCTCGCTCGTTGGCCACCTGACGGCTCTCCCCGGTGCGCTGTCCTCTTGCCGCCCTCACAACGGAGAGCTTAGAAACAAGACACATGTCCACTTTCCTAGACTCCCTTGCAGCGAAGGAAGGAGATGTGACCCCCATTTTTCAGCGAGATATAAGGCAAGTCAGCTGTGGCTTCCAACAAAGATCTCTCTCTCCTGACAGAAGGAAAGGTGTCCACAACGCTCTTCTCTGCCGTGACATAAAGTCACATGGGGCCACCGAGCCCATGGGGGAGGGCCAGGAAACAGCAAGGGTGCTCCTCCACCCAGAAGAAGAAGAGCTCCCCAGGAATTGGACCACGTTGACATTAGGGACTTTCAGTCATCAAAATACACCACAGGCTGGAAGGTCTCTACCAGCGCCTATAACCAACTCGAGAGTCATGATCAGATTATACTAAAAACTCCTACCAATCCGTACGTCAAGGGGCACGCTTCACCACAGAGGATATCCAAAGGGCTAGTAAGCATATGAACAAGAGCCCAACGTTCTTGGTTATCAACAAAATGCAAATCAAAACCACAGTGAGATCCACCATCCACCCACCAGAAGGCCTAAAATCAAAAGGCTGAAAACACCAAGTGTTGACAAAGATATCGAGCAAGCGGAAAGTTCAGACGCTGTTGGTAGGAATGTAAGTTGACATAATGAATTCAAAAACTATTTGTCAGTATCTCCTAAGGATGGACATATCCGCAGATCTCAGGGGCATCTTCCCGCCGTTCTGGTCACTGCCACCTCAAAGAGGCATCACAGAGGGGACATGCCGTGGGCAGGAGCAGCGGAAACCGCACCCTCAAGATCTCTTCCTCACCTCCACTGTCCCTACTCATCATTTTCTTGGTGTCCCCCTGGGCTGGCGGGAGGCGGCAGACACGGCCTCTGGGTAGGAGACCCCCGCCCAGAGCCTCAGTCTCACGGCAGAGCCGGACTTGCCGTGTGTCTCTGTCCCATTAGGACACCTGCTGTCTTGTTGTCTTTCCATCCTGGTGTTTGTAACAACCATCAAAGGAACGCCAATCTAGCAGCTACGAGACGCAAGCAAATATAGAGCCGCATAACGCAGCGATCAAACAGCCGCAGCAGCCACAGCGGGGCAGACCGAAATGGCCCTTCTCGACGTGAAAGCGGTCCGCAGACAGCAGTCCCGATGAAGGAAGGGTGCACGCGTACATGCACAGGCTCGCCCAACTATGAGGAGACAGCCGGGGAAACCTGGGATCCAAACATTCTGCAGGACACCTGGCCCGCCTGGCTCTTCAAAAAAGCGAATGTTTTCAGAAGGAAAAGAAGAAGCGGGGACTGCTTCAGATTACAACCAGCCTAACCAAGTGCAACGTGTGAATTTTACATAGAAAAAAAGTTATGGAAGACCTACCGGGAAATTCTAAGTATAGGTGACTTTGCAGAATACTTATCAGGTATTAGGTGTGATAAAGGTATTACACAGAACAATTTCCTTATTCTTCAGACATACATATTTAAACATGTGGGAGTAAAATATCATGATGTCTGCAAGTCCCTTCGAAAAACAACTGGTGAGGTTACCTTTCACCAGTTACTGGTAACAAACATAGTTTTTACCAGTTAACAAATTGGTAAAAGGTATACACGTGTTTGCTGTACTCTTCTTTCAAGTTTTTTGTAGATTTAAATTTTTTTCAGAAGAATTTCAGGAAAAGAATCTCTAAGTAATGAAAAATAAAACTTAGTTTTATTATTGTTTTTAATGTTTATTTATTTATTTATTATTTAAAAAAAATTTTTTTTTTCAACGTTTATTTATTTCTGGGACAGAGAGAGACAGAGCATGAACGGGGGAGGGGCAGAGAGAGAGGGAGACACAGAATCGGAAACAGGCTCCAGGCTCCGAGCCATCAGCCCAGAGCCTGATGCGGGGCTCGAACTCACGGACCGTGAGATCGTGACCTGGCTGAAGTCGGACGCTTAACCGACTGCGCCACCCAGGCGCCCCCATGTTTATTTATTTTTGAGAGAGGGGAGAGAGAGTGAGAATGGGAAGGGGCAGAGAGAGAGGGACACAGAATCCGAAGCAGGCTCCAGGCTCCGAGCTGTCAGCACAGAGCCCCGATGCAGGGCTTGAACTCACGGACTGCGAGATCATGACCTGAGCTGAAGTTGGACACCTAACCAGCTGAGCTACACAGGCACCCCTAAAACTTAGTTTTAAATATAAATTTGATGCTAAGGGGCACCTGGGTGGCTCAGTCAGTTAAGGGTCTGACTTCAGGTCAGGTCATAATCTTGCGGCCCGTGAGTTCAAGCCCCGCGGCGGGCTCTGTGCTGACAGCTCAGAGCCTGGAGCCTGCTTCAGATTCTGTGTCTCCCCCTCTCTCTCTACCCCTCCCCTGCTCATGCTCTGTCTCTCTCTCTCTCCTTCAAAAATAAATAAACGTTAAAAAAAATATTTAATTTGATGTTAAAACAATAGGGACCATAACACCCTGCTCCAGAAATGTGTCACGTGGCAAAATCTATGGTTTTGTTTTACATTCTGAACATTTACTGCAGCGAAACGCAGAGAAATAGGATATGAAGCCGCAAAACCCAGAGAAATAAAGACATGGCCGATAGCTTTGATAAAGACCCAGGGAGAAAGTGAGCACAGATCCCAAATGCACAGAGAGACACAGAGATGCTCTCACACGAAGTGGGAACAGCGCCCACAGAATGCTGTCCTCTTGGAAAACAGCCACTAAACAGGTTGAAAAAGTGGAAGCAGAACCGTTCGGTCAGGAGCTCAAGCACCAGCCCTGGCTCTTACCAGCTACAGGACACTGGGTAAGTTTCCCTTGTAACTACCCAGGTTTCCACTTCCTTATCAAAAGTGATGATTAAAATACAAAGATGCATCGGTTGCAGAGAGAATTACGTTCAACACTTAGCAAAGTGCCTGGCCGCTCTTATTATGATCACAGACATACTTCACAAGTTTTTGGGGGATGCCTGAGAACTTAAATAATCATCTCAGGGCGCCTGGGTGGCTCAGTTGGTTAAGTGTCCGACTCTTGATTTTGGTTCAGGCCGTGATCCCAGGGTCACGGGATCCAGCCCTGCATCAGGCTCCCAGTGGGCTGTGGAGCCTACTTAAGATTCTCTCTCTCTCCCTCTGCACTTCTCCCCTGCTCATCCTCTCTCTCTCTCTTTAAAGTGAAAAAAAAAATTAAATAAAGGTCATACTGAATAAGTGGGGGCCGTTTTTATTAAAGTCTGAATAGATACGTGTAAAACATTCTGCATGAGATCATAATGTTTAAGAAGAGATGCTCTAGACTGGGTAAGAAATTGTACCTTCGTATAGAAATTGCTAAGATGTTTTCTTTGTTGGGGAGCAAGGCACAGATAAGATAGATGGCCTCTGCCTCAAATCTGTTTTATTTAAAACAAAAACTGGCCAACTCGTCATTAGATTTTTCAGTGAGAAAGATACTGAGAAGATAGGAAAATGCATTAAGCGTGCCACTGCATACCTTTGACCTTTGACACCCTGATCACCTTTCTCTTCAGGTTTTGGGGTGTTTAGCCTTTTTTTCCCTTCAATTTCATTATATTTTAGAGGAGATGGGGTAGCCTACAGCCACGTAGAGTCATCCAGGTGTGGCTGCCCCCTGAAATAATGACATATCGTTTCGTGCTCAATCCTGTTTCTTTTTCCTCCAAGAAGGAGCTTAGGAGGTCCGTGGGGAACCCGACAAAACACGGTAGAAGCCGCGGGTGAGCAGAGAACCTGCCCCAGCCACCCTCACACTTTCTTCTTCCGTGACTTCTAGACACCTGTCACCTCCACGCCAGGTGTGAGGAAGTAGGAGATGGTCACCCAAGAGACCGAGAAGAGCTGCTCGGATGAGCAGATGAGGCCAAGTTTAGCATACAGGAGGGACTTCTCGTCCGTGTTTTCCCTAACGGCAGCAAGGAGCGCGAGAGAAACGGCTGCACAGTTGTACACAATGTTAAGGAGTATTCTTGGAAAGATCGGAGGTGAGGGTGAGTTAAGCTTTGCAAGCTGACGTTGTTTCCAACACGTTGAGGACGGAGGCGCCGCCACATTAGCCCAGCGGTCAGGTGTACCGCGTGCGGTGCTTAACTTTACGCATCAACTTGCTGGATCCCAGGGCACCCAGGCGCTGGGTAAACGGTATTTCTGAGTGTGTCCGCGAGGGTGTTTCCACAGAGATTCACGTTTGGGTACGTGGACTGGATAAAGCAGATTGCCCCCTCCTCAGTGTGGGTGGGCCTCAGCTTGAATAGAACAAAAAAAGGAAGGGAGAATTTGCTCTCTGTCCGGCTGCTTGCACTGGGATACGCCCTCCTGCCCTTGGGCTGGGAATTCTGCCATCAGCTCCCCGGAGTCTCAGGCCTTTGGACTTGGACTGGAATGTACCCCAGAGGCCCCTGGGGCTCCAGCTTGCACACAGCAGACCTTAGGACTTGCCTATAATTGCATGAGCCAGTCCTTATAATAAATCTCTCTCTCTCTCTCTCTCTCTCTCTCTCTCAATCCCTCCCTCCCATATATGAGATACTGTGTACATGTCATGCATAGATACACATGCATGTATCTCTAAATACATATATATCCTACTGGTTCTAACCAATATACTGAGATTTATGACTCATGGCATACGGACTGCAGCTGAAGCCGTGGATGCGGATGACATCAGCCCAAGAGGGCATGTCAGGAGCAGAGAGGACAGCACCTAGGACAGCATCCATACTTAGGAGCAGGAAGGCATCTGTAAGGAGAAGCTGAAGAGGGAGGAGCAAAACCCAGAAGCCCTGGTGTCACAGACCCCAGAGCACAACCACAGGAGAATCCTGGAAGGAGAGGCATTTTAACTAGGACTTGGACGCCCCCCTTGCCAACTTCAGACATTCAAATAGCAGATTTTCTACACTGACTTGTTGCTTTTCATTGCGTCTCTATATTTATTTGCAATGTCACTGCCGGGGAGAGTTGCAAGTGGAAACGGCTATTGCTTCTTAAAATGTTTTTCTTTGAGGCTCGGCGGGGAACTGACATGTGCCAAAATATCACTGCCCAGACCCCTTGTTGCTGGCAGGGGCACAGGCAGCCCGCGTGGAAGAACCACGTGTGATCAGCGTTAGCGGCACCGACAGTGGGCGATCAGACCACGGCTCCTCCTTCCTGGAGCCTTGTGGACTTTACACCAGCACCTAGGAAGCGTCCTTGTCCCACAGGGTTAGCCTGAGTTGAATGAAGCCTTTCTGTCTGCCTTCCGAGTTACGGACAAATCCAGGATAAAGGAGACCGGTAAAATCAGGAGGTGGGATGCTGACACTTAGGACTGCGTTCAGTACATAGTATAACTGTGCCTTCAGAAAGTCAGGGTCGTGTAACAAGGCTCGGGCACGCACAGCAGGGGACTACGTTTTATTAAGAGAGATTACACTAGACATAGTAATGCCGTGCACAGTCCTTAACTGGGGCCTGGTGTGGACACAAAAAAGCAAGTCCTGAGACAACCGTGAGACAGCTGGAAAGCTGAACTAGGACTTGACATAGGAGATACTGGGGCATTATTCATTTGGTCAGGTATGATGGTGATCGTGTGACTATAAAGTAAAAGTTCCATTTTTGGAAATGTTTATTTATCTTTGAGAGAGAGAACACGTGTGTGGGGGAGGACAGAGAGAGAGGGAGAGAGAGAATCCCAAGCAGGCTTTGCACTGTCAGAGCAGAGCCCAACATGGGGCTCGAACTCACGAACCATGAGGCCCGAGGCAAAGTCAGACACTTAACCAACTGAGCCACCCAAATGGCCCTAAAACTTTCTTTTTTATTTTAATATTTATTTTTATTTTTGAGAGAGAGAGAGAGAGAGAGAGAGAGAGAGAGACAGAGTGAGCTGGGGAGGGGTAGAGAGAGAGACACACACACATACACAGAATCCAAAGAAGGCTCCAGGCTCTGAGCTGTCAGCACAGAGCCTGACATGGGGCTTGAACTCATGAACCATGAGATCATGACCTGAGTTGAAGTCAGACGCTTAACAACAGACTGAGCCACCCAGGCACCCCCCTAGAAGTTTATTTTTTTTAAAAAAGGCATACTGGTGAAGCATTTAGAGGTGAACTGTCATAATGTCTATAACTCACATTGCAAATATGGCAGAAAAAATGTGGGAGAGGGATGTCTTTCTTTTAAAGAGATACACGACACAATATTTAGGGGTTTAAAATGTTTCACACACACACAAATTAATGAAACAAACAGAACAGAATTAGACATTACTAACGTTCACCAACATCTGGTCCCCCCTCCTTTCTGATGGCCTGGGCGGTGGCGGGGGGGGGGGGTGTTACACTCCGCTATGTTCTTGAAGTTAGTACCCTAACGGACAGGTCATCAGATCTGCCAATGGAGCATGAGCAGAAGTAATGAGGAACTTCAAGGGCAGCATCTGCTTGTCTGCACTGGCTCTCAGCCTGCTCTGGGCCTGCACCATGGAGCACTCAGAAGTCTCTTGTCTTGATGTTGGAGCCTCTGTCAACCGGGTCCGCAAGCAAAGACCCTTGCCTTCCCGCCGACCTATGCTGGACACAGAGCAATACATTTCGTTGCTTTAAAAACTGCTATGGGGCACCTGGGTGGCTCAGTCGGGTAAGGCTCCGACTTCGGCTCAGTTCATGTTCTCTGGGTTCATGAGTTCTCTGTGCTGACAGCTCAGAGCCTGGAGCCTGCTTTGGATTCTGTGGCTCCCTCGCTCTCTGCCCCTCCCCACCCCCCAAAAACAAATAAATGTAAATAAAAAAATATTTAAAAAAAATGCTGTAAGGCCACTGAGGTTGTTTGTTACTGAGGTATAACATAGCCTTTCCTGACTGATACAGTTAACAAGTATTGAAGCTGGGTGACAGGTTGATTTTATGATAAAATCAATACAATTTTTTACAATACAATATTTTCACAATAAAAGATTCAAGAAATGATCTGCTTTGAAAATGAATCTCCATCTCGCTGGCATCGCATCGAGACTTCGGCATATTAACGTCTTCTTTGTGGCGCTAAAGCCAACTCTACTGTCAGCATAACTATTTTGATAAAGAGGAAAGAGTCAGGACTCGGCTATTTGTAACATTTATTCTGATTGACAAGAATCAGGTTCTCTGGATTTCACTTTCCTTCCCCCATAAAAATGAAGAGTTTAGATGACACAGCCTCTGAGCTGCTTTCCACTTCTAAACTATAAAGGTTAAGTAATTTAGGTATGTATCCAATTATTTCTAAATGCATACAAACATATATGATAGGCAGCTGATTTTAAATCTATTTGCTTTTTCTTTGAGCTTAAATTTCTTTCTCGATCGTATTAATTTTGTTTCTTGTATAGATACACTGCCAAGGAAAACATTTTTAAGAAGATGGTGACTTTGAGGGTGAAAGCAAATAAATGTCACCTTCCCATCCCAAAGCATTCGCCAAATAGTAGCCCATATAAGGACTGAGTAGGTACGAAGCACCTTGAGGAGACCCAGGGCCAGAAGGGGGGAGAACTCAGTGTATGGTAAATATACATTTATAGAGATAAGACTGTTTACAACTCTTACTCTTACAAAGAAAGCTGGGGCTATTTTAAATGTCAGAAATTGGGACTTTAGTGCTATTTTAAGGCAATAAATTCAATACTTAAATAGACATAGTAATCAACAAGATACCACCCAGGAATAATATACTTTGAGAAGATTCCCTGGTGACTAAGGGCCAGAGGCTGGGAGCAAACACTTCCTTACGTCACTCTTCTGGTTTCCACGTGGAAGGATCTCACTGGAGTGACACTCTGGGCCCCTTCTACTCTCTCCTTGCCCCACGGAGGAAAAAAGGGCTCATATGACTGATTATCACCAAAGTCAGGACGGTGGTTCTGTTACTGCGATGGCTACTGAAGGTGGCAGGGGACATACAGAAGAAGCTTCCAGGTTGGATGGCCACTCTCGGTTTCTTGACTTGGTTAGTGCTTTCCAGTATATATCTAACAACAATGCCCTTACGTCATATATTCGTCTTTTGTGGTTTTCTGAATTTTCACTTTACAGTAAGAAGAGTCTGACTGGTCATTTGGGGCAAGGGACGTAAGGGTCAGTGGCTTGGCCCATTCCTTTCCCGTCTCTCTTTGGGGGGGTACCTATCTGTAGAAGTGGGCCTTCTCCACTCCTCCATGCCTTGGGCCGTAGGGGACCAGGTCCCCCAAAGATGGGGAGGCCAACAGTTATGACAGCTCCGGTAGCTGTTCAGTTCTGTCGGTGACTGAGGAAGTGGGTCTTGTTCTGGAGCCTGGCACCGGGAGGTCCATTTGGCTGCAGAAGGAAAACCCCATTTGCTAACAGCCAGGGCTAACGGCCCTAATGCCAGGGATCAGAGGGAGAGAGGAAAACCCTTGAAAACACCAACATGGATGTTGACTCTCCCACGCCCACACCCTTTTCTCAACAGGTTGGGTGGGGGGTAGCATAGGGCATTTTTTTTTTTTTTTGGTCTTATTTGTTACTAGCCAACAGTGCTATAGAAGACGAGAAAACAAGACAAGGGGAAAGGTGTTAAGTCGGATAGGTATCCGCAAGTAGAACGAAAGCCATCGGCAGCATTCCTAGGATGTGTTAAAAATAAGTTCGTTGGGGCGCCTGGGTGGCGCAGTCGGTTAAGCGTCCGACTTCGGCCAGGTCACAATCTCGCAGTCTGTGAGTTCGAGCCCCGCATCGGGCTCTGGGCTGATGGCTCAGAGCCTGGAGCCTGTTTCGGATTCTGTGTCTCCCTCTCTCTCTGCCCCTCCCCCGTTCATGCTCTGTCTCTCTCTGTCCCAAAAATAAATAAACGTTGAAAAAAAAAAAATAAGTTCGCAAGCAGAGCATGTGTGTGTTAAACACGGACAGAGAGGGAACGGAAAGACTAAGAGGTACCCGCAGTTCGTGACTCTAAATATTCACGAGGTTTTCATTCGACCACCCTGTCTGGCCCTCTGTGTCCTCAGTCTAAGAAATGCAAATAGAACCCCGAGCTGTGGAGCTGCTCACAATAGTGAGCTGGCTGGCAACAGTGATGGGGACAGGGGTGCCTGGCTGCGGGCACCCCTCCGGATTGGGTCTCCTTGTTCAAACGTCCATCTGGCCCTTGTGACAACAAAGCTGGCATGGTTCACGCAGCAAAGACAGACAGACAGACACACAGGTGACATTAACACAGCGTATCGAGGATTCAGGGAGTGAATCCTCACCCACCTGCTTGCGCCCAGCCCTGAGACCATTAGTGAACCCTATTTCTTCCCCTTTGCTCCTCCCTGTGTGACTTAACTGACTTAATGATCTAAGTGCTTGGAGCGGCTTAATTTGTCCTTCTGTGCTGGGATGTCCGGGACGGCTTGCCTGGACCACCTGACTGGTGGTGTCCAGCAGGCGATGACTATGGGATGAACCCCAACTAAGTGCACGGGAAAAACCAGGTTACAGTGCAGAAATGCTCTCTGGCATGAAGGCAATATTTAAAAGGAAGACCTCCAACCTAGGAGACTGGGAAAACTGATGAGTTTTTACAATTAGAAAGGCTTTAAGCAACAGATTAGGAAATAAATCCAGGCCAAAAATTCAATGGAAGCCTGATCAAATCTAAAGAGAAAAGACAACCCAGAAAACCCAAAGGCGAAGGAGATGTCCCCGGGGTTGGTGAGCTATGAGGAGTGTGGGCAAGCCCGAAGTCAGCCAGAGCAGGGCCTGGGGGCTGACCCCAGATGGCTCCTGCCTACCCCACCTTCTCCCCGACTTTGCTTGGGGGCAGAAAGAGGATTGCCATGGTCGAGGGCACAGGGTATGACCCGCAAACCCAAAAATACTGCTCGTGGCCCTGTCACCGATCACAAAACCGAGGAACTTATACCAGGTGAGACTAAAGAAGTGAAGAGTTTGAACAAATCTTAGGAAAACATAATGACTTAACAGAGCGAGAGAAAAAACAGATCCTGCTCTGAGCCACTTGGTCACTGTAGTTTTGTCTTTCCAAGACTGTCTGACAAAGGGAATCACGTCACCCTTGATGCCCGCAGCCAGGCTTCTTTCTCTGGGCGCCAGGCCCCCGACGTGGACCCTGGGTGCCAAACGTGTCAGTTGCGAGTCCCTTCTCGCTGCGGGCATAACCCCGTGGAATGGTCGCTCATCCTCTCTTGTGCCAAAGGACACTGGGTGGTGTCCAGTGTTTGACAATTATGGCTAAAGCTTCTACAAGTTTCTGTGTGAACAGAATGTTTTATTTCTCGAGGCTCAAATCCCAGCAGTGGGACTCCCAGGCATCCACTAAGTGTATGTTGAACTCTGGGGACACTATTGAGCCCCCCTCCTGGGGGCTGTGCTCCGTCCTGCACCCCCAGGATGCATGGGGTTCCTGCTGTCTCACATCCTTGTCAGCACTTGGCGTCATTGGGGTTTTTATTTTAATCATCCTAATAGGGTTGCAGTGGCTCCTTCTCATTCTTGTTTTCCCCCTCTTTCTTGGGAAACTTTGGGGACTGACTGATCATAAAAACAAACAAATGAACAAAAACCAAAACTCTGTCACTTATTACAGACCTGGAAGAAAAAGCATGGAAAGTGGCTGAGGGGGAAAAAAGATCTGAACAGCCAAAGAGCAAAAGAACTTTTGGACATCATCCGAAGAGGGTTTTAGGACCATGTGTTGTACAGGAAACATAAAAATAACGGCTCTCTTTCTGACAAGGCAAGACGACCACGCAAAGCCAATGGTGCGTTAAGGTGTTGGGGATACGTGTTCTCGCCTCCGGCAACCCCTCTGTGAGGCTGTGGAAAGACCCAGGAACCTAGAACGAGCACCCTCACAGCAGCAAAATGGCCTGTGAGCGAGCTACGCGAGCCCTTCACTCTCTCCCACTGTCCCATCCTTTTGAAGTTGCTGTTTTTTTTTTTATTTTTTTTTTCAACGTTTATTTATTTTTGGGACAGAGAGAGACAGAGCATGAACGGGGGAGGGGCAGAGAGAGAGGGAGACACAGAATCGGAAACAGGCTCCAGGCTCTGAGCCATCAGCCCAGAGCCCGACGCGGGGCTCGAACTCCCGGACCGCGAGATCGTGACCTGGCTGAAGTCGGACGCTTAACTGACTGCGCCACCCAGGCGCCCCTGAAGTTGCTATTTTTGATAACCATGTTTTCTTACCCCTGCTTCATGTCGGCAAGCAGGCTTTGGGGCTAAAAGCGTGTTCCAGTCTGGATCTAAATAGACACCAATTTCGTGCATGCACATACACACACACGTGTGTGTGCTCTGACAGTGTGTTGAGTGTTACAACAACCTGGAAAATACTAACTAACCAGACTTGGGGGGACCCAAGTACCCTATAAAACAAAGAGGTACAGCACAGAGCAGGCTGACCCAGAACCTGCGGCACGCCATTCCTGTGGGAAGACGCAACTTCCCCAGGAGGGGGCTTGCTGGTGGTGACAAACTTGGATGGGGGAGGCGGGGACCTGGAGGGGATGCCCCTGGGCCCTGGGGCATCCCTGTCTTGGTGCTGTGCTGATACCCGGGTTGCCTGCCGGATACCTGCCACTACAAGACCACGGTCAACCAAAGATTGGGGAGATAACAAGTTGGCTCCGTTCCACGCTACAGCTGAAAACATAATTACAACGTATTGTACATGGAGTCCTAAACAATACCAAAATTTCGTCTGCAAGCCACTCTGGAAAACAGTGTGGAGGTTCCTCAAAAAATTAAAAATAGATCTACCCTATGACCCAGCAATAGCACTGCTAGGAATTTACCCGAGGGACACAGGAGTGCTGATGCACAGGGGCACTTGTACCCCAATGTTTATAGCAGTGCTTTCAACAATAGCCAAATTATGGAAAGAGCCGAAATGTCCATCAACTGATGAACGGATAAAGAAATTGTGGTTTATATACACAATGGAATACTACGTGCCAATGAGAAAGAATGAAATATGGCCTTTTGCAGCAACATGGATGGAACTGGAGAGTGTTGTGCTAAGTGAAATAAGCCATACAGAGAAAAACAGATACCATATGTTTTCACTCTTATGTGGATCCTGAGAAACTTAACAGAAACCCATGGGGGAGGGGAAGGGAAAAAAAAAAAGGTTAGAGAGGGAGGGAGCCAAAACATAAGAGACTCTTAAAAACTGAGAACAAACTGAGGGTTGATGGGGGGTGGGCGATGGGCATTGAGGAGGGCACCTGTTGGGATGAGCCCTGGGTGTTGTATGGAAACGAATTTGCCAATAAATTTCATATTAAAAAAAAAATAAAAAAAATTTGGTCTGCAAATTGACAGACTATAATCTGAGAAGTTGGGGTGCCTGGGCTCACTCGGTTGAGTGTCCGAATATTGGTTTCAGCTCAGTTCGCGACCTAAGTGTCATGGGATGGAGCCCCGTGTCGGGCTCTGTGCTGAGTATGGACCCTGCTTAAGATTCTCTTTCTCTTCCTTGGCCCCTCCCTGAGCTCGCGCTTGCTATCTCTCTCTCAAAAACTAAAAACAAACAAAACAAACTGACAAGTTGTTGGCAAAAGGGTAGAGCAATACAACTAAAGATCACAACATTTCCAAGCGATGGGTGGGATATGGCCCGATTCGTATCTTAAAGCAACCATCTGGAGCTATGTAATAGGTCATGGGCGACGTAACTCAGACGGCAGTGCACCAGTGGGACAAGAACACATTATGTCACGGAAGTGGCGAACTGTGTTCCTGAAACTTTAGAATATCAAGGAAAATGTCCTTTGATAATAAGGGCTAAACAAAGACACATTCGCTTAACAAGGAAGCCATTTTAACAGCTATCCAAGGGAGTGAGCCTTTCATCCGACGGGGGAGAGATGCGGTTATGAGAGGGGGTAAAGAGAGCCAGTGATGGTGGATGGGTTACGGGCAGACATTACACAGAGCGAAGGAGCACTACCACGGAGACAAACTGGGGGTTAGCGGCTGCTGTTCTGCCAGACCTGTGATGCCAGCTGCCCAGTCATGTCTCTCCAGTGACAGCAGCCGACCTGGCTCGTGCCCCTGGGGGGGGGGGCTTCTGCTCCCCCTTCTCTCCAAGTGGGAAGTCCAGGACGTCCCTTGGACTCATTCGGCCCAGAGAGAGTTAAGAAGCATCAATTAAAAACGGGAATGTGAACCAGTGCAGCCACTGTGGAAAACAGTATGGAGGTTCGTTAAAAAATTAAAAACAGAGGGGCACTGGGGGGGCTCAGTCAATTAAGTGTCTGACTCTTGATTTTGGCTCAGGTCATGATCTCATGGTTTGTGGGTTTGAGTCTGCTTGGGATCCTCCCTCTCTGCCCCTCCCCTGCTTGTGTGCACGTGTGCACGCTGGTTCTCACTCAAAAATAAATAGATAAACTTAAAAAAAATTAAAAATAGAAATATCCTAGGATCCAGTAATTCCACTAGTGGCCATTTACTCGAAGAACACAAAAACATTAATTCAAAAAGATGTATGCAACCTTATGCTTGTTGCAACATTATTTACAATAGCCGAAATATGGAAGCAATCAAATGTCTTTCAATAGATGAATGAATAAAGAGGTGGTACACACACACACACACACACACACACACACACACACACACACAGTGGAATAGTACTCAGCCATAAAAAGAATGGAAGCTTGCCATTTGCAACAACATGGATGAACCCAGATGGTATTATGCCAAGTGAAATAGGTCAGAGAAAGACAATACCGTATGATTTCACTTAAATGTGCAATCTAAAAAACAAAACAGGGGTGCCTGGGTGGCTCAGTGGGTTAAGCGTCCTACTTTGGCTCAGGTCATGATCTCACGGTTTGTGGGTTCGAGCCCCGCGTTGGGCTCTGTGCTGAGAGCTCGGAGCCTGGAGCCTGCTTCGGATTCTGTGTTTCCCTCTCTCTCCGCCCCTCCTGCTTGCGTTCTTTCTCTGTCTCTCTCAAAAATAAACATTAAAAAATTAAAAAATAAAAAGTAAACAAGTGAACAAACAAGCAAATGGAACAACAAACTGACTCTGAAATACAGGGAACAAACTGGTGGCTGCCCGCGGGGAGGTGGGCGGAGGGATGGGTGAAACAGGTGAAGGGGATTAAGAGGCACAAACTTCCGGTTGTAAACTAAATAAGTCACAGAGACAAAAAGTACAGCATTGGGAGTAGAACCAATAAGATTGTAATAACCTTACGTGGTGGCAGGGGTACCTACACTCATCATGAGGAGCACTGAGTAACGGAGAGAATTGTACAATCAGTACGTTGTACACCTGAAGCTAATATAACATTGTACGTCAACTACACTTCAGTGATAAATAATAAATAAAGCTTAAAAAATAAATAGAACCTCCATCCGAGCACGACAACAACAACAACAACAAAATAGGTTGCCTAACAAAATAAACTCCTAAGGTTTTAAGGGTGCTGGTGTTTCAACATAACTCCCTCTCTTAGGAAAGTGGCCAAGAGGAAATCTGTCACAATGATGAAGCGTCAGCATACCTGGACCGCCCAAAATGCAGAAAAAGTTCTTTTAAAAATCAATACTATTAGATGTAAGTTAAACAAGTTCAAAAATGTTGTTGGTAAGTGCAGAGGTATAGAAATTGTATTAAAAGCTGCAGGAGAAATATTGTTGTTTTACCTGAATTCTTGGGCAAATTATATCAGTTTGGCAATTCTGAGTTAAAAAAGGGCTGCGTATCTTCTCTCTGACCTCATTATTTTACGTTTTTAAAGTTTATTCATTTTTGAGAGCAAGAGAGTGAGCACAAAGAGGGGAGGGGCAGAGAGAGAGAGAGAGAGAGAGAGAGAGAGAGAGAATCCCAAGGAGGCTCCTCGCTGACAGCACAAAGCCCGATGCGCGGCTGGAACTCACAAACCGTGAGATCACAACCTGAGCAGAAATCCAGAGTCGGCATTTAACCAACTGAGCCAGTTAGGTGCCCCTAACCTCATTATTTTAAACCTTATGAATATCCTCTGTTGGTTTTGTGGGCCAGATAAATTATTCTTTACATACGATATTTTCAGGCATGAAAATACAAACATGTGCATTTAACTAAATTAAGAAATAACTCCTGTTTTATAAAAACAATGGGTTTTTGTAAACTCCAAAAAATAATGCAAATCGTTTTAACATGGTTATTTCACTTCTGCTATCTGCATGTGATTTTTTAAACTATTTTTTTTAATTTATTAATTTTGAGAGATGGAGAGCAAGTGGGGAGGGGCAGAGAAAGAGAGGGAGGGAGAAGATCACAAGCAGGCTCCATACTGTGAGCGCGGAGCCTGATGTGGGGCTCGATCTAATATTAAGTTAATAAATAACATTGCCATCTGAAATCTTTGGTGATTAAAATGTATACAGATTACAAAAATGATCGATCACTCTATTAATACATACTTGCTTTTGGTGAAGTTCCAATTAAGACGGTAAATGTAGGTGGGATATATACTGCCTGTTACCCTACATTTGCTACTGTTAATTTGTTTTAAAAGGCTGAAATTAAGACTTTAAATTGTTATCTAACTACACGTATGTACATTTGTGTGTATTTAAATAAATAAACATGCACATTAAAATGTGTTTGACTGAAAAAGCTTATGAATGATAAAGAGAACAAACAGTTCAGATAAATATTACTTTGATCTTTGAATATACAGTGTGCTCTAAAGAAAACAGGAAACAACAAAAGAGTCCTTTGTCTCCAGTGGAAGACACAACCCCACAGTTAACTCTTATCTACTGAAGAGCAGAGTTTCAGGAGGCTGTTCTGTTTGTAGCACTGATTTCTTGAATTATTTTATTTTATTTCTATTATTGTTATTATTTTACGTTTATTTATTTATTTTGAGACAGAGACAGCACAAGTGGCGGAGGAGCAGAGAGAGAGGGAGAGAGAGAATCCCAAGCAGGCTCCACACTGTCAGAGCAGAGCCTGACGCGGGGCTTGAACCCATGGACCGTAAGCTCAGGACCTGAGCTAAAATTAAGAGTGGGATACTTAACCGACTGAGCCAGCAGGAGCCCCATCTTGAATCATTTTAAACAAAAGTTCCTCATTTCTAAAAAGCTATATTTACTTACCAGTATGCTTAATTTAAACCTTGCTTTTCTGGTTTTAATAATTTCTTATCTTTAGAAAACTCTGACATATGTTCATATCTTGATGTGACTAAATGTTTGATGACTCTTTTGATATTGCCCTTCCCTGATCTAGGTCTACAGTGAAAACAAAACTGGCAGCTCAAAAAAGAGAAAGTGATTAATTACATGGTGTTAAAATGTCATCAACATGAGTGTTTCAATTATTGTTTGCTTTTCCAGTTAAACAAAAGATAACTGGGGTTTGTGTATAATGATTGAGGCAAAACTGTTCAAGAACTGATGTTTGTTCTTAGATATGAAACCTTTTTAATTTGGTGGCAACTATAATACATACTCTACAAAAGAAACCAAAGGTCCTGGGTGTTTGTCAATATCCTTACTGAACATAACTTCCTTCCCTCTGGACCATCATTGACTCAATATACCCAAATGGAGGGTTCTACTCTTCTCCATTCTGATTAAATACCAAGGACTAATCAGAGCTATTCAGACTTATCATTTTCAGGTGGCTTCATAAACTACACAGCAGAAATTGGGTTTCTAGAAGTGCGGGGGGAAAAAAAAGAACCTCAATACAAAATGGTACCAGATACCAAAGAGACTTCCCAATGTAAAATGATACCAAACAGATGCCAAACAGACCTCCCAAGGGACAAAATTAGGATATCCAGTACTCTGTTAGGGAAGAGATGACTGCATAGACATATGTATTATTATCATCATTATTAGTTAAGCTTCCTAGGTAATTCTATTGTTTTGCTAGGGGCTGAGAACCACCGGCATAAGGTGTGAATTGCCCATCAGTTCTGCAAACTCACCCAATACTTGAGAGCGGAAAACCATTCATAGTATCAATGATACAAGTGGTGTTCCAAGCTCTTGGAGCTCTGTACCTGGGTACGGGAGCCCTGTGTTCTGACTGCACACACAATGTTGAGATGATTAGTTGTTACATTTTTAGCAACAAAATTGTAGCAGAACTTCCTGGGCAACTCAATCTTATTCTGAAAGTTCACATTATTAAATGAATACCACATTGCTTGTAGAAGAATACACTGATCATAGCATTTAAGTCTGTCACACACACTTATAGGTACCGCAATCTGTGATATTTAAGGTAAAAAGTCGAAATAGTCTTTTAACTAAAAAACAGCTTAGAATGTGTAGATATCTCAGACATCTAAAAATATCTTTAAATATTGTCATTTTATTCATGGACCTCACTGAAGAATGAAATGTTTTAAAAAATGCTATAATTAAAGAAACAATAATGTAATTATTTATACTGTGAGAATTATTACAACAGTAACAGATCAACACTATATACTCTACAATTCTAGCTTAAAAGCCTGTTGTTGTGTGGGGGGGTGTGCTTGGGTGGCTCAGTCGGTTTAGTGTCCGACTCTGGCTCAAGTCACGATCTCGCGGTTCACCGGTTCGAGCCCCGCGTCAGGCTCTGTGCTGACAGCTCGCAGCCTGGAGCCTGCTTCCGATTCTGTGTCTCCCCCTCTCTCTGCCTCTCCCCCACTCGTGCTCTGTCTCTCTTTCTCTCTCAAAAATAAATAAAAAAATTTTTTAAAAAGTTTAAAGCAAAATGTTGGGTCTTGAGATACTACTAAAATTAAGTAATTTGGGGGGCATGGGGTTCAGCCTAGTTCTGACTTCATGGGAAGCCACAGACCTTATTTTCATTTGTTCAACAAGAAGAACAAATATTTTCAAGCGTCTAATTTGTCTCGGGCACTACAGAGGACCCTGGGATACTATGGCCTGTATGAGGTACAAGGGATGATGCTCCTGGATCTTACAATCTAGCAGTAATCAGGTGTTGGTCCCGAAGAGCCAGAGACATTCTTCGACATAATTTAGAAATCAATCCTGGCCTACAGACTTGAAAAAGAAGAGTGTTCGACCCCAAATAATGAAACTCGGTATGTGTCTCTGGGTTACATTTTCCCCAACTAACCCATGCACCAGCAGCATTACAGGGATGTGTCTGTTAAAAATACATGTTCTTACTCTCATATTTAATAGGAGATAAAATTGCCTTTCTCTTTGGGGCTGAAAATGACTTTGGGCTCTAAAGGCCGGAAGATTCCAGGACATTTGCTGGGTTATGATACACTGTCATCAATCACAAGGATTCCAGACTGGGCTGTCTGGCCCTTGGGCTCTACACCCCAATGCATCTAGTACTTGAAGGAGACATCTCAGTTGTTTAAAAAGCTATCGGTGTGATAAGTAGGATATTGGGGAACTTTCTCCTTCTCTTTCTCTTTCAATGTGAGGACTGACCCCCAGCAAAACTTTGACATTGTCTCTCCTTTCTCCTAACTACTACCATGACCTGTTTGTAGAAAAAAGACAAAGTCTCCAGCGTGGTGCGTACCCGGCATCCACCTCCTGAGTGGCAGCCAATCGCAGACATAACATGTGACAAATGTGTGGGGAAACACAGAGGCTTGCGCTGTTGTTGATGAATGGGGATTAAAAGTCAGGTCTTCCTTCCATGTCTTCCAAGCCCCCATTTAACTTAGCTGGGCTTTCTAATTTGGAGATACATAATTGTCAGGTGACTTTAGATGAGATGACATACATAGTTTTGCTACTGGGCACGTCTATAGGAATGTTGCTTATGCAAACAAGGTCTGTCTCATTTCCTGAATTATTTATAAATTTGGTTGCTTAATATAAACTAAGTATCCCAGGCAACACTCTGCTCTCGATCTGGGGATTTGACAAAGGAACTTTCATTGACTGCTGGGGTTGCAGATAAATGTAGCACACTGGCTTTTTGGGCCACAGTCCAAAGTGGGCATATTCCCATCCCCCAGGACAGGTGGGCAAACTTAAAATAATTAATTAACGATTTAAAGAATTGTGTGGTCTCCAATGAAAGAAGCTTCATTTTGAGAATGAAAATGCTTCTTGGAGAGTATAAATATGCTTCTGGGTTTTGATTAAATCTCTGAGCCAATAGTCTCTAATTTTTTTTTTTTAAATCACACATGCCATCAGGAAGAGGGCAAAAAATTTTAAGCATATAATTCCATGTGTGTGCCCATAAACACGCACAAATAAAAGTTATGGAAAGGGGTAAGATATAAGCAGAAGTCCTAATATTTTTTATCCTGCCTCAATGTATATTGTCTTAGGGATCATAGCTCAATGCTAAAGAAACTGTGTCTTAAAAGTAATAAAAATCACAGCTAATACTTACAGAATGTTTGTAACATAAAGCACTCGGTGCTTTATATATGTAATCTCACTTAATCCTCAAACAACTGTAGAGAGGGAATAATACTATTTTCCCCATCTTACAGATGAAGGTCCATTGCTCAAGCTTGCACTGCTAACAAGAGGGAGAGCTGCTGGTGAAACTTAGATAGTTTGAATCCAGAGGGCATGCTCTTGCCATGCTGTTACTGAAAAAGTGACCTTAGTTTCTGCAATATACATATTTTAAAGTTTACTTATTTATTTTGAGAGAGGGAGAGAGAGAGAGCAGGGGAGGGGCAGAGAGAGAAGGAGAGAGAATCCTAAGCAGGCTCCACGCTGTCAGCACGGAGCCCGACGTGGGGCTCAACCCTACGAACTGCGACGTCATGACCTGAGCCAAAATCAAGCATCAGATGCTCAACTGACTGAGCCACCCTGGCGCCTGTCTGCAATATATTTTCAACTTCTCTTCCTTTTGTTTTTTTATTGTTTTAAAATGATCAAAGAATGACTGAGTATGGTTTAAAAAATGTAAATGGTAAAAAAAAAAATGTACAAGAGGAATGAGAGAAGTCTCCCTTCCCTGCTGACTCTATTTTCTAAGTAAGTTGCTAAAAGATCCTAGGTATTGTGATATCAAATACAGGAAACATTTTTTTTCCCCCTCAGAAGTACAACTGAGTCATTTCTGCCTTTGTTTGGAGTTCTGTCCCGGTATTGGCAGAGTAACTCATACGGGGCAAAATTTACAGAACAACCATGTGGAGGCACTGCAGAGGGGAGCGCGGGAAGGAACTGGAGGGGAACTGACAGTTAGAAGAAAGGTACAGTTCTCATGAGCTTCCCGCTTTCACAGCTTTTTGCGCAAGGACGAGCCTCGGTGTGCACTATTCATGGAGGCTAAAGCTAAGACACCTGCAGATGTACTGGTTGAGATATCAGAGGAGAAACTTTGGGGCAACCACAAAAGCTGGAAAATAAAGGGAGAAGTCTCAGGAAGGATGGAACTACGGAGCAGGTGCCCCAAATTATGTGTGTAAATGCTGCTCAAATCTCTGGCTGGCCCTTGATGCATGAGCATGGATGATTCCAAGCAACACAGCTAAGGCTAAAAGGACCAACGAAAGATCGCAGCACTGCCCACTGTGAGAGAGGCAGAGTTCATGTTCAGATAAGTTAACCACCTGCTAAAACAAAATAATCGTACTATTCAGGAGAACGACAGAATCCAGAGTCTATAGTCTGTCACATAATGTCCAGAATATAACCCAAAATTATTACACACGTGAATAAACAGTAAAACATGACCCATATTGAAAGCGGTATCTCTCAAACTTTTTGAACTGAGGGCCCCTTTACATTCAAAAATTACTGAGGATCCTAACAGGATTTTGTTATGCATACTGTATCTATTGATGTTTACATGAGAAATTAAAAGTGACAAAATCTAAAGATATTTATTAATTCAAAAAAAAACAAGAACAAATCTCATGTATGTTAACATCAACAACCCACATTCATGGAAAATAACTATTATTTTCCAAAACAGAAACAATGAATGAAAAGAGGGGTGTTGCTTATATTTTTTCAAATTTCTTTGATGTCTATCTTAATGGAAGGTGAGCAAGACTCCTAAATTTGTCTCTACGTTCACCCTATTGCAATATTTTGGTTTTGTTTAGGTTATGAAGGTAATGTGCCTCCCATGGGTGGAAAGATAGAAATATTTTAATAGCCTTTCCAGATAATTGTGGATATTCTTTTATACTCTGCTAAAATTTGACAAGTGCTTGTTTCTTAAATGTTTGTTGCAGTGTGGAATTTGAAGCTGTATTATAGTCTGCTGTATTTCACATTCTATTCTATTAAAATCCATTATTTTATACTGCACTTTTAATGGGGATCTTTTATTCATGCACAGTTTACAACATTAGCTTTGGCCATTTATAAAATAATGACTCATTGAGTTATGTAGGTCTTTCAAATATTGGCACACTTCATTGTTCAATATTAAAAAAAAATAACTCACTAATATCATTACTGATCTCATCAGGCAAATCTTTACATATCAGGAAACTCTAATGCTCAGGATAGTGGATACAAGTTTTTCAAAATTCCAATTTTCACTTGAAATTTCAAATTTTATCGTGGGCAAAAAATATTGTCACTTTCTTTGAAGTTAGACACTCACATGACTCTTTTTTTTTTGTTTTTTAGAAAATATCTATCAAATGCTAAATTTTGAGAGAACAGTGGGACTGCCTATTGTTCTTTTCTTTTTTTAATGTTTATTTATTTATTTTGAGAGAGAGCACCGTGGGGAAGGGGCAGAGAGAGAGGGAGAGAGAGAATCCCAAGTATGCTCTGCACTGACAGAGCAAAGCCTGATGGGGGGCTCAAACCCACAAGCTGTGGGATCATGACATGAGCAGAAATCAGGAGTCAGATGCGTAACCGACTGAGCCACCCAGATGCCACAACCTATTGTTCTTTCAATTAGAAAGGATGTTTCATGAAAGAGTCAGCTAGTTCTGCTGAACCAACCACATAAGTACTTTTTCTATCTGCTTCATTGTGCCGCAAAAGTGACTCATGCATGAGTCACATCTTGTGACAAGGAATATTAAAAAGATGTGTACTCAAAGGTTGAGATTTATTTATTTATTTTTTTTTTTAAATTTTTTTTTTAACGTTTTTTTTATTTATATTTTTGAGACAGAGAGAGACAGAGCATGAACGGGGGAGGGTCAGAGAGAGAGGGAAACACAGAATCGTAAGCAGGCTCCAGGCTCTGAGCCATCAGCCCAGAGCCTGACGCGGGGCTCGAACTCACGGACCGCGAGATCGTGACCTGGCTGAAGTCGGACGCTCAACCGACTGCGCCACCCAGGCGCCCCTCAAAGGTTGAGATTTAAAGAAACTAATGGTTTATCTGGCTTTATCAAAGAAATTGTTTTTTTAAATATTTATTCGGTTTTTGAAAGAGGGGTGCAAAGAGGGGGACAGAGGATCGGAAGTGGGCTCTGTGCTGTCAGCACAGAGCCTGATGTGGGGCTCCAACTCATAAGCTGCGAGATCATGACCTGAGCTGAAGTCAGACAATCAACCAACTGAGTGACTCAGGTGCCCCTATCAAAGAAATTCTTAAGTAACTAGCCAATAGTACAGTTTAGTGCTATTGCCTTGATTCATGCTAACGTGCCAGTGGTTTTATGGACAACTGCTTTTGCACCATCAATGCCAATGTCAACACATTGAGACAGATAACATCTTAGTATTATTATGAAAATGGTGTTGACCTTGCAGTCCCCCAGAAAGCATCTTGAGGAACTTCAGGAGCCTGCAAACCATACTTTCCAGAGCTTCTGCACAAGTGAAAATGTAAACTATGGAGACAGACCTCAAGATGATCCAGATGTTTGAATTAGCAGACAAGTAATATAAAAACAAAGATGGGGACAAAACATAAGAGAGTCTTAAATGTGGAGAACAAACAGAGGGTTACTAAAGGGGTTGTGGGGGTTGTGCGGATGGGCTAAATGGGTAAGGAGCATTAAGGAATTTACTCCTGAAATCATTGTTGCACCATAGGCTAACTTGGATGTAAATTAAAAAATAAATTAAATGAATTAGCAGACAAGCAGCTATTATAAATATGCTCAAAATATTAAATGGAAATGTGCTCAGAATAAGTGATTGATTAAGAAATCTCAGCAATCTGCAGCTCTGAAGTTTAAAGAATTCACTGGATGGGTTTAACAGCAGAATGGAGAGGAAGTGTGCAGCCTACGTTTAAATCGTGGTTACGCTCCTCCTCCCCGGGGGCAGAGTGTCTATGTAAGTTATTTGGAATTCTGCGTTGGAGATTTGTCTCTTCTTTCCCATTTGTTTATTCAAGCATATATTTATATCAATGGGATTCATGAATACTCATTTTCTGCTTTGGTTTATAATCCTACACTCCTTTATTTATTTATTTTGTTTCAACTTGTTCCGCATCTGGCCAATGGGGAGGTCTTTCACTTGGTTTCTGAGTCTCTTTGACATATTCCCATGATTGTGGGTTTTGTTTTGTTTTGTTTAGCACTTTCTTACTTTCTGGCTCTACAACATCCTTCAGGCTCATCTTGTAAATATTCTATAATGCCCCATCCTAAAACCAGCCATTTCTCCAAGGAGCACTTTTACCGAAGAATGGTATTAGAAGCCAAGATCTGGGCACTAAGTGTGCTCATTGCTACTGAGCTGCCATTGCTTCGGGGTCATCTTAGCTGAGAGCAAGGACATATATGTGTACATACTAACCAATGTATATGCACGTATCTAAATATTTCTATTGTAATCATCTGCATCTATACTAAGCTAAATGTGAGTTTACACTGATGTTTCCAATGCCATTCCTTTATCACATGGGTGATCCTAGCAGCAGCCCCCTTCCCCCCCCCCCTCCCCCCACCTGCCTGCCCCACTGGCTTATCTGTGTTCTCCCACTCCAGCAGGGAGAAACTGGCCTCCACCATTTACTCAATTGTCCACTGACTTAAGAAAAAAAATCTAAATGTTAGTATCCATTGCTGGCATTATTCATACCGAAGCTCCACTTGTCCCAGATCTGGCCAGAAGGATCGCTTTCAGTCTGAGTCCTTTCTCACTTCTGCCATTCTTTGAGCATCTCACTGTATTCTCGCACAATAAGATATTCTGGGCTTGCCTTGTGTTTTCTCTGTCTGAGATACAGAATCAGCCGTCTACTGAAGAAGCCATAATCCATATCCTCTTTTTATTAAGACATAATTCTCATACCATACAATTCATCCATTGAAAATGTACAATCCAGGGGCACGTGGGTGGCTCAGTCAGTTAAATGTCTGACTCTTGGTTTCGGGTAAGGCCACAATCTCACGGTTTGTGGGTTCAAGCCCCACATCAGGCTGTGCGCTGACGGCTCCAAGCCTGCTTGGGATTCTCTCCTTCCTCTCTCTATGCCCCTCGCCTGCTCTCTCTCTCTCTCAAAATACATACGTAAATTAAACAAATAGAATGTACAATTGAATGGTTTTTAGGATATTCTTACAGTTATGCAACCATCGCTATTCAATTTTAGAACATCTCCATCACCCCCAAAGAAGCCACGTATACTCGATCATCCCCCAATGTCTCCATCCCTCCCAGCCTACATGGTGGCCTGTGTCTTCAGAGCCTAGTGTACACGTGCACGTGTGTTTGTGTGTATGAGTCACACAAAAATGGCCACTAAGGGATTGGCAGGAGGAAGAGGCAGTATCTGGGAAATCATGACCACAGAGGATCTAATGCAGAGGGTAAGCTTTCCATAGAGGAGGGTAACAGAGGAGTTTGGTCAAGTTCCCCACAGCTGGCAGTGGGGGGTGGGAAGGGTAGGGCAGAGCCCTGATGATCACTTGAGAAAAGCAGATGATACAAGGTAACAATGAATAATTCGGATTCTAGAGTCGATTGTTTGAGGCTTCACTCTGTAAGGTATAGCTATGTAACTCTCAGCAGTTTAAAGCCTCAGTTTCCCTGTTTGTGCAACACCTATCTTTTGCCTCGTAGGTGGCGGGAGCTCATAGGCACATGTGGTCATTGTTGGTACTTATGAGTGGAACCTGCAAAATCTTGGTAGGGTGTGGAGTACAGTGTCTGGTCAAGAGGCCTTCTCAGAGGGCGTCCCCTACCATAATGTTTCTGTGGGGACGATGTCCTTGGGTGAGGCTTACTGGAACCTTCCAAGACTTGGGGCATGGGATTTACTGGGTTTACCATTCAATCATTCCCTCTTGGAGGCGAGTATTCAGGGTAGGTGGGAAAGGGAGAGCTTCTGGAGGAAATCCACTCTGGAGACTTAGAGAACCCTTGAAAACAAGACTATCTAAAAGCATTAAAAAGAGGCCCAAAGAAATTCAGAGGGGCTGTTGTGATTTTTATTTTGGTACTAAAGCACGCGTAAAATTTTGCACCCCTCTTTGGATGTACCGTGACCATTTCTCGTGCCTTGAAGTTATAAATACTTAAAATGCCTATTTAGTACTTAAAGAGCTTTACATTAAAATTAACACAACCATGTGACCTTGAACACAATCGTATACATATTCTTTCTATCATCTTCGCATAGTTTTATATCATAGAACGTGTAGATTACAAGTGTACCTGTGTGTTACCGTGTAGGTAGGTCATTAAGATTTAACAGGGTATACACAAGTTTCTTTTAAAAAAACTTTTTTTTAACGTTTGTTCACTTTTGAGAGACAGAGAGACAGAGCACGAGTGGGGGAGGGGCAGAGAGAGAAGGAGACACAGAATCTGAAGCAGCTCCAGGCTCCGAGCTGTCAGCACAGAGCCCGACGTAGGGCTGGAACCCACAAACTGTGAGATCATGACCTGAGCTGAAGTCGGACGTTTGACTGAGCCACCCAGGCGCCCCTATACACACTTTCTTATACCTATCTTTTATATTGTATCTTCAATCCTGAAGATATAATAGCAATCATTCCCAGGGAGCTTGTGTTGAAAGAGGTCTTCAGTTCACAGTCCCAACTGTTTCTTGTGAAACCTTTCACATTTTAAGAGCTTGTGAACCTTTAGCTCAGGATTCACCAAAATTTTGGCTTAAAAATATAAATTCAAAAACCCTGTGGCAGACTGTGTTCCTGACTATCTGTAATCCCCTTTGTACCCAGTAATACACTTGTAGCTGGGTACATGGTTGGCCCGCACGAGGATATTTTTTTAGGCCCATTTTGCTGCCAGGTGTGACCTGCGGAAAGGGGTAAAAGGGACAGGTGCCAACTCTAGAGCTGGGACGTCCCCTCATGTCGTCTGCCTTGCTGGGCCCAGGGAGCAGCCATTTTACACCTAGAGACGAAGTCCCCATGTCGAAGGCGGCAAAGCCATCCTACGTGTCCGGACTGCTAACATTCTTGTCTAAGCCATCACATTCATGGGGTCTCTGATACAGTGGCCCAGCCTTTCCGCTAATATACTACTCGCTTGTCAATTGCTTGGGGCAAGATAGTTTTTCTTTGTAACACTTTACTTAGTTTTGAGAGAGCGCAAGCGGGGGAGGGCCAGAGAGACAGAGGGGGACAGAGGATGTGAAGTAGGCTCTGTGCTGTCAGCACAGTGCCCGACGCGGGGCTCGAACTCATGAACTGCGAGATCACGACCTGAGCTGAAGTCGGGGGCTCAACGGACTGAGCCACCCACGCGCCCCTCAGGCAAGATAGTTTTAAAATATACTCTCCTTTTCCAAAAGTCCAGAGTTCTGCTTTGTTCCTCACATAGCTTTTGCTAGACTAGTTTGTCTCTCCACCTGTGGTTGGTAACATGTCGGCAAGTGTCCATTTTACCAGGGACACCTACGTTCTCCTGCGTGTTTTGTGCAACAGAGCTGTGTTCTACAAGGGGTGGCTTCTGCCATTCAGGCCTGGCTGTATTCTAAGAGCTCACGGTTGGCCACTCTGAATCATACCCATTTCATATTACATAGAAGTAAGCCTTAGAAAAAGGTCAAGGATGTGGCAAATCAAAACGACTGTCAGCCGCGAGCTTGCTGGAGGCCAGGGGGCCAGTCCTATGGACAGATGGGAAGTAATAGTAACCGGATACCCAAAACTCCGGCCCTACCTTCCTCTCCCAAACTGACGCTTCTTGTGCCTGGTTCCTACTCTGCTCCTGGTGCACATCTTTTACTGAAAAAGAGAAAGGAACAAAAGGGAATTAAATTTCATTGGCCGCCTTAACATTTAGGGAGAGACTGTGCAAACGGTGATTAAGAACATGGGGATCGGAGTCAGATACATCAAGGTTCAAATTCCGGCTTCGTGACATACTAGCAGCAGAGTTTGATTAAGTAACTTGATCTCAGTGCCCTCATCTGCAAAATGGGGGTAATAATACCAACTTCAAAGTTGTCTGGACATTAAGTAAAATAACGTATCTAAATGTCTGAAGTGGACTAAGAAGGAAGCTGATAAGTGGTAGTTAATAGTATCTATTCTTTTCTCATTTCCTCATGCCAAAGATTTTGTATGCTGATTTCATCAAGCCTATAAAACATGGGCACAATCCCTCCCATTTTACAGATGAAGAAATTGGAGTTAAAGAACTCGTGAGTGGAAACAGATATCATACTAGCTGCATTACAGATGGAGAAATGGAAGCATAGAGTCTTTAAGTAACTTGTGAAGCAATTATTGAGATCGGATCCAAAGCCGAGTGCGTCTGACTTGACATGTTGTAATGGTCATGGTGATATCTGTTGTTTGCATCAGCTTTGAAGAACCAATCCTCACAGACTGGGACATGCTTACGACTGCTTTCAGTAAGAACCAGAGTCACAACTGTTCAGGAAGGAGCTAGAGTCTCTATGTTGCCTTCTATACCTTATGCCCTGCTCACCACAGTATAGCTACCATCTGTCACCACACAACCCTCCTCCAGAACCAGCGACTATTATTCCCTACGCTGTGCAGTGTGGTAATTTCAGTGTGTAACATTCCTGGTTCTACAATAAAATCTTCTAGACGATCACTGTAATTAGATTCAATTATTGGGGCAAAAGAGAGATTACATAGCTCTTTAAAGCAACCCAACAGTAGTTCTCATCTACTTGCTTCTTTTTAAACAATTTTTTAATGTTTATTTATTTTTGAGACAGAGAGGGAGAGAGTGGGAGAGGGGCAGAGAGAGAGAGACAGAAACTGAAGCAGGCTCCAGGCTCTGAGCTGTCAGCACAGAGCCTGACGCGGGGCTCGAACCCACAAACTGCGAGATCATGACCTGAGCCGAGGTTGGACACTTAACCGACTGAGCCATCCAGGTGCCCTACTTGCTTCTTTCTTTAATAATATTTTATTTAGCATCATAGCACTCAATTAAATTTTTTTTTTATCTGTCTTTTAAAAAATGTGATGTTAGTTTCAGGTGTAAAACATAGTTATTTGGCAATTATACGAATCACAAAAGATCACCACAGTAAGTGTAGTTACCGTCTGTTGCTATACAATGTTACTACAGTATTATTGACTATTATCCCTGCCCTGCACTTTCTGTGACTTATCTGTTTTGCAACTGGAAGTTTGTATGAGGTTGTATTACTTTAAAGTTTACTTATTTATTTATTTATTCTGAGAGAGAGCAAGAACAGGGGAGGGGCAGAGAGACAGGGAGAGAGAGAATTCCAAGCAGGCTCCACGTGGTCAGTGCAGAGCCTGACGCAGGACTCGATCTCAGCAGGAGAGATCACCATCTGAGCTGATATCAAGAGTCAGACGCTCAACCGACTGAGCCACCCAGGCGCCCCAAGATTATATTATTTTAAATAGCATTATGTCAGGTGTTCTGGAACACCTGTATTTGAATTTATAATCTGTTGATGAGCCAACATAAAGATATCAAAGTAATTAGCATCTAATAAAAGTGTACAACAATTTAGATTGTACAGTAATTCCAACAGCTGAGCTATAAATTCCTGACTTTCTCAGCACCAAAGTAAACATGAGTATCAGAAAAGGGGAAAGATGAACTTTTTATCACTTAGGATTTTTTATGCTTACCAAAAGGACTGTCAGTATACATTTTAAAATCATACATAACTTTTACACATACATGAAAAATCACTTAAATAAATTGATCAAGGTATTCCTGAAAAAAAACCAAAAACAAGGAAAGGAAAGGGGAAAGATATAAGAAGAAGCAAAGTTTTTCCTTGTCCTCTGCTTCAAGAGAAATTTCAGAAGTGGCACTTTACAGAAGGTATCATAAAAGGTGCCCTCAACAGCAGCCGCACAGCAGATGCACTCATGGGACCCAGCTGGCTTTTTCTTTCCACTTTGGGCAGAGCTGAAGGTATAACGTGGAAGAAGATTTTGCTCAGGATCCAAACGTGTGGTCGACCTACGGCAGAAATGTGCGTGGCAGTGGGAGTATGCTCATAGCAGCATACTTTTCAAACAGTCCTCCTAAGCACACCTTGTCTTGGCTGAGATCGGAGAGAAACCAGGCAGGAGAACATTTCAAACTCCTCTGATGAACACCTACACGAGGAATTGACATTCTGCGCTTGAGGCCGAGGGGACAGCCATATGCTCTCAGTCCCGCCTCAGCAGATGGTTTGGCTTGAGCCCATTTTGTCAAGACCTTACCAGGACTCTGGACTCCGGGCAGGCCAGTCCACCTGCTGTTCCCACCCCCTTCCTGAACTCCGCGCAGCATGCCCCGAGGATGTTCACGGGCACGTTTAACGGACGACCTGTGCCTCTTACATACATGGGTAAACGGGAGTCCGGCGCAGAGCTGCTACCCAGCCAGCCAAACGGGAGCTCAAACATTTCAGCTCACCTTTGCAGCTAAGCTGGGACCCCGGGGCGTATGCCGGGGAGAGCGTGGAGTTCTTATGGAACACGGTCTCCTACACCGTTCCACAGCCTGGGAAAACTACTTCTTCCTGCCTTTGCTGGAAGAGCCTTTACCGCGCGCGCCAGGCTGGGGAGGCCCGAGCCAGAGGCTCCCGGAACGCTCCGTCATCCGGTCTGGGCGGGGCGAGGCGGTGAGGGGGCGGGGCCTAGGGCGCGGACCGGCACTGGAGAGAGGCTCCGGGGGGCGGGACGTGGGCGTGCCCGGCGTGCGCGCGGCGGCGAGCGCGCGGCGGGGGCGGGGCGGCAGCCGCGGGCCCACGCCGTAAACATACAAGATGGCGGCGGCGGCGGCGGCAGCGGCGCCTGGGGCCTTGGGCGCCTTGCAGGCCGGCCGCGCTCGCTTGGTGGCCGCTTGCTGTGCGCGGCTCGGCCCCGGGTGGAGGCTGCCCGGCTCCTTGACGGGCCCGCGGGTCGGCCCTGCGATGTGGGCCCGGGGCTGGGCGCCCGTGGCCGGGGGCTCAGCCCCGCGGAGGGGCTACAGCTCTGAGGTGAAGACGGAGGACGAGCTGCGGGTGCGGTACCTGGAGGAGGAGAACCGAGGTGAGGGGCGCGGCGCTGGCGGCCGCGGGTCCTGGGAAGGGGTCGCAAGGTCAAGCGTCCCGGCTGACGTCAGCGTCTGTTGCGCGGCCCCGGTCGAGACCCCTCCCCTCCCCCACCCCAGCTTTGCGCCCAGGTAGTGCTTTCAGTGCCTAAAGGTGTGCTACGGAGCAGCTTACCTGTAACAGTGGCCCCACTCAGCGCCGAAGACAGAAATGCAGCTTGCGCCCTCATCTCTAGACGAGCCAAGGTCAATAAACCGGGTGTGTGATATTTGCTTCCAGGTTTTGTGCTGGCTGTGTAATCTGTCAACTCAGATATCGGGGGTGGAGGTGGTGGCGGGGGAGGGGGGAGAGTTTCAGGAGCTGCAGTGAGAATGCACTTCATTCTGAAGAGTCTCACGTGTAAAGCTGTTCAGCCGCAGCAGTTTCTCCCCTAGTTTGTTTTAGAAAGTTAGTTTGGGGGACTGGATTCCGATTCCCTTAAAACAATTTTCGGGCATGTTTTTGTGTTCCGGGTACCGCGCTAAGCCCTGGGGTCCCAGGTGTGGGTGGTAACTGGTCTTGCCCTTGAGCTACCTGCGGCGGAGTGGACAGATGCATTGGCAATACAGTACCGCGGGGGGAGGGCGGGGGGCGGGGAAGGGCTGGGAAGGACGGAACTGTCTGCCTGAGCTCGGTTCCTTTCCTTTGCCCACTTGGGTCGCGAAAGGTGGAATAGCGGCTCGCCAGAGGACCAGTCATTTATTTCGACGTGTAGTTATCGAGCACCTATCATCTGTTAAGCAGACGTGCAAAAGGAGTTAAGTCATGACTGCTCTTAGTATCTTCCAGCAGAGTGAGGGAGATACTGCTGACCCAAAGGCTTTGCTGACTTTGAATTTGGGGAGAGCTGAAGGGCTGGAATACCCCCAAGAGGCTTGTGATCAGTAATGTTTGGGGATTGGAGGACTTGACAGGGGGATTCTGAGCATCGAGTTAGGGTTGTCCAGATGACCTGGGTTCCCAGCCATTCCTTACTAGGCAATAGAATTTGGGAGTAGTGCGGGTTCTTAGGCAAACTTTCTCTGTGCCTCATCTTTCACGTGCTTATAATAGGAAAAGTAATACCAACGTTGTATGGTGGCTGCGAAGATTAGATTAGGATGCTAATACAGATTGCCTACTAAGTGTCTAGCTCACAGTGGATGCTCATGGTGGAGTATGAGGAGTTATTTCATTTGTTGTTTCTTTTTTTTTTTTTAATTTTTTTTTAACGTTTATTTATTTTTGAGACAGAGAGAGACAGAGCATGAACAGGGGAGGGGCAGAGAGAGAGGGAGACACAGAATCCAAAACAGGCTCCAGGCTCTGAGCTGTCAGCAGAGAGCCCGACGCGGGGCTTGAACTCACGGACCGTGAGATCATGACCCGAACCGAAGTCCGACGCTTAACCCACCGAGCCACCCAGGCGCCCCTCATTTGTTGTTTCTTACTCCAGCGACCAGAGCACGTTCAAACACATGGAATTGAACGTGTTGTGCTTTTTTGGGGGGAAATAACGTAGGGCACGTGGGGCCGTAGTGTAAGGACAGGCAGAATATTGAGAAATTCGGCTGGAAAGTAGATCGGGGCTGGGACGATTAGAGCGTGTTTGGGTAAGTTTTTGGGTCTTACTGGCATTTCAGTTATGTTAGGTGTACCTGTAGTACATTAGATACAGAGGTGGTCCGTTCCGCCAGTAAGGTGCGCCCAGTTCTGTATCGTCTGTGTGATGGGGGAGCATGAGGCAGACGGAGGGGCAGAGCCCAAGGTAGCACCCCCCTGTCCCCACCCCGGGTGGGATCTGTGTGATATTCCTTGGACACTCCCAGCTACCCAAGAACGAAGGGAAGGGGTTTAAGTGCTTGCCATGGTGATGTGGGAAACTAAGGCAAATGAAAAATGAAATTCCCTTACTGCCTATGGCCCATTGACAAGTCCTTGAAACCAGCAGAGTGACCTTCCTCTACCCTTTGCTAGGGGCAAAAGAGAACCTTAGCTTAACATCATCCCAACCTCGAGGATCCTGTAAGTCTACTTCCTTTATCTCAATTGCCCCAAGATGTATGCTGGCAATCATACTCCCAGCCTATACCCCCCGCCCCATGTAGGTCTCATGACCGAAACGTCTCATGACTGAGGTTTTATTGAATAGTAATAAATGGCGTTTCCCTAGCAACAGCTAGCCCCCTCAAGGTCCTGGAACCTTGCTTCCAAAATTCTTTCAGAGACTTACTCTATCCCTGACCCCCTCCCAACCTGAGGGTGTATAATGAGTTAGTCCCCATGCTTTAATAAAGTCACCTTTTAGCACCAAAGATGTCTTCAAGAATTCTTTCTTGGCTGTCATCTCTGGACTCCACAAACCCCCGTCACCCCAAAACTTCATCATATATGACTTAAATGAATGCAAGTTGAAAGTAAACTTTCACAAAATGACTGGAAAGTCCTTAAGTTAGGATCAACTGGATTAAGGAGAAGAAATGAAAGCATATGAGACAATTCAAGAAAATCAGATGTTTACAGTTACCCAAAGTGTAAAGATCCCCTATTAGGAAATCATGGCTTCTTAAGAAAATGGACCCCGCTTCCTTCGAAAGTTGGCAGGGATGACCACTCAGGCTTGGCTAACATGATAAATGCTGGTGCAAAGAAAAACGTGAGGTCAAGGAATCCTCAGGTCGAGGAGTCTCCTGATGCCTTTGCTTCTCTTGGAGGCCCTCAGCAGGAGCCGCAGATTGTCCTTTGCCCTCTTGAGGCCGGTGGCGGGGAGTGAGTGCAGGATATGTGAGCTATGTTAGCACTCCTCTGCTGTCTGGGTTCTATGTTTGTTGGGGAAGCGCGGTTATATAATCACGTTTCCTTAGCAGTGATTTCTTGTGCTGTTGTCTGGGGCACCAGCAGTTCTAGAACATCAGTCCTCGCCCTGGTCTACGAAGGCATCTCCTTAGGCCGGCTCCTGCCAGTCATTCTCCTTCCCAGTTTATTGTTCACACTGGTGCCTGGGGTTCCTGTTTTCTAGGCCAAGGATGACTGCTCTGCTCCATTAGAGACTTCTCGTGGCTCCCAGTTGCCTGCAGGCTCCTCTCTAGTCTGCCTTTAGCGGCGTCTAAGCTTTGACTTTTCCCGCTCTTTTCTTTCTGCTTTTGCATGCACCTCCTGGAATAAAATAACTTCTCTCTTCCCCTTTCTAAACTTCTCCCAGTCTGGCAAGCTTCTACTCATAATTGTGACCCATTTCAAGTTTTTTTTTTAATGTTTATTTTTGAGAGAGACAGACAGAGACAGACAGCGGGAGCAGAGGAGGGGCAGAGAGAGAGGGACACACAGAATCCAAAGCAGGCTCCAGGCTCTGAGCTGTCAGCACAGAGCTCCATGCGGGGCTTGAACACAAGAACGGTAAGACCATGACCTGAGCCCAAGTCGGACGCTTAACCGACCGAGCCACCCAGGGGCCCCCATTGTGACCCATTTCAGAGATCATCTTTGTGAACCGCGTTGGAAAAACTTCTGTTAGAAATAGAACAAATAAGCAACTGTGTCATGCAAGGCATCCTTGACGCCTGCTCCTTGCCTACCGTTCGTATCCAGGTTATCAAGACTACCTGAGTGTCTTTGAAACCTTTCCACTTTCCTCCACGTGCTTCCTTACCAACACGGCTCTTGTCCGAGCCAGCACCGTCTCCCAGGCGGACTGTCGCTGGGGTCGGCTGGCTGGTCTTCCTACATCTACTTACTTTGCATTTTCAGCAGATTGATTTCTGTCATGTATTTTTCTCATGTTTTTAACAACGTATTTTCATACATTTTATGGCATGGGAATTATGTTGATAAACACGTATATTAAGATGTGTATATTTTTGAATCTTTACTGACCCATAGTCCCATACCACAAAATCAGAGTGTACAGTTAATTTCAGTGTGTGTAGACAGTTGTGCAAACATCCCCACAATCCACTTTTGCAACATTTTTATCAGTCCAGAGAGAAGCCTTGTTTTCTTTAGCCACGACTCCCCATTCTCATACCCTGCCTCTCCCCAGAATAGGACCCATTTGTCTATTTCCTCTCTCAGAAGCTTTGTGTATGTTGGACATTTCATATGAAGAAATAATTTATGGTTTTTTGTGGATTTTTCCACTGAGCATTGTTTTCAAGGTGCATCCCCGCGGTAGCATGTATCGGTACGTCATCTCTTTTTATGGTTCGATGACATTCCATTTTTTGGGTAGATCAGACCACAATTTGTTTATTCATCATTCATACACATTTCGGTTGTTTCCACTTTTGGGGTATTGTGGACAACGTTGCTTAGAAAATTCATGTACGGTTTTGTGGGCGTTTCATTTCCATACGGCGGAATTGCTGGGATCTCTGGTAATTCTGTGATTAGCATATGGATGAACTACCAGACTTTTCCAGCGTGGCTGCGGCATTTCGCATTCCCACCAGCAAGGCCTCAGGACTCCGCTTTCTGTATATCCCCGTCAATACTTGTGGTCATTGTGCTTTTTGATTGTAGTCCTCCTGGTGCATTGGAAGTGACATTTCCTTGTGGCTTTGTTTTGGAGTTCCCTAGTGGTGCATGATGTTGCATATCTTTTCATGTGTTTTTTGGCCACGTGTGTATCTTCTTTACAGAAACATCTCAAATCTTTGCCCATTTTTTTTTTTTTCTAACCTGGGTTGTTTGTCTTTTTATTGTTGAATTGTAAGAGTTTTTAATATATTATGGATACAAGTCCCTTATCAGATAAATGATTCGAAAAAAAATTGTTTTTTTTTCCCTTAAAAACTGTTTTATTTCTGAGAGAGAGAGAAAGAGAAAGAGAGAGTGTGCGCAGGGGAGGGGCAGAGAGAGAGAGGGAGACACAGAATCTGAAGCAGGCTTCTGGCTCTGAGCTGTCAGCACAGAGCCCAATGCGGGGCTGGAACTCAGGAACCGTGAGATCATGACCTGAGCTGAAGTCGGACGCTTAACCGACGGAGCCACCCAGGTGCCACCATTTTTTTCACTTTTTAATGGTATATTTGGAAGGAGCTAGGTTTGTATGTGGTTTATTGGAGATATTCTTTCTGTCACTGGTTTTCAGTACTTTGTGTATTACATGTCCTGTTTAGTAACAATAGCTAAATATTTTTTTTTTTTTTAATTTTTTTTTTCAAACGTTTATTTATTTTTGGGACAGAGAGAGAGCATGAACGGGGGAGGGGCAGAGAGAGAGGGAGACACAGAATCGGAAACAGGTTCCAGGCTCTGAGCCATCAGCCCAGAGCCCGACGCGGGGCTTGAACTCACGGACCGCGAGATCGTGACCTGGCTGAAGTCGGACGCTTAACCGACTGCGCCACCCAGGCGCCCCATCAATAGCTAAATTATTGAAGTTTACAAAACTTGTAAAAATATATGCACATGGTGGTAAAATTAAACAATGAAAGCACCGAGGGAGGGTACCACCCCTTTGTTTTCAAGACAGTAACCATTTCTTGCATTCTTGCTGTGAATGGTAATCTTATCCACCGTTCTTATTTTTTAGTCCATCGAATGGATATGCCACATTTTGTTTCTACTTTTTAGATACGAAGAATGCTGCTGAACACCAGTGTATAGCCATTTGTTTGAACATGTGTGCTCATTTCTCTTGGGTGGATACCTAGGAGTAGAATCAACGGGCCGTGTGTCGTTTTTGGAGGATCTGCCACGCGGTTTCCCACAGCAGCTGCACCATTTTCAGGTGTCACCAGCAGTGCCCCAGGGGTCCTGTTTCCCCACACCCTCGCCAGCACTTGTTTCCACGGTTTTCCATCGTGGCCGACCTGCTGGCGGTGAAGCGATGCCTCGTTGTGGTTTTGATTTGCTTTTCCCTAATGATAAGTGATGTTGCTTGTTGGGCGTTTGTGTATCTCCCTTAGAAATCCGCATTTAAACCTTTTGCCCATTCGTTTATCTTTTTGTGGTGGGTAGTAAAAATTGTTTTATAATCTGGATATTAACCCCGTGTCAGATGTATGATCTGCACATATTTTCTATTCTGCGCGTTTTTTTTTTTTTTCACTGTTTCTTGATAGTTTTGATGAATTATGATTTATCTGTTGTGTTGCTTGTGGTTTTGTTGTCCTATTTAAGACACCGTTGCCTGGCCCAAGGTCCTGAAGATGGGGAACTGTGTTTCCTTCTGAGAGAGTCACAGTTTTAGCTCTCACACTACGTCTCAGATCTGTTTTGAGATAATTTTTACACGTGGTGTGAGGACCGGGTCCAATTTCATTCTTTCGTGGGCTAATACCTAGTTGTCCCACTGCTATTTGTTGAAAAGACTGTTCTCTTAGCATCGAATGGTCTCTGTACCTTTTCCACAAGCCAGGTGACCGTAAGCGTAGGTGTTTATTTGTGGACCCGGTTCAATTCCGTTGGTCTGTATGTCTGTTCTCACGCCAGTAGCACACTGGTGTTTTTGTTTTTGGTTTTGTTTTGGTTTTTTTCTGTAGCTTTGTAGTAAGTTTTGAAATTAGGAAGTGTCCTGATTAAGTCCTTCAACTAAGACTTCAAACTTAGTTTTTCTTTTTCAAGATTGTTTTGACTCTTTGGGGTTCATTCCAATTCCATTTTCCTCTTTCCAATTCCATTTGATTGGTTTTGTATATTTTTTCAAATTATTGATATGTACAAAAATTCATATACAGAGGGAAGGACGTGACCTTGTGTAGTTCAGATATGTAATTGGAAAGAAAATGTACTATTTCTCAAGTTTTTAAAATTCTGAAGGTTTCGATATTTACATCTGTCCCTAATTCCGTGTGTGTAATTTTGTATTCTTTTACTTACAGGGGCTCCTTAAATTTTAGAAACTTCAGTCCCTGCCAGCCCTGGATTCCACCTGGTCACAGTTTCAAGATGCTCCTTTACATTTTCCAAATGTCTTCTAAGAGGTTTTTCATCCCATTGAGGTCTGCTGTTGCGAACAAACTGGTATTAGTGCTTTGGCCAGGCAGTTAATAGGGACGATATTTTTTAGGAGTATCTGTTAAAATTAAGAATGCACACCTAGACTTTCTACTTCTTGATACTTGTCAGAAATACTTACACACCTGTGGAAAGGCAACCTTGAAGAAGGTTTATTGCAGCATTGTAGGATTTAGGAAAATTCAGGATTGTAGGACTTAGGACAGTTTAGGAATGGTTTGTTTTATTTTATTGCTTTTCTTTTCTTTTTTTAAGGAAAATTCAGGAACAGTTTAAATGTTCATCAAATGAAGCTAAATAATGGAAATTCATTTCACAGAATGTTATTCATTAAAAAGAATATCTTGATAAAGTTCTTCATGGCTGAATTAAGAAGATAAAGGAAATATGTGTGACCCATTTATGTAGATCAGCACCAGCAGAAGATACTCTCCGATCTCATTTATGTTCAATATCAACCATGACCAAAGCCGTAGCACACCACTCTTTATTTCTGTATGGAAATACATTTTCTAGAAGCTTCCATATCAACAGATCATGGTAATACTCTACCGCATCAAAGCGTGTTAGGAGGAACAATAATCATTGAACGCTTACGTTGTAAACTTTACGTCTGTTTTATCACTGATGCTCACTCACACCAGTCCCACAGAGTTGGGAACCATTCGTATCTCAACAGAGTAGGAAACTGAAGGTCAGGGGGGTTAGTTAAGTAACTTGCCCAAGGTCACACAGCTAGTAAGCATTGGCTTGGGAGTTCAGCGCTAGCAACCAGACCTCAGAGCCTGCGTTCTTAGCCTCTGTGTACCCTTAGAGTTGATACCTACGTGGATATCTCAAAGGCACGTCAGATTCACTTGAATTCAAAACCAAATTTGTGAACTCTCGCCCTTTCCACCCTCACCTTGGTTCTTGTGTTTTTATGGTTCTGTCTTGAAATGTCGTCTGTCATCCAACAGCTGAAGTGAAAACCTCGTAGACGCTCCTAACACGTTCCGGTGCGGTCAGTTCTCAGTCCGGTCAGTCACTAACTCACTGAAATTCTACTTCTTGAACCCTCTTGCTTCCTGTGCTGACTCTGTTGACCTCAGCTAAACCTGTTCTCTCTTGGCTGGACTGCAGCCCCCGTATCTTAACGGTTCTGGTTAGAAGTTACTGGAGCACCATTTACAGCATGTAAAGCATTTCGAATTGTACGTTTTTTATTGTTTGTCGTCCCTTCCTAGACTCGAGTTCCCTGAGGGCTGAGCACTGTAATGTGTATTCGACACAGCTGAATAAGTGACGTGTCTAGTCTTACCCAGTGGGTTTTGTTCGTGAGGAAGCGGAAGCTTGAACGCTGTAGCCGCGTCCTTCATTCAGCTGTGGAGGTGGTTGGCGGTCTAGCTTCCCCGAGGCCCAGTTTCTTCCTTCTCTCCAGTAGGATGAAAGTAGTGTCCACCTCTTGGGTTGTGTGGGCATCACGTGACTCGATAAACATAAGGCCCTGGGAACAGTGTCAGCAAGTGCTCAGTTAGTGACGGCTCTTGTCCTTGAGTGGGGGGCCTACCCGAGGTCAGTCCGGGGTTTAATGCAGAGCCTGCCCCACATCCAGGTTCTTTCTGATTTTCTCCATGCTGAGAGCATTTAGAATTCTTGAAAATTTATTCTGTGAGTGAAGTTTATCTTTGCACTTTCTTTGCAAAGTAGGTTTGCACAATGTCTTGCGTAGAGAAGACGAGTGTACATGTTGTTGTCTTCAGTGTAACTTAGTAACAAATAAGGGTCATACCCCCCTCCCCCACCCCCACCCCCAAAGAGGTGGAAGGCGTTCCTGTTACACAGGGAAACCTTTGTGCTCACTCCGGGGACAGGTAAGGTCAAGTACAGGCTCTGTAGGGCTCTGAACGCAAATGTTTCGGAAGCAAATAAATAAAGGATTTTAAGCAGGGGGTGGATTCTACGCATAATTGTTCTTGGGAAATTGATCAGACTGAAGCAGTTGGAATGGGAGGCTGGTCTGAGTCAGGAACCTCAGGAGGGAGAGCGCAACTTCCTGGGGAGTGAACTCTGCTTTTCTGGACTGAGGCTGAATCACTGGTTGGACTTGGGAGTGGACGCGCCTTCAGGTTGAGTGTGGGGGACAGAGTCAGGAGACAAACCTGGGATGGAGATACTGAGGACGGGATGACAGCGTGAGTGAAGATACTGACGAGCCGAAAAGCTGATCTGCAGGGCCTGCCTGTGACAAGGGTTTGTCAGCTGTTTCTTCTGCATGTACTTGAAGGTGATGAAACCATATTTTAGACAGTGTTCTGTAGTGCAGGATTCTTCTCACCCATGAGCGAATTTAGTACAATGTGCGGATTATCTTGGTGGTGCTTAGGAAGGGATGAATTGAAAGCATCACGATGTTGTAAAGTTCTCTTCTAACAGGCAGAAGAGGTGGGCATTGATTACTAGACTGATTTTACAGGTTACGTACATCTACCACAGTCTTCAAAAATGTGCTTATCTTGAAAAGGAGGGTAAACACAAAAATCAGGACGAAGCTCTTGGCGTGACCCTCAAGGAAGGGGCAGATTTCCTAAGTCCCAAGTCCACTAGCTGTGTGTGTGGGAGTCTGTGCCCTGCGAGTTCACTAACTCCGGTGTGCCTTTTTTTCTTGACTAGGAATTGTGGTGCTTGGAATAAACAGAGCTTATGCCAAAAACTCATTCAGTAAAAATCTGGTAAAAATGGTGAGTGTAAACATTAAACTGTCTGCTTCTAATATTAAGATGCAGTGTTGACGTCAACCTGAAAGTGATTTTTCCTCTTTGTTTCTCCTTGCCCTCCCTGTATCTGTTTAGCTCTCAAAAGCTGTGGATGCTTTGAAATCTGATAAGAAAGTACGGACCATAATAGTCAGGAGCGAAGTTCCAGGGATATTCTGTGCTGGTATGTAAATAAATCTTATTATGAAATTGACTTTCCCTCAGTGATCACCTGTTTTCCTTTAAAAAGTGTCCTGTGATTTGAGTCGCATTACCGACAATTGCTTTGTTTTTACTGTTTTACAAGAGAAAAAATGCTTTGTCTGTATTAGTTGAGAAACTTTGGCAACATGTTGATCATTGGGGAAGTTGAAAACATAATCTGAGCCATTAAAGTATTTGTAATAATGCATGGTGCTTATGAAAGATCAGCTGGGAGGGAAAAGTTGAGTCTCCTCCCTACAACCATGTGCCCTGTATTTGTTGCTCAAAAAATGCTTTGAGTAGCAGAAGGCCACCTCAGTAAAGAGTGTTAAATGTAGACATGTGCTTTGAAGGGTGTTTGAAGTAGCACCTACTTAAGTATGTGTCCACGGATTGTTATTTTTAAATTGGCATCCACCGCAGCAAAAGGTATGATGAATTTTTCCCCCCGGTTGTACTGTATTACCAACAGCTCAAGACTAAGTCGTCCTGCATTTTTCGTGTTTGTAATTATTTCTACGCCCTGAGATTGAATGAATCTTTTCCAATTAGTAAAACTAGTAAAAGCTGCAGACGATTAAGGCAAATGCTGATAACATGCAGTATCATCGTCGTTTACCAGCAAGCAGATGAACGTAGAAGTTGGCAGAAGCATAAACATTTTTTTTTTTCCAGTAAAAATAGAAATGAGATAATCCCCTGCAGATAATTAAGCATTTGAGGGAATGACCTACGGTGCTTCATTCATTCAGCAAGTACCAAACCCGTCGAGTACCCCCAGCACGATGCTGGGAACACAGCGCTACTTAAGACGACAAGTTTCGGGAGGTGTCTTTGTTGTGGCCAGTACTCATCAGTTTCGTTCTTAAGAGTCCTCAGGCGTTCGGGCTTCAGCCTCTGTGGCTTCCACCTTAAAGTACTGCAGAACTTTGTGGTATTGAGGAAACATTCCGTGTAAATGAGTTCTGTTGTGGCTTTCGGTGGAACGCAGGACACCTGACATTAGTTTGACTGCACTTGGGTAGTGGCGGGGGTGGGAAGGGGATGGTTTTCCCGAGCTGCCTGGGTGAGGGCGTTCTAGCCGTCTTCACCCCGTCACCGCAGGGAGCACTGTCTGCTGCCAGGGAGGGGAGGGCGGGGGAAGCTGGCCCCCCCCCCCCAGCACACTGCGGTGGCCGCTGCACCAGAGCTGCTTGTTTTTGTGAGGGCTTCGCGTACAATTAACCAAATGTGGAGGACTCGCCCTGAGACAGTTAGGACCCTCGTTATCTGTGAGTCTAGGACCAGGTGAATATGTCTCCAGGTGACTGAGGCTCACACGTGGCGATGGCCGTCCCCGCACTTAGGACCTCTGAGGGCTGCTGGGGCCTCGTTGGGAAGAAGGACGCAGAGCGGTCTGGGGGCCTCCGAGGAAGGCGCAGTGGTAGGAACGTTTGAGCGGTGACAGTGACACTGTGAAGGCAGGAGGGAAGTGGTGTCACCGTCTCCTGGTAATGGGCTTGGTCACTGTAACACTGTGACTGCTGGTAGATTTCTTCGTATTTTACCTGTTCCGTTGCTGCCCATTTGGTTTGCTTCACGTCATTAATATTCTTTGGAAAAGGCTTAACGTTTAGTACAGTTTGCAGCTCTTTTTTTATAGGTCGACTTCTTGGGGACATACGGAATCATATACCAAATGCTTCTTACCAGATTAACAAGTTAGCCTTGACTACTGTTTTTTTAAGGGTTAATCACATTTATTTTCTTTGCTGTATGTGCTTTGTAACTTTTGCATGATCAGGATAATCTTCTGTATATTTTAACTCATGAGATTTGTCACTCATTTTTTTAAGTTTATTTTGAGAGAGCAAGCGAGTGTGCAGGGAAGGGGCAGAGGGAGAAGGATGGAGAGAGAGAGAATCCTACGCAGGCTCTGGGCTGTCAGTGCAGAGCCTGATGCGGGGCTCTGTCTCATGAACCATGAGATCATGACCTGAGCTGGAATCGAGTTGGACGCTTAACCAACTGAGACACCCAGTCGCCCCTGTTACTGTATTTTGTTAAAAAAAAAAAAACAAAACCCAAAAACCAATGTTTGAATTGTAGGAGAAATTGGGGCAAGTCATTTATTTTAGTAACTCAGTGTATATAGTGGAGCTGTTCATTCAGATTTCTCTGAAAGGTTTTTTTCCCTACGTATATTTGAGAGATAGGTCTGTCATTATTAATATGTTATTATTATGTCATTATGGTAATGATATGTCATTATTAATATGGATGATAATTATAAGTCCAGATAAGTAAAATGTTTTTGCATAGTTAAAATGAATGCTTAAGTTTATCCTAGTTTTATCACCAATGTAAAAGTCTGAATTTAGTCAGGCCTCATTTATTATTGTTGAAGAATACAGACTTTCAAAAATGAGAGGTTTAATTTCTGTTCTGGAGTAATAACATTCTAAAACAAAACGCTTGAAAACAGTGTCCTCGTTTACTGATTATTCTCTTAGCCCCCCCCCCCTCCCCCCCCCGCCTTGCCGCCCAGTCCCTCCGTCTCCCTCCCCTTTTTCCCCCTTGGAGGTTTCTGTTCTCTTCTCCATTCGTCTGTATCCCAGGGGCATGTGTTTGTTTCCCAAAACCTAAGGCTTATGAAGTGGTCTTGCCTCCGATTTCTTGAGGACAGGAACTCCTTTTTTTTCTTCTTTGAAGGTCATCATTGTGCTCGGGAAACTGGGCCGGAAGGGGGACTCAGCGTGTACTTGCTGAGATTAACCCGCCTTTTCCCCGTGAGTCAGGGGCCGCTGGATGGTGTGCGGCTTCTCTGAGTTGTCTTCCACCGCCCCCTGTGCCCTGGTCGTGTCTCTGGCCCCTGACTTCTGCTCATTCTTTTTATGTCCTTTTCCTAATACGCCAGAAAGCAGATGAGTAAGCACCATGAAAGCAATCCCTAGGTGCCCTGGAGGTTGGATGGAGTGATTTCTGACTTCCCCTTTAAATAGACTGTTTTAAACTCAATAACCGTATTTCGCTTACACTCCAATTTTTAAAATAAAGTTTTATTTAAAAAAAAATAGGCGGTAGGTCAAAATGCATACAAAATGTATGAAACGTATACAAAGAGAGAAGTCCCACCCTTACCCCCTGCTCATTCTTCTCCTAATAAAAATATGAATTTTTATTAGATTCTTTTCAATCCTTCCAGTATTCCACTGTACAGATGCAGGCAGGTACGCACACTGATACAAGGAGGCACTATTTAAAGTGACCCGGGGACTGTGGTAGCCCGTGGGAAGCGCGTGTTGAGAGAGGGAGCGGCGTGTGTAGGATGTCAGGCCGTCAGACTGGAGCTGTGCACGCGGCCCTGGTGAGATGGCGGCCTAGGAGCCCTGTGTTCTTGTCGCCACCGCCACGCTGTCTGTGAAATCATTATCTTACAGTAGCGAGTTGTATCAAGCAAAGAAATATATATAAAGTAAGTAAATTTGGAAAAAGAAACCACCAGGTATGTTAGTATGTTTTGGTTTTGGCTCCTGAAATTGTGACATGAACTGAGTTTCTGAATTATTGTTACAACAATAACAGTACTGTTACTGGAACATTTTTAGAATAAGAGGACTTTACAGAACAATTCAGATGCCTTCATTGTACAGAATCCCTGTGAGGTTAAGGGCCTGGTTGAAGGTGGTGGCTCAGCTGGAACTACTCCTGACCCCTAGGGCAGGTGGTGGTTGGTGTTTTGACCATACCAGTGATTTCTAATCCTTTGGAGCATGAGGTCTCTCTTTTAAATTCTGAACATTTCGTGTACACAGGCATCATAGTGGTGCTACGTTGATTGAGAAGTTCTGTGATGTCAGAATGCCACTCTGGGTTTAGCACTGTTTTCAGTGAATCTTCTGTTATTCATAATGACATCTAGATAGAGGAAAAAGTGTAATTATCTTGGCTGTGCAAGCTGTTTCCGGTACATACGTGTTTTCAGATACCATGCCATATCCTCAGCACGACTCCAGCTTGGGAATCACTGAAGCATACGCTTCCTTGTGGGTTAGACACCCCGCTTCTGGGTTCACAGCTTGCCCGTTCTTCTCTTAGAATACTGAGACCTGTCATCTTGATAGTCCCAAGTTCACGTGAAGCCCGGGCTGTGTAGATTAGATCAGAGATCGGCCAAACTGTGTGCTGTCTTCCCTGCACTGTCTACATGTTATTTGTTCATTTAAAATGAAAAAAAATTTTTTTTTAATGTTTTTATTTTATTTTTGAGAGAGAGAGAGAGCGAGCATGGGAGGGGCAGAGAGAGAGGGAGGCACAGAATTGGAAGCAGGCTCCAGGCTCTGAGCTGTCAGCACAGAGCCCGACGCGGGGCTCCAACCTGTGAACTACGAGATCATGACCTGAGCCGAAGTTGGACGCCTAACTGACCTAGCCACTCAGGCACCCCGTTCATTTAAAATGTTTATCTTGGGGCGCCTGGGTGGCGCAGTCGGTTAAGCATCCGACTTCAGCCCGGTCACGATCTCGCGGTCCGTGAGTTCGAGCCCCGTGTCGGGCTCTGGGCTGATAGCTCAGGGCCTGGAGCCTGTTTCCGATTCTGTGTCTCCCTCTCTCTCTGCCCCTCCCCCATTCATGCTCTGTCTCTCTCTGTCCCAAAAATAGATAAACGTTGAAAAAAAAAATTTTAAAATGTTTATCTTACACACATACGTTTCTTACACACATACACACACAAAGGAAAGCGGAAATACTTCTGTTTCACAATTTTAATATATTGCCTCTAATGAAATTGTGAAAAAGTTCTTTGGGTACGGAAGTTGATGTGAATGTGTAACCCTCGCCATTTATCTTTGTTCTGGTGTTCTAACACTAGGTACTAAAGGACATGTGTACTGGTTTTACCATCAAATTTTTGAAATGAGATTTTATGAGAAATTACTGAGAATAAGGATTTAAGGATTCTTTTTTCCTTTGAAATTACTAAAATAGATTATAACAGTTCTTGGTAATTGATCTTGTATGTAGAACTCTAAATTGAGTGTTTCGCTGAATTATACATACTAGTGTGGGATTTTTTTTTTTTTAAAGTAAAGGTAGTTTTGCTTCTGCTTTTGAATTCTACTAAATTATGATTTGACTACAAACTTCTCACTAAAACGGTCAACATGCTTTATTGAATGTTGTACGTATTGTTCAAGTGGAGACAGATGTCATGTGGGGCCTCTGACTAGTGAAGTTCTCTGTTTGATCCTGTTTCAGAATATCAGGCTACGTTGTATTTATGTGCTTAAATGTCAGTCCCCTAGGAAGTTTGATAAATAAAGTAAAAGGGTAGATGCCCACAGATTCCTAATAGTGTAGCATAGGGTTCTGTTGTTATCTAGCAGTTTTTTTGAATTACAATAATCTATTTTATTGAGATACGGAATTACTTGCAATAAAGTGCCAATTCTAGGGGCCCCTGGCTGGCTCAGTCAGTGGAGCGTGTGACTCTTGATCTTGGGATTGTGAGTTTGAGCCCCACTTTGGACGTCGAGATTACTTACATAAAATAAAAACTTCAAAAAAAAAAAAAAAGTTCTGATTCTAAGTATATAGTTGCTGAGTGTTGGCAGATATTTAGACTGTGGTCATAGTATGGTCTCTTGAGGATGTTCATCACTTAAAAATCTTCCTCATGCCCGTTTGTTGTTAGTGTCTTCCCCAACTCTGACCCCTTCGACCCCTCTTTCCCTTGCTCTTCCGATAGTTTTGCCTCTTCTCAAATGTCTTCTGGGGCGCCCGGCTTGGCTCAGTAGGAAGAGCATGTGACTCTTGACCTCAGGGTCATGAGTTCAGCCTCATGCTGGGTGTAGACATTTAAGTTTTAATGAAACTTAAAAAAAAACCCCAAACAAACAGTGTCTCCTAAATGGAGTCCTACTCTAGGTGATGGTTGCTTTTGGTTTCCTCACTTAGCATAATGCTTTGAGGTTCACTGTGTGATGTGTTGCAGTAGTCTTGTTTCAGTGCGGCGTGTTCGTTGTATGTGCTGAGTGATCCGTTGTGTGCATAGCCCACGGTTTATCTGCTTGTGGGTTTTTCCAGTAGTTTGGCTTTTGTAAGTACTGCTTCTGTGAACATTCACATACAAGTCTTTTTATGGGAACAGTTTTTATTTCTCTTGGATAAACACTTGGGAGTAGAATTATTGGGTTTTCATACCTGTGTTTCACTTTGTGAGAAACTGCCAACTGTCTCCTAGAGTGACTGCCACTTTGCATTCCCACCAGTAATGTATGAGACTTCTGGGTGCTCCACGTCCCCGCCAGCGCTTGATGCTGTCCGTTTTAAGTTTAATTTTAGGCATCGTAATGGGCATGTGGTTATATGTCACTGTGGTTTTAGTTTGACTTTGTGTAATGGCTAATGGTTGTGAGCATCTTTTCCGGTGCTTTTTTGTCACATGTATTTTGTTTGTTTGTTTTTGTTTTTGGTGAAGTGTTCAGCTAGATCTTTTCCCCTTGTTTTTATCAGAATGTCTTGTTACTGAGTTGTAGACTTCTTTACATATCCCTGCTACCAGGCCTTTATCCCATGTATGTTTTGCAAGTATTTTCTGCTACTCTATAACTTGCCTTTTTCTTAACAGTTTGTTATGAAGAACAAAAGTTTTTATTTGAAGTTTTATTTATCCATTTGTATTTTATGGAGCTTGTACTTATTTTGTGAACTAAGAAATATTTTCTTC